>NC_140940.1:105898383-106498383 GCF_014529385.1 Adiantum capillus-veneris | reverse complement strand
GGTTTCAAGATTCACCACTTTTCCAACCTTTCTTCCATTAAAGAAAGGAGGGGCTTTATAACTAGGTCCACCACTTGTCCAAGCTATGCTCTGATATGGAAAGGGGATTTTGGTTTCAAGGTCCACCACGTGTTCAACCTTGCAAGACTCAAGGGATACTTGGACATTGGAAAGCATAGTCCTATAGTAGTTGATAGGTGGCAGTGGGTATTACAACTAGGTCCAACCTATGCTCTCATATCGCAAAGAGGCTTTTCTTTCAAGGTCCACCACTTGTCCAACCTTGCTTCCATTAAAGAAATGAGGGGCTACGTAAACATTGGCAAGCAAGGTAGCAAGGTTCTAAGGTGTTTCACCTTGGATATTGGGCATTATAACTAGGTCCACCACTTGTCCAAGCTATGCTCTGATAAAGAAAGGGGATTTTCGTTTAAAGGTCCACCATGTGTTCAACCTTTCTAATATAGAAAGGGGATTTTGGTTTCAAGGTCCACCACGTGTTCAACCTTGCAAGACTCAAGGGATACTTGGACATTGGAAAGCATAGTCCTATAGTAGTTGATAGGTGGCAGTGGGTATTACAACTAGGTCCAACCTATGCTCTCATATCGCAAAGAGGCTTTGCTTTCAAGGTCCACCACTTGTCCAACCTTGCTTCCATTAAAGAAATGAGGGGCTACGTAAACATTGGCAAGCAAGGTAGCAAGGTTCTAAGGTGTTTCACCTTGGATATTGGGCATTATAACTAGGTCCACCACTTGTCCAAGCTATGCTCTGATAAAGAAAGGGGATTTTCGTTTAAAGGTCCACCATGTGTTCAACCTTTCTAATATAGAAAGGGGATTTTTGTTTCAAGGTCCACCACGTGTTCAACCTTGAAAGACTCAAGGGATACTTGGACATTGGAAAGCATAGTCTTATAGTAGTTGATAGGTGGCAGTGGGTATTAAAACTAGGTCCAACCTATGCTCTTATATAGCAAAGAGGCTTTGGTTTCAAGGTCCACCACTTGTCCAACCTTACTTCCATTAAAGAAATGAGGGGCTACGTAAACATTGGCAAGCAAGGTAGCAAAGTCCTAAGGTATTTCACCTTGGATATTGGGCATTATAACTAGGTCCACCACTTGTCCAAGCTATGCTCTGATATAGAAAGGGGATTTTTGTTTCAAGGTCCACCACGTGTTCAACCTTGAAAGACTCAAGGGATACTTGGACATTGGAAAGCATAGTCCTATAGTAGTTGATAGGTGGCAGTGGGTATTACAACTAGGTCCACCACTTGTCCAACCTATGCTCTCATATAGCAAAGAGGCTTTGGTTTCAAGGTCCACCACTTGTCCAACCTTGCTTCCATTAATATAGCAAGGAGGATTTGGTCTCAAGGTTCACCACTTGTCCAACCTATGCAAACCTTTTTCATGTTGTAGCATGATTTTTGGTTTGAAGAGTATTTTTCTATAACTATGGATTTAACAATGTAATCTTTTTACTTACAGGATGGACTTTGAATCTGGGGAGAAAGTACATATGATACTTGACAATGAAATCGTTGGTATTGGTTGTGTGTGTAGAACAGATCCAGATTCCACTTGTGGTGGTACAAAGATAGGGCTGGGAAATGTCTCCATACTAGTGGAGGAATGCTTGAAGGATGTGGTCCTACCTTTTCCTACAATGGATACTTCATCTCTCCAAGGCTCATTATGGAGTGCTGTTCGATGGTCAAAGCTTCTTTTGCAATCTTTTGTATTAAATGGGAACTTAATTGATCCACACGAAAGCTACAATGGTGATGAAGAACATGATCATTCTGATCCTCTAGTTACAGATGCAATACCTATGACAAGCCCAGAATTTGAAGCAATGATTCGAGAGTCTTGGAGAAATCAGAGGGTCCTTTTAAAAGATGACACAATGATGCAAACCATGAATGAAGGGACCATCTTATATGTATTTCCACATGATTATGTCAACTTTCAGGAACTTGGTCCTGATTGTGTGGGTGTGGGTATTGAAAGAGAAAATGCAAGCATTCATGATGTGGTTGAAGTGGGTAGCATCACTTTGCTAAAGTGGCCCATCAAGCAGACAACAATGTTGAATGGGAGCCCATTACAACGCTTTGTTCCTGTTGATGGCATGCATGCTACATATGAGGATGTATCCAACGATGGCAATGTTGGAAAAAAACTTGATGGGAGTAATGTTGTCCAGTTGTCAAGGAAGAGACGATACACTTTCATGAACAGGACTCAAAAATCAAAAGCAGCACCAGCTTCGACTTTTTACCTTTCAAACAAATCAATTCAAAGGGTATCATGCATTGATTGTTGTGCACAAAAATGCTGCCAATTTGCAGATCGTGATATGGTGACAAGGTTACGACAACAATTTTGGGGAGAGTCTCAAAAATCACGCACTAATTATGTTTATGATGTTCTTTCTATATGTTATCAGAAAGATGAGAAGTCACGATACCAATTCAGGCTAAATGGCTCTATTGTTTGTTGTAGAGCATGGTATGAGCTACATGGAATACCAAAGACATCATTTTATCGATACAAGGAGAACTTTGAAAATGGTGTGCGCCAATATGTACATGGGAACACATGTACATTGAGAAGGGGACTTCAACATACTAGTTTAGCAAGAGCACTACTAAACGAGTTTGTGGAAAATAACTCTGAGAAAATGCCACATAGAAGTAGAACACTGCTAGATGGCTCAAGAGAGACTCAATTGGTGATTCCATCAACATACAAACAAGTGGATATTTTATGTGAAATCAACACGACACTTGACCAAATGGGCTATGAGAAGAAGCTATCCCAATCTTCTTTTGGTAGAATTTGGAACAAAGAGTACCCACATGTCACTTTAACAAAGACGAGTGAGTTCTCTAAGTGCAATATTTGTAGCTCAATCAAGGCAAGGTTAGAAGCTAAACCTTCTCTTGAAGAGAGAGCTCTTCTCTTGAGGGAGAGAGAAGTTCACATGGCACAACAAAAGAGTTGCAGAAGCCTATATTATGCATGGCGCACGTATTCAGAAACTCAACCACAAAAATATGTATGCATAATCCATGATAAGATGGATCAAAAGAAGACTGCCATTCCTAGATTACGCATTGTTCCCAAGGGTGTGGATTCAGGATATAATCTGCAGGTGGCATTGATTGGCATGATCACTCATGGACATGGAGAAGGTCATTACGGACACTTTGTCTTGAATGGTTTGTGGCCAGCTGATCCAAATCTTACAATTGGCTCAATTGCTAATTGTTTACATAACCTCGAGAGGATAGATAAGCATCCTCTTGGTGATCTAGTAACAAATGGACTTCCAAGGAGCAATATTTCACTACTACATGCTTTGAACTCAAGGGATGCTTTGGACTACCATAACTTGAGTGATGGAAAAGAGCCCATTGTGCAGTCGTCAGAAATTGCAGAAGAGGAATTGGGGTCAACATTTCGCAGATTGCCAGAGAACTTGTTGCTACAATTGGATAATTGTGCAGGGGAAAACAAAAATCGATACTTATTTGCCTATTTGTCAATGCTTGTTGCAAGGGGTGTTTTCAAAACCATCCAGCTGGGATTTTTAATGGTTGGGCATACACATGAGGACATAGATGCCATGTTTAGTAGGTTTTCAGAGAAGTTGAGAGTTACACAAACCTATACTTTGCCACATTTGATGGATACATTACGAAACAGCTCATCTTCATCTCCAGCTCCATTTTTTCTCACAAAGATCCCTGATTTCAAGCAATATTGTGATGGCTATCTTTGTGATGGACAAGACATACTTGTTGGACATTCCAAACCGCTTCAGTTCAGGTTCTTTATGCAAGATGAGACACCAATGATGCAATATAAGGCACATGTAGGTGTATCAAGTTGGAGTGGAAGTATTCGCCTTTGGAAAACAGACACAGAAGGCAAGCCAATGTTACCACATGGAGATCCACCTCTAGTACAAATGGCGGAGTATGTCAAGGCCCACGAAGAAGTCATTTTGGGGCTAAAGAACTATATAAAATTTTGGAAAAATTTAGGGAATGGTTCAAGTATTCCGCGATATTATAGACCCGTGATAGATTATTGGAGTAAGGTAATTGAAGAGATTGGAAAAGCAATCATATCAGAGGGAGTCTTGTATGAAATGTTTTGGCCAAAAACTCAAGAATATTCTCATCTACAAAGCACTACAATGAATTTGCAACAAGGAGCAGAAAGATTCCTAGGCCTTGAAGAGTTGAATGATCATTTTTGTGGGCCTCAACGAGATAGGCCAAGGGAAGAGTTTGACCCTATGTCTGATGTGCACCAAGGTGACTTTCTTATGCTTGTTCCGAGTGACACAGAAATCTATCCAGTGTGGCTTGCAATGGCTTTATCTGACATTGATAATGAGCCTACATCACCAAACTACAGAAAACTCTTGATTCAATATTGGGAACCTTGCGCGAGAAAAAGTGGGATGACAGATACTCAAGCTTACAGTAATTGTTGGAAGGGTTATTGGGCTGTCAACTATAAGGACCCACAAGTGTGGGAAACTATAGATGCAATTGTTTGGTCCTGGAGACCCAACAAAGAAGGACCATTTTCTAGAATAAAGATTCCAGAAAGACATGCTCTAAAAGCCAAAGAAGGCCTCACTCGTGCACATCAGCCACACTTGGATCAAAGTTCAAATATGGTATCAAATGTGGAGTAGAATTATGTGGAGCTTCTATTGTGACTATACTAGTCAATTTGTAAACAAAATCTTTTTTGTATCTTCCTTTGTTTTATGTAATTTATAGTTATTATTCAAATCCATGTGTTGTACATCCTCTTGACTTTTGGTGTTTATCAACACCACAATCCTATGAGATTTTCACTTTATTTACTAGCCACACACCTCAATTTTTCCCACTTTAAGTGGAAAATTCCCAAATTACATGAATTTGGTCGATTTGGAGATTCCCATAATGTGAGATTTTTACCAAAATACCTAATATGGTCTTGCCTATGATATAATCCCCATCCAAATGATTTCAACCCTCAACATTGAAGATGAAATTGAGGAACCCAAGGACTTGATGAATGCTCAACAAGTCTTTTCAGACCTCTATTATGATGCAAGAGATGAGTTAGATGAACACTCAACTACCTCAGAAGATTCGGGGTGAGAAAAAGAACATGTGAGAGCTAAGTTACTCATGAAAGGAGGGGAGGAAAAGTTCTTTGAATTTTCTAACCAGCAATCGAGAAGAAAAAAATGATATACACAAAAAAGAGACACCAGAAACGTAAAAACAAGACCTATGCCATCAGTCTCCAGTAGAACACAATTCTTGATGCAGATAGATCCACATGATTGTGTCAAGGACAAAATCACTGGCAGATATCCTTCAAATGAAAATCCAAAAATGTCAAAAACATCGAAAAAAACAAGGAAAGACACTCAAGCAAAACCAAAAAAACAGGACAAGGAGCCAATCATGACACGAGTTGAGCGAAAAAAGAAATACCAAGAGTTGAAAAAAGCTCTAAAGGAGATATATACGACCAAAATGGAAACCATAGAAGAGGATGGTAAGGATGTAATAAGTGTTCCATCCCATTACAAAAAGTATACTCTTCAAAATTGAAAAATATGTTAGGGAATTACAAAAACAGAGCAAGTCCTACGAAGGGCCCGAGAACGCGAAAAAGATAGACTTGGCCGAACCAGGGGAAGAACCTAGGCCTGCCTACATTTCAAATGACCTAACAGAGGAAGAAGAAGAGCTTTTGCTAAGCTTGCTAAAAGAATACCGAGATATCTTCTCTTGGTCTTACAAGGATCTCAAGGGTGTTGATCCAAAAATTTGTCAACAAACCATACCCATGAGAGATGATGCAAAACCAAGTAGACAAAGGCCATACACATATAATGAAACATTAGCCAGGAAAATCAAAGAAGAGATTGAGAAACTAAAGGAATCCGAATTCATTTACGAAATGGAACACACAGATTGGGTGTCTCCACTTGTGGTAGTACCCAAGAAGAATGGAAAATTACGAGTGTGTGTCAATCTCAAAAAAGTGAATGTAGCTACTATTAGAGACAAATTTCCTCTTCCAATCATTGAGCATGTTTAAGAACGAGTTGGAGGAAACGAAGCTTACAGTTTCTTAGATGGATTTTCGGGATACAATCAACTTTTGGTTGACCCAAAAGATCAGCATAAAACTGCTTTTGCAACAGAATGGGGTATTTTTGCCTCTCGGGTTATGTCCTTTGGGTTAACTAATGCTCCTGCCACATTTCAAAGATTGATGATCCATGCTTTTAAAGAATACCTTAGGAAATTCTAGGAAGTGTATATGGATGATCTATGCGTACATTCATCAATCCGGGCTGATCATTTGAACACCTCAAAAAGGTATTCGAAAAATGTAGACTATATAGGATTTTCTAAAATCCTGAAAAGTGCACATTCATGGATAGACAAGGAAAAATTCTTGGACATATAGTGTTTAAAAATGGCATAGCTACTGACTTGGATAAAATTCACGTTATTGTTGATTTGCCTAGACCAAAAACAGTAAAGGGGTTCAAGCCTTCATGGGGCATTGTGGATATTACAGACGGTTCATTTATATGTATGGTATAATTGCAAAACCCATGTATAGCTTGATTACATACGTGGAATGGGCCAAGGCATGTGAAGAATTCTTCACGAAACTTAAGCAAGCTCTCACCTCAGATCCAATATTGAAAGAACTAGATTGGAATAAGATATTCCACATACATGTAGATGCTTCCAATTTTGCTATCGGTTGTATACTAGCTCAACCAGGAGAAAGAAAAATTGACTTTCTTATTTTTTATGCTAGCCGACAGTTGAATATGGTAGAAAATAATTACATACCATTTAAAGAGAATGGTTAGGAATGATCTATGCCGTTAAAAAGTATAGACATTACATATTAGTCAACAATTTTGTGTTCTTTGTAGACCACCAAGCTTTGTTGTATTTGGTCAACAAGCCATGGAGCACAAGAAGAATAGTGAGATGGTTCATCATTCTTCTGGAATTTGATTTCACTGTGGTTGTAAAAAAGGGCACTACACATCAAAAAGTAGATCATTTGTCAAGGATTGTTTCAAGAGAATCACCTAAAGGAATAGACGATGATCTACCAGATGCCTATTTGTTCTCCATGGAAATGATACCTCGATGGTCAGAAAACATGGTATCATTGATGACAATAGCTCAAGTGGATTCACAAATATCACTTCCTATTACAATCGTATTATCGAGCAATTGCCAATCGACTATGTATCAATTACTAGCTCGTAGGTTATACAAAAGAAATCGAGATGGAATATTGCTCTTATGCATTAATACTGAAGAGAAAAACCAGTACCTAAGTCAAGCACATATTACCATAGTAGGACTTCACTTTGCAAAAAACCAAACTATGCGACAAATTTTGATACTTGGAGTATTTTGGCCTCATGTAACATTGTTTCAAATGTTGCTTGTTCCTAAGTGGAGTAACTATCTGGTTACTTACTTATCGAGCCGAGCATTTTCGAGGATATGAGTAAACGCCGTCAAAGAGCAATTGAAACTGAAGCAAGAGACTATGCTCTTATTGAGAACCAATTGAATCGGAGTGGTAAAGATCAACATTTGCGTCTTTGTGCAAATGAAGACGAGTATATTCTAATTATTGAACAAGCACATGCTGGATCAGCTGGAGGTCACTCTTCTAGTGAGACCACCGCAAGAGAAATATTAATGGCAGGCATATGGTGGCCAACACTTTTTGCAAATGCCAAAGAATATGTTCGAAGGTGTGATGCTTGTCAACGAGCAAAAATGCCAACACGTGTAGATAGCATGTCCTTAAGACCAATGATGGGGGCTAGAGCTTTCACAAAGTGGGGTATAGATTTTGTTAGGCCAATACAGCCACCGGCTTATAGAACCAAAGCTCAATATATTATTGTAGCTACGGACTATTGGACCAAGTGGGCCGAGGCTAAAGCACCTCAAAAGAATGATTCCAGAACCACTGCCGCATTCTTATATGAGTATGTATTCATGAGATATGGACTACAAATAGAAATTGTCAGTGATCGGGGAACTATTCCTCAATGAGGTAATCGAGTATTTTCTTAATGAGTTTATTGTCATCCATAACAAATCAGCTCCCTATCTTCCACAAGCAAACGGACAAGCTGAGCATACGAACAAAATTCTTAGCTCGGTGTTGACTAAAGTGGTTAGTTCATGAAGGACAGACTGGGAAATGAATCTCCATGCAGCTCTATGGGCTTATCGAGTTTCATTCAAAACAACTTTAAATGCTACACCCTTGAACCTTGTTTATGGTCTTGATTCCATACTGCCAATAGAATTTCTATTGCCGACATTAAGGGTAGCTAAAAATCTTGAGTGAAGTGGACATGAATTGTCAGAAAGACTTGAAGATTTAGAAAAGCTAGATGAGCAAAGGTTAACTGCCATAGCCCACATTTATGCACAAAAGAGGAAACAAAAACAATTTTTTGATTCCCATCTAATAACAAAAATCTTCAAGAAAGGGGACTTAGTTTTAGTGTATTCCCTTAAGAAACACATTCCCAAGTTAAAGAAAAAGAGAAAAGGACCATTTATCATTGAAGATATATCTCCAAGTGAAGTCGTAAACTTGTCCACCCTAGATGGTGAACCAATGGCTAATTGGATTAGTGGATGCCGTTTAAAGAAATATAATTTTCCGCTAACCAATGAATTGCTAGAAAGAATGCATGCAGCCAAGCAAAGGAGGATTAAACGACAGCAGGTTATTGATGAAGCGCAAGAGGAAGCTCGGCTTTGGGTACTCAAATGGAAAGCTGCTCTCAGGAATCAACAGATACCGATTCCCATTAACACTCTGGAAATAGATGACCGACAATGGGAAATGCCGAAAGATGCCGTATCAACAGATGATGAATGGTTAGATGGAACGGACCTGTGCATCAAAGTACAGCTTAACAATCATAGCACAAATGCTTTGGTTGACACAGGAGCTAGAGTAAATGCAATCAGTTATTCCACGTACAAGAAAGCAACAAGTTAAGCATTGACAGTAGGAATAGCGACAATAAAAGGATGCAACAAGAATCCAACACCAACATTGGGAGTAGTCAACTTGAACGTGATAGTACATGGATGTTCATATCCTCATCAGTTTGTATGCTTACCAGATGAACACATGAATGAGACAATGATTCTTGGAATTCCTTGGATGCGGACATACAAAGCAGTACCAGATTGGGATACAAATCAGCTCAAGCTATCACCTAAAGACGGGAAACTCATTGTTCCAATTGCACCAAGCAAGGAGGAATGGAAAGGAAGCAATCAACAGACCAAACCACGAATTAATCAATCTTCTCCATCCTCTCGATAAGAAAATGCTACAAGTAGCATGCAAGGAGTCATGCAAATTTGGGTACCAAAAGCACAGCTTAAGGACAAGCCAATTCAAATTTGGGTGCCCAAAACATCACCGACAAAACCAAAGAAGGTTCCAAGGGTCAAAACACAGAGACGAGCATCTCCGAGCAAGGAACCAAACTTGAAATGGATTTGGCAGAAAAAGGAGCACTTGTCTTCTCCACAAACCGTAAAACCAATCAAGCAATGGAGAGTTAAGTCTCAGAAGACTACACCACACCATTCCACACCAAGCACACCAACCTACCAATGGCGAGAAAAAGCTCGATAAGAGTCAAAAGTGCTACCAACAGCTCAGACAATCAGCGTGGTGATGCATCCTGATGGTACAATCAAATAGAGAGCACACAAGCTACAAGATTTACTCTTTAGAAGACAGCATCTGAAAGCCTCGACATCAGAAACCCTTGAGTTAATTGCTCAAGACCCAACTCTTGCACAACATATTGGTTTGAACTGAATTGATCTTCAAAGCATGGTAGAGACAACCAAGGCTATGCATTAGACACAATTGTTCAACCCATGCACATAGTCGTTCCGGAGTACGCCATCTAAGAGGGGTGGAAGGGCACTAAGTAATTAAGGGCAATGTTTGAAGAGGGAGGAAAAAGTTTGATGTTAACGTGTGATTTTTTGCAAAATTACCTAATAATGCCCTTATAATTTATCATCAAGGAAAAATTCACTGATAATATCTTCCCGAAGAGTGTAAATAGTGTATATACTATCAGAAAATCATCAAAAAATAGTCCTTTTTGGTTTATTTTCATCATTTTTTCGATAATGAAACTTAAAAATGGAGAAATCCAACAAAAAACAATAAATCTGTGTTTTTCAATGAATTTTCTTAATTATTGGATTTTCACTTTGCTTTTTTAGCGCATTTTGTTATTTTCTTTGATTTTTTTAATAAACATGTTAAAAATTAATAATAAATAGCAAAGGAGCTCATATGGAAGACACGGTGGTGATAAAAAAAGACAAGGTGGACAAGCACAAAAACTTTCAATGGAATCGGAAGATGGAAGCGGGAAGCCTCAATTAGGCGATCAAACCTACTTTTACAAAATTCTTGCAGAATGAGCTACAGGAATCCGATCGGAGAAATTTATGAGTCTAACATAGATTTCACGGCCTAGTAACACTAACGGGGGAATCTGGGGAAAAATGGTTCGGGTAGTCCGGGTATAGATATCCTAAGTAGGCTAAAACCACCTCATTTCCACTTGTTACGTTTGCAGAGAGAGCTTTTTGACCTCTTTCACGCGTACTTTCCGGAGTCTACAGTTGCCCGTTTTCAGCACCGTCTCACACGAGACATGAGGGGTAAGTTCTTTACTCATCAATGATCCATTTTGTACGGCCGATAGCTAGTCTAAACCCTTAGAAAAAACCCTAGAATTCGAGCGGTGCATGAAGACCTACGACCAAAAATTGACCATAAAGGCCTGTCAGCTCTACCAAATCAGATGGGATTTGAACTGTAGCATGCCCTAACATAATAGAATCTTTCTATACCATCACTTGACCATTCGGTAGGGGTCAAGGGGGTCCCCAGTAGAAAAGCTAGGTTTTTGGTAGATGCCAGAATTTGGTTCTGACTCCATAGACAGCTTGCCTATGAGGTTTATATACAATGTATATGATTGGTTTCGTGAAATCAATCAAGCAAAGCCCTCGAAAAGCAGAAACGGTTCGAAGGCTACAAAGCGTCAAATTCGACACACGAGGTGAAACTGACTCCAAATGAGCCAGAATTGGATGAGTTGCTTCACGACTATGTTGCAGACAAGTCCAAAGCCTCACAAATGACAACCAACTCAATAGGCAGTGTAGTCACAGAAATCGGTGATTTCAGAGTCTACAAAGCACAAAGTGATGCCGACAAGACCAAACTTGACCAAATTCAATTTAGGACTTGTATAGGTGTATAGAATGTGTTTAGGTCAAAATTTTTAAGTTTTGCAAGAAAATTGTGACTGCTGTAAATAATCGCAATTATTTACTTTTATACTATTTTTGCTTGGAAATTGTATCATCACCTCAGCTACCATGTGTACACGCCTACTACATGCCAAAAATCAAGTATGAGCCAAAATGAGCACCTATAACTTGAAAAATTACCAAAAAACACAAAGAAGTCTTTGCAAGTCAATTTTTGAGTTATGGACCACAATTCTTGATCCAAATCACCTCAAACTACATACACAGGGCCTACACAATGCCTAGAACCAAGTTGTAAAAAAAAATGTTGATTTTGGTAGAAAAGTTAATAATCGCGATTATTTACTTTCTAGCCAAAATGGGGGAATTTTACTATTTTTCCATCATACATTCGACAATCGAATGATGAAGTCATCCTGCAAGTTAACGAATATGCTATGCAAATACAGGAGATGACAGAAAGACTTCGCTCAACAGCACTTGGCCGTAGCACACGGGCCAAAGAGTTAGAGATGGTGATTGACGCACTCCAAGGGGAGCTGGATGTTAGACTCAATGTCATCACCGATCTATAGAGGAAAGTGCAAGAGTTGAGAGCGGAAGCTGAACAACATCAGCTCGCAAGAGATAAGCAACAGAGAGAAATGGAGGAACTGGGTGAGTTTCTCACAAAAATGTCAAATGCATGCAAAGCAAAGGATGATCAGCTGACGGAAGTTACAAATGAACTTCTAACTACAACCCTATCAGCTCAAAAGATCCAGGTACAGTTCGATGTGGCCAATGCTTCCCTATAGTACTCAGAACAAAGAATCAATGATCAGGCGATATTCTTGCGGCAAATACGAGAAAATCCAACCGTCGCCTCAATCAAGGTAACAGACGAGGTCTACAAGGCATTAGAAAATAAAAATAAAGACCTCGAGCTCGAGCTGAAATTAGAGCAGTCTCAGCATAGAGACCTGGCTTTAATGCGAGTCCAAAGAGAAGACAAGCTGTTGAAGGAGATAGCTGAACTCAAACGAGTCAACCAGCTACTGAGAGAGGGAAGGACAGAAACACAAGAAGAGGCAGGAACTTTGGAGCAACCTCAAATAGAAATCCCCTCACTCTCATTTGCTGACATGGAGACACAACCAACAGTAGAGCTAAGTGGCGAGGAGGAGTTTCAAGCACTGAAAGAAAAAATAGGTAGATGAGTAGTGGAAGGCAGCAATGGATTGGGAGTTGAGAGTGCTTCATGTTAGGAAATAAGACGTAGCTAAATAGATAATTGAGTAGACTACTTAATGGAGAGAGACAGATTTATATACACGAGATTATAGAGTAGAGAGAGAGAGAGAGAGTACACACGATATACGTGGTTCACCCAATGTGGGCTACGTCCACGGGAAAGCAGCCACTCAATGGCTTTAGTACTTCAAAACAAGAAGTAGTTTACAAAGGGATTATACCCTTAATGGAGCTCCCGCCTTGCTTCACTCTCACCACCTCACACTCACCTTGTTGCATCAACTTCACACTATGAAATGTGTGTAGAAATGGCCTCCTTTTATAGGCCAAAAGAGCTGCCCTCTCTTATGAGAGACAGCCATGTGTAGCCGCCCTTGTGTGAATAAGTCCAAATCGGACCCTCCAATCCGCCCATGTGTGGCGGCCCTTGAGAAGACAAGTCCGGTTTTGAATTCGGCCACCGGCCATTGAATTCGGCCACCGGCCACCGGCCATTGACTTCCGACCACCGGCCACCGGCCATTGACTTCCGACCACCGGCCATCGGCCATTGACTACTGGCCACAGGCCAATCGACCGGTTGTTTTCCGACCACTTTCCGGCCGCCGTCCGGCCATAATATTCCGGCGAAAAAGAATATTCCGGCGAAAAAAAGTCTCGAGGGCCTCCGCCCCCGAGGCCTTTAAAGTTGCCCCTGATTCTTGTCCGTGAAAATTTTGGTTTCCAGTGAGTGATTTTCCTTCACGCACGATGGCTTCTCCTCATAATGGGGGCCTTACAAATGTGCGCTTTTACCACTGAAAATTACAAGGGTAAATCGGGCTCCATACTTAACAGTTAAGGAAGCGTTTTGCACACGTTTCTTCACTTGGCGAACGAAAATATTTGGGCTAGTGATCAACAACCTGACATCAAGGTTTGTAGGCTACTCAACAGTGGAGCTAAAGAACAAAGTAACCATCCAATTTTTGCAAGTGCCTGATAAAGAGCAAAAAATCAGATACCAAAAGGCACTCAATGCGCTTAAAGACCACCTCATTCGAAGACTACTTCAGTCAATAAAGCTGTGTCAAGGGATGACACAGGCGAGTAGGGGGGAATGTTAGTAGCAAGATAACACAGATACCACGGATACGATTTTTCAAAGTTCTCATTGTAAAAACAATTATTATTTTGATAAATCTAGAATATTGTAACTCCTAATTTTTGGATAAACCTTGTAATTGATGAGCTCGGGCTACAAGCTTCCAAAATGTATCAACCTGTCATTGCCCATCTTTGGTAGAACTCCCAGATTATTAGTTTTGACCACCAAAAACCTTGGCTAAGGTATAAAAGACAATTTTTGTAAGTTATTATTAAGCTTTTGGAAAATGAAATACACAGCGTGAGCTAACGGCGCTCACATCTCTCCTTCTCGTGCTTCCTACTCCCTCCCCAATTGTCACATTGTAGTCGCATTTATTGCATTGCAACCGTAGGTAAGAGCTCTACGCATTGACGTAAGCACATCACAGTAATTCGTAGCTTTTGGCGTCGCCAACCCGCGGCCCAATTTCATCATAAGTATGAATTTACACTTCAAAGTAAAAAACTAAGCATAGGCGAGGTATTGGGGCATCATTGCTAAGCATTTAGATGCATTCTGGGTCAAAAACGACTAGGTCAAAAATCCACTGTTGTTAATAATTGTGATTTTGGCACTTGACCTAAAGTGGGATTTGAGACCATAAGCACGTGTGCTTAGGTCCTATAAACATGTCCTAGAAGTTTCGTTACATTTGGATGTCGTTTGATGCTGCAATGGATGTGATTTGTTTGCCGATGAGCGATTGGCTTTTAGTGATTTCTGTCACTTGAGTGTAGCATGAGTTAGATGCGAGTTGTTAGTTGTTTTACGAGAGATTGACACCCTCTTGTAGCCTCTATGCACTAGTCGAGTCAGCTTCATCCCATGGATTGACAATTTAATTGTGGTTCTCGCTAATACTATAATAAGATAGGATAGTGAGGTTAGGCACGCGTCCCACACAAAAAGTCTCATTTGGTTGGAGCACTATGTTTTCCATCTCATCTAGAACCTTCTCTTGGAAGTCATTTGATCTAAAAGCTTCACAATTTTTTTTCTTGAGTGCTGCTGAAGTAGTAAAGTGGTTCCCAGCAGACTAGTTGTACTATTTATCTCCTAAGCCATCCAAGGTTCACGGGAAGAGAATGAGGTAGTCGTCTTCTCGGTTGAGGCCATGACTCCTGCAGAGATTCGCATGGCATGGTGGTCTGTATCCTATCTAGAGAGTCGTTTGAAGTCTAAAAATTTATGTTCACCTTAGTTAAAACGCTTGTCAGCTCCTCCATAGATGCTTACTCCAAAGCATGTTTCTCAAGCGCTTGAACACATTGGGGGTGAGATTGTACTAGGGAAGGTGACCTAGCAAGTCAAGACTTGGTTGAGGAAGTGGTAGTAGATGTGTGGGAGGGTAGGGATAAGAGGGATGGTGGACTTCTACTCGACACAAAAGTTGAGGCTTTTTGTGGTAGTACTTCGGAGGGTCAGTAGTGGGATTTTCTCATCTTTGGGTTGCCTAGTATCTATCATGCAGTAACAAAAAACCCACCCAAGCTTTGGGTGCCAAGATCCTTGAGCTTGCTAGATAGTTTAGACCCATTGGACCAGAACTTACTAGACCATGCTAGATTTGGCTAGACCACTTCCTGGTAGATAGGGGCAAGAGATTCAATATACGACCCTTCCAATGATAGGACTTTAGTTCAATGAATCGACGAGAGACTTTGTGGGCTCCCTTTGTGCTTGGCAGCATTGTCACCCACATGCATGTCACAAAGGTTGTGGTTACCTAATGGCCATTGTCGTCTTGCTCGTTTGCTGCAGCAGAATGAGTCTACCCTTGGATGAGGTCTACGACTCATGCTATCCAAGCTTCTTGCACTATGTAAACCCCCAAGATGAGAGTGGAGAATGGGTGCAATCATGAGAGGAAGACCTCAAGGAAGGGAAAAATGGAATGTATTACAAGCTCTCCATAGGCAAAAAGGAGCCAAACCTCAGAATTAGGCTTGGGAGAGAAGAAGAAGGTAGATTGGAAAGAAAGGAGGCCAAAAAGGTACTCTTTCAATAGGAGAGAGAGAGTGAAAGATTTTTGGTTCTAGAAAGAGGAGGGATCAGATTTGGTATGTAGAGAGAGAAGGAGTGAGGGGAGGGAGGGAAATGTAGATTTGAATGTCAAATTAATGATGAGGGGGCATTTTGGCAGCTAGCCCACTTTTTTAGGGTGGCCCATCTACTCTAGCTAGCAGTATTTAGAATAAAAAATAGACCCAAATCTTTTATTTTTAAAGATTTTGCATTTTTCATGTCCATTTACAAAAAGAAAAATCCTACACTCCAAGTTTGACCCCTAGAAATTAGGGACTGACAAACCCAACATTTTTGCCCACATGGTTTCCTCCTATTGCTCCACTAGTTAATCACTGTCATTAGGCTTGGGGTAGATTAAAGGGCCCAAGTAGACCCCAAACAAGTCCTAATGAAAACATCAGACAACAATGGAACAACAACTCAAGGCACAACATAGCAGACTCAAAACTCACTGGAACTTGATAACTCATAGAACCATACAGACTCTGGCTGGTAGCACACTCAGATCCAAGCCCATGACTCACAGTTACAATGGGGGTGCCAAGGCTCCAATGTGCACGGAGAGAGCAAGTATGTGGTGCTAGACTCAAGAAGCTAGACCATAGAAAGTGGATGATGCTTGTACCACGACTAGACCCAACCACACATATGTATAATCATAAAAAGCCACCAAAAACTAGCAACATATCCCAGTCTAGCTAAGTCTATCCCCAAACTATGGTAGTGGTGATCTGACCACGACGTCTACTAGCACTGCCACGTGTCACGGCCCATGCGAGAGCCCGTCTAGTGTGAACTCTAGACCAACTATAACTAACTGCATATCCCATGCCAATGACGTTGTAGCCCTAATACAAAGATGACTAAATTGTGTATAATGCTTGGTCTAGTAGAAATTGAGGACCTGGGTTGCATTTATTTGGTTGTATAATCAAAAATATCCATATTACTTGGAATTATAAATTATATTCTAAAATAATACCAAATAAGGTGTGCAATCAGAGAAATCTTTTGCTCAAATGTTTCTTCAATCGATAAAATCTTAGATCAAAGAAAAGTTTGATTGAAGAACGTATTATATGTAGGTGTCTTTGATTGAAAGACTGCACAATACTCTGTGTCATTTGACACCTATAGTGACTAGAGCATCAGGTAAATGTTTTTTTTTTTTTTGTAACTAACATTTTTTTATTTGCTAATTCGTGTTGTGCTAGAGGCTTGCCTCACACACAGAATTAGTTTGTAGGTCTGAAGAGCTATTCTGAGGTGTAGACTTACAAGTCACACTCCTAGAATAGATAGACACTAGCACTCCATCTTGTGGTTGTGTAGACCTATCGGTCACACTCCAGAGAGAGTCATAGGGAGTGAAGAATCCTACTCGTGATGTGAAGTGGTTACCTCCTTGCACTTCAGAGATGGGGTAGGGTTTTGTCACTTCGTGTTGTGTATGAGAGTTTTCTCACACTTTAGAAGTTGACAGGAAATGTGGACATATCTAGAATATCGCTACCAACTACACATTAGAGACATAGAACTAGACTATAATATAAATCAAGTATACACATCACCACAATTGAAGAGTGAAGAGCTAAGTTTATCTTTCTCTTTGTATGCACTTGTATCAATGTGTATATTCTATTTACACTATATTGTCTATGCTTTCATTTTACATATCCATGGCACCTAAATAATAACAACAGATAATGAGTGCTAAGATGAAGCTTTGCTTCTCTTTTAATCATTGTGTTTTACTTACAATAGGCGAGGAAAGATATGCACTCTTTATGTGTTACTTGCTTCTATGATAGGTAGCTCTTTCTAGATGTGTTGATTAATGGGTTGGTTGTTATGTGGTGTTAGAGAATTAGTTCTCACACTTCAATAGTGACCAGGTTGATAGTTCAATCTTTCAACCATTTTAAATAGTAGTGTCCACTCTTGTGGTAGAGCTATTAGCTTTACACGGCTTTTACGTGACGTAATCTTCTAGTGGTTTGTGTTTGAAAATTTTATCTCACACTCTATTAAAGATAATATTGATAGTACATTCATGAAATAATAATTTGTTATTTAAGAATCACATTTTGTTGAAAATTGTATATATTTCATTTGGTACAACAAATCTTTAAACTTAAGTTTATCTATCATCTTAACGTGTCTAAATATTAAGCATTGATATTAAGAAACATATTTACATATCTAACATGTCTAAATTGTAAATATTTTCTTAATATACCTTTGCTTGTTTCCATAGCCATGTCAGAGATGAAGTTATCACAAGCGTATCAAAAATCCACCACTGAAGCTACTGTTCGTCATCTACACGCTGCTGAAGAGAAGCAGTTACATCAATGTTTGGAGTTTGCAGACCCTTCCATTTTCAATGATATTTTCAATACTTTGATAAAACATTGCTTTGGACAATTAAAGAAAACATTCTCCATAGTATCATTTGACATTGCAATTTTCACTGGCAGTAAAATGCGAGGACTTTTCAAGCAAACTTTGGAACAAATCTTGATTGCTTTTGATGATTTACAAAGCCTTGATGTACACTCTCTCCCTCTAGTGTGCAAAAGGATGCAGATAGTTCATCAGTTGCGCACATAAAGAAAAGGGAAGAGCAAGATAGAAGGCCCTAGCAACAGACAGAGAATGGCCGATCCTATCAAGCCATTCACTGAAGCAAAAGTGACAACTACCACTCAAGCCTTCCATGTTGCTACAGAGCATGACTGTACGGAAGTAGGAGCACTAGTAGATCAAAGCTTTGATCTAGTGTTGCATCTCCTACAAGACCACTATGCTTTCCACTTGCAAGCTCCCCAAATCAGAGAAGGCAGATGGGCATACGTGAAGCAAGTTTGTGTACTACGTGTATGTATCTAAGGTATTCAAGATCCAACCACATGGACCAACTGTAGCACAACAAGCCATGTGAGAAGCCACGACTTTGAATTTCTAGCACCAAGCTATGATTCTGTCACTTGACATTGTGTGACACTCTCTACAGCCAATGCTTATGGTCAAGTATTGGAATGGCCGAAAGCCATGTGGAAGAGTGGATATAGACATGTCACTCTGATGGTAGCAAGCTCACCATTAAGGAGTTTTTACTGACAAATGACAATATAGAGCATTTCTAGGACAATATTTTACACATTGTCAATGCACTTCTACAAAATTTGAAGTATCTACATCATCTTGATTTTCTGCACGACAACCTTCACCCTCGCAACATTATGTTGCATTGTTTTGTGGGGTGTTTATTGTGCCATTATAGATTGGGGCACTTCTAGCTTGTCTTTTACTACAAAGAAATTTCCAAAGCTAGCAAATCTATCTTTGGAATGTCAAAATAGTCACATTCAAAACTACCCTTGGGTTACCCTCGAGTGCATCTCCACCAATCCTCCTCCCTTCTCTAAAGCCACGAATGTATATTCTCTATGCTGGGTTTTAAAGTGCATACTTAATTGCATGCCTGAGACAGCTATTCTAGAGCAAAGAGTCTTTGTAAAAAAAATTACATAGAACACTAGATTTAGGCAAGGATAGAAGTCCAAAAAACCAACCTTCTGCCTTTGATTTGTCACTATGTATAAATATTAAATGGAGCCCACACAATTTGCATATATGTGGTAGCTTCTTTTGGTCTACAACCAAAAGTTAAATGAATAAAGCCTAATTTTTGAGTTGAAATTGTCATTATGTTGGTAATTTAAATTTAATTTAAGTGCCACATCATGGTTTAAGTGACATTTTAAGGTATTTTCTTTAAGTTGAAGTTGTCATTATATTATTGAAGTTGGTTTAAATGAAATCAAAGTCATTTTCTTTAAATTGATTTAAGTGACAAGTTCAACTTTATTGAACATTCACCATTGGTTTTACTTATGCTAAATTTTGGTGTTTGGTTTGTATATATGGCCGTAGACCTTGACTACAAGGAGGCACAAAGGATTGTCAATGAGGAGCAAGTTTGATGTGTTCAAGCGAACTTATTAGTCATTTTTAACATCCAAGTCCTATCATAATAATCAATATCTAATTCTCCTAAATGATTTCTCATGTTAAACTGATCATTTATTATGGGGAAGTGCCAGGGGAGAAAAAGCTAGAATATTGGTTAAGCTAGCAGACCGGCCACAGCAGGGATCCAAAGGAGGTAAAATAGGGATCCAAAGGGGGGCCATCTGCAAAAGAGCCATGTGCAACAATGGGCTAAAAAGACCCTAAGGTTCAGCACATTAAGACTTCCAAAATGCTAAGGTTCCAAAATTCAAAGGTTGTGTCCAAAGGTCAACCTTAAGGGAATTGGATGCTTTGTGTGTGAACAAAAAAGTCTTTGCAATCCCTACTTGGGAGGGGGCGAGCCTTTCTTGTAGGGGATGAGAGAGAAAGCCACACACACACACACACACAAGCTCCCCTTACACAAAGGGAATGAGGGACACATGTCAGCTCCCTAGCCCAGATGCCCACAAGGTGAACCCAATTCCTATTGGATGGCCTTGGAGGTGGATCAATGAGAATTAGGCTAGAGTAAATCTAGTTTAATTAATTTAAAAACACTTAATAAAAGAACCAATGAGAATTAAGTCCTCTAGAAGACTATTGGACAGTCTCCCAAGGGGTCCAAGGAGCATTCAAGAGCCCAATGGCTTTCCTGATTCCTATTGGCCAGGAGGCAAAGGGGTCCAATGAGAGTTTAATTGAATTATTAAATTACCTAAAGCTCTCACAAAAGGGGAAAGGGGGACACATGTCAGAAGGCTATCACTTATACTGCTTAATTACCATTGGCTAGGCCTAGGGAGGTCCAATGAGGGTAAAGCAAGAGCAAATAGCAAGAGGGCTCGCCCAAGAGAGAGAGGGGGCTGACTTTTGCAAGGCATTATCACACACACACTCTCTCACACAGTCTATGTGAGAAGCAAGAAAAAGACTATCTCTTCCCAAGATTTAATGGAGAGATCATCACCTACTCCAAGGTTGTGAGATAGAAGCCTACATCGACGCACTCTTGGCATGTGGATGCAAATCCAACCAAGAGCCAAGCTTCAATGCATGCTCATCTCCTCTACCATGCTAATTACTAAGCTAAGCTATGCTAATATGAGTGATTATGTGAGGAGATGTACATCTTTCTCGTAAGATACTCCTTCTTCCTCTCAATCGACTCTCATACCCTGCTAGCTCTCACCATCTTCGAAGGTGTGTGAGGTCTTGGGTTTGAGACCGGGGATAATTGATGTTGTGTTTGCTAAGTGTTTTGCTTAGTTCATGAAGCTTTCATCTTCATTGCACTAGCTAGTCTTGAAGGAACACAAAGAATTGTATTGTACAATGTCTCTCTTGATGGGAGAAACCATAATACAAAGCCTTTTGGAGGGGGGACCGGCTCAATGAAAATCCGGTCCTCTACTGTTGTCAATAGCTTAATTTCTCTCTCTTTTGAAAGTATTGTTCATGCTATCTACTAGGTGTTATGCTTTTTGTTGCTCTCTCCACCCAAGCACTCTTGTAATTCTCATTAGGAATCTATTCTAATCAAATGCCCACTATGTTCATGCTAATCTCCGCTACACACAAGTTTTTAGGCCATTAAATGTTACATGTCCGAACTATTTTGTTCAACAAGTGGCCACACAAAGGAAAATCCACCAATGAAGCTCTCTGCTTTTCAACATGTTGGCTTGGTGAGAGTTCTTCTCTAATGACTTATCTACCAACAACAAGTTGTCCCCAACAATAACTAGTTTGCTATCTACTTCATTCAACAATGCTACGTATATTACATATTGGGCAAAAGAGTTGACTAGGATGATAAAGCCTCCTAATGTGGGCATTGGACTTGGCCGCATTGGTGACAAGATTTCATCATAGAATGAGAAAAGTCTAGCACCATCATGAAAGCTTCCAGTCATCCTTTTTCCAAAAGACCATCACATCATTGTGGAGATGGCAAGCTAGGAAGTTGACTAAGCAAGCAAAGGCAAAACTCCTACAAGCTTGCGGTTGAAAGTGTTAGAGATTGAGACACAGTTTAATACCACCATAGGAGAGCTTACACTAGCTTAAAGCAAGCTCACAAAGTACAACAAAAAGTTTGGCGTCTTTCAAAAGAAGACGTTGCAGCTATCACAGGGGTACCACAACCAATGTCAATGCCTTTTTGTCTACATCTTCCAACTCAGAATCCCTTGGCTTTGATGAGTTTTTCTTGAATGAGACTTTGATGGATCTCACTCAACATGATGCATTTGCTTCTATTGTTGTAATCATTCAAGAAATATTTTTTAATCATTCTGTGTAATCAACTAAACGTATTAATTGCTTTGTGTCTTTTTCAACCAAGTACATGAACTGTATACAAGATGTGTAACAAAAAAGCGATAGATAGCACAACAAAGAGTGACATAGAGAAAAGAGATACATCATCATGACAAGAACTACATCATAACTCTTGGCCAACAAAACAAAGCAGATTACAACTACATTGTACCAAAAGTGATTTTAAACAATATCGTCACAATCAAACACCAGAACCATGTCATTAAATTCTTCCATATCTGAACATTGTGAATCCAGCTCCACTGTGACTCATAATCACTTCGTGCCTCAGCAGCAACAGCCTCATGTATTTTCTTTATACCAAAGCAATGTTCTGCCATTCTAATCGCAATGTTGGTTGGAGCATGTAATTGTCTCATATTACAAAACACATATACCAAAGCTTCGGCTCGTTTTTGCCGTTATCTATTTCTATGTTTAGTGTGTAGGAAGTCAAATGCAAACTAATCCCTCTCGCAACTACTACTTGAAGTAGCAACATACAGTACTCTGACAACTACATGTTGCAATTCTATCTTCTCTCCACCATATCCTTTCCCACCACATAGGGACAATGACTTTTATGATGGTGTCAATGTGCCAAGGATCCCCAAACATACCAGTTTGCATAGTCAATGCGTTGGTGAAATGTATCTTTTCCTCTATCAAGCCTAAGAGTTGCATGCACACAGTTTTGAAATCATGTATCACTTTAGAATTGGAGGATTGTTCACGGAGTTAAAATTTTTGATCCAAAGCAAATGATACTCTATGTAACTGTATGTGCATTTGTGCCATCGGGGTTCTGCACATGAAACCAAAAATGTTTTCTCTTCCAATATAGCTTTGAAATTCCTTGAACTTATCAATGGCTCTTGACATATACCAATACATCTTCCCAAAAACAAAAGAGTCTTTATTCACCAAGTGCATCAAGTCAGTAAAAGGTTTAGCAACATTGACAGCCTTGTCCCCATCCCTCCATTAGGAGAACTTTGGACTCACTTTTGGGCCTTTTAGTTCTAGAGAGAGAGTGGCGCTCGACCAACGAGGAAGAGGCTAAAATGACATTGAAAATCGGCATTTTAGAGTGGAACTTGTTGAGAAATAAGGAAAAACAAAATTTTTATTATTCAAATTATACAATGTCACACTTTCAAAGCGTAAATGCCGTAAACGGTACTAACTATGTGTCGAAGAGTTTCAGAACTTGCGTTGAAGGCTCCATCCAGTATCTATGTTCCTGCCCAAAATGTAACTTTGAGTAACTCTACTTCCCTCTCAAAACTGTCTTCCCTTTTTCATATTTTTGTTAACTCTACTGTCTGTTCTAGTGCACACTATGACTACTTCTCAAAGGCCTAGCACTACAATTGACTTTGTTACCAATTTTAATAGCTATGCTACAGATGATCAGTTGTGGATACCATCTAGTAACTATCGGGAGTTGGGTACTATTGCAGATGAGGAGGAGGAAGAGGAGGCAACGCAATGATTTTGTGAAGGATTTCAAGGGTCAAGCTAAATAGTTTAAAGTGTGTGCACAAAGCAAGCAGGTGAAGGAGTTCCTCATACAACATGATTTCCAACACGCAGACTTACGGTTCCAAACATATCCTCCTAGTTTTCCACGGCATCGACCCAACTGTATGGTATTTTGAACATATATCTCATTCAATGCATGCTTATTTCCAAAGGCTTATGGTTGATATTATGTTTGATATGGTGCAGATATTTATCCATTGAACAGGACGGACTGGCAACCAATTGAGAGCATAGTTGGGATTCTTGATGATTTTCATGCATTTATTGGTGAGCAAATGTACCGAGGAAGATGGCACAAGGAGCTTGCAGATAATGGAATATTCTTTTATGATATGTCATATTTGGAATCTCGAATATCGTCTGCCTGGGGTTGTGTGGCTCATTTGCCACTTCCATCGTTTGACAGCAAGGATTGGTCTTTGCCAGCGTCCCAAACTAGTGAAAGCTTCAAGAATAGGTTGTTTCAGGATATATAGAAGTCCCTCAAGTATTCGATTGCTACAAAGATTGTTAAGCTCAATCTATTTATGCCTATTGAAGTGTTTATAGATTTCCTCTTTGATGAGCAAATAAGAACGACTACAACAATGTTCATTTGAAAGTTTGCGAGCTGTTTGGACTTTTTAGATGATAATTGGGATAGGAAACAGTCAGAGGGAAAATTTTGTATTTTGAAAAAGAAGTCCATAATTTGCAAGTACATTATAAGCTCTCAAAATTTCATAGTATCATTTTACTATTTTAGATATCATCTTCTTAGTGGACAGCTTATTCCACTCGACCAAGATATAGAGTCTAACTCTGAGAACAAACCTTTAGCAATGGAGATCTACTTTCGAGAGAGCCTACTTATTGTGATGGGCACAATGTCATGTACAACTCTTGCACATCTTAGGGTCGAACTTATATATGAAGACCTGCCACTACTGCCACAAGTGTATGCATTCAATCTCAACAATAGAAAGATACTAACTAAATGAAAAAATTTCACTTGTCTTCAATGCCTTAAATTTATAGATATTAACACTTTGATTTCCTCAGGTTCCAAGAAGCAAGGAGAGAACAACATTGTGCAAGGAGTCCCTCTCAAATACACTTCACTTGATTGCTTCAACCGGAGGCTAGGTCACAAACTCTGTGCACGCAATGAGTGCACCCAAGATGTACACCCTAAAATGATTAATACAAAGACATTTTGGGCCGTTCATACATTATCTCAAAATCACAAACTTTCTATTGTCTCAAGGCTTTATACGTTGTAAATTTTTATTCAAAATTTATACAAAAGGGTGATGATTACTGCTTCTTGCCCTTGTTGCTACCATTGCTCCCCTGCTCCCTGCCTTGGTTGCTATCACTACTCGCCTACCCCCCGCTGCCCCTGTTGCTACCATTTCTCCCCTACCCTCTCCCTCGTCTGCTGCTCCTTCTCCCTCGAGGGACACTGGTCTTGGGTGCCCTTTTGCGTCTCTTGAATTCCCGGGCTTCGTCCACGGCTTCCCATGCATCTTGAACTTGTGAAGCTTCACTCTGTTCTTTCTCTTGAGGTTGACATGTAACCCAATCCTCTACTTTTGCGGTGTCCGCATGATATTGATTGATTGCTTCTTCCACGTCTTAAACCTCATCTTGAGTCTACTGGTACCTCCACGTCATTTGGAGACGGGCTTGTTCAAACTCCTTAGCTCGTGCGCTTTCCTCTCTTGACCGACTATGCGCCAAAATAATAATATGATGAATTGCCATTACAAAAAAATTGTGCACATCATAGGGGTTGTAGTTATGTAATTGAAGGTCTTGTAGATGGTGATAATAAGAAAGTAAGTAAATAAGTATCTTCTTTTCATAAAGGCATTGCAGCGATACAAGCACGTACATCCACCAAAATTTGGCTTAGAAGTAGCATAGCATTCATACACGTCCTCCAGCCACAACTAAAATCATCAATCTGAGTGGGCACATTGACCTGTCGATGCTCATTGGGTAGCACCTAGATCATGTTCTAGCAAAATGTGCTCCACATAGTAAATAAATTTTCTCATGGAACTACACACATAAGCACTTGCTCAGTAGGCATTAGAAACAGACACTACATGCAAATGAATAAAGATAAGCCTTACGCCTTTACACGCCCATGGAATCCCTTGCTTTGCCTAGAGTTTTCGTAGAAGACGACCTTCGCTTCAATGGCAAATAACACCAGACTCCAATGTTCACTACACAAAAAGAAAACATCAAAACTATCAACGATGAGAAATAGCAAGACCCTAAATCCAACATAGCTTTGCATACCGACACAAAACTCACCTCTGATTGTAGGCAGTGACCAAAAAGCACGCTAGATCCCAGTTTACTCTGTTGAACCAGTCCAACGACGTAAAAAATGACATTCCATTGTTCTGAAGCATAGGCGATATAAGAGGATTTATTACATAGATTTTTTCTTGCACATTCGCAGACAGAAGCAAAATAGCGTGCATGACATGAAAAAGAACTATCCTTTAGAATGGTTACCGGATATATAGAGATAGGTCAGAACGAAGAGAATATAGATCTTGAAATGGTCATATAAGTCCCTAATCGCTTGGTTTTGACCCGGGTCAATACCAAGCGATTAGGTGCCTTAGAGATATCCAAGTGTCTCTTTTTGGTTGGTACTGACCTCAAACTAAGGTCAATACCGAGCGAATAGCAACCTTGTAAATTTTTAAGGGTCCCTATTCGCTTGGTATTGACCTTGACAATGTCACATAATGAACCTTACCTTTACCACATAGCAATATGGACGACTGCATCCGTTGCATTGGCGTTGGAGAAGTCGCGCATGTAGAGAAAATCTTATCGTCGATCGAGGTTGATAATGTAGGCCGCCTCTGATCATCCGAGAAGAGGAATATGTGCTCGAAGAGGTGCTGAATTGACAAGCATTTGTAGCTCCTCTTTGTTTTCTTTGTTGATCTGCTCTACAATATGCCAGTCTTCTTGGACCCGTTCTTGCTCTTCGCTGGCTGGCCCTTGCAAAGAGGTACTTGCTTGTTGCTTCTCTTGAGCAGACTCTGGCCCTATCTCACCGGGCTCTTCTCTTACGGGTTCAGGGTCTGAATTGGCAGGGTTCTCCCTGGTGGACTCTGGCTGAAGGGTTGTGGGATCCTCTCTTTCCTCCTTGCTGGGCTCTGGTTCTACCTCTGCGGGTTCCTCTCTCGTTGGCTCAGGCTCTAAACCGGGTTGCTCTTTCTTGATGGTCTCTATCTATACCTATGCAAGCTTGGGCTCTATCTCTACCTTTGCAGGCTCCTCTATGATGTGCTCAGGCTCCTCCCTCTCGATACGTGATCTTGTGCGTCTGTTTCTCTCAACCCTCGAAGGCTCTACCTATCGTGCAAGAGAATGGAGAGGGGGGAGGGGGGGGGGGGGGGGGGGGGGGTTGTTTAGAATATCCATTGTCCTGCTGTCCCGGATTGGCACCGACTGAAGCAGCCCATCATAGCGGAAATACAACCTACAGAGGGTGTCAGAATCCCTGGGCATAATGGTGACATGATGCGCATGGGGCGCTAGGATGTATCCATCACTGAAAAATTCAACATGGTAATCCTCTACAATCTCCAGCAGGTAGAGAAGAGCATTGCTAGCCATTGCATGTCCACTGTTCAATTCTTGCATATCTCTCACATCACTCGTTGAAAGGGAAGCCTTGGAATGGCTGGTTGCATGTGCCTTTTGATCCTACGCAGCTCCTCTAGGACGCATTTGTGCACCTCGTATCGGTGTCTTCTTGCTTGAGCATGCAAGGACTCACCTATCACCCTTCTAGGTGTGGCCTTTCCATGAGCCATCTCTACAAACATCATAACAAAGAAACAACCACATTATGTGAGCGAATGTTACTTTCACATAAGGGGATCCACCCGTCAAACACAAATTTGAACTGCAAAAAAGAAAAATATATCCTCAAACAACACAACAAAAACACAATTGCAAGGAAGATGGTCAGTACCAAGCGAATCGAAGCACGAAACACAGTTTTACCGCCCCTATTCGTGTTGTACTGACCTTTTAAATTTGAACTGCAGAAAAGAATGATAGGATACCTGAGCACTATGTAGAGGTAGATCTGCATCAACAAATTGCGGCAAAAGAGGACGCGGCAAGTGGGTGGGAGTACTTGTCCATTTACTGTTTGCACAATGCACAAAGGCTCAGCTGGGACGGGGGTAGAGTTAGAATGTGAGCCGCAAGCAGGCTGACGCTTGAAGACGGGGTTACATACCTCTAAATTTTGGACCATGTGACTCCTTAATGAGCATCATTTCTATTTTCATGATGTTTGGTGGATCGTACTACATGAGAATATGGTCCGTTTATTGTGTTTACACTAGTTGTCCTCGTGTGATAGCCAACCCACGTGTCCTTTTGGAAATGTGGTCAGCATCACCTTCTCCAAATAGGAGAAATAGATCGGCCTTGCCTTTTTTGCAATCTTGCTCTTGCCTTCACCTTTTTGCGATCTTGCTCTCAACCACCATTCGCGATCGTGCTCTTAGTGACCTCCAAAGCTTTGTGTCTGCTATTACCTGTATATCCCCATCCACCTCGGTGCCATTGGATATTGCAAAGACAGTCTCTCTCTCTCTCTCTCTCTCTCTCTCTCTCTCTCTCTCTCTCTCTCTCTCTCTCCCCCCCCCCCCTCGGCTAGCTCTCCTCTACCTTGTTGTTTCACGTCTGTGCGCGCTTTCCTCATGGGGTTAGGGCACAAGGGGAGAGTAGTCGTTAAGGTCGGAGAACAATAACAATGGGTTGAGATTCTCCATGCATAGTTGTGAGGTCCAAAGCATAGTGGAATAATGACCCCTTGTCTGATTGTGCAAGGCTATGGTTTCTCATGTTTGGGCATCGTGAGTGAGTGGGCTTAGATAGGGTATGGGCACATGAGGCTTTGTTATCAATTATTGATAACTAAGCCAACTATTCTCAAACAGAATATTAAATGAAAAACTAAGCGAAGAGTATTAAATGAATAACTAAGGATTCTTCAAGCCCTTCTTCGCTTGGTTCTGACCCTTTGTGCCGAATGGACACGGAGATACCGTGAATTGTACGGATATATTCTCATGGGTCAGAGCCAAGCATGTCAGGCCAAGGGCCAGGATGGACATGCGGTCAAGGGGATCCCTAAAATTATACAGGCAAGGCCTATTTAGGGAGTGGTTGGGTGGAGAGTTGCATGGTCCAGTCCTCCGCGGTTTTACATTGGTATCAGAGCAAGGTGGAGAGGAAGGGGGAAGGTGGATCCATGGGGGAGGAGAAGACAGGGATTTCTCTCCCTCTAAGCATGGATCTCTCCCTCTCTCTCAGAATCTCTCTCCCTCTCCCGCCTAGGAGGAGGGCGTTTGTTGTTTTGGCAACATAACTCAAGAGGGCGCAAGAAAGATGGAGGAGGATTGCATGCAGGCATGCATGGCTTGCATGGCCTCTTGCATGGACATCGAAAAACCAAAACCGCGTGTTGCTGTCCCAAGTCGGGGAGGAAAGGGAAGCTGAGGCTCTTGCTCACGTGTAGCCACTCTAAGCCGGGAAGTTTTAGATTTTCGAGCTCCACCAAATCGGGTAACGCCTGGTTCGTTGGAATCGCGCAGGGTTTCTAAGTAGATTTTGTTTCAGTTGCGACCCCAACGGCGGCTCATACCGAGCTCATGCTTCTTCTTCCGAATCGCGCAGGCGGCAGGTTACTGTGCAGGTATTTCATTTGTTTGTTTGTTTTTTTTTTTAAAACAATTTAGTGCCCTAAATTGAGCCACACACCCCACCTAGGGGTGTTTCCCCACGGGCCAAGAGCATCGACCGGCTGCCGGACGAGCCTCGCATCCGTTGGCTCAGGGTCGCCTATGCTGCCAAATTTTTGCACCTGTTATGTGCAAAAATTTCCAAAGAAATGCAATGTGTAAGCCATGATTCTCCAGAAGCAAGGCTTCTTGCTGAGACATGGATTTGAGATCTGATGCAAGGCATCACTCAGAGGACACCGATCGCTTTTGCATGACATCCGATGCTTTTTCGTCAATGGTTACATGCACGGTTTTTTGACAACCATGGCAAGCTAGGCAGGGCCTATAAACTATCCGATTATGGTATTCGGCAAGGCCAATCGGTAATTATGATTTCAAGCAACTGTCTACCATACGATACATTCCAGGAGCAAGGCTCTCTATATCGATCCTTCAATACACCATCTTGTGTTTTACGTCGGTTGTTACTTTTTTATCTCTCCTCGTTTTGCTATCTCAAAGCGGCGGAAAGCGAGATTTTTGGGAGCACGGCTCTGCATTGGATGCATAATCATTTCCAAGCCATTGTAGCTTGCTAGGGAGCAAGCAACATAGGTACATAAAGCATGGTGGAAAAAACATTGACACTCACAGCTATGAGCTGAATGCAATGTTGACCACCATATGAATTTTCCCAATGCCAACTTGTCAAGCAAAGGTTGCTTTGATCAAGCCATATTGGACAGTCATTGACATTTGATAGCTCAGCTGCAGATAATACCTCTCTCATTATTGGGCAATCTTATGATTCTAACTCAGTAGCAAAATCTGGCAAGGCTGATTCTCTATGAACTTTTGACAAGGTCGAGTCTTTTTTGCTCAGACATCTGTTTGTCAACAAGAGCATCTACTAGCTATGAGCACTCAGGTTACATTTGATGAACTTATGTGACGCAAGGCTTCCAGTTATGCATCTTGCATTACGACTTCCCATGTTCGGCATATGCTATGAGCATACAACTTGGGAAGGATATGGTAAAATGTTTGCAGGTTATTTCATTCCGTACAGGACGGATGTATATGACATAAGAAGGCGTATATGCATATGCGCCAACTCTCCCTCATAGTAGATATGGCTATGAGACGGTTCAGAGTGAGTTTCTCTTTCCATATTTCATGACAACTGGTGGCAGTTGGATGACCAGGTTAGCCAAGTTTAAGTTTTTCTTCGTTTTTTTATGTTTAAACTTTACTTGGCAATTACAGTCGTTGTGCAAGCAAAGTGCTTTGGCAATTTTACACGCAGCAAGGCTTCTCCCTTATGCCAAGATACTGCCCATTCACTTGGAATCAAGGGCATTGGCACACAAGTTTGCAAAACTGGCAAAATAGGGAATATCAGCTCACAGAATCCCTACCAGTCTAAACTGTGCAAGGAACTTATGGTTTTGGCTCCCACATTTGAGGCCATCACTATTTAGACATATTCTTAAAACTCTGTATGCAAGGCATGCTAGCCAGGTGGCATGGATTCCACCGCTTCATGGATCACGCTTTCGCTATCACACTCGCAACTCTGTCAAGGACAGATTAAGTGATGGATTGTTTAACATGATTGTTGGTTGCTATCAACACATAACAACACTAAAAGGCAACTAAATCTAGGACTTATTTCACAGGCAAAGTGCCAATACTAAGTCGTCCTCATACAATCACGACCCCTGCAAGGTAGGTGGGTCAAGATGAGTTTTGTGTTTTTCTATTACCTCTCTCAATGAGAGAGTCATACCAAAAAACTGTGGAATGCTTATACGATAAGCTGCAAGTCAGGCATAAGATGCGTCAGAGAACCCAGATTGGGTTTACACGTTATAGTCATTTAAGGAAATTTCCTCAGCCCAGCATGCTCTCTTTTTCTCTCTCTTAATTCTCTCGAAGAATAATGCAAATTTTCTAAGACGGTTTTGCTACATGTTTTGCTTGTGAGTCAGCCTGAGCCAAGGTGCTCTAACTCTCAGCTAGAAATTGGCCAAGAAGCCATCCAACTTAGTCTTCATCTGTTCGTCGATTGATTACTAATTGACATAAGGGCTATGAGCCACACAAGCTGGCTAAGAGCCATTGTCAGATCTAGGGTAAGACCCAACTGTTGATATTTCTTGGGTGATTGTTCTTCATCTTGAACTCATCTACCCAATGGAGTCCCCATTGATGTTAATGGCCAAGTAAGAGTCTTGCCATTACAGATCTTTTGGGTGTTCTGTAAGCACTACATGTTTTTAGTGCGAGGCTGAGTTGAGTTTCTGATAATCTTAAACTCACATCAGCTGATCCCTACCACAGAGTATAGATGCACCAATCAGATGAGATATCATGGCTGTCCATAAGAGCTAGGAATTTCCCTTGTGTGGATCTCCTGCTCCCTCTATAGCACTACGGAGTGTCTATGGACATACTGTTTTGGGGGTAAGACTCGACGGGTTATTGCTAAATCATCCCATAGGCATTGAGGATCAAAGTTTGATCTATTCCCATTATACTTTCAAGGAAAGAATTCCGCAATTTACCATGCGGTAGCGGACGACTTCAACTTTTCAAGTCGATTCCAATCATTCTGTACACAGTTGATTATGTTCGTTACTATTACCTTCTAGTTGAGCAGTTTCTACAAAGGGTCTTACCAAGGGGTTTGACTACGTAGATTCTAACCAACGAGCTTGGATTGCGAAGACAACACCCAGGGTTTCTAGTGCAATGTTTCTTGGTTTTTTCACAAGTGGACGACGTGATCCGATGCATTTGAATACGGATAAGTGAACATTAAGTTCAAATCTCCAGGTACGCATCTATTGATTTGGTGTTATTCCATTTTTTAGTATTCTTTGCTTGGTTTTTTTTAATACGCTTGACTAATTCAGAGCCATGCTAAGGGCATGTCAGAACAAAGTATTTTGGGCCGTAGTGTTCACTATACATTATGTTGTTATGAACCCACTTGTCAGGTTCAATTTGTCACATGTTGTCACATGGGATACAACATGGTCTAGGAACTCAAGGAGTTTGGTTTAGCCAGTGTGGAGCAATGATAATGAGGGTCCCTCTCACTCTTGTCGCAGAGTGTTTGCAGTTACCTCCACACACAAGTACACTACGTACTTGATGGATGTCACTTTTCCTGACATCCTTATTTGAGACATATTCCACATGTGGCGAATATGAGTCTCTGGGACTGATACTGGTGTCCAATTCCTAATGATGTGTTACGACGAAGTCCTTAGGTGCTGGTCGCATCCGTTCATTAGGCCATTTGAAGCACACAGTATCAGGCACAATTTCAGTGGCAAAAATTGTCGGGTACTAAGTACAGACTTATTGCGGTTACAAGTGCTGTGAAACCACCTTAACGGAGGGTCGTTTCTACATATAGCATTCATGAGAATGTCTCATGGTTGGTACCTAGGTGTGACTGGGTTGTCACATTTTGTTATGGTCCAACCTTTGTTGCAAAGTATGCTACGTTCATGAGAATGTCTCATGGTTGGTACCTAGGTGTGACCGGGTTGTCACATTCTATTATGGTCCAACTTTGTTGCAAGACTTTCACGTACGTATCGTGAAAATTCCCGTCATGGAATTGCGGTTTGGATATGTTTGTGTTAAATGCATGCACACTAGGTGTTATGGGCCCTAGTGTTTAACACAAATTTATTTGGAGCGGCATGCAAATTCATGCACTTTATTCTTTCTGCACCTTTTGCACTGCTAGTGCAATCTCTCTTGCAGATTTAGTATGAGTTTACACCCTACCATACAAGGTAATGGTTCAGGATGGGTGTTTGTAGTTGGTTGGTCTAACCTCTATGAGCTTACTCCACTCCAATCCGCTTGCAACCTAGTTGGTTGTCTCCATTCCATATTGCGTATATGGCTAGATACTCAATGCTTGAGTCATAGTTTATCGTCAGTCGTGGAAGACTGTCTGTAAGTGGTTGGGGAAAGTGCTTCACCCTTATTGCTGCTATTCATCCCGCATTGGATGGGCAGCTTACAAGTATTTCTTGCTAAAGGATCTGCTAAGAGCATATGTTAGCACAACACATTCTGAATATGTGATTATCTCCCTATTCTAGAATTTGCTTAGGTTAGGTTTTCAACTTTGAACACCTGTTGTGGTGGGGTTGAATACCATTTCAATAGTTTCATAAGTCAAGGACTTAGTAGGTGTGCTGACAAAGTATGTTGGCATGTAACCTTCATTAGGGGTGAACATGTAGTTTTGTGTGTTCCAAAATGTTTAGAAGTCTGACATGAGGACACTCCCTATTCTATCCCTCAATAGCTATGAGCTTTTCAAGATACTCACGTGAGTTATCATGAGTTACCATTTAGATACAAGTGGTTGCAAAAGGACAACAATGTTGAAAATCAAGATGTTGCTCTTGGTTTCATTGAACCTCCTCATTGCACCAGGTATCGATCATAGGGACAATTGGCCCGCGTATGGGATGCCAATAAGGAAAACATCAGTGTTCTTACGAAGATACTACCACTTGTGTTTTCGAGGATGAAAACGCTTCTCCAAGAGGGGAGTAATGTCAGGCCAAGGGCCAGGATGGACATGCGGTCAAGGGGATCCCTAAAATTATACAGGCAAGGCCTATTTAGGGAGTGGTTGGGTGGAGAGTTGCATGGTCCAGTCCCCCGCGGTTTTACAAAGCAAAGAAGGGCTTGAAGAATCCTTCAAGCCCTCTCCTTGATTGTTTCTAATCCCAAATATACGTGGATAGTACCAAGATGATCACCCTGGTCAGAATCAAGAGAATATGGGCCTTAGGGGATTCTTTACACCCTTACCCGCTTGGTTCTGACTATTGCCACATCCTCGACTCTACTAAACAAGCGGGTCAGAACCAAGCGAGTAAATACCTTCAGAGTATTGAATGAATAACTAAGCCTCTTGCATGGTTTTGACCAAGCCTCTCAATGCACAAGGGATTCCTTTGCTTGGTTCTAAACCTCTGTGCTCAATGGATGCAAAGATACCGTGAATCGTACTGATTCTCTTGGGTCAAAACCAAGCAAAGAAGGGCTTGAAGAATCCTTCAAGCCCTCTATTCGCTTGGTTCTGACCCCAAATGGGAGTGGGTACAACATGAATAGTACCAAGATGATCACATTGGTCATGTCCACTATACATTAGTAGCTTTGTCTTGCTGTTTCTTTTAAACATATGGAACATAGTACTAGAGACGAACGATGTAGGGGAGGATACATGTGAAGAAAAATTGTTCACGTTCCTATACAACGCCTGTGTTCATGACCGTGCACCAGAGCTATCACTAATGTTTAATGCGGAGTTTTGTATCCATCGGATTATTGATTGCTTGATGGAGTACCTACAAACACATTTGCAACAGTACGAAGCAGTCATTTGTGATAGCTCCCTATCAATTGATGGCAAGCGGTTTGTGCATCCAACAGATCTTGATCCTGAGAAGCCTGCTGCTGCAAGAAGATTGAATCACTGTGTGGAAAAGTGTCCCTCCAATGCACTGCTTGTCAGAGAAAAATGTCCTACTCATTCTAAAAGGTGTCGCTTAGTGGAATTCAACCATGGGTTTGTGTGTTACTTCGATGGTGAGTCGGAGACTTCCCAGTCATCAAATTTTGGTAGTTTCCCATTGGCACAAGAGGAAGAGGTAGGAGATGTGGAGTTACAGTTTGACCTAGAAGAAGAGCGCGTAGAGGTACTGAAGGAGACATTTTATGCAGGCTTAAATCTTGCTTCTGTTGCAAATGCAGCACTTGGAAGCAAGCAAGAAAGCCCGAATGAGGAAGGGTCTTTGCCTCTGAATTGCACTCCCACTTTTGGTATGGCCGACGGGGTGCACTACATTCCTGAGTCCTCACGGTTATTACGCATGAGCTGAATATATGGGAGGACTTCTTTTTAGCTGCAATTGTGAAATTTTGTGAGACAGACATGGGATTTGTTGAGGATGGAGTGGACAAACATCTACTTGCTGACACATCTGTGCAGGACACACATTTCACTTCAAGGGGTCAATTGATCAAAGATATATTCAATGAAGCAAAGTCTAGAGAAGCCAATTTCCAACGGAGGAGCAGTTCCAATCGACCACAAGACATCTAGGCTTAGAAAACCCCGTGGCACCCCTGGCTTAGATGGCGAATAGCCACTCAATTCACTTGTGGCGAAGGTCCATGCTGGAAATGGACGAGAATCAAATGGTAACTTCTTTAGCGGCATGTAGATGGTTTTGCCCATGTCCCAATATGCAATATTGAGATAACACAAAAGCTTAGAAACAAGATAATCCTAAAATCAAACTCTTTGTAAATAAAAATCATAAACATTAATTTATATCCCGTGCGGGTGCATAGTTGAGTAAAGTTTCTAGTCTCTTAAGCGAGAACTCTAAGCCTATAACTTTTACATTAAAAGTATTAGCCTTGCCTTTTGCTTAATGGAAGTGAAATCTAAAACAATTTTTTTAATTCACAATTTTTTCAAAAAAATTAAAGTGTAATAAATGATTATCTCCAATGCGAGTAAACAGGTTAATTTTTGCATGAAGGTAAATAACTTTTATTTATGATACGTATCCATCTTTGCGTGTGCGTATATACTCCAATGCAGGCTTAAAATCCTAATCTTCTCCTCTTTAAGTGTGAGAGAACTCGGACATACAAATAGTAAAGTTTTAATTTTTAATATATACTTTAAAAATTAAACACAAAACACAAACTCTAGTAAAAAATATAATAAACAATAAAACTTAGATATAATTAACAACTAAATTTTATAAATAACCTAAATCTTTTTTTTAATTTTTTTTTTCAAATTTCTAATTGAAAGAGAGAGAGAGAGAATTACTTTCCCAAAATAAAATGATATTTGTTTGTGTGAAATGGTGTTGGAAAAGCGCCGGCGGCATGATATATACCAACAATTATTCAATTAAAGTGAAGTGAAATAACTCTGGGGATCAATTTCAATGATGTATCCCCGTATAGTACACTTGTCTTATTTTGTCAAACATATTATACACCCATTAAACGGGTATAATATGTGCGTATAATACGTTTAATGTTTTACATATATTGCAACTTAGTTGAGGACATGGAGCTTGTCCAAATGGATATGAAAACAAGTTTTCTTTATGGGGATTTGAATAGGATTTTTACATGAAACACCCTAAAGGTTTTGAGTAGCCTAGTAGGGAGGAGCCTGTATGCAAACTCAGAAAAGCGTTGTACATGGCTTAGTAGGGTTCAAGGAAACGATATCAAAAGTTTGATGCTTTTATGCAGTCAGAGGGGTTTAGAAGGAGTCAAGAGGATCATTGCTTGTATACACGAAAAGCCTATGATGGTTCATTGATCATTCTCATTTTATATGTAGATGACATACTCATTGCAAGAAAGTTCACTTAGGAGATTGTCAAATTAAAGCAAATGTTGTAAAACTTTGCAATGAAGGATTTGGGAAAAGCAAATCACTTTCTCAATATGCATATCAAGAAAGACAAAAAAAGGAAATTCTTGAGTTATCTTGGAAATCTTATATCCACAAGGTCTTGCAACATTAATATGTAGGGGGCGTCAAGTACCCACTACTCGCATATATGAAACTAAGCAAGGAAAGTTCTCCCACACCACATGCTGAGAGAGCATAAATGAAAAGTCTACCATACTCTTTAGCTGGGGGCAATGTCATGTATGCTATTGGTAGCTACAAGGCCAAACATTGCATTTGCAAAGGGAGTAATTACTTGGTATATGGCTGATCCTGGCAAGCAACATTGGATAGCAATGAAACCCATCCTTAGGTACTTGAAGGGTACAACGAGCAAGTGCTTATGCTTTGATAATGGTGATGCATCTATTGCTGGTTACATGGATGAGGATAATGCGAGTTGTAAAGACTACTAGTAGGAGGTCTACATTTGGCTATATGTTCATATTTGTAGGAAGAGTTATTTCTTACAGATCTAGACATTTAACAGATTACAGTTTTGCATTGTGATAGTGAGAGTGTCACTGTAGTTCCAAATGCTAGCAAGGAAACTATATTGTTGGTATGTTTAGTGAGAGATTTAAACATTTAACACATTTCAATTTTGCATTGTGATAGTGAGAGTGTCATTTTTGCTTTAGCAAGGAATACCATGTTTCAATCCAAGTTGAAACACATTGAAGTGAGGCATCATCTTGTTCGGGATGCTTTGACGGCTAAGTGGTTGGAGCCTATCAAAGTCCACACAAATGACAACCTAGTGGATGCTCTTACAAAGAGCTTGGCTATGAAACAATTTGCACATTGCATCGAGTTAATGGATGTAGGGTGAACATATGTGTACAAGGTTGAACCTGTCAAGCTTCATGCTTGTACATACTAACTTTAGTCATAGCCACCTACAACCATATAGGCCTTTAATAAGTGAGAGATTGCTGGGATAAATACTGTGACCACCCTTTTGACTAACCCTACACACTAACTCTATTATTCACTTCTTGTTATATACGTAATAAAGGAATCTCCCACATACTCATTCCTTGAGTGTCGACTCCTCCTCTTTTCCTTCCCTTCCCGCACACACAATTACACACCCCTCACATAGCATTTGAAGGGGCTCGAACTTACAACCTCTTTATCAAAGATTATTGATGATTTTTGTTTTTGTTTTCGTTTTTGTTTTTTTTTTGAGGGGAGGTGGGGGGGGGGGGGGGGGGGCATTAGTAGGGTTGAGAGGGACTTGAACTCAGCGGTTCTTTGACTCTTCATAACATAGGTCATGCTACTAAATAGAAATGCAAACACTTTGCATAGTTTATACCAAGTACTCGTTTCACACCAAGTTCACAACCACCGATTTCACACTCAATAGTCATGTAATGGAAATGGCCTATGAACATTGAGAATAGCGGAATTAAGAGAACCGTAGTGAGCACTTTTATGAGACTACTTTGAGAAAATAGAGGATGAACATTATTAGTGGTAGCAACATAACCATTATACTTAATTAACTTGGTATGAACAATATTTTGCAAGAAAGAGTTGAGGACCGGATTTATGTGGATCCGGTCCCCCCCTCCAAAAGGCTTTTGTATTATAATTTCTTTTATAAAGAGAGACTTGATACAATACAAGCTTTGTGTTCCTTGAGACCTTGATGGTGCAATGAAGATAGAGAGCTTCATTCACCACAATTATGCGCATAGCTTAGCTAAATGGAAGCATTAACTTGTCCCCGGCCTCAGTCCCAAGACCTCAAACACCTTCAAAGGTGGAGAGAGCTAGCAGGGAATGAGGGTAGGGAAGAGGAAGAAGAAACATTCTTATGAGAAAGAAATAGTTCCTCACTTATCACCACTCTTCTTGCTTAGCATAACATAATAGCATAGTAATGAAGAAAGAGAAGATGACAAGCTTCAGCATTGGAGCATGGCTCTTGGTTGGATTTGCATTCCATAGTCAAGAGTGTTGGTGTAGGCTCTCAACTTCTCAACAAGCTTGGAGAAGGAGATGAAGCTCTTGCACCTTGCACTTCACACACTGAGAGTGTGTGTGTGTGTGTGAGAGAGAGAGAGAGAGAGAGAGTATATCTTGCAAGCAAGCCCCCTAGTTGCTTGGGTCGACCCCTCATTCTAGGTCATGCCTTGTGCTCGTTGGCTCTCTCAAGCCTAGCCAATCACAAGCCTAGGTCAATTCAAGTTATAGAGGTAGCCGTTGGAAAAGTGTCCTCCTTTCCCTTTTGAGAGAGAGCACTTGATAAATGCCTAAACAATTAATTTAATTAGCTAAATTATCATTGGACCCCTCTCATTGCCATCCAATAAGCTTTAGGCTCACTATGGGGGAAACTTAGCTAGGCCCTTGACATGTGTCCTATTTGCCTCTTTGAGCAAGGGGTTCCCCTTGGGTGAGGGTTGGGTCATTCTCTCTCATCCCCTACTTATGTGGCTCGCCCCCTCCTTTGTAGGCATGCATGTTGACCTTCAAGCACCTCTAGCATCCTAGCCCCCAAGTACCTTAAGCACCTTAGTCATGAAGCACCTCAAGCACCTTAGTCAACAAGAACGACAAGCGCCTCATTTACCTTAGTCAGCAAGCACTAGACGCACCTTAGTGAGCAAGCACCTCAAGCTTGGGCCGGGTTCCCACCTCAAGTACAACCCTAGCTTGCCTAAGGTCCTAAGTTTAAGGACTTTTAACACTAACCTTTGGCGGTCTTTAATGAAGCTAACCCTAGGTCTTTCAAGCTCCATTAGCTAGCACTGCTCTTTGACATAGCATCTCTCATTTGGACCCGTTGTCTTTGGCCCCGTGTTAAGATAGATCCATAAGCACATGTCTATGCTCTAACTCTGGTTCCCGTTTATTCTCCCACATTAAATGATCAATTTAATATGAAAAAAACATTTGGGTTAGTTAGATATTAGATTTTATGACAAGTCATCTGCTTCACATCCAGATGGATGACCGAGATACTTGACGATGAGAGGGAGAGGGCCGTCTACTTACACCCCTAACAAATCTTGGATACAAGTGTTGTAGTTAGAAGGCGAGAACGAAAGAGAGGTTCCAACCCTTGTAGGAGCTACTGCTAGGAGGGGTTAGTGGACATGAAAGCTTGATGATGAGGGAAAAAGTTAGTGGCGCATAGCGTATTGTTGTAGGCAATGAACAATTTGTGCAAGAACGGGGACACCTCAATAAACTATGTCTTAATGTGCCCTACTAATGCATGTTAAATGTCTTACTACTAAGTGCTAAACTTAGTGCCATGTTTGTTTATGCATGCCACATCGGTTGATTTCATCCTCACGTGTGTGGGCTTTGGTTCATGCTGCGTGTGAGAACTCAAGGTCTATTCAACATGTTTGCATGCTACTTTTGAAAGGTAGTCTTGGTCTTGGAACCTCTTATGCGGAACACATGGGGCATTCGTGAGGCCGCGTCTGTTCTGTCAAGAAGAGAGCGCCAAAACCCGCCACTCCTTTGCACCCAGAGATATTGCTCGCTAACGGATCGTATCATCGTAATGGAGGCCCTCCCTTCATTACGTTTGCAAGCGTTCACCTCGTTCGGATGGTGAGAAGGAGTCTGAAGTTGTCACAGGCTTGCAAAAGCTGCCATGTTTTTGACATGGAACTACCAAATCCCTTCGTCCAAATTCAGCAAAGCAATTGATGATTGAAAACTTTGCATGTGCGCAAATCTGTAGTCGGTTGTCGCCCATTCAACAATGAACAACCTGATGTGCAAAATGTCCCATGTGCGCACTATGAATAGCCCAGAGCCCAAAATCCATTTTTTGTAGAACAAATAGCAGCCCGCTATCGCACCACGTCCTCCATTTGCCTGCCCCAGTGTGACATCGGCCTTGGTGCACATTGGCACTGCCTCGTCATTCCGATTGGGCCACGTCAGCCTGCATTCTTGAGTTGAGAGCATGTGACGCAATTGTGACACGTGTCACGCATGCTTTTTGTTTCGAACGTTTGCTAACTTTCAAATTTTCTTCGCGCAGCCGCACCTTCTCTCCCTCTCTCTCTCTCTCTCTCTCTCTCAGAGGCAGGATTATGGAGGCGCTCTGTACTATGACTTGCAAAGATCCTCAATCAGACTTACAAGGCAAGGGAATACCCGACAGAGTTAAGCTCCTACCGGATTCCATCCATTTTTCTGCAAGGAAGGCAAAGAATGGCACCAGCAAGAACCAGGCAATGTCCCTTTGCGTTGCGCAGCCCATCGTCGCAACCCTCGATCACCGCCAACATCAACATCTGCGTCATCAGCGACACCCAGATGATATGTTCTCTAAAAGGTGGATCCAAACTGCTGATCAACCTCTTACAAAGCCTGCAGAAATCCATGGAGGACAGGTCCGCCCCGGCAGACCTGATCCTGCTGCGCCATTGGAGCACATAATGTTCCAGGTTTGTACATGTTTTGTTTAGATGTGTGTGCATGCATGCCACACACACCACGGGCATATAAACTTGACACACACACACACACACACACACACACACACACACACACACATCTCTCTCTCTTTCCACCACCACCCCCCCCCCCCCCCCCCCCCCCCCCCCCCCCCCCCCCCCCCCCCCCCCCCCCCCACACACACACACACACACCCACACCCACACAAATTATAATTTGAAAAAAGGCTAGTAAGACTCATAGGAGCTCAAACTGCTGAAGGGAGATGTCCCCCATTTAAATACATTCACGAAGATATATGCGGATGCACACACATAGAGAAAATTGGATTATTGTTTGTCTCTTTTCTCATATACGAATATAAACCTACAAATCTATTTCTGAAAAGATAATGGGTATGGATTTTCTACATACACATACTGTTGGCATGAAACACACATGCCAACACAGTGGCAATGGCTAAAATAAAAAAGAACTTTATGTGTACTTTGTTTAGTATGAAATTTATGCTTTTTGTGCCATACTTTTTCGTATTCACAAAGAGAAATTGGAAAGTTGTTGTCCATCATGTTCCATTTCCTCTTTGAAAATGATTCTTCTCTCATGTACTCATTCAAGAGGAGAGATTATAACAGATCATCAATGTCTGATGAAAGGGAAAATTTAGGTGAGGCGGATACAGATTCTAATGTATGAACTCTAGAAGTAAACCAGCCCAGAGATTTGTTTGATTCTTAGTGATGGACACTTTTTGCTAAAACATCGTAATTTCGTATAAAACTCATGCAAAAGATGATGCCTCCTATGTAGCAAAAAAGTGCATACTGTCCCAGCTTGGTGATGTTGCATAACCTTATGTAATATGAACCAGAAGAGGAAGAGGATGAGCTGCGAGCCTGATCCAAAACAGAAGAGCAGACCCGAATCTGAGTTCAAGTGTGCCAAGTCCAGAAGCACTGAATTTGCTATCGCTGATTGCCCATCTGTCTGTGGGTGAAAAGAAGACGAGAATTGTAACCGAGTACCAATATTCTCCCAATTGCCCTCCAAAACAAACTAGTAAAACGGGGACCTCTATTTGAAACTATGGACTGAGGCATGCCATTAGCCAAAATATCTATGAGACAAATAGTTTAGCTAAATGATTTGGCTTAACCATCTTGTTGACCGGAACAAAATGTGCCTGCTTGCTAAAATCTATCGATGACTATCCAAATGCCATCGTGCCCACTCCGAGTCTTGGGAAGGTCAAAAATGAAATCCATTACTATACTTTCTCAAGGTTGGTAAAGGTATAGGTAAAGGTCAAAAATGAAATCCTATACTATACTTTCTCAAGGTCGGCTAGGTATAGGTAAAGGTTGCAAAAGACTTGGTGTCTTATGCTTTGCAAATTTGACCTTCTAGCATACTAAACAAATGCAAACAAACTCGTCCACATCCTTTTTGAGCCTCTGCCAATAGAAAAACCGCTCCACACCTTTCAAGGTGGTTTCTATGCCGCAATGACCCAAAAAAGGTAGACAATGTCACTCTGTCAAAACCTTATTTTGCAATGCTTGTGACACAACAATTTTTTCCGCATCAAATAGTCTTCCTTGAGAAAATAGCCCGCAATCACTTCCCCACTTAATTGGTCAAAGATGTCTGCACAATCCGGACCTGTGGCGTACTGATCTACCATATCCTCGAAGCTATGGTGATGGACTGCCGGAATAGCCAAAACCAATGGCTTAGGAGACAATGCATTTGCCATCACATTCTTTTGTTCTTGAACATGCATAATCTGAAAGTGAAATTGTGACAAAACGTTTGCCCACCGCATCTGCTTGTCTGAAAGCTCTTTTTAAGATAAGAAGTAGCGCAAACTCTGGTGATCATTGAACACTCTAAAATCGGCTCCGAGTAGAAAGTGTCTCCACTAAGTAAGAGCATGGATAATTGCCAAAATCTCTTTCTCATAAAACTGTGCAACCCGTTCTCGTCTGGAAAACATTCTGCTCTCATAAGCTATAACATGGCCCTCCTACATTAAGACCGCTCCTAGACTGCGACCATAGGTCTCACAATATACCTTAAATGGCTTTTGCAAGTCAGCAAAACAAACACTGTGTCAGTTGTCACCTTCTCTTTGAGAGTCTTGAAGGCTGCAATCTCAGATGGTCCCCATGTAAAACGAACCCCTTTTTGCGTCAAAACATGTAGAGGAGAAGCAATCTCCACAAATTTTCGAATGAACCGCAAGTAGTAAGAGCACAAATCCAAAAAGCTTTGAAACTGATGAACATTCTTCAAATTTGGCCAATCTTTGATGGTCTCAACCTTGTCCGCAGAGATGACGTGTCTCAAAAAATGGATCTCTGGTAAGAAAAAATTGCTCTCCTTTGCATCACCACCAACGGATGTTGTATTAGTGCCTGGAAAACTTGTAATAGGTGGTGTCAATGCTCTGTCTCATTCTTGGAGAATACAATGATATCGGCGAAAAAGGTGCCCATAAATGACCTATTCTCTTGAAAAATACTGTCTATCATCTTGTTGAACGTTACAGGAGCATTTTGAGACTAAAAGGCATCACCAAATACTAGAACAATCCAAAGGATATCCTGAATGCGGTCTTGTATACATCTCTAGGAGCAATCGTGATCTGATGATAGCCCCTTTTCAGGTCGATTCTACCGAAACAAGTAGAACCTTGTAACTTGTCCAGTATATCAACGATCCTAGGTATTAGAAACCTATTCTTGATGGTGATTTTATTGAGAGCCTTGTAGTCAATGCACATTCTCCAAGATCCATCTTTCTTTAAAACTAACAACACCTGCGAACAGTAAGGTGATTTACTGGGTTGAATTAGACCTTTCTCTAAAATTTCTCTCACTTGGTTCATAATTTCTTCGTTTTGGGCTCTACTTACTTTGTAAGGTGGTCGGTTCGGTGGCGTACGGAATCAAATCAATGGTGTGATCTTCAGGCCGCTGAGGAGAGTTAGCCGCCGTTGAGGAGGTAACTCTCCTGATAAGCCTTCATAGAAACAGTCAGCTTGAGCTTGCAAAAATTCTTGTCGTTCCTTCTCAAGGTCGGACAAATTTGACATTTTCTTGCCATCTATCTCATGTAAGAAGATCGAATAAACAAAAAGACTCATTAAACTGGAAATAGACGAAGCCGATACAAGTGGGCCTGACTTGCCCTTCAAGTTTACATCAAGAACTATATCTCTACCCTTTTCATTCCGTAGCAAGGCTACAGTGTCACTGGCACAGGACAGACAGTTAGTCACAGTTGGGCTCGAGTTGACACTAGACGGCGGACTCTGGCCAAGTTCAGCGTGACGCCTCCGGATGCAGCAGGTTGCAGACACATTGTGGTGTATTTGTTTGTTGACACTTAGAGCCCTCCTTGTTATGTATTTATACATGAGGATTCTTGGACAGAGGATGTAGCCCTTTGGGCTGCACGCTCGGCTTAGGCTTGGGCGGGACAGTCACTCCTGTTGCGCTTGTCTAGAGGTCTTTAGGATGCAGATTACTCCCCATCCAAACCAGCCTCAAAGGTAGCAAGGTTGGCTGTTGTTGCAGCATCTGTTTTCTCTCATTGACTCCATGAGGATCATCTCACGGAATGTGCAGGGATTAGGAGGGGCCCAGTTTAAGCGTTAGAGGGGTCGGCTGCGTTAGGAGCTTCAAAGATGCCTTGTGGGTGGTGAGATTGACATTCTTATGCTACAAGAGCATCATCTTTGTGAGAGCTGCATTATACAATGTGGTCAAATTTTGCGTGGTCGCTATGAGACGTTTTGGTCAGCTGTGTTTGGACCTGGAGGCATCTAGGGAGGGGTATGTATGACTATTACGGATTCTTTGCAGCAGACCATTGTGGGCAGAGGGATTATTGTGCTAGGCAGGGCTCAATGGATTACTATGCAGGTTCAGGGTTGCCTCATGGGCTTCCTGAACATCTATGCGCCCAATGTGGCGAGTGCACGAGCAAAGTTTTAATCTCATATTGCAGAGTCTTTGCCGCAGGTAGAGCAATGGTGCATTGGGGGTGACTTCAACATGTTGGAGGACCCCTCCAATAGGATTGGAGGTATCCATATTACTGTGCATGGAGTTGAGTTGGCAGCTTGGGAGAGGTTATGTATGACTCTGCGGGTTTCAGATACGTGGCAGCATTCTAGCTTTGTGAGGCCTCTAGACAGCCTCGCCTTCTCTCACTTGGACCGCAGAGTGGGAGGGGTAAATCTATCGCGGATAGATCGCTTCTACACTAGTGACCACTTCTGTGACTTGGGTGGGACTGTTTGCATTCTGGTTGGGACTTCTTTTTCAGACCATGCACCAGTGATCCTCACAGTGACAGATAGACAGAGGAGGGGGAGCACGATGCTACGCATCCCTGAGAGGGTTTTGCTGGACTTTGAGCTCAGTGAGCAAGTGGTGGCTCTTTGGACAGAGGGCTTAGACATGCAAGACTCTCCTGCTGACAGAGTGGCCTCTGGACTTTCTCAGCTTAGTCGGCTATTTCTTCAGGAGTCCATGCCCCGCCTGGCTGCAGCGAGAGAGGAGGAGCAACGTCTCTGACGGGGCATTGCTTCCTTGCAAAGGATGCAGGAGTAGCATCCAGACAGTCCTTGGTTAGAGGAGCAGTTGCAACAGACTCACCAGGAGCTTGCCAGCAAGATGAGAGGTGACATGAGGTTGCTTTCCATCGACAGGCATCTCAGTGGACCCAAGTGGGTGACAGAGTGACAGGGTCTTTCTTTGAGACAGTGGGACCCCGACATACGCATGCCAGGGTCAGGCAATTGAGGAGGCCTGATGGGTCAATTGCTTCAGAGCTAGAGGACGTACGTGCAGTTGCTATTGACTTTTACCTTGACCTGCAGTTAGTAAAGCCTCAATCAGAGCGTCAGGATGCATGTAGAGAATAGGTTTGGGCACAGATGCCTTGTCTTGTGACTGAGGAGATGCGCAAGAGGCTTGAGCTGCCTCTTTAGCTATAGGAGCTCCATGCGCCCTCAGAGCACTTCCTCGTGGTAGCTGTCCAGGTGAGGATGGTTTGACTCCCAGCTTTTTCTTAGAGAGCTTTTTCTTAGAGTACTAGGACTTGCTTGGCTCAGATCTCTGCAGCGCTTTTCAGTACATCCTACACACAGGAGAGATGCCTGACAGCATGAGTGAGGGTCTGATCTACCTCATTCCCAAGGAGGGTGGCTCCTTGGATGAGATTTGACAGTGGCGGCCCATCACCATCCTCAACTCAGCCTACAAAATTCTTACCAAGGCTCTGAGTTTGAGGATTCAACCACTTCTAGAGAGCATTATCCATGGGACACAGACAGGTTTTGTCAAGGAGCGTAGTATCCTTGACATCATCTTTACGTTTTGGGAGGCTTCTTCCCTCGCGCGCTTCCGTGGTGAGGATCTGGTGATTCTTCTTCTCGATTTTGAGAAGGCCTACGATAGAGTTGACTGGAACTTTTTGAAGGGCCCTCTACGCAGGATGGGCTTCTTAAATGCTTGGATCAGAGGTGTATCAGCTCTCTACAGACGGGCACACAGTCAAGTACTTTTGGAAGGTGGTAGAGGAGATCACTTCATGCTCATACGTTTGGTCAGACAGGGCTGTCCTCTTGCCCCCTTCCTCTTTCTATTCTATGATGAGGTGATGAGCAAATTTTTGGTTTCAGAGCAGGTTGGTCTACGTGGCTTAGCGCTCCCTATTCGGGGCGACGAGCTACTGGATGTTGAGTTTGCAGACGACTTAGCTTTGTACTTGGAGGGCCAAGAGGCCAACTTTCACAGGTGTGAGCAGGCTCTTGAGACCTTTTGTTGTGCATTAGGTTGGTAGTGCTCCTACGCCTGATTGAATGCTAGGTGAGGGTTTCAGATTTGGGCTGTCAGGTTGGTTTGGACTTGTCTCCTAAGCAGCAGATTGCTCCCCTTCTCCTGTCCCTCAGGAGGAAGCTGTTACATTGGAGTTCTGCACGACTTTCTCTGGCAGGCAAAGTTGTAGTGGCCAACCAGGTGTTGTTGGCTACTATGTGGTACATCACATCTTATTGGATCTTTTCAAGTTTGTGTATCAGCCAGGTAGAGAGGCTGATAAGGAATTTCCTTTGGTTAGGGCGCGACACTCAGATAGCCCGGGCCAAAGTGGCATGGTAGGTCATTAATCTTCCTTGTTCTCAGGGGGGTTTGGGGATCATAGACCTAGCACAGCAAAGCAAAGCCCTTCTTGGGAAGTTTGTTGTCATAGGTTTGCTTCTAGGGGAGGAGCCCTTGAAGGAGTTTTTACTTCAGCGGCTTAGGGCTAGAGTGCCTCAAGCTGGAGGCCCTTGGAGACCTTCGACCAAATGGATTTTCATAGAGATGCGCAGAGTTGGCTTGAGCAGGAGACTAGAGGACCGTTTTGCTGTGAGTCTGCTCCAATCCTGGGAGCAGTTGAGGAGAGGCCTGGAGCAGCACCAACCTACTTGCACGGAGGAGCGTTTGCGACAACCTCTTGTTCGGAACCCCATGGTTAGTGTTGCTAAATTGGCTTTATCTGACATCAAAATAATTCTAAATGAATTGTCGGATTTGTAAGTGAGAGGGTTTTCTCGCTTGGAACACCGAGGAAAAATAATTCTAAATGAATTATTGGAATTTTAAGTGAGAGGGTTTTTCTCACTGGAGACATCCGAGTACAGAGTATTCCTAGTGCGTCATTCAGAGTAATGACGGGAGCACTATGAAAGGGAATATTTGTAAGGCCACCAGGAACAGGTACTTCTGATGCGTCACATCGGATGGGTGATAGGGAGCATCGGAAGAAGTATCCGACCATCCGCGGACATCTTTGATGCGGCATAGGATGGGTGACATAGAGCATCGCGAAGGAGATTGTACCGTAAGTTCGGTAGGAAAGGACTAGGTGATGGGTATTCCTGATGCGTCACAAGGTGGGTGACGGGTGCATCGGAAAGGGAATATCCATAGTCGAGAGGAAATTTTGAACTGTGTTAAAATTGTGCACAAGGAAAAGCAAGCACTTGAATGAAGATGGGTTCAGAGGAAACTTTGAGGAAAAACAGATGCTTTTTGAGAAAGCGGGATTGCTTTTCGGGAAAGTAGATACTTTTCGTGAGGAAGTCTATGTCTGCATTGCAACTGTGCATGTGATTGCATCCTCGGAAGTGCTATGAAAGCATTGTTTTTAACTTATAAGGTTTTATTGAGTTTTTGGGAAGATTCATACTATTTTTAAAATACACCGGCCACCCACTTAATAAGTGGGCAGCCACCTGGAAAATAAAGCAGCAAAAACCAGCCAGAGATTTCTCTATCTATTTCTCTCTATATCCTCTGGCTTTAGTAATAAGTGATAAATCCTATTTATCCTAGTATATTTTATATTGCTATGCGCTCCCGTTTATGACAGTTAGCACTTAGAGAGGCCACTTGGTTGGTAGTAGGCCTCATGTTTCTTGGGGTGACTGGCTGCAGTTCTCAGGTTTGTTAGAGGAGCTTCAGAGTATCCAACTACAGGGTATGAGAGGGGTGCAGAGCATGTGTCAGGACATCACAGAGGCAATACCAATTGAGTGGCTCACACCTCTCGAGTCAGCAGCACCCAGATGGATGGGGGCCTTCACGCGACTGGAGGTCTTCATCGCAGTTCGGGCTTGCTCAGAGACTGTACCCTCCCTGGATTTCAAGCTATAGGGTGAAAGTTGTTTACACCGAGTTTCAATTGAGGCCCCACATGCTGCAGAGTTCTGTTTTCAGAGGATCCGAGTTTTGGGCATTTGTGGGAGGAATTGTGTCATAGATCTTGACCCAACAACTCTTGAGACTGGCACTGGAGGCTGTGGGCTTGGGAGAGCTGTCCATTGGCATGAGTGTAGTGGGATCCTGGAGAGTGGTTTTGGCGGGACCCTTTTGCCTCAGCTGATCATCTAGGTGTCCCTTTCTTTCAGTACACTGTTCGATTGGGATGTCACATATTGGCAGCAGGGAGAGAGGCTCGTCCTGCTGCAACACCTTATTGGCAGGAGGAGGGTCTCACAGCTGAGTTCTTGTCAGCTTTTTGGGGGAGGTTGTGGGGCGCCAGACAATTGCGGCGAGTCACTTTGTTTCAGTGGCTGGTTGCACATAGAGCTACAGCAGTGGGGAGCTGGCTTATACATAGTGGTCTCTCGGCAGCATGCACAGCTTGTGGCCATCTTGTGGAGAGTCAGCGTCGTCGTCTTTGGGACTGTCCTATGGCACAACAGGTTTGGCTTAGTGTCCTTCGGCTGATGCCAGATTTTTCCACAGCACGGCAGTACTCGGGGGTAGCTGCTTGGTCCACTCTCTCAGGCCCGACACTACAGTTTGAGCTATCCTCCACCAGCAGGATGATAGTGATCCATGGGGTTCAACCTACACTCCAACCTGCTACAGAGCTTACTTTACAGGAGTGTAGTGAGAGAGAGGAGTGTTGGGAGCTCATTTGCGGCCTGACACTTTGGTTCATCTGGCGGGCCCGCTGCTTCCGCATCTTCAAGACTCGCCCTGTAACACCAACAAAGATAGTTTGAGATCTTTGGCTAGAGCTGATTCATACTCTCAGGGAACAGTTTGAGAGACTCCAGGGCAGCTCCGAGGCGCCTTGGGCCTCTCTTCACCATAGTCCAGGGTGGTCTCAGATGGCACTACCGTCCACCTGTGTGGCTTTTTCCTCTTCCCATCTCTTGATTTAGCCTCATTGTACATATGTTGTTTTTCATTGGGAGAGTCTCCCCTTATGATTGCTGTAGCCCTCTCTAGTAGAGGTGGTTGTAGCCCTATGGGCAGTTTCATTAACTAATAGAAGGATCTTTTTCTCAGGAAAAAAAAATGAATATGGTGCAGCCATCTGTCCCTGATCCGCTGCAACCGCCTTGGCCACCACCGTTGCCCCCGCCTTCCTCACCACCACCGCCACTAGGCTACAATGTTTGGAACCCATATGGATACCCTTATTATTTTTACCCAGGACACGTGCCTAACCAACCTAAAGATTTCAAGGATGGCGGCACGACAGTCAAATTTTTCACTCTTTTTCGGGGTAAAAGATTGGAAGAAAGCATTGCAGTTCCTATAGAAATTTGACAACATCTATGCTTTGGGGAACTATACAAAAGAATCCAAGATTTCTCGAGTAGCAAGATTTCTTAAAGATAATGCTATGCAGTGGTGGAGTTCAATCGCGACACAACCGCATGCTCCAAGGATCTGGCAATCTTTCAAGACAAAATTTGCACGCAGTTACATAACTTCTATGTTTGAAGTCCGGATCTTGGCAGAATGGGGCAATTTCAAAATGCTTGCAACAGAGACCATGGACGACTATAACCGAAGGTTTCTCGACATATACCTTCCGGTATCCTTCTTTAGGTTCGTTCCCTTGGAGGCCCAATGCGAGCGATACACCATTGGACTACCATCACCATTGCAGGAATATTGTCTCTCCAAGCAAGTCTCCACCATGCAAGAGCTTATGGACCATGCCGCGGTCGGCTACAAATTGATGAAGGGAAAGCTGGAGTTTACCACAGAAGAACCTCCGACCACTAACCACAACTCTCGACAACAACGAACAAATTCTCGGGAGTCTCGTGACACCCAACCTCAAAGGCCTCGTCTGACACAACATCAACTAAAAACCCTTTTACAAGAAGGCAGATGCTTCGGATGTTTTCAAACAGGGCATATATTTACTACATGTCCTGAGTGAGCCTCGACGTCTTTAGAGCAACCTTCTACATCCACCATAGAACAATCCTCAGGGCCACCTCTAGACAAGAGAGCTAGACCTGCTTTTGGATATAGTCCTGATATCTATGGAATATGCCTTGAAAGTACAAATGAATTGTGTCGAGCATATGGTAAAGTTAACGGCTTGAAATCCCTTATTTTTTTTGATCTTGGAGCTACAGAGAACTTCATCCATCGAGAATCCTTGAAGCAGATACACTTTGATTGTTGCTAAATTGGCTTTATCTTACAGAAAAATAATTCAAAATGAATTATTGGATTTATAAGTGAGAGGGTTTTCTCGCTTGGAACACAAGGAAAAATAATTCTAATCGAATTATTTGAATTTTAAGTGAGAGTTTTTCTCACTGGAGACATCCGAGTACAAAGTATCCCTAGTGCGTCATTCAAAGTAATGACAGGAGCACTGTGAAAGGGAATATCTGTAAGGCCACCAGGAACGGGTACTTCTGATGCGTCACAACGGATGGGTGACAGGGAGCATCAGTAAGAAGTATCCGACCATCCGGGAACGGACATCTCTGATGCGTCATAGGATGGGTGACAGAGCATCGTGAAGGGGATTGTACCGTAAGTTCGGTAGGAAAGGACTAGGTTTGGGTATTCCTGATGCGTCAGAAGGTGGATGACGGGTGCATCAAAAAGGGGATATCCATAGTCGAGAGGAAATCCGAAGTGGAAAGAGGAATACGCGTAAAGACGCAAGCACAAGAATAAAGATGGGTTTTGAGAAGCTTTTCTTGAAAAGCGGAAAATTTTAACGAGTTTTCCGGGAAGAGCAAACGCTTTCCCGCGAGGAATCTATGTCTGCATTGCATTTGTACATGTGGTTGCATCCAAGGATGCCTGGGAAGTGTTGTGAAAAGCATTGTTTTAAACTTATAAGGTTTTATTGAGTTTTTGGGCAGATTCAGACCAATTTTAAAATATGCCGGCCGCCCACTTAATAAGTGGGTAGCCACTTAGAAAATAAAGCAACAAAACCAGCCAGCGAATTCTCTCTCCTTATTTTGGGTAGAACAGCAAAAAAAAAAAAAAAAAAAAAACGGCTGTGATCTCTACGCGAGCAGCTATTCCTGCCGTGGCCAAGGAGCTATAAAAGCACCACATGCCCTCACTAAAAACGAGTTACCAACGTCAGCAAGAGAAGACTCATGCAAGAGATCGCGAGACTACGAAGCACGGAAGTCGCTTTTCCCGTGCAAGAGCGACAGGTATCTATTGTGGATTCGCCATACGAATTGTTGTCGCGTGTTTGTGTGTGTCTTTGTAGGTACTTCATTGCGAAGGAGAAGCGAGACGCCTTCGGCCGACGCTTGGGAATTCCGGAACGGAATTTGGAAATTGTCTGTGGAGTCTCGACTCCGAGTATAGATGGAAAAGGGATTGAGAGCTCGTCTCTCGGATTTCCCTTACGGGAAGGAACGACCATCGAGTCAGAGAATTAGAACGGAGGGGTTTTCTCCGGTTCTTGTGCTTGTAAAAAGATTCTCCCTAATAAAGGATTCTCTTTAAGGGGGGGACCAGCCCATCTTCTGGTCCTCAGTACTGTGTCAATCTTCTCACTCTCTATCTCTCTCCCTTTATCTATTTCTCTGTATATACTCTGGCTTCAGTAATAAGTGATAAACCCTATTTATCCGAATGTATTTTATATTGTTATGCGCTCCCGTTTGTGACAGTGGTATTAGAGCATGGTCTCCTCTCTTTCTCTGTAAAGGAGGACGACTCTAGGAAGATACGGGAAGAAGCCATGACAAGCCAAGAGAGAAGTAAGCAGGCGGAACACTAAGCCCTGCAGGAAAAGCTCGCAGAGTTGGAAAATTTTTCTCTTTGCAAGTAGTCGACACAAGACTTGTGATTCTCTGAGAAGGGGACAAGAGCATGATGCTCAAGAACCTAGAGAATCTCCCGTCATTTCGGGAAGGATATGAAGTTCTCTAGACCTAGGAACACTCTAGTCAAGTTTGATACTTTTGACGGAAGGGAAGATGCCCTGAAAGCTACCGCTTTCATTCGACAGTATGAAGTTGCCTTTGCAAACGGCAATTTCTGAAAAGCGTCGAAGGTGAGGCATGTGACCAAACACCTCAAGGGGATTGCAAGTACTTGGTGGTATACCAAAGCTCTGCAAGGAACTTACAACAAGACTTGGATTCAATTCAAGGCTGAATTTTTCGACAATTTCTTTTTTCTCTACTCTTTGAGGAAGGCATCCAAGAAGATTGGGATCGGTTTGCCCAATAGGAACATGAGCGAGTCAAAGCAAGTAGTGGTTCACTCTTGCCAAGGTAGCTCCACTCTTGATCCTCTTTGAGGAAAGAAATGATAAAGAAGTTTAACGAAGGACTTTTGCCCGAATTTTCTTTAATGTGATCGCAAACTCTGTTTGTGAAAGAAAGACATCGAGATTAATGCTCTATGATTTCGACATGCCCTATGCGAGAGGACACAAGAGGTTTAATACCCTATGGACTAACAACGCAGGATTATGCGCAAGGACAGATACCTAGATTGATTTCTAGGAGATTATTCTTCCCAGATTGAGAAGGTGGAATTGAGTTAATAGATTCTCGGATGAGGAAACTTCCAATCTGTTGGAAAGACGCGAATGACGAGTTCTTACATGGCTCGTAACTTTAATGAAAGGTGAAGGATATCCTCGAGGTACTAGAGGAAAGACATGAACCGGTAAGGTAAGTATTGAATTATTGAATTTTAGTTTAATTTATTTTTTAAGTTCTCTTTTGAGAAAGGACTAGCTCAACTCACCATTGAGCAAGAATTGAAATCTTTCCGGTTTCTCCTCGGCAGTTCAGTTGGACCTCTACAGTTGAGGACAACTGTTTATAAGTGAGAGGGATGTTGCTAAATTGGCTTTATCTTACAGAAAAATAATTCAAAATGAATTATTGGATTTATAAGTGAGAGGGTTTTCTCGCTTGGAACACTAGGAAAAATAATTTTAAATGAATTATTGGAATTTTAAGTGAGAGGTTTTTCTCACTGGAGACATCCGAATACTGAGTATCTCTAGTGCGTCATTCAAAGTAATGACAAGAGCACTCTGAAAGGGAATATCTGTAAGGCCACCAGGAACGAGTACTTCTGATGCGTCACACGGATGGGTGACAGGGAGCATCAGTAAGAAGTATCCGACCATCCGGGAACGGACATCTCTGATGCGCCATAGGATGGGTGACATAGAGCATCGTGAAGGGGATTGTACCGTAAGTTCGGTAGGAAAGGACTAGGTAATGGGAATTCCTGATGCGTCACAAGGTGGGTGACGGGTGCATCAGAAGGGGATATCCATAGGCGAGAGGAAATCCGAATTGGAAAGAGGAATACGCGTAAAGACGTAAGCACAAGAATAAAGATGGGTTTTGAGAAGCTTTTCTTAAAAAGTGGAAAATTTTAATGAGTTTTCCGGGAAAAGCAAACGCTTTGCCGCGAGGAGTCTATGTCTGCTTTGCATTTGTACATGTGGTTGCATCCAGGGATGCCTGGGAAGTGTTGTGCAAAGCATTGTTTTAAACTTATAAGGTTTTATTGAGTTTTTGGGCAGGTTCAGACCAATTTTAAAATATGCCGGCCGCCCACTTAATAAGTGGGCAGCCACTTAGAAAATAAAGCAACAAAACCAGCTAGCGAATTCTCTCTCCCTATTTTGGGTAGAACAACCAAAAAAAAAAAAAAAAACGGGGCCGCGATCTCTACGCGAGCAGCTATTCGTGCTGTGGCCAAGGAGCTATAAAAGCACCACATGCCCTCATTGAAAACGAGTTACCAACGTCAGCAAGAGAAGAATCTGCCGCCAGATCACGCAAGAGATCACGAGACTACGAAGCACGGAAGTCGCTTTTTCCCGCAAGAGCGACATGTATCTATTGTGGATTCGCTATACGAATTGTTGTCGCGTGTTTGTGTGTGTCTTTGCAGGTACTTCATCGCAAAGGAGAAGCGAGACGGCTTCGGCCTACGCTGAATTCGGAAATTGTCTGTGGAGTCTCGACTCCAAGTACAAACGGAAAAAGGATTGAGAGCTCGTCTCTCGGATTTCCCTTACGGGAAGGAACGACCATCGAGTCAGAGAATTAGAACGGAGGGGTTTTCTCCGGTTCTTGTGCTTGAAAAAGATTCTCCCTAATAAAGGATTCTCTTTAAGGGGGGGGACTAGCCCATCTTCTGGTCCCCAGTACTGTGTCAATCTTCTCACTCCCTATCTCTCTCCTTTATCTATTTCTCTCTATATACTCTGGCTTCAGTAATAAGTGATAAATCCTATTTATCCGAATGTATTTTATATTGTTATGCGCTCCTGTTTGTGACATTGATTATGATCTAGAAAATGAAGCTACGCTAGCCACGGGGCAAACTCAGAAAGTGGTACCGCTCATTGGTGCTCTTCAAGACTATCCAAGGTTTTCATGGAAAAGCCGATTTCACATTATGAAGTTGGGCAATTGCGACATTCTCTTGGGCATGCCCTGACACGACAAGAATGATGCGACTCTCCAGGTGTAACTAAGTCAGACTTTGTAAATAATTAATTTATTTACGAGAACAGAATCATCTAATTAGTTGTGTGCACACCAGAATAGACCTAGCAGTTCTAAGGCCTCAGGTGAGCCTAAATGCGGGCCACAACACCTCAGAGAGACCTTAGCAGAAATTACCCTGAAGCCCTAGTGATTGGGAAATCGGGTCTTCAGAAAGGGGTAAGCAGTAGCCTCAGATTTTAGGCTCAGGAAAAATACGCGCGTCAGTACAAGCACATGAATGAGATGGGGTCCTTAGAACAGTGACCCTAAGGCTAATAAAGCTAATAAAGCCTTAGGGTAAGTTTCGTTAAATTAAATTTAACGGTCCGTGCCCGGGCAGGCGGCCGGACAAGTGTGAACAGGTAAAGGCGGTGCAGTGCAAGTGCGGCATTGCGCCGGCAGACCTTTGGTGTTCTCATAAAAGAATCATTGGTAGCATTTGTTAGTTAGTTGCACATCTTTAATTAATGAGCTAGAAGTTTTTAAAGTCAAAAGTTGAATGGTTTTTAAGTTTTTAAAGTAAGTGTGCCACTTGCAAACTAACTCTCTCTCACTCTCACTCTCACCCTCTCTCTCTTCCTAGCGCCCCCTCTCCCTGATGGCTATTTAGGAGCCCCCCTCCCCCATTTTTAGGGCTGGCAGTGCACCTACCCCCCCTAATGTGAGCGTGCTCTACGCGGTGGAGCCCTCCATTGAAGCTTGAGAGCAGCCCCTTGCGACATATGTGGTAGCCTTGTGCTCCCATTGTCAAGAACAAGGGATCTCACAGTCATAGACACCTTCTGGTGAAGTTTCATCGCGAGAAGCTGCCGTAGACGCTCTCTTAGCAGAGTGCGGCTGTTGTAATTCTCTGTTTTCAGCCCCTAATCACCTCGATTAGGGCTGTTTTCAGCAGATCAGCCATAGAAATTCTCTTCTCTCTCCTTATCGTAAGTCTACATCAAGTTTGGCGCGATTCCATCGCGAAGAAGACCTCTGTTTCGGCGTAGGGGTGTGCACAGGTAAGAATTTCAGGTTATGTGCAGAAAATTACAGCAAGCATGTGCGTGTGCATTTTGCTTGTTTCTCTTTTGTGTTCGATGCATGAATGAATGAGCATGAAGGCAACACATAAGGGAAGATGGACTCTTCTCTGTGAGAGCTTCCGATGAGCTGTTTTGGAAGATAGACTCTCTTTTCGAGAGCTTCCAACCAGTCTCGCAGAAGAGGGAAATCCCCTAAGCAGAAAGAAAGTGGAAACACTTTCTCAGTCAGTAGTCAGAACAGAACAGAAGAAAGAATAGAGGACGGGCGTATGCCCCGTTCCTGTGCTTGTAAAGATTCTCCCTTAGTAATAAAGATATTCTCTTTATGGGGGGGGGACCAGCCCATCTTCTGGTCCCCAATGGAGTGTGAAGTTTTCTCTCTCCCTCTAATTCTCTTGAGTATTTGAAGTGCAATTAAACGTCAGTTTACGCTTTTGTATTTTTGTGACACCAGGTTCAGAACCGAACCATCACCGTGATGCAGAAGGGAAAGGTAGTTGTCCTCAAAGTTTGGTTGTCTGAACAAAACCTTGAATGAACTCTCTAGTTGTTTTATAGTTAGATACTTTTGAATACTGTTTGAGAAAGTATTGCTTGAAATGGATGCTATCTATTTTAAACCCATCTTGGTGCCAATTTGAAATGTTTCACTTTGGTTTTAATACCGATTTCATTGATTGGTGATTTACTCCCAGGAGGAGTAGTGAAAAATGCCGTTTTGGTATTGTCTGAACCCCAAAATGACGCAGACGGGGTATCTGGGGAGCGGTTTGTTGTATGTTGGAAAACCTCCGAATGACATAGACAGGATTTCTGGGCTACGGTCTGGGGAGCGTTTGGTTGTACTAGTCCTTTGAAGCCTGGACCTTTTTAGGTTATTTGTGGGGGGAGTGACGAGGTAGTCGTTGAGTAGCTTCATATCGTAGACCGTCTGTCTTGGGAGAATGCTCAAAGGTGCTGTTCGTTGTGTCTTGTAACATGCATATGTGAGCATTTGTGTTGCATTGTGATGTGCCAACCACTGAATATTCCTTATTGGATGAGATACTTTTGGGAAGTCAACGACCCAGAATATCAAGAGTTCCAATCTAGAATGAGACTCCTTATTGGATGAGATTCTTCTAGGAAGCCAACGACCCAGGAAATCAAGAGCTCCAATTTGGAATGAGAAAACTGATTGTCCCTCGAAGATGACACTCAAAATTTTTTGAGCTAACTTGAGTTGTTTTGTATATATGCTATAATCGCGGACTGAGAGAGAGAGAGAGCAATTGCTTTTGATTTGAAGCTTTTGGGGCTCTGCTTTTGGGCATCCCTTGTAACCTTTAAATTAGTGGTGAGGGCCGCACTTCTCAGAGCATCTGGACGCAGAGTCTGAGAGTGAAACCCTAACCGCTCTCTTGGTACTTTGATGATTGATTAATATAAAAAGAAATACCGATAGGGGCGCCAGTCTTTGGGGCCAATATCTCTAGGCACGGAACTCCGCCGGGCCAGTGCAAATCTATTGTGATCTGTGAATTGTTTTGAAGTGGTTATTTGGTGCTGTCGCGGTTGATTCTTGACTTGGAGTGTCCAAGTCTGTTACAGTGGTATCAGAGGACGATTACTTTCTTTCAAGAAGGGGGGATGTCACAAACTGCTGACGTGTCAAGCCACTGAAGAACGAAGCCAACCTGCAGATCCCGGCCTAGGGGCCTAAACCCTAAATGAAGAAGCAGAAGCAGCAGAAGAAGTTTTACCAACATGTCGAGTGTCCTATTTTTAAAGAGGAGTGCCTGCCAGCTTATGGGACCCCGTCCAATGGCCCAAATGACCTAAAGGGATTAGAAAGCACGACAACACACACACACTCACACTCTATTTGCGTAGCAACTGATGTGTCTTTTCGTGTAGAGTGACTCTGTAGCCCGGCTATAGGTTGCCCACCACAAGACCACTCACCATCCTGGAGAGTGGTGGACTGAAAGAGCTGCAAAAAGGTCTACTGCTATGTACACTGGAGGTTGAAGACGCCCAGAAGGTGCTATCTACTGGTGGTCGGATGATGTAGGTGGAGGCGGGTAGAAAGGTGGGTAAGGAGATGCAGGCGAGATGTATGGTGGAGGATCGTGGCCATATGTATGAGGAGGGTACATTCGGATAGGGAGCACCAACCCCATGAGAAGAAAACTGGGTAGGGTGAGAAGGTGGAGCAGCTGGTGGACTGTCCTATGGCATAACAGGTTTGGTTTCGTGTCCTTCGGCTGATGCCAGATTTTTCCACAGCACGACAGTACACTTGGGGGCAGCTGCTTGTTCCACTCTCTCAGGCCCGACACTACAGTTTGAGATATCCTCTACCAGTAGGATGATAGTGATCCACGGAGTCAACCTACACTCCAGCCTGCTACTGAGCTTACTCCACAGGAGTGGTGCAGTGAGAGAGGAGTATTGGGAGCTCATCTGCGGCCTCACACTCTGGTTCATCTGGTGGGCCCGTTGCTTCCGCATCTTCGAGACTCGCCCTGTACCATCAGCAGAGACAGTTCGAGATCTTTGGCTAGAGCTGATCCATACTCTCAAGGGAGAGTTCAAGAGACTCCAGGGCAGCTCCGACCGCATGCGGGAGTGTAGAGAGGCTTTCCTTCGACTCTGGCGCCCTGGGCCTCTCTTCATCATGGTCCAGGGTGGGCTCAGATGGCACTACCGTCCACCTGTGTGGCTTTTTCCTCCTTCCATCTCCTGATTTAGCCTCATTGTACATATGCTGTTTTTTCATTGGGAGAGTCTCCCCTTATGATTGCTGTAGCCCTCTCTAGTAGAGGTGGTTGTAGCCCTATGGGAAGTTTTATTAACTAATAGCAGGATCTTTTTCTTGGAAAAAAAAAAATTACAGGAGAGCCTTGCCCCTACGCTTCAACACGGCTTGGCTCCTTCATCCACTACGGTTTCTCCCTATGTCCATCCAAACCACATGCCCCCTCTGTCGACAACCCCTCCCACTATGCAAGGTATGCAAAGCGTCTTTCCATCTCAAGTTTTTTATCATGCTAGTGTCCCCTCTGTCCTTAGAGCTTCTACACCTCCGCTTCCACCCCCATGTAGCAAGAGCAGAGACCGCCTCGTCCCCTGCCTCGTCCATCCAATCGCCCCATTTTGTGCTACAGGTGTGGAGACTATGGGCATTACCAAAGCAAGTGTCGTTTGCCCGAAGGGTCTCCGTCTTGCCGTCATTGCCCTCAAGCTAAGGATCACTATAGCCCTGGAACTGGTAGGCGATCATGTTTTTCACATGATTTCTCGTTACTCATGTCAGCATTCTGTGACTATAACAAGGTCAAAGGGTTGATTTTAAATATTTTCCCAAGCAACGAGGATCCACCTCTTCCAGCCTCAATCAAAGCCAACAAGAGTTCACATTTCCGAAGGTCAACCTGATTACGGTAAGCACCATTCCTCAACCGTCACCTGCTACACGTGGTTACACCTAAGGATAGAGTGCAGCAAGTGGAGGAGCCATTTGGTGTCCTCATCAGGTCACAACGAGCAGCCATAGGCCTCAGTCTTCCTTAAGATCCGGCTCTTCCAATTCCTCCTCCAAAACCTATTCTATTGCAACATCTTACAAGCCACCCGCCGGTGCAAACAACCGACCAACTTCTATGCTATCTGATATTGATGGGGCCTTCTTGGAAGTAGTCACTGACTTGCAGCAGATCAAAGTCTTAGAACACGCTTTGACCAAAAGCGAGAAGCCTATAGTGAAAACTATCCTGAGGAACATCTTTCCAGCAAGTCTCTCTTTACGACATGCTCAAGCTCGATGCAAATCTAAGAAGTGACACCCTTACAGTCTTTCAGTCTCTGTACTCGGTTGCAGGGCCTAGTGGGGGGCGTCTCACTGTATCTATCTTGGGCCAATTCTTCGGTGTCATAGTCGATGGAAGATCTAGCATCAATCTGATGCCGGAGTTCACTATGTTGGCTTTAGATCTGCAACCTACCCACCCTTCTCCCTTCACAGATACATTGGCCGACTAGAGGTCAGTCTACCTAGTGGGCATAGTGGACAAGGTGCCTATGCAGGTACAAGACTTTACATATTACTTGGGTTTTGTTGTGGTTATCTTCCCTAGGTTGAGGGAGGTTTTCCTTTGCTCATCGGTAGACCCTGGCTGCTGCACACTAAAGAACTTCACGATTGGGGAAATGACGCCATGTGGATCCATACTCCTGGCTCCTCAATGCAACCAATTCGACTTGAAGGAGGTATGGATCTAGTGGTTCATCATAGTTCTTTGTCAGTGGAGTCGAACCCTGACCTACAACAGCCTACCCCACCTAAGGGGTTCGATGAAGATCTCCTGTAGTGGTTGGAGGCTATCAGATCGCTGCCATGCTATGTGGTTTCTATTCAACACTTGCCTTCTGATCCAATCTCTTCTTCCCTTGCTCCAGCTGAGACTAATGCGCCACCTCATCCAGAAGCCAGTGTGAAAGTAACCGAAAATCATGAGTCTGTTGCCCCCTTGATGGAAGCCATCGGCCTTGGTGAACATATCACACATATAGAAGGGGGAAGAAATATCCTTTGAAAGAGTTCACCGTTGTCTCACGTCTTCCCTTAGCCTCCTCTATGTCCGACTCCCCGCCACGACACGAAACAACACTCTACTGTGTCTGAGGACTTACCCTTCGAGGAGCTTCCACCAAGATGGTTACAAGAGGAGTATGCGGATTTTCCCATTGATCAGACACCAGCCCATGATGTCTCAAATCTCCAAGAGGTGGCTCAATCTTCATCTTCTGATGCACCCTCACCAGCTACACCTCCCGACCCTATAGAGAGGTCAACTTGGGTGACGGTGACGACCCTCAGCACATCCTCTTAGTAGCTTGGTTATGGGATCATCCGGTGCTACTTGATCAGGTAGTCTCTTTTATGCACTCCTTTAAGGATGTTTTTGCCTGGTCTTACAAAGATTTGAGAGGAATCCCACCAGAATTGGGTGTCCATACTATCCCTCTGGTTGAAGGGGCTAAACCAGTCAGAGGCTGAGCTTACAAGCTTAACCCTAAGTATGCAGAGGCTCTCAAGAAAGAGCTAGAAAAAATGCAAGCAGCAGGGATCATTGTCCCAGTGTAGCACTCTGGGTGGCTATCACCCATGGTCATAGCGCCTAAGAAGCAATCCAATACAATCCGCGTATGCGTCAACTATCGCACCCTGAACAAGGTCACTATTCTAGATGGTTTCCCCACACCCTTTACTGAGCGTGTGCTCGAAGATGTGGCTAGACACGTACTTTACAGTTTCATGGATGGGTTCAATGGCTATAATCAGTTGGACATCCATCCGGGAGATCAACTCAAAATGGCTTTGTGACTCCCTGGGTATTTTCATTTACACTCGAATGTCTTTTGTATTGAAAAATGCTCCGCCTTCTTTCAATCGCACAATATATCTCATCTTTTGTCTTGTGCTCACGGATCATCTTCGCATATTTATGGATGATTTTTCAACCTTCTCGGGTGCTAAATGTTCAACCCCTGTGGAGAATCTAGAGGAGCACCTCACCCAGCTCTCTGCCATCTTTCTCAGGTGCAAGGAGGCACGTCTGAAGCTCAATCCAAACAAATGCCATTTTTTGGTCACTGAAAGTATACTTTTAGGACATGTGGTGTCTTCTAAAGGTTTAGCGTCTGACCCAAAGAAGATAGTAGCCATCTTGAAGTTGCCTCCTCCCATCAACCCCAAAGGTGTTTAGAGCTTTGTAGGCCACACAGGCTATCATCGTAGGTTCATCTGGATGTATGCACAGGTAGCCCAATCATTGACCCGGCTCACCAGTGCTACTGTACCTTTTCAATGGTCAAAGCTCGAAGTTGAAGCATTTGCATACCCAAAAAACGTCTAACTGAAGCACCTATTCTAGTTGCCCCGATTGTTCCCTCCCATTTCATGTGCGTACGGATGCTAGCCAACTGGCGGTGGGTGCTGTGCTGACTCAACCTAGCAAGGAGTTTAGCCTGTTCACTATGCAAGTCAATTGCTCACCAAAGCAGAGTGCAACTATAGTATGACAAAAAGGGAAGGTTTGGATATTGTATATGCTCTACAAAAATTTCGTCACTATTTATTAGGGGTGCACTTCACAATTATTACGGATCACTATGCCCTGTGCTTTCTGCTTAACAAGCCGCAAGTTGTAGGTCAAGTGTGGCGTTGGATCCTTCTATTTCAAGAGTTTGATTTCGAGGTGGTCCTACGTCCGGGAAAGCATCATGTCATGGCTGACCACCTCTCTCACGTTCAAACAGGTGAAGAAGCCATAGGGGTTGCAGATGACTTTCCAGATAGCAGTCTCTTTAAGGTGAATACCACTCCGGAATGGTACGGCGATGTCTTGCATCTGGTATCTACTGGCCTGTACCCAGAGAATGCATCTTCCTTGCAGAAGCGAAGATTGTTGTTGAAGTCTTGGCCATTCACTCTCGTTGGCGGCCAGCTCTACAAGACAGGACCAGATGGTATTCTACGGCGGGGTGTGTCTCTCCATGAAGTTGAGCATATTCTAGAGGATGCCCACAATGGTCCCATTGATGGCCAATACCCTTGTCACATCACCGCCCAGAAGCTTCTGCAGAGCAGTCTATGGTAGTTTGTAGTGAAGATAATGTGTGGTGCCCTCTATAGTGGGTGCTCCTCAGTGCAATGTGCGTGATAACTCACTCCACAGAATGCAAACACTGAAGACAAAGGACAATAGAGCAAGAACAACAGAGAAACAATAGTACGACTCAGCAGAACCTGAACATGAACAGCATGAACATCGACAAACTCAAAGAAACCGATATAGACTCTCGCATGGCAGCACACTCAGCTCCAGCCCAGATCTCATAGGTACAATGGGGGTGTCGAGGCTCAACTGTGCAGGGATGGTGCAGACCTGCTGTATACAACTCCAGATGAGAGACTCTAGATGACTGACCACACAAAAAGTAGATGATGTGATACAACCCAAACAGCTACGGAGAGTGGAGGATTGAAAGAGCTACAACCAGGTCTACTCCTATGTACAGTGGAGGGTGAAGACGCTCAAGAGGTGATATCTACTAGTGGTCGAATGATGGAGGGTAGTGGCCATATGTATGAGGAGGGTACATTGGCTAGGGAGAAGCAACCCCATGAGCAGACTGAGTAGGGTGAGAAGGTGGAATAGTTGGTGGAAACCTGGGAAAGCCGCTATAGAAGGGAGGATGGGATGAGGTGGACAGGAAGAGGGAGGCCACGGAGTGTCCGTGAAACTGTGAGGAAGCCGACCCTACGTGCCCAGAATCCATAGTAGGTGGTGGTTGTTCGACTGCTTGAGAATCCCCCGAATGAGCTTTTGAAGCGTCCACTTACAATGCCATAGCAGGAACATTAGTAGAACTTGGAGCTGTAGTAGTAGCCGTTTGTGAAACGGCTATAGACTGATGTTGGGCGCAAGAGGGACACACTGAATTTACCACAGGGGAAAGTTCTTGAACTGCGGCCATATCATTTGCTTCTTTTAGTTGCATTTGTAAAGTGCGGATTATGTGTTTGAGGTCCTATATTTGTTGAGTGAGAATTCTAATGCGACCTTGAGCCTGAGCAATTAACACATCCCTATCCATCGATCGTTGCAGGTGGCTGCGCACTTCCCTTTGCATAGAGTCATATACAGCGCGATGCAGGCCGTTAGTACCCTGTAAGGAGATGGCTGTATCTATAATAGTTGAAATTGATCTTCTGTCCACATCTAGAAGTATATCGGCCTGAGGCGAAAAGTTGAAAAATGGGTCAGGTTGCCTAGAGCTAGGTGTCCCTACACTACTCCTAGGTGCCCCTCCACGAGGAGTAGGACTAGGTGGTACTACCAACACAACTGGAGCGTGTATATAGGTGGTGTAAATGTAGAGGTGGCCACGGAAGTGGTCACGCTTACATTTGTTGGGGTTGCGGTCCTTACGTGAGAGATTTTAACCTGTGATTTCGAGAATGGTAATGTTGCTAGCTCTTCGATCGAGTCCTTCTGTAATTTAGCCCTCTTGCGTAAAGTGCCTTTCCCTTTGGGCGTCTTGGATGGACCTTATTGCTCTTTGGCATCAACTTGCGGATTGGAGACAGCAATTGCATCTGCTTTCTGCTGCATAGTTTGCACTACCTAATACATAATGGGGGCTGCATAGCAATTAAACGTCTCAGCTTTTCCCTTTCTTTGGGTCCAAGATTGCTTTGCCCTGTCCTGCAGTGCCTTAAAGAGCAGATGGTGAAACGGATAGGGCAGACAGTGGCAGAGACAAAAAAATGCATCACATATAACTGGAGAGGAACCAACCATTGCTTTGTCCGGTGCGCGTAGTAAAAAGTAATACTGTAGAATGGAGTACAACTGTTGAATCCTGTGATATTCCGCATGTGAGTACAACAACATCTCTTGGCACGCATTAGCAGTGTCTTCGGGGGAGAGATTGGAGAAGGTTTTAGTGATGGACAAAGGTACATGCACATTCAGTATCCTCATTGCACGCCCAACATCCTCTACTATAAAAGTAACTCCATTTAGTTTCAGAAAAGTTGAGTAAAAGAGCGCTCATCTTGGCATTGGAAATGGTGCAAGATAGATCGGCCTGAGCTAGGTTGTGGAGACCAAGGTGTAGTAACTACTGCTGAGAAAAAACATCCTTGAGTACTGGGTTCGGGGCCTGTAAGTGATATATCATATGTAGGGGTACCTTGGAGATGGCACCAGAAGGGCGGGGCACCTAGAGAGTGGTGACCTTGCCAAGAGTAACTAATTGGGGTGAATCTTTCTCGAAAGATTCCTCGGACAGTTGCTCTGAACTCGGGGCATAGTCCGATTTACTTTCATTGCTATCCCCAGAGGAGCGAGAGGACTCTTTCTCAGACTGGAGGTTCTGTTCTTGATTTCGAGTACGAACCATATTGATGAAATGTTACTCGAGAATTTATTTTTAACTCAAGTCTGCAATTGATGAATTCTCCAAAAACCTGTGCGCTGTTCAATTCACACTTGAATACATATACAGCTGTGTTCCGCAATTGAGTAGAGCTGGCAAGTATGCGCTCTAAACCACACCCAGATATATGCTCTAAACCACACCCAAATACATTGAATGAGTACCAGTGAGTAACAGTTGGCAAGTTTGATTTTAAAATTGTTCTGCCAGATCCAGTTTCACAATCAGTGATCGGGTGGCCAGTGAGACCCGCGATGGTTAGCACGGAGAGAGGAGCGCTGGCGATTGAAGCTGAGACTGTTCGTGAGTTGTAGGTCTGCGCTGAAAGACGTGTGCAGAGAAAGTGCGTGAAACGATGGGGTGAATTTGGTACGTTGGCTTGGCTTAGCTTTGGCTATGGTAAAAAATTAAATGCCAGGTCAGTTTATTAAACTTACGTGCCTGAAAAGGCAAAGGCCGAAGGGTGAGAAAATTTGACGAGGCGAGCAGGGCGAATGGCGAGCAATTGGGCGAGGGGCCAGGGCGAGGCCAGCAGCGGCGAGGGCATGGGCGAGTATGCAGGCGAGGTCAAGGTCGAGGCCAATAGGGGCAAGGGCAAGGCCGAGGCCAAGGTTGAGGACGGGAGAGACCAGTGGGCGAGGACGAAACCAGATAGTGGCGAGGGCGAGGGCGAGGGCGAGGCCTAAGGCGAGCCCAACTAGTCGAGGCAAGGCGAAGATCCCAGGCGAGCACTGTCATACCAGCAAGCTAGAAGGCGGATACCAGCAAGCTAGCAGGTAGGAACAACAAGGTAGAAGGCGGGAAGGAGAGTAGGATGCAATTACTCATAGAGTAATATGTGAGTACTCAATGCTCATACTCGAGACACCCAGAAGCATCAAGCAGTAGGCAAGGGGACTAGCAACAGCATGGAAAGATAGACAGAGCCACCAAATAGAGGTAATTCGGAGAATTTGAAGGGACAGGTAATATAAATCATGAATGATGTAGGTAACGTGAAGTATTGAATACTGTGGTATTTGAAAATGTGTAAGTCAAATTGCTAAGGAACATGTTAATTGCACACCCAAAAGATACCCATATAGAGAGCAAAGAGAGACTTAGTGCCATGTGAGTAGCACTAGAGAACACTAGATCGTCAAGCACAAGGTTGCAAAGCGTTAGTAAGGGTTGAGAGAGAAGTTGGGAAGGCCAAACAAAAGGCAACGAAGCGAGCAGAGTTAAGGGATGGACAACCAACTACAATTGAGTATCTCAAAGCGAACCACCACAAGAGTGATCAACTTTAATACGACCCACACACAAGGAGTGAAGGAGAGAGCCCATACGAAATCTAGAACCATGTCCACCAGAGCAGCAGAAGGAGAGGGTATATGAGATAGTGATGGGGAACATCAAGTTTAGGGTTGAGAAGCCGACTCGTAAGATTAACACTTGATTCGAGAACCATTGACCGTCAGCTTACAGAATGATAGCATTTGATCCTAGATCCATTGACTTAGAGCAGCGGACCTCCTTCTAGGATGGATAATTGTACGGCCCCTTGGGGTAGAAGATAGATAAGAAAAGAAATGGGGCACACAGTGTGTGTTGGCTCTCATTTGTCTGGTATCAGAGCGGTTTCATTCCCGAAATCGCTTCCACGCGCGTGCACTTTCAAGAGTGCAAACAGGGCTCCGACTTCGGCGTTGGCAAATTCAGCATGTCGAGAGCGTTTCTACTAGGCGTCTTGATATTTTACTTCCTTTTCGGAGCCATTCGTGCCATCAGAAATCTCATTCGAGGTACGGTTCAGGAGCTGCAGTTTTCCGCTCTCTTTTGGTAGTTTGTGCTGCCAGAACTTCCATAGCCATTACATGTACCATTGTTGCAGTCTCTTCCATCTACGAGAGCCCACATCTCATTCGAGAGTGTGTAGCCTCTTTCGGAGTGGCCTCATACACACACATAGAGTGGGTGTTTGACGGCATTGTCTTCTTCGACTACAGGTACAGATACAGGTAAATAGAGCCGCTTTGTTAACTTCCTCTGGGCTTCTCGGTATTGATTTCGGCTTCGACATCGGCGTCGACTCACAAGCCACAAGTTTCAATGCTTGCGATATTCTGGTTTCAGTGGGAGAAATCTTTTATGCGTACATGCATATGTTGACACTTTTGACAGTGTTTGAGCTCTTTTGAGAGTAGTTTGACTCCCCGCAGGGATATTTAATTGTATGTACATGCTTATGGCGCATGTTTGAGCGTCGTGATAGAATTGTACGTCTTTGTGGATACTACCATTGTACGATTTTGTGCAGCCATTTTTTGGCTAGTACGGCAGTTGTGGCCATTTTTGAGACTTGGTCCGAATGATAGCCATTTCTGAGACTTGGCTATACGTTTTGTTACATAATCTACGTTTATGAGGATCGATAGCGTGAGGTTTTCATTGAGCTGGGGTATTCTCAAATGTGGAGATACCTTCGGTGATACAGGTAGTTGGAGCATCCCTTACGAGGCCTTGCCATTGGACATGTCTAGAGTGATATAGGTGCTTTTGACGATGAGTTGGCGGTCTATGGTGAGTTGACAGTTTATGTGCCTCAGTTGGTCTCTATACAGTGTGCTTTTGAGAGGCATTGCCCTCTTTTATGCTTTATGAGTGACATACGTGGTCATTTTGTCTTGTATTTTGGTTGACATACTCACAAATACAAAGGAGACTCTACCGAAATTTTCCGAGAATCTTTTGGTAGTTTTGTCACCATGTCTACTAGCAAAAACCATGAAATTTATGACATAAAGAAGTTTGATGGCACTAATTTTCAGATTTGGAAGAACCAAATGCATGATGTGCTTGTCCAAAAAAAGCAAAAGTTTCCTATTGCCTATGCGGCTAGAACTGAAGATATGCACATGAATCAGTTTCAGTGGGAGGAGCTTGATGAGCTATGTAGGTCTACGATTAGACTGCACCTTGGTGAGTCCATGTACTTTTCAGTGTTAGAATGCGTGATTGCTCATGCTTTATGGCATAAATTATGTGACACTTACGAAAAGGATACGGCTAGCAATAAGGTTTTCATGATGCAAAAACTTTTCAACCTTCATATGAAGGAGTCAGCTAGCATTGCAAGCCATGTCAATGATTTTGATTCTCTTTTTGCCCAGATTCGTGCACAGTGCATGACCACTGATGATGAGATGAAAGCAATCTTTTTGCTTTGTTCGTTGTCACCTTCTTCGGGATATCTTTTGTATAGCTGTTAGTAACTTTGCTCCTAATGGTACGATAAAATACGATGATGTTACTATTGCACTTTTGTCAGATGAGATGAGTCAGAAGACCATGACTAGCTCGCATTATGGCGAAGCTCATTATGTGCAAAGGGATGATAAGCAATGTAAGGGCTATTCTTCGCAACATGAATCCAAGAAAGAGGGCAATAGAGATGCATCAAAGGGTAGATCAAAGTTTTGTGGTTGCTGCAATGTTCAATGCCATTATTGTGATAAGTTTGGTCACATAAAGAAAGATTGTTATGCTTGAAAGCGTGACAATGAGAAGGACAAAGGTAAAGGCAAAGATCATGATGATAAAGAGGAGAAACCAAAGAGTTCGGTTAAGATTGAAGAACTGAACATAGTTCAGGATGACAGTGATCTCAAGACATTAATATGTTGATTGAAAATAATGATGTTATTTTTGATGCATAAGAAACTCTATCTTTGCAGAGTTCTATGCCTCCTGAAGTCCTTGTTAGTGGTGAAGTATCCCATACATGGATTCTTGATTCGGGTGCTTTGTTGCATGTCACACCTCATAGGCATTGGTTTACTACATAAGAGTAAACCATTGGGTCTGTTACACTTGGTGACAATCACTCTTGTGACATTGTTGGCGTAGGTGATATTGCCATGGTTATGGCAAATGGGATGAAGTTATCATCCATAATGTGCGTCATGTTCCAGCCTTAACACGCAATCTGATTTCGGTTGGACGTCTTGATGACTTGGGTTATAAAGCCAGTTTTCATCAGCAGTCTTGGCGTGCGAAGGGTCATCTTATTATAGCCCATAGTTCTAAAGTTGGTTCACTTTGTTCTCTTTATGTATCTGATAAAAACAGTGTTCTTTTTGTAACCGAGCTGCCAACCAATGCTTTGTGGCATAGCTGGTTAGGACATATGTCAAAGAAAGGAATGGAGACACTCTTGTTTGGGCTACTTACCGTCTTTGTCATTTTTTGATTTTTCCTTTTGTGAGCATTGTCAATATGGAAAGCAAACACGGACACATTGTACACATTCTTTTGACAAAGAAAGAAAACCCTTAGAGCTTATGCACAATGATTTATGTGGGCCTTAAGCGTGAGTTTACAGCTCCTTATATCCCTGCACAAAATGGTATTGCGGAACGAATGAATAGGACCATCCAAGAGCGGATTATGTCTATGCTATGATAGGCTAATTTACCGCAAGGTTTTGGGCTGAAGCATTATACACAGCCATGTACTTGATCAATAGATCACTACATGCTTCATTACAGTTTCGGATATCTTTGGAGTTATGGTTAGGACATAAATTGTCTTATGAAAAACTCCGCACATTTGGCTGTGAAGCTTATGCACATGTACCCAAGGAGTAGCGTGCTAAGCTAGATCGTAATTCCAAGAAATGCATCTTTATTGGCTATGGTGTAGATGGTCAATTTGGCTATCATTTATAGGATCCGGAAAGTCGATCAGTGATCCGTAGCAGCGATGTTATCTTTAATGAAACTAAGATGCATAGACAGCCAATGAAAGAGGTTGAATCCCGGAAAGTGACGTTTTTCGATGTATCACCTCCTGTCCAGAAAGCTCCCCAGCCACTTACTACACAGGCTAGCACGAGTTCTGATCAGCCGCGGAGGTCTCAAAGAGTTTCACATCCGCCAGAACTTTTTGTTCCAAGCGTGGATTTTGTTTTGATGACAGATAGTGGTGAGCTTTCTTGAAGGTAGGAAAGTATTGCCTTGTAAATGGGTTGAAGATTAACAATTATAAAGCTCGTTTAGTAACCAAAGGTTTCAAGAAACAATATGGTGTCGATTTCCAGGAAATCTTTTCTCCAGTGGTCAAGATAACCACATTGAGAATGTTGCTTGCTTTGGTTGCCACTGAAGATATGGAGCTTGATGAAATGGATGTCATTACAGCTTTCTTACATGGTGATCTCGAGAAAGAGATTTATATACAGCAACCTGAAGGGTTTGTGCTAAAGAGCAAGGAACATTTGGTCTGTAAGCTTCTGAAGAGTCTTTATGGCTTGAAGCAATCATCCAGACAATGGTGTCAAAAGTTTGATGCATTTATACGTTCCCTAGGCTATAAGTGCAGTAATGAGGATCCATGTCTTTACGTGAAAAGACAACCCAATGGACAACTTATTATGCTTATCCTTTATGTAGATGACATGCTTATTGCTTTGCGACAAAGCCAATCTTCAAATGGTTTCCTCGTATATAGTGAATCTTTTGCAGAGCCAATGGTTTCCTCATATGTAGTAATCCAATGCCTATGAGGTGTGACATGCAACGAAGCACCCGAATCAAGAATCTATGTATGGGATACTTCACCACTAACAAGGAGTTCAGGAGGCATAGAACTCTGCAAAGATAGAGTTTCCTGTGCATCATAAATAACATCATTATGTTCAGTCAACATGTTAATGTCTTGCACATCACTGTCATCCTGAACTATGTTCAGTTCTTCAATCTTAACCGAACTCTTTGGTTTCTCCTCTTTATCATCATGATCTTTGCCTTTAGCTCTTTCCTTCTCTTTGTCACGCTTCTAAGAATAATAATCCTTCTTCATGTGACCAAACTTATTACAAGAATGGCATTGAACATTGTGACGACCACGAGACTTTGATCTACCCTTCGATGCATCTCTAATGCTCTCTTTCTTGGATTCATGTTGCGAAGAACGGCCCTTACATTGCTTATCATCCCTTTGTACATAATGAGCTTCGCCATAATGCGAGCTAGTCATGGTCTTTTGACACATCTCATCCGACAAAAGTGCACTAGTAACATCATCGTATTTTATCGTACCATTAGGAGCAAAGTTACTAACAGCTGTGCAAAAGATATCCCGAAGAAGGTGAAAACGAACAAAGCAAAAAGATTGCTTTCATCTCATCATCAATGGTCATGCACTGTGCACGAATCTATGCAAAAAGAGAATCAAAATAATTGATATGGCTTGCAATGCTAGTTGACTCCTTTAATACGAAGATTGAAAAGTTTTTGCATCATGAAAACCTTATTGCTAGCCGGATCCTTTTTGTAAGTGTTACATAATTTTTGCCATAAAACATGAGCACTCTTGCATTCTAACACTGAAAAGTACACCGACTCAACAAGGTTCAGTTTAATCGTAGACCTCCATAGCTTATCAAGCTCCTCCCACTGAAACTGAGTCATGTGCATATCTTCAATTCTAGCCGCATAGGCAATAGGCAACTTTTGCTTCTTTTGGACAAGCACATCATGCATTTGGTTCTTCCAAAGCTGAAAATTAGTGCTAGCAAACTTCTTTATGTCATAAATGTCACGGTCTTTGCTAGTAGACATGGTGACAAAACTGCCAAAAGATTCTGGAAAAATTTCGGCAAAGTCTCCTTTGTATTTGGGACTATGTCAACCAAAATACGAGACAAAATGACCAAGTATATCACTCACAAAGCATAAAAGAGGGCAATGCCTCTCAAAAGCACACTATATAGAGACCAACTGAGGCGTAAAAACTGTCAAACTCACCATAGACTGCGAACTTGGCGTCAAAAGCACTTGTACCACTCTATACATGTCCTATGGCAAGGCCTTGTAAGGGATGCTCCAGCTACCTGTATCATCGAAGGTATCTCCACATTTGAGAATACCTCAGCTCAATGAAAATCTCACGCTATCGACCTTCAACAATGTAGGTTATGCAGCAAAACGTATAGCCAAGTCTCAGAAATGGCTATCATTCGGACCAAGTTTCAAAAACAGTCAGGACTCTGCCGTACTAGCCAAAAGATGGCTCCACAAAACTGTACAATGGCAATATCCACAAAAACATACAAGTCTGTCACGACTCTCAAACAGGCGCCATAAGCATGTGCATGCAAAGAAATATCCCTACGGGGAGTCAAAGAGCTCTCAAAAGAGCTCAAACATTGTCAAAAGTGTCAACATATGCATGTACGCATAAAAAACTACTCCCATTGGAACCGGAATATCGCAAGCACTGAAACCTGTAGCTTGTGAGTCGACACCAATGTCGTAGCCGAAGCCGAAATCAAGGCTGAGAAGCACAAAGGAAGTTAACTAAGCCGCTCTATGTACGTGTACGTGTATCTGTATCTGTACCTGTACTCGAAGAAGACAATGCCGTCAAACTCCCACTCTGTGTGTATGAGGCCACTCCGAAAGAGGCTAAACACTCTCGAATGCACCGTGGACTCTTGTAGATGGAAGAGACTGCAATAATGGTACATGTAATGGCTACGGAATCTTTGCAACACAAACTACCAAAAGAGAGCTGAAAAATGCAGCTCCTAAACCGTAGCTTGAATGAGGTTTCTGTTGGTACGAATGGCTCCGAAAAGGAGGTAAAACATCAAGACACTTGGTGAAAACGCTCTCGGAATGTTGAATTTTTAGACGCTGAAGTCGGAACCCTGTTTGCACTCTTGAGAGTGCGTGTGCGCATGGAAGCGATTTTGGGAATGAAACCGCTCTGATACCAGATGAAGGAGAGCCAATACAGACTGTGTGCCCCTGTAGCGCGGATAATGTGTCGTGCTCTCTATAGTGTGGGTGCCCCTCAGTGCAATGTGCGTGACAATCTCACTCAAACAAATGGAAACTCTCTCAAACAGAATGAAACGTAGAAACAATGGATAACAACAGAGGCACAACAGTGGATCAGAACATGTGGACTCGACTAGCTCAAAGAACCATGTACAGACTCTAGCGTGGCAGCACACTCAGCTCCAGCCCAGGACTCACAGGTACAAATGGGGGTGTTGATGCTTAGATGTGCAGAGATGATGAAGCAGTGCTCTGTGTAAGACTCGCTACCTTGACGATGACCGGACCATATATATAAGATAATGATAATGACCCAACGGCTACTACTCATAGATACAATCATAAAGAGCCACCAACGGCTCATAAATGTCAGCCAGCTAAGTGTGACCTGGCCACATGTCCACTAGGTCACCATCCGTATCCCTGCCTCGTGGCACTGCCCAGAGTGTCCGTCCAGTGTGAACAGACCAGACCAACTGTACTAACTGTAACTGTGTCCTGTAGCAGTGATACTGTAGCCTGCTACAGGTTGCCCGCCACAAGACCGCTTACCGTCTCGGTGAGCCAAACACTGAATGAAACTGCAAAAGTAACTATATGTACAATGAAAGGTGGGGCATGAGCACAGTCCTGTCACCCAAGGGAAAGTGTCGTGGCCACTGCTGCTCCAAAAGTATCCGGATCCGAGGGAGCCATTAGATCGATTGTGTAATGATGCGGTTGCTGGACTATGCTCTGCATAACCTGGCTTCCTGTGGTTGGAGCAGCCATTTGCTGCATAGCGGATGGAAGCACCTGCCCTGAAGTGAACTCCGGACGCCTAGTAACAGAACCATGGCGGTGTGCACCAACAACATCGTCACAGCAAGGAACACTCTGGCTCTGCATGTGTGGCATATGGACCTGAGACCCCTACTGAGTAAAGTACTGGAATTGGGGCTGTGGGTAGTGTCCCATGAACTGCTGAGAGGGCTGAGAGGGACCTGCTGGTGCTGCAAAGCCGGCTGGATTCTGGACCTGTATTCCTGACCCAATCCATCCATATCCCACAGGAGCCTTGGTAGGCCTGTTACCATACATAAGCATTTCTTGAAATCCCTACACCTGTGCTTTTAGGTCATCAATAATCCTTGACTTTATCTTCAATGCTTGCTGTAGTGCAAAAATCGTTGCATCTCGATTTGCGATGGTACTCTTGGCAACCCGCAAAGATCCCTCCATAGCTGCGTATGTGGCAGAGTGACGTTGGTGCGTTGCAGCTAGCTGCTCTGCGCCTAGCTCGATGGTGGCAATAGCAGCTCTGGAGTCCTGAGGTAACTTCTCTGAAAGCTGAAACAGAGAAGTGGAGTCGGTCATACCTGAAGATCCCTCAGATGCATGTGATGCTGGAGGGTGCACATGTGGCACATCCGGCGAGCTAGAAGTAGGTACAGCTGGTGTAGTAGGTGCCTTTGAGATTGTTGTTGTAGGTGGAGAGAGGGATATGTTGACCGGTGTATGAGTGAAGATGGGAGAAGAAGGAAGAGGACACCTGTATGGGTGAAGTGACCATCTTGTCCTGAGGAGCGGCAGTAGACACTGGCGCCGGCACAACAGAACCAGGGGTAGAAGTAGACGTGTGACGCTGAAAATGTACCGTAGTCTGCTGGCTCTCAGAAACTGGCAAGGAGAGTAGAGACTTCACTGTATCCTTTACCACTTTCGCCTTGATCTTCTTTTTCTTGGTGACTGTGGGGTCAACCTGCATGCTCACGGATTTCCTTTTCCCTTTCGAGGTTCCCTGCTCCTCATCCACTTCATTTGGGTTAATAGGTATGTTTATGACCCATGCCAAGAGAGGTGCTACAAAACATTTAAAACTCAACTGCACAGACTGAACTTGGGCCCGAAATCTTTTAGCCCTAGTCTGCAAAGAGCTGAAGAGAATTTGGTGGAATCCACAAGGGATAGTGTGGATTAAAAAGTAGAGCCCCTCGCAGTGGGAGAAGGTAGTGAGAAGATCAGTTCTTTCCTTGTCTTCTGTGGCATCTCGAGCCAGAAAGTAATACCTGAAGATTGCGAGAAGCCGTCTGTTTCGCTTATAATCTGGGTGATCCGAACTCATCAGCTCTTGACATGCTTGAATTGTCGCATCCTTAGACAGCAAAGAGAAAGTGCGAGTAGTAGGCTTCACAGCTGGAAAGTTGGTCATACCCATGGCATGGCCAAGCCTTGTAGCTGTTAGCTTGTGGCCCCGGACCTTTGGAAAGTCTTTCAACAGTTGATGTATCATCTCTGCTGGAACCGTATCAGGTAAATCTGCATCAGCCAATGCTGTGAGACCCAGAGTCCGTAGCTGATCAATCGAAAGCACCTCACTGAGAGATGGTCGAGGTTGCTGCATATAAAAATTTAATGAGAATGCGGTGCGATTTTTCGAAGAAGCAGGCCTCTTGATTTCATGAGTGATGATCGACTGCTTTCCTTTCTTCTGAGCCACTTTTGAATGTTCCTCCTGATCACTGGAAGCACCTGACTCGGAATTCATCTGAATCATCATCAGATGCTGCCGAGTCTACTTTGTAGCTCTCATCACTTGGGTCACTGGAGGTAAAGTCATCTATGCCATGGCTGTTGCTTGCAGATACTTCCTTGCTTCGCTCTCTGATTCTGCAACCAGAGCTTTCCTCTTCTTCAACTCTACCTTTCTCTTGCTACTTCCTTCTGGCTGTTTCTCCTGGTTCTTGCTACCTCCTGCCATGGTGAGGTCTGGGTGGATGACAAAACAGTGGGCAGATTAGTAGACCAAGTGATGGAAAAGCACCACGGATCAGTCAGATGCAGACCAAGGCGGAGTATAGAAACTCTGGGACGAAAAATGCTAGTAGTTCTGATGGTAGGGACCTGCACAGGTAGGGGGCGAGGATACTAGAAAAGCCAGGGTAGGGACGATTTGGGGTTTGGCTAGGCAGAGGGGATGACAGAAGGTGAGCTGGGGCGAATTAGGGTGGGGCTGGGCGAGAAGATTCGACTGAGTCTGAGGCGAGCGAATGAAGTTAGGGCTGGGCGAATGCAATAGGGTAGGGGCGATAAGTAAGTCTGGGGCGAATTTAATAAGGCTGGGCGGATTTTGAGAGGGAACTGGGTAGGGGCGAATCCAAAATAGGGCAGGGGCGAATTCTATTGTGCTGGGGCGAATTTGAGTAAAGATGGGGTGAATTTTACAAGGATAGGCTGGGGCGAATTCTGTTGTGCTGGGGCGAATTATGAAGGATGGGGCGAATTTTACAAGGGGGGGCTAAGGCGAGGGGTCAATAGGGGGCTGGGGCGAGGGCGAGGACTGGAGAGGGGTCGACAGGGGAAGGTCGAGGGCGAGGGCTGGAGGGGCGAGGGGTTGACAGGGGACTAGGGCGAGGGAAATTAGTGGTGAATGGTGAGGGGGCAGCCACATTCGACAAAAAGCAGTTATGAGATGAGGCTTATTGAAAATGTAAGGAATTGGTGGGCAGCAAATGGTATGAAGATGCCTTTTTGCTCTAAGAAGTGCCAATTCATCTAAAGAAGAGCTCCATGTGGATGTCTACGAGGCATTGTTAGGTGATATAAAACTTGAGACATGGCAAAAAGACGCATTCAAGCATGTTCAGATGTTCAGGATGGGAACTCTGTAGGAGGAGAGAATGTGGGGCAGGTTAAGAGATGACAAGGGGCTCAGTAAGCAAGAACAGTGCGGGGGAAAAGAAAGAACAAGGCCTAGATAGAGAGCTAGATATAAATGCTATCAGAGATAGAGAATAACAATTTAGGCCTTATCTTTTCGGATATGGGGTTTCATTAACCAGAACGGGCTCCAATTGACAGGAGGAAAACATCAATACTGAATCATTTGAGGAGTCTTTTACAAGAGATAGTTCCAGAAGGCAAAGAGAGAGGTTTGATGGTGAGAGAGTGCTTGTAAAAATTAGAGACGGAAAAGAGAGATGCAGTTGAGTTGGTTTAATCCTCAAACAATATCCAATAATCCAAAAATCTATTCGATGAGACTTGAACCTTGGAAATTACAGAGGGGGAGCAGAGACAGAGACAGAACAACAGTAACTGATGCATCCATTGAAACAAGGGGAGTTTTGAAAGATAAGAGCTGTCATGAGGAAGATTTGAGAAGAGGGGAAAATGGTAAGCCAGGGAGAGATACCGAACTGAGGAGGGAATAATCATATGGTGTTGGGATAGCTATCATTAGTAGATGTGTATATAATTACTGCGAGTGATAGCACTTAATCCTTGATCCGTTTACTAGTGGCAAGGGAACGCCTTCTAGAGTGACTAACTGGACTGCCCCCTGTGGTAAAATCTCTTCCACCACGAAGGGCCCTTGCCAAGCTGGAACCAGCTTCTTTGCTTTTTTCAAATATTTTGCCTGATAGAGTAGCACCAGTGTGCCTTGCGTTATTTTTGGTTTTCTTAGGTGGCGATCATGCCACACTTTGCGACGAAGTTGCTCCGCTTGCAGAGCATGTGAAGCTAAACGGCGCCTTTCATCCAATAAGGTGAGACGGGATATAGAAGCAGATTCCATGCCCCAACTTGCATGCAGACTGCCCACCCTAGGGGATCCGGAGTTGAACTCAAATGGAGCTATGGCTTCCAAACCGAAAGCGAGTTGAAAAGGCGTGTGATTCGTTGTTGCTTTGAAAGATGTGCGGTATGCCCAAAGAGTGCCGTGCACAGCATGAGCCCACGATGCTGGATGGAGATGACATGCTTTCCGCAGGAGGGCGATGAGAACCTTGTTGGTGCTCTCGGCTTGCGCATTGGCTCTAGGGTAATAAGAGCACGACTTGCGGTGAAAAATCTTGTAATTGGCCAGCAAAGTTGAGATTATGTCATTGACAAAATGACTGTCCCTATCACTGGTGATCTCTAAGGAACATCCAAATCTGCATAAAATATTTTCATATAAAAATTTGGCTACTGTATTGCCAGTGCAATCTACTGTCGCCACTACCTCTGCCCACTTTGTTGCATAGTCTGTAGCCACTAGCAGATATTTGCGATTACCTGGTTGAGCCGGGGGATATATTGGACCCACAAAGTCCAAGCCCCATCTCTCAAAAGGTAGCCACGCCATCGAGACCTGCAGAGGACGGTTGGATTGCTTACTTGGCTTCGGCCCACAGCGCTGGCACACATCACTAACCTTAGAATATGCTATTGCATCCTTAAAAACGTAGGGCCACCATAGACCACTCTGTAGAATCTTCTGGGCGGTGATGTGACTAGGATAATGGCCACCAGTGGGACCATTGTGGGCATCCTCTAGAATATGCTCCACCTCATGAGGCGAGACACAACGCTTCAGAACACCATCTGGTCCCGATTTGTAGAGCTGGCCCCCAATCAGAGTGAAAGGCCTGGACTTCAACAACAATCTCCTCTTCTGCAGTGGAGATGCCTTCTCTGGGTATAGCCCAGTAGATAGAAAATGTAAGACCTCGCCGTACCATTCCGGTGTTGTATCAATTTTAAAAAGACTCCTATCTGGAAAGTCATCCGCAATCCCGGTGGCTTCTTCACCTGTGTGAATGCGAGAGAGGTGGTCAGCCATTACATGATGCTTACCAGGACGGAGTACCACTTCAAAATCAAACTCTTGGAATAGGAGGAGCCATCGCCATACTTGACCTGCGACCTGTGGCTTATTAAGCAGATAGCGCAAGGCATGGTGATCGGTAATAATTGTGAAGTGGACCCCTAGCAAATAGTGACGAAATTTTTGTAGAGCATACACTATAGCCAAACCTTCCCTCTCTGTGGTGCTATAGTTGCGCTCTGCTTGGGTGAGCAGGCGACTTGCATAATGTACAGGGCGATCCAAGTTGAACTCTTTGCTAGGCTGAGTCAGCACAACACCTACAGCCAACAGACTGGCATCTGTATGCACATGAAAGGGTAGGGCCCAATCCGGGGCAACTAGAATAGGCGCTTCAGTGAGGCGTTTTTTGAGGTATGCAAATGCTTCGGCATCAGGTGTTGACCACTGGAAGGGAACAGCAGCACTGGTGAGCCGGGTCAATGGTTGAGCCACCTGTACATACATACGTATAAACCTGCGATGATAGCCAGTGTGGCCCACAAAGCTCTGAACACCTTTGGGATTTATGGGAGGAGGTAACTTCAAGATGGCCACTATCTTCTCTGGATCAAGTGCTAAACCTTGAGCAGACACCACATGGCCCAACAGTGTGCCCTCGATGACCAAAAAATGACACTTGTTCGGATTGAGCTTCAAACGTGCCTCTCTGCACCTGAGGAAGACTGCAGAGAGCTGAGCAAGATGCTCCTTTAGATTTTCTACTCGGGTCGAACATTGAGCACCCGAGAAGGTGGAAAAGTCGTCCATGAATATGCGAAGGTGATCAGTAAGCAAAGGACAAAAGATGAGATATACTATGCGATTGAAAGAAGGCGGTGCATTTTTAAGCCCAAAAGACATTCTAGTGTAGATGAAAATACCCTAGGGAGTCACAAAAGCTGTTTTGACTTGGTCGTCAAGATGTATTCCTAACTGATTGTAGCCGTTGAACCCGTCCATAAAACTATACAGTACATGGCCAGCGACATCTTCGAGGACTCTCTCAGTGAAAGGGGTCGGAAATCCATCCGGGATTGTGACCTTATTCAGAGCCCAGTAGTCGACGCAAACTCGAATTTTGTTGGACTGCTTCTTTGGGGCAATAACCATAGGGGACAACCATTCTGAGTGCTCTACTCGTACAATAATACCTGCTTCTTGCATTTTTTTCAACTCGATTTTGACTGCTTCTGCATACTTAGGATTCAGTTTGTAAGCCCGTCCTCTGACTGGCTTAGCCCCCTCAACCAGAGGAATTGTGTGGACTCGCAGCTCTGCTGGGATTCCTTCCAAATCGTGGTAAGACCACGCAAACACATCCTTGAAAGAGCGCATGAAAGAGATTACCAGGTCGAGTAGAGCGGGGTAATCCCATAGCCAAGCGGCTTACAAGATGGGCTGATGGTTGTCAGGGCCGCCTAGGTTGACCTCTTTGACTGGGTCACGCGGTGCCGTGGGCGAGGCTACGTCAAGGAGAGAAGACCGTGCCGCCTCTGTGAGCTTCTGGACATTATTAGCTGGCGTCTGATCAATGTTGAAATCGGCATACTCTTTCTGCAACCATCCTGATGGAAGCTCTGCGAATGGTAAATCCTCAGATACCTCAAAGTGCTTCGGCATGGGTGGAGAGTCAGATGGAGTAGAGGCTAAGGAAGGAGCTGGGGTGTTGGCCAACTCTTGCAAGGGAGACTTTTTCCCCCTTATATGGTGGGTTATAGGCTCACCCATCCCGACGGTTTCCACCAAGGGACCCTCTGAAGGATGGTCACCAGAGACCGGTCCACTTGGTTCTGGCGCACTTGGCTGACTGGGATTACTGGCTTCAGGTGTAGCTTCAGGTGTAGGATCAGGAGGAGAGGGTGAATCTGTTGGCAAAGGTTGAAGAGAGACTACATAGCATGGCATCGAAGAGGTAGCTTCCAACCACTGCTGTAAGTCTTCATCGGACCCATCAGGAGGGACCGGCTGCTCCAAGTCAGGGTTGGACTCTATTGACAAACTGCTATGCTGAACGACTGGATCCGTACCTCCTTCGAGAAGAATTTGTTGCATTGGAGAGCCAGGAGTATGTATCCACATGGCGTCGTTTCCCCAGTTGTGAAGTGCTTTCGTATGTCGCAACCATGGCCTACCAATCAGTGAGGGAGAACCTCCCTCTACCTGAGGAAGATTAACTACCACAAAATCCAAGTTAAAAGTGAAATCTTGTACCTTCAAAGGCACCTTGTCGACTATGCCCACTGGGTAGACCGTTCTCTGATCGGCCAATGTAACAGTAAAAGGAGCAGGTCGGGTAGGCTTTAGACCTAAGGCCATCATAGTGAATTCGGGCATCAAATTGATTCCAGATCCACCATCAACGATGACGCCGGATAGCTGGTGCCCAAGAATAGATACAGTGAGATGAGGACTTTTATGATCGGTGAGGGGAGCAGTTGGATAGGAAATCAAATAAGACTCTGAGGGCTGTACGGGGAGGTGCCCGCCACTAGGCCCAGCCCCCGGGTACAGAGACTGAATGACTGACAGGGTGTCACTTCTAAGTGTTGCGTCGAGCCTTAGCATGTCGTATAGTGACACCTGTTGAAAAGTATTTTTCAAGATGGCTTCTGCTGTGGGCTTGTCGCGCCTTCGAATTGGGCTCCCTTTGAGACCTTCCAAGTCAGCCACTGCTTCCAAGAAGGCTCCATCAATGTCAGATAACAGGGAAGTTGGTTTGCTCTGAGCAACTTTGAAGGACTCGTCCTTTGGGTCAGGTAGACCAGATTGAGGAAGTGGGAATTGGCGCGGTGGACCTGTGGGTAGACTGAGACCAAGAGATGCTCTTTGTGCCCGAGTAAGGACACCAGCAGGCTCCTCCACTTGCAGTGGCTTAGCCACATGAGTAGCAGGTGATGGTTGAGGCACGGTGTTCACAGTAATCAAATTTATCTTCGGGAAGGTGAAATCTTGCTGGTTCTGAGTCGAGCCTTAAGACGTGGATGCCATTTGCGTGGGACAATCCTTACTGTAGTGATCCTTCGAATCAAGGCAATAACGACAAGGAGGGGACCCCTCAGGTAAAGGACACTTGCTCTGATAATGCCCATATTCTCCGCATCTGTAGCAGAGTATGGGCCGATTGGAAGGACGAAATGGGGGACGAGGTGGTTGTTGCATGGAGTTGGAGGCTGAAGTGTAGAAGCTCTGAGGGGTTGAGGTGGCATTAGCATTATAAAAACTTTGATTCGGGAAAGTACTTGACATACCTTGGACAGCAGGGGTATTGAGAAAAGGTGGCATGTAGTTGGGATGGCCGTAGTGGGAAACCATGTTGGATGCTGGTGCTAACCCCTGTTGGAGAGTAGGACCAAGACTTTGCTGTATTTTGTGCAATCCCTTTATATAGTAGCAATCCTTATCTTCATGACCCGATTTTTCGCAGAAGTGACAATAAGAGCGAAGGGGACAGTCTTGTGGAGGGTGTCCTGGAGAGCGGCATGAACTACACCATACCATAGCCTTAGTCTCCTGCTGAGACCTGAGCTCTTCTAACTCTCTTTTAAGTTGATCATAAGCCTCTTGATGTGGAGGCTTCTCCTGTCTGAGAGAGAAGGATCTCTCTTCTTGAAGGGCCTGCTGTAACTTTAGGGCTTCCAGTTCCCTTCGTAAAGAAGTCAAGGGGTCTGATGGACTGTCCACGAGTACAGGGGCAGTATCTAACTGAGGAGAGTCAGTGAATTGCCTTCTTGCTCCCTCTATTCTAGTAGCAGTAGCAACAAAGTCCTCCAGACTGGCTTCAAGACGGAGACTTTCTTTGAGCTTTTGTTGAGAAGTCTTAGGTAGAGCCTTCTCTACCCACTTCTTCACCATGAATTCCCCTGGTTGCTGAGGCAGCTTGGCGACCAGGGACTTTGTTCTGGTCATGAGCTCTGCAAATGTCTCCTTGGGCTGGAGCAACAGGTTGGCGAACTCATCTAGAATCTTCTCTTGATAATCCCCTGGTCGGAAAGCTTCACAGGACTGCTGTCTTAACATGGTCCAAGTAGTAAAGTGGTTTTCAGCAAACTGACTGTACCATTTATCTGCAAGACCATCCAAGGTGGACGGAAAGAGCACCAGGTATGCGTCTTCTCTGTTGAGGCCACGACCTCTGCAAAGAGAGACAAACCTCCGAGAATGGTCGTCTGCATCTTCTGTGGAGAGACCTTTAAAGGTAGGGAACTTGATGTTTACCTTTGCCAGAACACTTGTGAGCTCCTCCATGGCCTCTTGCTCCTGAGTCTGTTGCTCACTAGCTTGCTGTAACAAAATGGGGGAGAGCCTTACCGGAGAAGGTGACCTGGAGGATGTAGAACCGGTCGAAGGAATGGAGGTAGCCGTATGAGTAGGTATGGGTGATGGGGTTAATATGCTTCTACTGAGCACCAAGGGTTGACGCCGTCTGTGGTAGTACTTCAGAGGACTCAGTAGTGCACTTTGACGCTCCAATGACCTCCTTGTATGTGTCATGCAGTAACCGCCAACCCCACCAAGCTTTGGGCAAGAAGACCTTCACTTGGGCAAGACAACCTTCACTTGGCTGAACATTGGTCTAGACTCTACTAGACGAGGGCGAGTGACTAGACCACCTGGCCTGGACCAGGACGAGGAAGGACTAGACCAGGGACGAGAAGGACTAGACCAGGACGAGGACTGGGTGGACCAGGGCGAGAGAGGACCAAACCAACAAGGCGAGACCAGCTAGATTAAGCTGTCAAGGGTGAAATTGGACCAGACCAACAGGCTGCACAGGCGAAGCGAAGAAACCAGCTACTCAACAGAGTGAGACTTCAGTTGATGTCCCACCGTGATCGCCAAAATGAGAGCACCTGTAGCGCGGATAATGTGTCGTGCTCTCTACAGTGTGCGTACCCCTCAGTGCAATGTGCGTGACAATCTCACTCTAACAAATGGAAACTCTCTCAAACAGAATGAAACACAGAAACAATGGATAACAACAGAGACACAACAGTGGATTAGAACATGTGGACTCGACTAGCTCAAAGAACCATGTACAGACTCTGGCGTGGCAGCACACTCAGCTTCAGCCCAGGACTCACAGGTACAAATGGGGGTGTCGAGGCTCAGATGTGCAGGGATGGTGAAGCAGTGCTGTGTGTAAGACTCGCTACCTCGACGATGACCCGACCATCTATATAAGATAATGATAATGACCCAACGGCTACTACTCATAGATACAATCATAAAGAGCCACCAACGGCTCATAAATGTCAGCCAGCTAAGTGTGACCTGGCCACATGTCCACTAGGCCACCATCCGTATCCCTGCCCCGTGGCACTGCCCAGAGTGTCCGTCCAGTGTGAACAGACCAGACCAACTGTACTAACTGTAACTTTGTCCTGTAGCAGTGACACTGTAGCCTGCTACAGCCCCCTTTCTTTTCTTCTCTACTTATGGATTTAGGCACAATACACACTCTACTTTGTGTTAGTGGCTCACACAAGTGTATAGTTGTACACTTAGGGTTAGTAGAAGTTAGTGATGGGCGGTCGGCCACATGGCCATTAAACCTAACAGCATGGCATGATCGCCATCTTCGTAAGCTAAAAATCATGCAAGGATCAGTAGTGCTACTTTATCAAGCTCGATATTAAAATAAAGGAAAGAAGTTGGTCCCAGCCTTGCAAGGACCATACAAGGTGTAGGAGATTCTACCCCAAGGGGCCGTACAATTATCCATCCTAGAAGGAGGTCCGCTGCCCTTAGTCAATGGATCTAGGATCAAATGCTATCATTCTGTAAGCTGACGGTCAATGGTTCTCAAATCAAGTGTTAATCTTACGAGCCGACTCCTCAATCATAAACTTGATGTTCCCCATCACTATCTCATATACCTCTCCTTCTGCTGCTCTGGTGGGCATGGTTCTAGATTTCGTATGGGCTCTCTCCTTCACTCCTTGTGTGTGGGTCGTATTAAAGTTGATCACTCTTGTGGTGGTTCGCTTTGAGGTACTCAATTGTAGTTGGTTGTCCATCCCTTAACTCTGCTGGCTTCGTTTCCTTTTGCTTGTCCTTCCCAACTTCTCTCTCAACCCTTACTAACACTTTGCAACCTTGTGCTTGACGATTTGGTTAACGCTTTGCAACCTTGTGCTTGATGGTCTAGTGTTCTCTTGGGCTACTCACATGGAACTAAGTCTCTCTTTGCTCTCTATATGGGTATCTTGTGGGTGTGCAATTAACATGTTCCTTAGCAATTTGATGTTACACATTTTCAAATACCACAGTATTCAATACTTCACGTTACCTACATCATTCAATGATTTATATTACCTGTCCCTTCAAATTCTCCGAATTCCCTCTAATTGGTGGCCCTGTCTATCTTCCCATGCTGTTGCTAGTCCCCTTGCCTACTGCTTGATGCTTCTGGATGTCTCGGGTATGAGTACTCACATATTACTCTGAGTAATCGCATCTTACTCTCCTTCCCGCCTTCTACCCTGCTGTTCCTGCCTGCTAGCTTGCTCGTATCCACCTGCTAGCTTGTTGGTATCCGCCTTCTAGCTTCATGATATGACAGTGCTCGCCTGGAATCTTCGCCTTGCCTCGACTAGTTGTTCTCGCCTTAGGCCTCGTCCTCGCCCTCGCCACTGTCTGGTTTCGTCCTTGCTTACTGGTCTCGCTTCCGTCCTCGACCTTGGCCTTGCCCTCGCACCCTACTGGGCTCGACCTCGACCTCGCCCTCGTTGTGCTGGCCTAGGTCTTGACCTCGCCCTTGCTTGTGCACTCACCCTCTCCCTCCTCCTCGCCCGTGCTGGCCTCAACCCCCCTTTCCTGGCCTCGCCCTCGTTCTTCGCCCAGTTGCTCGCCACTCGCCCTGCTCGCCTCGTCAAATTTTCTCACCCTTCGGACTTTGCCTTTGCATGCCACGTAAGTTTAATAAGCTGAGGTGGCATTTAATTTTTACCACAGCCAAAGCTAAGCCAAGCCATCATATCAAATTCAGCCCCACCGTTTCACGCACTTTCTCTGCACACCCCTTTCAGCACGGGCCTACAACTCACGACCAGTCTCAGCTTCGATCGCCAGCGCTCCTCTCTCCGAGCTAACGATCGTGGGTCTCCCTTGCCACCCGTTCACTGAGTAGCACTTTGACGAAACTGTGAAACTGGATCGGGCAGAACAACTTGAAATTCAAACTTGCTAACTGTTACTCACTGGTACTCGTTCAATGTATTTGGGTGTGGTTTAGAGCGCATGCTTGCCAGCTCTACTCAATTGCGAAATACAGCTGTATATGTATCCAGGTGTGAATTGATTAGCGCAGGCTTTTGGAGAATTCATCAATTGCAAACTTGAGTTAAAAATAAATTCTCGAGTAACATTTCATTAGTATGGTTCATGGTCGAAATCAAGAACAGAACCTCCAGTCTGAGCAAGTGCCCTTTGGCTCTTCTAGGAATAGCAGTGAAAGTAAATCGAACTATGCCCCGACTTCAGAGCAACTGTCTGAAGAATCTTTCGAGAAAGATTCACCCCAGTTAGTTACTCTTGGCAAGGTCACCACTTTCCAGGTGCCCCGCCCTTCTGGTGCCATCTCCAAGGTACCCCTACTTATGATATATCACTTACAGACCCCCAACCCAATACTCAAGGATGTTTTTTCTCATGAGCAGCTACTACACCTTGGTCTCCACAATCTGGCTCAGACCGATCTATCTTGCACCATTTCCAATGCCAACATGAGTGCTCTTTTACTCGCTTTTCCAAAACTAAATGGAGCTACTCTTATAGTAGAGGATGTTGGGCGTGCGATGGGGATACTGTACCTTTGTCCACCACTAAAACCTTCTCCAATCTCTCCCCTGAAGACACTGCTAATGTGTGCCAAGAGATGCTGCTACACTCACATGCAGAATATCATAGGAATCAGCAGCTGTACTCCATTCTACAGTATTACTTTTTACTACGCGCACCAGACAAAGCAGTGGCTGGTTCCTCTCCAATTATATAATGATTTTTTAATTCTCTGCCACTGTTTGTTCTATTCGTTTCACCATCTGCTCTTTAAGGTGCTGCAAGACAAGGCAAAGCAATTTCGGACCCAAAGAAAGGGGAAAGCTGAGAGGTTTAATTGCGATGCAGTCACCATTACGTATTGGGTAGTGCAAACTATGCAGCAGAAAGCAGATGCAATTGGTGTCTCCAATCCCCAAGATGATGGCGAAGAGAAATCAGGTCCATCCAGGGCGCCCAAAGGGAAAGGCACTTTACGCAAGAGGGCTAAAGTACAGAAGGACTCGATCGAAGAGCTAGCAACATTACCATTCTCAAAAATAACAGGTTAAAATCTCTGATGTCGGGACCGCAACCCCAGCAAATGTGAGCGTGACCACTTCCGTGGCCACCTCTACATTTACACCACCTATTGTTAGCGTTGCGGGCGCCCAAACACACGCTACAATTGAGTCGGTAGTACCACCTACTCCTACTCCTACTCCTAGTGCAGGGGCACCTTGAAGTAGTGTAGGGACACCTAGATCTGGGCAACCTGACCCATTTACCAACTTTTTGCCTCAGGCCGACATACTTCTAGATGAGGATTGAAGATCAATTTCAACTATTATAGATGCAGCCATCTCCTTGCAGGGTACTAACGGTCTGCATCGCGCTGTATATGACGGTATGTGAAAGGAAGTGCGCATCCACTTGCAACGATCGATGGATAAGGATATGTTAATTTCTCACGCTCAAGATCGCATTAGAATTCTCACTCAACAGATACAGGACCTCAAACATGTAGTCCGCATTTTACAAATGCAACTAAAAGAAGCAAATGATATGACCGCAGTTCAGGAACTTTCCCTTGTGGTAAATTTAGTGTGTCCCTCTTGCGCCCATGATCAATCTATAGCTGTTTCACAAACGGCTACAACTACAGCTCCAAGTTCTAGTCATGTTCCTGCTATGGCACTATAAGTGGACACTTCAAAGGCTGATTCGGGGGATTCTCAAGCAGTCAAACAACCACCACCTACTATGGAGTCTAGGCACCCAGGGTCGGCTTCCTCGCAGTTTCACGGACAGTCCGTGGCCTCCCTCTCCCAGTTCACCTCGTCCCATCCTCTCTTCTACAACGGTTTTCCCAGGTTTCCACCAGCTGTTCCACCTTCTCACCCTACTCAGTCTGTTGCTCATGGGGTTGCTGCTCCCTAACCAATGTACTCTCCTCATACATATGGCCACTACCCTCCATCATTTGACCACCAGTAGATATCACCTCGTGAGCGTCTTCACCCTCCAATGTACATAGGAGTAGACCTGGTTGCAGCTCTTTCAGTCCTCCATTCTCCATGACGGGGAGTGGTCTTGTGGCGGGTAGCCTGTAGCGGGGCTACAGTGTCAGTCTACAGGGAAAGACAGTTACAGTTGGTCGTAGGTTCGCATTTGGTGGACTTGACACTTGGTCGTGGGCTCCCACTGGGTGGACTTGACACGTGGCATTGACACGTGGCAAGAGTGGTGGTGTAGATGACACCGTGGCCAGTTCTTCTCCGCCACATTTTAGGGATATGTGCAGCTGGACAGTCAGAGATATTTCATGTTATGTGTTGGTTATCCTTTTTGGGGGTTGTATATATTCTCAGATTTGCTTCAGTCTGATAGACTGTTCTAGATGGTTTATGAGTCTTGAGTCTAGCGTCGAGTCAGTCTACGTCACACACAGCACCCTCCTTGCACATCTTGAGCCTTGACATCCCCATTGTACCTGTGAGTTTTGGGCTTGGAGCAGAGAGTATGCTGCCATGCCAGAGTTTGTATTGGTCCACCTGAGTTAGTTGAGTCCCAAGTTGTTCAGGTTCTACTGTTGAGTCTGTTGTTCTATTGAGTTACTTGTTGCTATATTATTGATCGTCTACAATGTTTCATTCTTTTGGAGTGAGATTTCATGCACATTGCACTAAAGAGCACCCATAGTAGAGAGCACGACTCGTTTAAGCTCTCGCCTGTGTTGGTCTGCTAGTCTGGACTAGAGTAGTCCAGCTTGGTGTGTCCAACTCAATACTAGACCAAATGGTCTAGTCACTCGTCTTGGTCTAGTCACCCATCTTGGTCTAAGTCCCTCGTCTTAGTCTAAACCCTCGTCCTGGTTTAGTCACTCGTCTTGGTCTAAGACCCTAGTCCTCGTCTAGACCCTCGTCCGGGTCTAGTGGCTCGTCCAGGTCACTTACACTGGTCTAGTAGAGTGTGGACCAGCTAAGGAAAAGTTTTTGAGCCCAAAGATTGGGTGGGGTTTTAATCACTGCATGACACATACGAGGCAGTCCAAAGATCGACAAAGTCCATTACTTAGTCCTTGAAGTACTACCATCAAAAGCGCCAACCCTTTGTGCCGAGTAGAAGTTCCCTAGCCCCGTTACCCCTGCCTTCCCACGCGGCTACCTCCACTTCCTCAACCAGTTCTTCACCTCCCAGGTCACCTTTCTCGGTCCAGTTCTCACCCCCTGTACTACAACAGGCTCTTGAACAAGCTCTTGCAAACACATCCATGGAGGAACTCACAAGTGTCTTGACTTAAGTGAATATAAAGTTTCCAACTTTCAGAAGACTCTCCACAAAGGATGCAGATGACCATGCCAGGAGATTTTACTTCCTCTACAGGGTCGTGGGCTCAACAGAGAAGACGCTTACCTAGTGCTCTTCCCTTCAACCTTGGATGGCTTAGCAGATAAATGGTACAATCAATTTACTGAGAACCATTTTACAACTTGGGCTACGTTATGAAGGCAGTTTTGTGAAGCTTTTAGACCAGGGGACTTCCAAGGAAAGGTTTTGGATGAATTGGCAAACCTCATGTTACAGCCGCATGAGATTTTTGCAGAACTCATGACAAGGAAAAAGTCTTTGGTCGCAAAGGTTCCTCAGCAGCCAGGACAATTCATGGTCAAGAAATGGGTAGAGAAGGCTCTTCCTAAGACTTCTCAACAAAAACTTAGAGAGAGGCTCTGGCCTGACGCCACTCTGGAAGAATTTGTTGCTGCTGCTACTAGGATAGAGGGGGCCAGGAAGCTGTTCACCGACTCTCCTCAGGTAGAGATTGCCTCAATATTTTTGGAAAGTCCCTTTGACCCTTTGACCTCTTTACGCAGGGAGCTTGAAGCTCTGAAGTTACAACGTGCTCTTCAAGTGGAGAGATCATTTTCTCTTCAACAAGAGAAGTCCCCGCATCAAGAAGCTCTGGACCAGATCAAGCGGGAGCTGGAGGAGCTCAAGGCTCATCAGCAATCTAAGGCTATGAACTGGTGTAGCTCTTGCCGTTCTTCCGGGCATCCTCCCCAAGAATGCCCGCTTCGAGCTTACTGTCACTTTTGTGAGAAGTCTGGCCATGATGACAAGGAGTGCTACTATCTGAAGGGAGTGCGGCAATTACAGCAGAGTGTCACAAGGCGGGCACCACGTACCAATAGAAAAGAACAGACTGAACAACTTTAAGCACTTGAAATAACAACTGAACTGAGAGAGAGAGAGACAACACGCGACACGAAGTGACAGAATTCCACCCTAGAGAGTATTGGCCCCAAACCTTGGCGCCGCTCTCGGTATTTCTTTATATTACATCAACACAGTACAAGCCGGTACTCCAGGCTGTACCTTCTCCAAGAAGCATGCCAGAGAATGAGCCCTAGCCTCATATTTAAAGGCCCGAGGCCTGAAAAGCAGTTACAGTAAAAAGCCTTTACAAATCAAAAACCTCTGGTCCAAAACCAAAGCCAAAAAGCTGCCAGCGTAAATCACGGAAATCCGTACAGCCTGCCACGTCATCATGACAGTGCAAAACGTGGAAATCCGTACAGCTTGCCACGTCATCATGACAACACAAATTTTGGAAATCTCTCTACTGCCCTTAGGGTTGGGGTTAGGGTTTCTGCAGTTTTAGAGTTAGGGTTTCTAGAATTAGGGTTTGCAGGTTTTAGGGTTAGGATTTCCAAAATTAGGGTTTCAGTAGTTAGGGTTTCTGGCAAAAATTAGGGTTAGGGTTTTCGCTCTCGGGCAGCCACATCATCACTTTGTGACAGTTTAGGCCCCTCGGCCACATTTGTAAGTTGTCTCCATTCTTTAGGCTTTGACACGTCAGCAGTTTGTTACACAAAGCCTCCCCCCTACGCTTCAACACGGCTTGGCTCTTGCATCCAATATGGTTTCTCCCTATGGCCATCCAAAGCACATGCCCCCTCTGCCGACAACCCCTCCCACTATGCAAATATATTTTGCAGGTTTGGGTGCCCCTTGGAGATCATCAGTGATTGAGATAGTCACTTTGTCAATGAACTGATGTCGACTCTGCCAACCAACTACAAGATTTTTCATCCCAGATCTTGCTCGTACTACCCAAGAGCCAATGGGCAGACCAAAAGTAGTAACAAGCTTTCGGCTAGGAAGCCATAGCTCTGTTTGAATTCAACTCAGGATCTCCTCGAGTAGGCAGTCTTTGTGCCGATTGGGGTATGGACTTTGCCTATTTCTCTCGTCTATCCCTGCTGGAAGAGACTAAATTGTTAGATTCCAGTGCTCTCCAAGCAGAACAGCTCCGTCGTAAAGCGTGGGATGATCTTAATCTTCGCCAACCGAAATTCAGGCCTCAGTCCTTAGTGCTACTCTATCAGGCTCGCTACCAAAGGAATTCCAAAGAGCTCATCCCTGCTTAAAAAGGTCCCTACAGAGTGCAAGAGATTCTGTCCCAAGGAGCCATACAATTATCCACCTTGGAAGGTATTCCTCTCCTCCTAGTCAATGGGTCTTGAATCAAGTGCTATCATTCTGACAATCTCTACTAGCTCCCGACCTCTTCTGATCTGAACAGACGTTAACTATTCATGTTCTGAGTCCATCCTCTCTCGTCCTCTCTCATTCTCTTGGTAGGCCTACTCCTGTGTAGCTTTCGTATGTGGCCTCTTTGTCACTCCTTGTGTGGTTCATTTTGAATTTGATTGTCTAGAGTGCCAAGTTGTATACTATTGTTCCATAACTTAGCTCTGCTCGCTTCTTTGCTTTTCTATTTGGCCCATTCCCTTCACACTCAACTCTTACAAATTCTGCCATCTCACTCTTCTCTCGATCTATTCCTTCCTTTAACCACCACCGGAATTTGCACTCCTCACATACCACAAAACAAAATGAAGAATATGACAAATTTTCGGCACGGAAGTTTGCCAGAAAACCTTTAATAATCTCTTCAACAGTTGAGAATTTGGATATGCGACAGAAGGCAAACTTGATCCTCTCAACAAGCTCTAGGCATTGACACAAACAAGTCTTATATTCAACAACTTTGGAACAAGGTTTTTGCATAAAATTTTGGTATGTGTGGAATTAATGTTATTGGAAGCTCTTGTTATCTGTGTGTAGATAACTACTAGGAGCGAGGAACAAGCATTTGAAAGCATGGAGGTGGTTATCGACTCTTTTGCAACGAGGTGAACCATTTGCTTGAAATTTTGCCTGTTTTGCAGGTGAAATCAAGGATGACATGGCAAGCAATTTGCATCTGAAAGCAATCGGGAGCAATGACAGCTCAGGAATGAATTCGTCGATTCAAGATAAAAATGATGAATTTTGTTTGAAATTTGAATGAATGATGATGATAAATGATTCTAGTACATCAAGATTCCCATATGAATGAGATGATTGGATACTGTGGTGAGCGCATCAAGAGTTCCTGCTGGATGAGATGGCTACACAGGGACCTAGGTGGATTGAGACTTCGGACGAATGAGATGACTAGGTTGAATGATTGAAACACTATGTTCAGTATGAACTAAGTGTGTGAATGAAGAGCTTTGAAATAGGAATTTCCAAAGATGATTCTGATTTATGTATGAAATTAATGTTTTTGAAAGAACTTGCTATTTGTAATCAGATAAGGTGAAATCGAGAATGGGATGATGACCAATTCGGGGCAATGACTGCTCCAGAATGAACCTGATCACAATCATGAATTTTGAATGATGATGATGGCTGATGATGAATGACTGAATGAGACTGTGGTGAGCCCATCTGTTCCCAAGGGATGAGATGGCTCCACAGCGATAAGATGACTAGAACTGAAAGATTGAAACACTTTGTTCAATATGAACTCAATGTCCGACTGATGAACTAGAATTCGCGGAAATGATTACTCACACATGTGATTGTGTTTGAGTGTAGGATTGAAAGATGGAATGATTGAACAATGGAATGATTAATGAAATGACTGCAACATTTTAGTCTTTAGAAATCTATGGACATGATCGCAATAAGGATTAGTTAATCGGACATCTGTGAGGTCCGATGTGGATCTAGATGCGATTGCTAAATACGTTTCCACGAATCATGGTCCTAGATCTGAATGGATTCTACGTGATATCATCTGAATGTGATGTGACTATCGAATTTGTACAAGTGCTAGATTTGTGTCGTTTAGTGCGTTGGTATTTAGAGCCAGTGTCTACTGAACTCGTTTATGGCTTATGTTTGATTTTGCAGGCGTAATCAAGGGCAATTACAATTCTTTCAAGAGGGGGGTATGTCACAAAATGATGACGTGGCAGTACTTCCTGGACGGATAGCTATATGGCCTTCCGTGAATCGCGTTGGCATGCTGACATGGTAGCTGTACTGACCGATGTATTTTACGCTTACATGCCACGTGGACAGCAATACGGATTTTCGAAAATTACGCTGGCTGCTTTTTCTGAGTTCAAGTACTCGCTTTGGAAAGCGAATGATTTTGCCAGATTTCCGACTTGGGGTACCGAAGTATGTAACACTTCTTCTAGGTTTTAGGCCCCTTGGTCAGGATCTACAGGTTGGCTCCATTCTTCAGTGGCTTGACACATCAGCAGTTTGTGACACCACGTCCTTCTTTCCATTTTCAAGGTACTCTCCATGACTCTATGCCACTTCATCAAGATTCAACATCTTTTTCTTCAAACCACGTGTCATAGACAATATGGTTTTTTGCATCAAATAATCTTCCTTGACAGAATATCCTACAGCTGTCTCCCCACTCTCTACCGGGTCATAGATGTCGGCAAAATTAGGATATGTATCGCATACTAATCAGGCGTATCCTCAAAGTTTTAGCGATGTATTGTTGAGATGGTCGATACCAGTGGATTTCGAGACAATGTAAAATTCTTCTTTCCCGTAACGTGAACAATGTGGAAATGGAACCGACACAATATGTTCGTCCATCTCATTCTTTTGTCAGAAAGCTGCTTTTGGGGCAAGAAATATCTTTTGGGACAAGAAGTATCTCAAACACTAGTGATGTGTAAACATTGTGAAATCTGCTCCAAGCAAGTAATGCCTGTAACAAACTGTTGACGTGTCAAAGCCTAAAGAATGGAAACCCTAATTCTGGAAACCCTAACCCTAAAACCTGCAAATCCTAATTCTGAAAACCCTAACCCTAAAACCTGCAAACCCTAATTTTGGAAACCCTAACCCTAACCCTAAGGGCAGCGTGGGAGATTTCCGAAAATTGTGCTGGCATGATGATGTGGCAGGCTGTACGGATTTTCGCGTTCTGCGCTGGCTGATGACGTGGCAGGCTGTACGGATTTCCGTGATTTACGCTGGTAGCTTTTTGGCTTTGCTTTTGGACCAGAAGCTTTTAAGTTTGAAAGCTTTTCACTATAACTGCTTTTCAGGCCAAGGGCCTTTAAATATGATTAGGGCTCATTCTCTGGCATGCTTCAGTACGAAGGTGCAGAGTCTCGAGTACCGGCTTGTACTGTGTTGAGGCAATATAAAGAAATACCGAAAGGGGCGCCAAGGTTTGGGGCCAATACTCTTTGGGGTGGAATTCCGCCACTCCGTGTCGCGTGTCGTCTCCCTCTCTCAGTTATGTTGTTAATGAAGTGCTAAAAGTCTGTTCAGTCTGTTCTTTTCTATTGGCACGTGGTGCCCGTCTTGTGACAGTGGTATCAGAGCATCAGGCGTGTGCTTTTCTGAAAGCATACCGGTCCTACAAAAGAGAAGACAGAGGAATTTTATTGGGAGGTATCCTCGCCCTCCAACCCAGACTTATTAGCCACTCCCACCCTTACTTCATCGCGCATCGGGCGCACTCCCGTCTTCACCACAGTGTCTTACAGGGCATAAGGCAATTAAGAACCCAATACTTGGAATTCATTGATTCAGTAGAATATTTGCAGCTTCTGCTCAACGAGCTTCACGACATTCTTTCGCGGCATCCTCAGCAGAATCTTTCGATGTTGCAAAGTTTTCAACAAGTTTTGAACTACATGTTACCCCCTCTGATGCCCGAGGTGGTACCTCCTCCTCCGGCACCAGAAAGTACGAGAGCTTCCAATTGGCAACCTTCTCAGCCGTCTGTTCCGATCGGGGGAGTCTTCAGGAATATGGTACAGCCGCCATTGCCCCCACCTCCACCACCACCGCCACCAAGCTATAATATTTGGAGCCCATATGGATACCCTTATTATCCATACCCGGGACATGCGCTTAACCAACCCAAAGATTTCAAAGATGGTGGCACGACAGTCAAATTTTTCACTTTTTCCGGGGTGAAAGATCGCAAGAAAGCATTGCAGTTCCTACAGCAATTCGACAACATCTATGCTTTGGGGAACTATACAAAAGAATCCAAGATTTCTCGAGCAGCGGGATTTCTTAAAGATAATGCTATGCAATGGTGGAGTTCAATCGCGACACAACCGCATGCTCCAAGGACCTGGCAAGCTTTCAAGACAGTTTTTGCGCGTAGTTACATGACTTCAATGTTTGATCCGGATTTTGGCAGAGTGGGGCAACTTGAAAATGCTTGCCACTGAAACCATGGACGACTATAACCAAAGGTTTCTCGACGTGTACCTTCCGGTGTCCTTCTTTAAGTTCATTCCCTTGGAGGACCAGTGCGAGCGCTACACCATTGGACTACCATCACCATTGCAGGAATATTGTCTCTCCAAGCAAGTCTCTACCATGCAAGACCTTATGGACCATGCCGCGGTCGGCTACAAGCTCATGAAAGGAAAGTTGGAGTTTACCATAGAAGAACCTTCGGCCACTAACCAGAACTCCCAGCAACAACGAACAAATTCTCGAGAATCCCGTGAAAACCAACCCCAACGGCCTCGTTTGACACAACTTCAACGAAACGCCTTGTTACAAGAAGGCCGATGCTTCGAATGTTTTCAAACAGGGCATACGTTCAATACATGTCCTGAGTGACCCTCGACGTCCTCAGTGCAACCTTCTGCTCCCACGACAGACAGATCCCCGCGGCCACCTCCGGCCAAGAAGCTAGACCTGCTATTGGACTAGTACCCGATATTTATGGTATACACCTCGAGAGTTTTAATGAATTATGCAGAGCTTATGGAAAAGTCAATGGCTTGAAAGCCCTTATTTGCTTTGACCCCGGAGCTATGGAGAACTTAATCCATCCAGAATTCTTGAAGCAGATGCACTTTGATTATGATACAGAGGGTGGAGAAATTGAAGTTGAGCTAGCCACGAGGCAAACTCAGAAAGTGGTACCGCTCATTGGAGCACTTCTAGTGACTATACAAGATTATCATGGAAAAGCCGATTTCCACATTATGAAGTTGGGCAATTGCGACGTTCTCTTGAGCATGCCCTGGCATGACAAGAATGATGCAACTCTTCAGGTCCGGAACTGAACCATCACCATGATGCAGAAGAGCAAGCCCGTTGTCCTCAAAGTTTGATTGTCAGAACAAAACCCCGAATGACCTCTCTAGTTGTTTTCTACTTAGATACTTTTGAACATTGTTTGAAAAAGTATTGTTTGAACTTTGTTTGAAATGGATGCTATCTATTTTAAACCTGTCTTGGTGCCGATTTGAAATGTTTGACTCTGGTTTCAATACTGATTTCATTGATTGGTGATTTTTACTCCCGAGTGGAGGAGTGAGAAATACTGTCTTGATATTGTTTGAACCTCGGAACGACGCAGGCCGATGCCTGGGGAGCGTTTCCTTGTATACTAGAAAACCTCCGAGCGACGCAGACTGCGGTCTGGGGAGCGTTTGGTTGTACAGTCCTCTGAGCTCATGGCCAGGACCTTTTTAGGTTATTTGCGGGGGGAGTGACGAGGTAGTCGTTGAGTAGCTTTATACCGCAGACCGTTTGTCTCGGGGGAGTGCTCAACGGCGCTGTTTGTTGTGTCTTGTAACATGCATATGTGAGCATTTGTGTTGCATTGTGATGTGTCAATTATTGAATATTCCTAATTGGATGAGATTGCCTGGGTATGTAATTTTAGTGCATCAAGACACCCGTGGAAGATCAGTACGGTCTGGGTGTGATGGCTAATTTTACTACGCCGGAATATCAAGAGTTCCAATCTGAACGAATGGAGAAGCTAACTCCTTGATCAAAACAGCCGAATGGAGAAGCTAACTCCTTGATCAAAATAGCCGAAAGGAGAAGCTAACTCCTTGATCAAAAGAGCAAAAAGGAGAAGCTAACTCCTTGATGAAAACAGCCGAAAGGAGAAGCTAACTCCTTAATTAAAAAAGAGCAAATTGATTGTCCCTCGGAATGTCCCTTGTAATGACCCTCGAAAATTTTTGAGCTAACTTGAGTTGTTTTGCAGATATGCTGTAATCGCGGACGATTACTCTCTTTCAAGAAGAGGAGATGTAACAAACTGCTGACGTGTAAAAGCCTAAAGAATGGAAACCCTAAAACTTGCAAACCTTAATTCTGGAAACCCTAACCCTAAAACTTGCAAACCCTAATTCTGAAAACCCTAACCCTAAAACCTGCAAACCCTAATTCTAGAAACCCTAACCCTAACCCTAAGGGCAGCGTGGCAGATTTTTGAAAATTGCGCTGGCATGATGACGTGGCAAGCTGTACGGATTTCCGCGTTCTTCGCTGGCTGATGACGTGGCACGTTGTACGGATTTCCGTGATTTACGCTGACAGCTTTTTGGCTTTGCTTTTGGACCAGAAGCTTTTAAGTTTGAAAGCTTTTCACTATAAATGCTTTTCAGGCCAAGGGCCTTTAAATATGAGGTTAGGGCTCATTCTCTGGCATGCTTCAGTACGAAGGTGCAGAGTCTCGAGTACCGGCTTGTACTGTGTTGATGCAATATAAAGAAATACCGAAAGGGGCGCCAAGGTTTGGGGCCAATACTCTCTGGGGTGGAATTCCGCCACTCCGTGTCGCGTGTCGTCTCCCTCTCTCAATTCTGTTGTTAATGAAGTGCTAAAAGTCTGTTCAGTCTGTTCTTTTCTATTGGCACGTGGTGCCCGTCTTGTGACAATGCCTCCTCTAATTTGAGGATGGTATCCTGTCTCTCGTCTCGTCTCCTTGCATTCATACTTCATTTTCAGCGTATTTGACACAAAATACTTAAGGATCCTTGAATTATACTTTTGGCATATGTTAATTATATGGAAGAATGATATTTATATTTGGTATTATTTTTACAATTATTTGATTAATCTAGTTCTCTAGATTTTTAACAGGGTTTCAATTGGGAGTCTCCGCACAAGTACCCATGGTATCAAGTTGTTCGAGATCGAGTCAAAGAACTGATGCTTGTGGGCATCACAGATATTTGGCTACCACCGCCCTCACAATCTGTTGATGTTAATGGTAGATTTTTCATTCCTTGAGCAGTCTTGAGTTCACGTCACTGTGCTTCTAGTTTAAGGTCAAAAAATTCTATCTCAATGACATTGTTGAGGACTTGTAACACTTAAATACATATCTGTCATTCTTCTAAAAACCTAGCAACATCTTTCATGTTCCTAGACAAGCGTTAGCATTTTCAGTAAATTAACTTTGTACTTTTTATTCAGATATATTTCTTTCATCGATAGAATAATTTTTGCAGAGAATGTAACTGCTTTAGAAAATCTGACCAAGACAAAAGTACCTCTTAGCTCCGGCCAGATGAAATTAATTTCTTTAAAAGGCTCACTATAGGGCAAGTTTTTTATTGTTAGATTTGCAGAAGCCATTTGAGGTTTATTGTGATGCGTGTGCAACCAGCATTAGAGCTTTGTTACAGCAGGAGGTTCATGTGGTAGCATATGAGAGCCAATTGTTTACCAAGCTTGAGAGGGAGAAAGAGCTGTTAGCGGTCATCCATACTTTTAGCTCTTGGAAACATTACTTGTTTGGTGTAGATTTTACTGTGCATACAGATCATTAAAGTCTGAGGTGCTTTCTCACTCATGCTAAGCTGTCTGATAAACAACTGTTATGGCCACTTTATTCCCTCTGACGTGGCAGTCTGTATGGATTTCCATGATTTACGCTGGCTGATTTTTCAGTGCCAGCTTTTGGGCTAGTTGCTTTTGAGTTTGAATACTTTTCATGTAAACTGCTTTTGGGCCTAGGGCCTTTAAATATGAGGCTAGGGCTCATTCTCTGGCACTCTTCTGGGTAAAGGTGCAAAGCATGAGTACCGGCATTGTATTGAGTTCAAGTAAAATAAGGAAATACCGAAAGGGGCGCCACTCTTTGGGGTGGAATGCCGCCACTCCGTGTCGCATGTGCTCTCTCTCTTTCAGTTTCAGTTGTTGTTGAAGTGCTAAAAGTCTGTTCAGTCTGTTCTTTCTATTGGCACGTGGTGCCGGTCTTGTGGCACTATACTTCTACTAAGAAAGCTTCCTTTCAGGTTATGGAACGAGGGAAAAAATTTCCACCCATCTTGTGTACCAAGGAAAGCATAAGAAGGCAGCCAATAAGCATGAGAGCTGTCAAGATCACAGAAGGAGATTGGGTCCTTAGATTTGATGCGGCTAGAGTTTGAAAGATGCCAGAGAAAGAGAAGCTTTACTCAAAGCTTAGTGTGCGGTGCTATTGTCCTTTTCAAATTTGAGAAGGATCAATGAAGCATCTTTTCATATTGAAGCTACCAACTCGTTGGAGGATTCACAATGTATTCATGTGACTCTCCTCATACTAACTTGCCATGCTCCTCATCTTGGCTCGTTGAGTCCGGCTCGAGGCTCTGCAGTTCCATTCCACCTTCCTATCCTCATACCACGCTCGGCACATCTTGAGTGGTCAATCCATCTCGAAGTCACTAGCCCCATGTAGCTTCCACTTCCCGCACGTATGCCATAGAGTCCTTATCACAATCCCTTTGGGGAAACACCACGATGCACGGTGCGTGAAAGTGGAAGCTAATATGCCTAGATGGAGGAGCCGTGCTTGACGGCACTTCGATCGGATCTACTCCCTTATAGTTTGCGTATACTTGGGGCGGCCTAGCAAACTTACCAAGCACCAAGGTTCCTAGATAGGAATCCGAGCTTAAAGCCTTTGCTAGGATTTTGTAGACTAAGTTGAGGATCATGATGTGTCTCCATTGTTTAATGTCATTTAGTGCCTCTCCCATATATATATATATATATATATATATATATATAGATATATATATATATCACACACACACACACACACACACACACACACACACTCCTTGGGGTTGAGATAGTCAGTCCCTCTGCTGAAAAATTGTGTGACATCACCACAGAAAACCACCACCTGCTTGAAACTAGTGCATAAACCACAACCAATCTACTCCCAATACCTTATGGAAAAAGCTTGCGTAAGACCATTCTCTCCACAACAACTTTTGTGTCACAATGCCCTCAATGCATCCAACAACTCAGTTTCCAAGAAAGGCCTCACTTTTTCAGACCGCATAACATTTGCGATCTTCAGTCTAACATGAGCCCAAACCTCTATCTGACAAGCCTTCCAAAATGCAGAAGGCTTCTTTATCAAGGTGAGATCATGCTCCTGCCAGCCTCCCAACGTTGAGCGCTCTCAAGGCTCCTCCAACATAAAGAAGTCACTATAAGGTGTGGCTCTCTCTGATTATTTTTTTTCGGAGAAAAAGATCCTTCTATTAGTTAATGAAACTGCGCATAGGGCTACAACCTCCTCTACAAGAGAGGGCTACAACAATCATGATGGGGAGACTCTCCCAATGAAAAAACAACATATGTACAATGAGGCTAAATCAAGAGATGGGAGGAGGGAAAAGCCACACAAGTGGACAGTAGTGCAACCTAAGCACACCCTAGACTATGATGAAAAAAGGCCCAGGACGCCAGAGTCGAAGGAAAGCCTCTCTGCGCTCTCGCATGCGGTCGGAACTGCCCTCGAGTCTCTCGAACTCTCCTATGAGAGTATGGATCAGCTCTAGCCAAAGATCCCAAACAGTCTCTGCTAGTGGTACAAGGCGAGCCTCGAAGATGCGGAAGCAGCGGGCCCGCCAGATGAACTAGAGTGTCAGGCCACTGATGAGCTCCCAACACTCCTCTCTCTCATTGCACCACTCCTGTGGAGTATGCTCTGTAGCAGGCTGGAGTGTAGGTAGACCCCCTACATCACTATCATCCCGCTGGTGGAAGATAGCTCAAAGTGAAGTGCCGGGCCCGTGAGAGTGGACCAAGTAGCTTCCCCCCAAGTGTACTGCCGAGCTGTGGAAAGGGCTGGCATCATTTGAAGAACACGAAGGCACACCTGCTGTGCCAAAGGACAGTCCCAAAGACAGTGACGCTGACTCTCCACAAGATGGTCACAAGCTGCACATGCGGCTGAGAGACCACTATATACAAGCCAGCTTCCAATTGCCGTAGCTCTGTGTGCAACCAGCCACTGGAACAAAGTGACTCGTCTCGGCTGTCTGGAGTCCCACAACCTCTCCCAAAAAGCTGCCAAGAACTCAGCTGTGAGACCCTCCTCCTGCCAATGAGGTGCTGTAACAGGACAAGCCTCTCTCTGTGCTGCTAGTATGTGACGTCCCAATCGAACAGTGTGCTGAAAGAAAGGGACACGTGGATGGTCTGTAGAGGAGAAAGGGTCCCTCCACGGCCACTCTCCAGTATCCCACTGTACTCGTTCCAGTGGACAACTCTCCCAAGCCCACAGTCTCCTATGGCCAATCTCAAGAGCTGCTAGGTTGGGATCTATGACACAAGTCTTCCCACAGATGCCCACCATGCGAATCCTCTGAAAACAGCACTTTGCCACCTACAGGGCCTCTACTGCAACTCGGTGTAAGCTCCCTCACCCTGTAGCTCGAAAAACAAGGAGCAAGCCTGAACTGAGTTGAGAACCTTTAGTCACGTGAAGGCTCCCATCTATCTGGGCGCTGCTGACTCGAGAGGTGTGAGCCACTCAGCTGGTACTGCCTCTGAGATGTCTTGACACATGCTCTACACCCCTCTCATGCCCTGTAGCTGAATGCCCTGAAGCTCCTCTGACAAGCCTGAGAAGTGTAACGAGTCACCTAGAGAGCGTGCTGGACCCTTTGCCATGGGACCCCAGGAAACATGAGGCCTACTACCAACCAAGTGGCCTCTCTGAGTGCTAACCATGGGGTTCCAAACAAGGGGCTGTCTCAGGCGCTCCTTCGTGCAATTAGGCTAACGCTGCTCCAGGCCTCGCCGCAGTTGCTCCGAGGATAGGAGGAGACTCATAGCGAAGTGGTCCTCCAGTCTCCTGCTCAAGCCAACTCTCTGCATCTCTGTGAAAATCCATCGAGTCGAGGGTCGCCATGGGCCTCCAGCCTGAGGCACCCTAGCACTAAGCCGCTGAAGCAAGAACTCCTTCCATGGCCCCTCACCTAGAAGAAGTCCTCTGACGATGAACTTCCCAAGAAGGGCTCTGCTCTACTGTGTTGGGTCTATGATCCCCAACCCTCCCTGAGAACAAGGAAGAGTGATGACCTGCCATTTCACTTTGGCCCGGGCTATCTGAGTGTCACGCCCTGCCCAAAGGAAGTTCTTGATCAGCTAATACAAGAACTCGAGAAGATCCAACAAGAAGTGATGTACCACATAGTAGCCAACAACACCTGGTTGGCCGCTACAACTCTGCCTGCCAAAGAAAGTCGTGCGGAGCTCCAATGTAACAACTTCCTCTTGATAGACAGGAGGAGGGGAGCAATCTGCCGCTCGGGAGACAAGTCCAAACCAACCTGACAGCCCAAATACCGAACTGCAGTCCTTGGGGGAATCCACCTGAAACCCTCACCTGGCATACAATCGGGTGTAGGAGCACTACCAACCGAGAAAGCCACTGTCTTTCTCTAGTTAATCAGTCGCTAGATGCAAAACAGAAAGTCTCAAGAGCCTGCTCACTCCTGTGTAGGTTGGCCTCCTGGCCCTCCAAGTACAAGGCGGAGTCGTCTGCAAACTCAACGTCCCGTAGCTCATCATCCTAAATAGGGAGCGCTAAGCCACGTAAACCGACCTGCTGTGAAACCAAAAACCTGCTCATCGCCTTAGCATAGAACAGAAAGAGAAAGAGGGCAAGAGGGCAGCCTTGTCTGACCGAACGTGTGAGCATGAAACGATCACCTCTACCTCCTGCTAAAAGCACCTTACTGTGTGCCCGTCTGTACAAAGCTGACACCCCTTTGATCCAAGCATCTGAGAAGCCCATCCTGCGTAGAGTGCCCTCCACAAAATCTAGTCAACTCTGTCGTAGGCCTTCTCAAAATCGAGAAGAAGAATCACCAAATCCTCACCACGGAGCCGCACGAGGGCAGAAGCCTCCCAAAAAGTAAAGATGTTGTCAAGGATACTACGCTTCTTGACAAAATCTGTCTGAGTCCCATGTATAAGGCTCTCTAGAAGTGGCTGAATCCTCAAACTCAGAGCCTTGGAAAGAATTTTGTAGGCTGAGCTGAGGATGATGATGGGACGCCACTGTCGAATTGCATCCAAGGAGCCACCCTCCTTGGGAATGAGGTAAATCAGGCCCTCCCTCATGCTGTCAGGCATCTCACCTGTGTGCAAAATGTACTGAAAAGCACTACAAAGATTTGAGCCAAGCAAGTCCCAGTACTCCAAGAAAAAGCTGGGAGTCAAGCCATCCTCACCTAGACAGCTACCATGGGGGAGTGCACTAAGAGCCGTGTGCAGCTCCTCTAGTTGTACAGGCAGCTCAAGCCGCTGACGCATCTCCTCAGTCACAAGGCAAGGCATCTGTGCCCACACCTGCTCTCTGCATGCATCCTAACGCTCTGGCTGGGGATCTGCAGATAGTAACTCAAGGTAGAAGTCAGTAGCAACTGCACGTATGTCCTCTGGCTTTGAAGCAACTGGCCCGTCGGGCCTCCTCAACTGACTGACCTTGGCATGCGTATGCCGAGGTCCCACTATTTCAAAGAAAGCGCCCGTTACTTTGTCACCCACCAGGGTCCAGTGAGATGCCTATCGATGGAAAGCAAACTCATGGTGCCTCTCCTCTGTACTGACGAGCTCCTGACGAACCTGCTGTGACTGCTCCTCCAACCAAGGACTGTCTGGATGCTGCTCTTGCATCCTCTGCAAGGAAGCAACGCCCCGTTAGAGGTGCTACTCCTCCTCTCTCGCTGCAGCCAGGCGAGCCGAAGACTCCTGAAGAAAGAGCCGACTAAGCTGAGCAAGTCCTGAGGCCACTCTGCTAGTAGGAGAATCCTATAAGTCTAAGCTCTTTGTCCAAAGAGACTCCACTCGTTCTCTGAGCGCAGAGTCCAACAGACCCTCTCTGGGATGCGTAGCATCGTGCTCCCCCTCCTCTGCCTATAAGTCATTGTGAGGATCACTGGTGCATGATCTGAAAAGGAAGTCCCAACCAAAATGCCAACAGTCCCACCCAAGTCACATAAGTGATCACTAGTGTAGAAGCGATCTATCCGAGATAGATTCAGTCCTCCCACTCCACGGTCCAAACGAGAGAAGGCCAGGATGTCAGGTGGCCTCACAAAGCTAGAATGCTGCCACACATCTGAAACCCGTAGTCATACATAACCTCTCCCAAGCCGCCAACTCATCTCCATGCACAGTAGTATGGCTACCTCCAACCCTGTCAGCTGGGTCCTCCAACGTGTTGAAGTCTCCCCCAATGCACCATTGCTCTGCCTGCTGCAGAGACTCTGCAATGTGATCCCAAAACTCTGCACGTGCGCTCTCCACATTGTACGCGTAGATGTTCAGGAAGCCCATCAAGCAACCTTGAACCTGCATAGTAATTCACTGAGCCCTATCTGGCACAATAATCCCCCTGCCCACAATGGCCTGCTGCAAAGAGTCCGCAATGGTCATACATACCCCACCTTGGATGCCTCCAGTTCCAAAAGCAGCTGACCAAAAAGTCTCATAGCGACCACGCAAAATCTGACCACATCGCCGAATGCGGCTCTCACAAAGATGATGCTCCTGCAACATAAGAATGTCAATCTCACCACCCACAAGGAATCTCTGCAGCTCCTAACGTAGCCGACCCCTCTAACACTGAAACTGGGGTCCCCCTAATCCCTGCACATTCCATGAGATAATCCTCATGGAGTCAGTGAGAGAAAACAGATATTGCCACAACAGCCAACCTCGCTATCTTTGAGGCCGGTTTGGATGGGGAGTAATCTGCATCCGAACGCCCTCTAGACAAGCGCGCAAGAAGTGACTCTCTCGCCGAGGCCCAAGCCGAGCGTGCAGCCCAAAGGGCTACATCCTCTGTCCAAGAAACCTCATGCACAAAAACATAACACGGAGGGCATTGAGTGTCAGCAAACAAATGCACCGCAATGTGCCTGCAACCCGTTGCATCTAGAGGTGTCACGTTGAACTTGGAAAGAGGCCAAAGTGTCTGTACCAGATCTGTCACTGCTAAGTCCCCTGTGTGGTGTGAGAACTCAGTAGCCTGGGTCTGGAGCCAGTCCAAGACTGTGTGTTAGGTCCACTCTGTGATATCCCTACCACACAACGGAAAGGAGAAACCCACCGTTGTGTTCAGGGCCTCACTGCCTCTAGTTGCAAGAAAGAGGACGTGGACTCGAAAGTTGGCCTCCTCCAAGTCGGGAGAGGAATCACCCAGAAACCGAGTGAAGCTGTAGTCGAAGAAATCCCAATGTCTACGAATGTCAAAGCTCGTCAGACCTTTGGGGGCCGCTGCAAAGGGAGAAGTGAGCACCAAAAAAGGCGGCCTCAGGTGGGGCTGTCCCTCTTGAGCCACAGGGCTCGTAGCGAAAGCGCTACCAAGAGAACGCCTCGCGGCAGAAGCGTGTCTAGTAGCCTGCGTCTGAGGAGGAGTGGCGGAAGGGTCAGAAGACGAGGCTGTGGGCCCCATCGGGGAGAGAGGATGGGCGGGAGGCAAAGGTGGAGGTGGGGGGGGGGGGGGGGGGGGAGAGGAGGCGGGGCGGGAGCGGTTGAGGGAGGAGGAGGCGGTGGTGGAGGAACAGAAGTGGATGGGGCCTCCTCAGCCAGGTTTTACTGAAGGGGGTCAAAACGGTCCCAGTCAAAACCCAGTGTTGCTAAAGGTCGGCCACCAAGAGGAGCAGGGGGGTGAGCTCTCCCTCGATGGCAGCGGCTAGGCACCTGCTGCCAACCATCAGTTGGCTGGTCACTGGTCTCTGTCGAAGTACCAGCCTGTGCATCCTGTGTATCTGGCTGCTTGGCATGCTCAGCCTTGGGAGGTTGCGGATGTGTTGTGGGTTGAGGTCTCCTGCGAGGAAAGGCCTTCGCCATATGGCCCATCTGCATGCATATGAAACACTGTTTCGGGAGACCCGAATACTTTACACTCTGTCTGATCCATCCCCCACTTACCCTAGGCAGCAGTACCACCTTGGGGAGGGAGTGCGTGTCATGAACGAGAACCCGCACAGAAGGTAGACCTACGGCCTTGGCCACAATTGAAGCTGCCGTGCGTGGAGACTCCAGAATTGTCCCGAACATGGAACCAATCTTGGGTAGGAGGGGATGGTACTCTCGCCTCAGGTCTGGGAAAGAGACTGAAATCGATAAGTCTGCCTCCTCCTAGAGCATGTCTGTAGTAGGGTCAAAACCGTGATGTCAACGTCGGAAGTAAGCTCGAGATGCTCTGATGCCGAGTGGGCCTGTCGAAATCACCTTGGTCATCGTCATATCTGCAGACTCGAACTTGACCTCGTAGTACCCTCTCCCGAGGATCTGGACATCGGTGATCTTGTGCACATCGGAGAGAAGACGGGCCTGTAGTAAGTCCCAAACCTCGCCCCGACTGGGCCGAGTGCCAATGATCTTACAGATAACCGAAGTGGCTTGCAAGCGCTCCATTTCGGCCATCAAGCTCGCTTGCTCTTCGGCTCTGCGGTATCGGGCAAGGGGGCTTCATTGGAGTCCCTCTGAGGTGGAGCAAGAGCTGCCATGTTGTGTCTGCTGCTGCTGAAGAAAGGACGAGGCGGATGATGTCGGCAAAGAGACAGCAGCTGCAGGCCAAACCCAGCAGAGCCAAGTAGGGCCGAAGCAGCTTATCTACAAAGGCAAGGCGAAAAACAAGCAGGAGGAAGAGAGGGAGGATAATCGAGGCCCGGGGGGGGGGGGGGGGGGGGTTGAGTACGAAGTGCAGGGCTGAAGGGGGCGGGCTCTGACAGTGGGCTGAGGGTTGCACACAACAGGTGGGCAGCGCGTAGGACATGTTGGGTAGAGATGGGGGTGGGGACTAGCGGGCGGGCTGTGCACAGCTTGAGGTGGGACAGCGCGCGTAGGATAGGCAGGGGGGCAGCAGCAGCGGGAGGAGCTTGGGGGGGTGGGGTGGGGCAGGAGTGCGAGGGCGATGGAGAGCAACAGCAGCAGCGAGCTTCTTGGCTAGACTTAGGAACCGACAGTCGGGTGTCGGTGCGGTCTTCGTAGTTGAGTGGTTCGTGGCTCTCTTTGATTTGGCTCGGCTCTTGGACCAAAGAGCCATCGTGCCTTTGAAGTTGGCCAACCCTAGAGCGAGAGTGTCTATCCACACTGGCATGCAGCTAAATCAATATTAGATATTAGATGTGCCCTCTTGAGCTCCCATAGTGCCAAAATCAACTAACCAAAATTCTCATAGCGACTGTGAATTTAAGCTTGCTCTTCGATGTTTCCAGCTACGTTGCGATAGCCATAGATTGAGGGATGGACGATAGTTGTTCAATGGAGCACTGAGAACTGGTGAGGACTGTGTAGAGCCTTCCAGGTGAGTCATGAGATTTTTTTGGTGTGTGGAGAGTTAATACTCCTCCCATAAATAACCACAAGTGTGCGTGCCATGAGTATGTACAAGCATTCTCAAACATCATTTCTCACTACTCCACCCGGGAGTAAATCACCAATCATTGAAACAAGCATAAAAACCAAAGTCAAACAATTCAAATCGGCATGAAGACATGTTTAAAACAGATACCATCCATTTCAAACAAATTCAAACATGATCACCAAAAAAGTTCTCAAACAGATTCAGAAAACTGCTAAATCAAACTGAAAAAGCATTCTTGACATCAATGAGCTCGAAAGTCGCATGGCTTCGATCCTGAAACCTGCACCAAAATGAGGGTTAGATTTCTTGCAGCCGATCGCAACCTGGTCCATAAACTCTTGAATAGGCGAAACAAGCCTCAAAAGACAGTGTTCTTGTGGCGGTGATGGTAGCCTCAAGATATACCAATCACATTGGTCCTCCAAGGTTATCAACTCGAGAAGAGACACCTATTGCGAGATTACAAAAATGTGAAGTTGTAATCTGTTAGGGTTTCTGTGGCAAGCGTTTCAAGATACCCCACTCTGTCAGAAGATACACTCCGAAAGAAGATGCCTGAAAGCATGTAACTTTGGGCAAATTTTTTTTTCTTGAAAGCTTCCCAAGTTCGTGGAGTGTGCGGCTTGGTAGCTATAGACTTCTACCACTTCATGACACTGCCTCTGAGAAAAACGATGTCTTGAAATTCTTTTGATCCTTCTATCCCTTGCACTTTCATGTGGAAGCATGTGTCACAAAGTGATGACGTGGCATGTCCACCCCAATGGAAACTGACAAATGACAGAAGAATTGATAAGTTGTTCCAACTTATGGGGGTCCCGTCCAATGAGGCCCAAAGGGACAATATAATTTTTAGATGAAGATTCCTTGCTGACGTGGCAGCGCCCGAAATTTACAAAGACATGCTGATGTGGTAGTGCCCGGAATTTATAGAGAATGCTGACATGGCATGGGGGCTAGTGCTTTTGGGAGTTGAAGCTTTTCATTGTACTGCTTTTGGACCTAAGATCCTTTGTAAGAAATTGTCAGGGCCTCTCTCCCTCAGATTGGCTTGGGAGCGCTTAGAAGAGAGAGGGCCCTCGGACATTGTACCTTGCCAAGATTAATGTAAAAAGAAATACTGAAAGGGGCGCCATACTTTGGGGCCAATCTCTTTGGGCTTGAAACTACGCCGGGCTGTGTCGTCTGTCTTAGTTGTGATTAAGTTATTTTTCCGTTTATCCGGGCCGTGTCGTCTGTCTTAGTTGTGATTAAGTTATTTTTCAGTTTCTCTCACGTGTGTTGCGTCAGATTCTCAACTTGGGGTGTCCAAGTTTGTTACAGTGGTATCAGAGCTCAGAAAGATTCTTCTACGGAGGATCCTATCTCTTTTGCAGCACATGTAGGTCTTTGTGAAAGAATCTTCATGTCCCGATCCCAGACTTATTAACCACTCCCACACTTCGTCCATTGCGCATCTGACGCGCCCCCGTCTTCATCGCTCTGTCTTACAGGGCATAAGCCATAAAGAACCCTAGATTACACATGGGTTCTTGTGGAGAATTTGACAAAGATAACACCTCTGAGGGGAGAGGCGAAGAAAAGCTGAAATTCGGTGCGAAAATTGAAGAAAAGAATGAAGATTTGCGCAAATTTCGGTAGAGAAATTTGCCAGAGCAGAGCACAAATGTAAATTGCAGGTTGACACGTGTGGGAAAAGACTAATCAAGTACTCCAGAGACCCGAGATTTGTGAAACACTTGAAGAATTACCCGATTGATGAGATTCGGTTGAGATGGCATGAGGCCATTGATTCTCCTCTCAGGTCGGGAGGAAAGCTGAAAGGACAGATGGGTGCAGAAAAGCGAAAGCTGTACTCGTAGGAAGATCTGGATAGAGCTGTTGACCAGAAGATGAAAGGCTTGAAGCTCTCGAAAGAAGAGGAAATTGGTGGATTTTTTCAGTTAAGTCGAGTTTCGAGGTGGCAAGCAGATCCAAGAAGCGTGCTTGTTTTAAGGATGACTCAAATTTTTCTTTTTCTTCAGAGAGTTCTAACAGTTCGTCGTTCTCTAGTTCCAGAGAGGATGAGAAAAGACGGAAGAAGCGTAGAAAAAGCAAGAACAACAGATTTTTGAAAAAATCTAGAAGGCATGGAAGGCCATCTATCAGTTTAGAGGAGGAGAGATCGTCCTCTTCAAAAAGTGACTAGATGATCAAAAAGACCAAGGAGTTCAAGGAAGGGGATCACACAGTCAGGTTTGAGACGTTTTCAGGCTACCAGGGCGGCACCCATCGAGCCCTTGAGTTTGTACAACGGTTTAACGTCGCCTTCTTTGGAGGTCGGTTCACAGAACACTCCAAGGTGGGAAGGGTGGCATCCTACTTGAAAGGAACTACACAGACATGGTGGTTTGTTCTGTTGTTAAGCTGAGAAGCACCTGCAACGTGGTTAAAATTCAAGAAAATTTTCATGTCAACTTGGATATCAGATGCATACGAAAGAGATGTCATCACGGCTTGGCATCACTTGAGAATGACTAAGAAAGATACATTGGATGACTACTGCCAAAGGTTTTGGGATACTTATTTGCTAGTGTCTTCGTTTCGGAAGATTACTTTGAGAGACTAATTTGAGCGGTTTTGTTGTGATTTGCAAAAAGAGACTCAAGAGTATTGTCTAAACCAGAAGTTTGACTCTATTTAGAAACTTATGGGACATGCTAAGCAACAATTTGGAATGCATGCCGGCTTATTGACTTATCCTACGGATAGGATAGTATTCAATGAAGAGAATGAATCAAGGGAGCCGGATGACAGCTCATCAGGATTCTCGAGAATCAAATGGTATCACATCTGAGGGTTTCGACAAACTAGGAGAACCAAATGCAAGTTAATCAAAGGATTCCGGAGAAGAAAAGGGATCAGATGATAGTGTGTCTCAGGATTTCAATGATTGAGATTGATGTGCCAATGGATAGGGGAGGCTAGCTACCCACAGGTCCAAGGACACAAGGAAAGAAAGGAAAAGGGAATCAGCTGGTAGATCAGAGAATTTCCTAGATCCAGGTGAGGTGCTAGTGGACAAGGAGCCTGAGGACCAGCCTGAAGTGGAAGAGACCGAGGAAATTCTTGTTCCAGAAAAAATACTAGCTCACATGGAAAGAAAAGTGAAAGGTAAAGTGATACGGTGGTTGTTAGTTTAGGTACTATCCGGCATTGGATGCAAAGTGGATGGAGGAGGACCTAGCAGATACTCCTCAGATTTGGAACTTTACCTTGACGCTTTTGGTCTAGCATCGACTATTCCAAGAGTTCCTCAAGATCAACAGGTTGAATTTGGTGCACGCGGGACTGTAAAAGAGGGGAGTTACTCCACTCCTTTGTCACAGATTACATAGGTGGAATAAAGTCACTAACTTCCTTAGGATTTTAGGAATACTAATGGGGCTGACAGTATTCTGCTGAATGACTTAATGAAAGAAGTACTTCGAATTGGGAATTCCCGAAATGAATCTGATAAATGTGTGATCTCTCATGTGAGTAGTGTTTGAGTGCATGTTTGAAAGAAGAAATGAATCTAATAAATGTGCGATCTCTCATGTGAGTAGTGTTTGAGTGCATGTTTGAAAGAAGAAATGAATCTGATAAATGTGTGATCTCTCATGTGAGTAGTGTTTGAGTGCATGTTTGAAAGAAGAAATGTCTTCAATGTTTCGATCTTGTGTTTCTAGGTGAGATGAGATGGATATGATAGTAACAAGATTTAGTCAATCGAGATATCTGTGGAGACCTGGGATAGATCTAGATGTGATTGTTCAACGTTGCTGATTGATCATGATCCAATATCTCGATGGAAGTAGTGATGTGAATGTGATTTGAATGTTCACAGTGACTGTCATCTTTGTGTAAGTGCTAGATATGTGTTGTTTAGTGCGTCAATGCTTAGAGTCGGTGTCTACTGAACTGGTTTCTGGCTTATGATTAATTTTGCAGGTCTAATCGAGGGCGATTGCAATTCTTTCAAGAGGGGGATATGCCACAAAATGATGATGTGGCATGTTTACCCTAGTGGAAACTGATAGATGACAGAAGAAATGATGAGTTGTTCCAACTTATGGGGGTCTCGTCTGATGGGGCCCAAAGGTTCAATTACACTTTTAAATGAAAATTCTCTATTGATGTGGCACCTTTCGGAATTTACGGAGACATGCTGACGTGGTAGTGCTTGGAATTTATAGAGACTGTTGATGTGGCACAATTGTACGGAATTTCCACGATTTGCGGCGCTGTTCACTCTGCCAGCACTGGTGCTTTTGGGACTTGAAGCTTTTCATTATACTGCTTTTGGGCCTAAGAGCCTTTTTAAGAAATTGCGAGGGCCTTTCTCCCTCAGATTGGCTTGGGAGCACTGAGCAAAGAGAGGGCCCTTGGACATTGTACTTTTCCAAGATTAATATAAAAAGATGAAAAGGTGCAAGTTCTAAAAGCATAAAAAGATAAAAAGATGCGGTTGAAAGATGCAGGGGCGTTTTTCAACCCAAAAGACATCCTTGTATAAATGAATATACCCCATGGAGTCATGAATGCAGTCTTGATCTGGTTTACAAGATGAATGCCCAACTGATTGTAGCCATTGAACCCGTCCATGAAACTGTAAAGTATGTGCCTGGCTACATCTTCAAGCATGCGCTCGGTGAAGGGTGTTGAAAAACCATCTGGAATTGTTACCTTGTTCAGAGCGCGGTAGTTGACGCAAACTTGGATTTTGTTTGATTGCTTCTTGGGTGCTATGACCATGGGTGACAGCCACTTCCAAGTGCTCCACAGGTACAATGATCCCTGCTTCTTGCATTTTTTCTAGCTCCAGTTTGACTGCTTGTGCATACTTGGGGTTGAGCTTGTACGCTCGGCCTCTGACTGACTTAGCCCCTTCGACCAGAGGGGTAGTGTGGACACCCAATTCTGGTGGGATTCCTTCCAAATCTTTGTAAGATTAGGCAAAAACATCCTTGAAAGAGTGCATAAAAGAGACTATCTAATTGAGAAATGCGGGGTGATCTCATAACGAGTTAGCTAAAAGGATAGGCTGAGGGTTGTCAGGGTCACCCAGGTTGACTTCTCTGAATTGGTTAGGAGGTGTGGCTAGCGAGGGTTCACCAAGGCCGATGGATTCCACCAAGGGGGCAACTGAGTTATCATCCTCAGTGACCACCGCACTTGCTTCTAGATGATGTGGCTCAGTGGGTTCACCTACGGAGAGGTGGTATCCTCAGGCAAGGAATTAATAGAGACTACATATCATGGCATAGACTTGGTCGCCTCCAACCATTCCAATAGGTCTTCGTCTGATCTATCTCGTGAGGGAAGCTGTTCCAAGTTGAGGTTGGACTCTACTGACAAAGAACTATGATCCACTACTGGATCCACACCTCCTTCAAGTTGAATGGGTTGCATTGGTGAGTCAATGTATTCACAAGCATTGTTTTCCCAACCATGAAGTGCTTTAGTGTGCCGCAACCATGGTCTGTCGATGAGCAAGGGAAAGCCACCCTCAACCTAGGGAAGACGAACCACAACAAAATCCAGGCTAAATGTAAAGTCTTGCACCTGCAGAGGCACTTTGTTGACTATGCCCAAGGGGTAAACAATTCTTTGATCCGCCAAAGTCACTGTGAATGGACCGGACCTAATAGTCTGGAGACCTAATGCATGCATAGTGAATTCGGGCATCAAGTTGATGCCAGATCCACCATCCACTATGACACCTGAAAATTATTGTCCCATAATAGACACAGTTAGACGAGGACTCTTGTAATCATTGAGAAGAGTAGCCGTATAGAAGATCATGTAGGACTCAAACAGCTACACTGGGAGGTGCCTGCCACTGGATCCTGTACCGGGTACATGGATTGAATGACTGTAAGTGTGTCGCTTTGAAGATTTTCATCTTGCCGGAGCATGTCGTAAAGTGACACTTGCTGAAAGGTGCTCTTTAAGATGGTCTTTGCTGTAAGCTTTTCTCCTTTGATCATGGCTTAATCTGGTGCCTTGATCTGTTGCAAGTCATCTTGGGGAAGCTTGGCAGCCAAAGACTTTGTTCTGGTCATGAGTTCTGCGAAAGTCTCATTTGGCTGGAGCATCAGGTTAGCCAACTCATCCAAAAATTTCTCTTTGAAGTCATATGGTATGAAAGCTTCACAAAACTGTTGCCTTAGTTCTGCCCAAGTAGTGAAGTAGTTCTCTATAAACTGACTGTACCACTGATTTGCTAAGCCATCCAAGGTTGACAGGAAGAGCACTAGGTAGGTGTCTTCTCTATTGAGGCCACGACCCCTGTAAAGAGATACAAATCTCCTACATGGTCGTCTGCATCCTCTGTGGAGAGTCCTCTAAAAGTCGGAAACTTGATGTTCACCTTAGCCAGGACGCTTGTGAGATCCTCCATGGCTGCCTGCTCAGGAGCGTATTGCTGAAGAGCTTGCTATAACACAGTGGGCGAGAATTTTACTGAGGAAGGTGACGGGAGGTGAAGAACTGGTTGAGGGAATGGAGGTAGCTGCATGGGAGGGAAGGGGTAACGGGGCTGGTGGACTTCTACTTGGCACAAAAGGTTGACGCTTTCTGTGGTAGTACTTCAGAGGGCATAGTAGTGGGCTTTGTCTCTCTTTAGACTACCTTGTCTATGTCATGCAGTAGCAACAACCCACCCAAGCTAGGGGCGCCGAGATCCTCGAACTTGTTGGATACTCTACACCCACTCGACTTGTCCCGACTAGACCAGGCTAGGCTCAACTAGACCACTCCTGCTAGATAGGGGCGAGAGAGACTAGACCAGCTAGACCAAGGTGGACGAGGCGAAGATGGACTAGACCAAGCTGGACTAGAGCGAAGCTGGTCTAGACCAAGTTGGACCACACAAACAGACTAGGCTAGGAAAGGAGTTGAACCAGCTAGCTACTCAAACTTGTAGCTCAATGGAGTAGAGTGAGACTTTAGTTGAGGTCTCACCGGGCGTGCCAAAAATGAGAGCCCTGTAGCGGGGAAAGTGCGTTGTGCTCTCCACAATGGGTGCTCCTCAGTGCAGTATGCGAGAAACCTCACTTCAATAGAAAGAAAACATCGCACAGAAATGGAACAACCACTCAAAGCACAACAACAGACTCAGAACCCAGTGGAACTCAACAAACTCATAGAACTATACAGAATTTGGTTGGCAGCATACTTAGCTCCAAGCCCAGGATTCAAGGGTACAATGGAGGTGTCAATGCTTCAATGGGAAGGGAGGGTGCAGATGTGCGGTGATGGACTCAAGACTCAAGACTCAAGATGCTCGACCATACAAAGTGGATGATGATCGCCAAACTGGAACCAACTACAATCATAGAGAGCCACCAACGACTAACAAAATATCCAGTACAGCTAAGTCTATCTCCAAACTGTGGTGGTGATGGTCTGGCCCCGTGTCGGTTAGACCACCACCCATATCCCTGCCACGTGTCACTGCCTAGGCCAGAATTCGTCCAGTGTGAACTCTAGCCCAACTGTAACTAATTGTCTATCCCGTGCTAGTGACACTGTAGCCCTACTACAATGGGCCGCAGAGATCCCTCATCCACATCTAAAGGGCTGACATGGATTTTGATGACCCATGCCAATATCGAGGCTGCAAAACATTAGAAGCTTGATTGAAAAGGTAGTAAGGACATCACATCTTCCTTTTGTCTCTTTGGCATCTCTGACTAGAAAATAATATTTGAAAATTGTCAAAAGCGCTTTGTTCCTTTTGTAATTTGCATGATTCGGTACAAACAAGTCCTGGCAAGCCTGTATAGTAGCATCCTTGAAGAGATGCGAGTATGTACGTGTATCTGGATTCAATATTGTAAATGTCTATCTGGGTAGTTGATGATGTAGCGATGGAAGTGCTGATGTGGAAGGCTGTACAGAAAGTTAAGGATGTTGCAGTAAAAAGTGTTTACATGGCAGGCCATACCGACAGCTACTGGTGTTGATGGTCATATGGATGCTAGGCTCCCCTAGCAGCTCCCCTCACAGATGCTTTTCCTTCAATAGTTTAATGGGTCCAAGTTGCTTTATCTGGATGAGTTGTTTTTAGCAAACGCTTTGTGTGCTGCCTTTAGAAATAGGAGCCTATATAAGTGAGGATATGCAAGTTGTACCGATATTTTGAGAGTAGTCTCTCCTAGCAGAGGGAAATTGTACTGTGAACATTGATATAATGAATAAATACCACCAAGGACGCTTGCTTAGAGGCCAACCCGTTTCAGAGAGGAACTCTGCTTCTCTCTTGTCTCTCGCACGTGCTCTCTTGTGTGCATTGTTTGTAGTTGAAATTGCATTTCGAGTATGTATAGGTCGTTATACCACATGCCTTTGAAGTGCCAGTCAAGAGATTATGTATTGAGTCAATCACTTGTTGGAGAAATACAAGCACGCTCTTTATTTGTTCTTGCACAGTATAAGGATGGATCTCAGAGGATTTGTTTTGGCTACCTTGAGTATGGTGGATTGCGTCTTTTGGCCACATGAGCAATTTGTGGACATGGCAGGGTACTCGACCAATGCAAGGTTTGACTAACTTTGGTCGGAATGATTTGAAGAGTGGATAGTGTCATAATGTACTCAGAGAGAACACTTCTTGTTCTCTATGAGCTCCTAGTCATGCCTTTTGGTTTGGCTACCTTTAATGTTATGGTGGATTGCATCTTTTGGCCACATAAACAATTCGTGGACATGGCAAGATACTTGACCAATAGCACATTGTTAAGCACTTGTCACTTGTTGCCTCAACCATTTATCTTTTTTGATATGTGATCGGGTCGAAGAAGGCCTTGATCTCCCTCCATAAGCTGGACTGCCAGGGTCAAGGTGAGGTCACAGCAGTCTAGTCCCCATCGACCTAGGAAAGCACTCAACACCAAAGAAAGGATGATTGCAGCCAGTCTTCCAGTCGGATGACTGCATCCACACCCATCTTCAGTGAATATTTGGAATGACTATGGCCACATCATTTCTCTGAATGGGTCGTCAAGTTACTGTAGATTATACATCACAAATAGTTGCCTAGCTATTCATGGCAAGTTTCTGTCTAGTATGATCTTTCTTTGCACTGTTTCTGGGCTTTATGACACTAGATTAACATGAAAAGGCATATAACCATGCCTCCCAACAATTTCAGTACAAGTGGCAACAGAAACACATTTTATCTATAAACCAACGTAGAAGCAAAGCGAAAATATTTGGTACATAATTTGACAAGTATTATCAAAACAAACAATTAAATTGTTTATTGAAGCCTTAAGACTGATTTCAAGAGTGACGGCTCTTCTACAAATGAAACATCAAAAATGCTCTCACAAAAACCATTGCTCTGCATGCCATAGAAGTTCAATTTTGTGGATGCCTGAAAGCTTGATGCATTATATAAGACCTACATCCACCTGAAAATAATGTATCAAGCTGTCAAGCGCCAAAAAAAAATGGAAGTCTGTGGCATGTAGAGCAAGGAAAAATTTATTTCAACCCTTCTACTCATAAGTCATTATACATCTCTAGGAGCATGCAAGCATGGTAATCCTTAATTTCATGTTCCTTGCATCTATGGAAATCAATTAGACTACCAAACATAATTGACGTGTCTTGGAAAAATAGAATAATCTTTAAGATGAAGCCTTCCCTGTATTGTGTTAAAACATATGGTTTTGATTGCATACCGTCTTACTCGTTTACAAATGTGGAAGATATCCTCTACCTGGAATGGACATGTGCAGGCTTTGGTCTATAATACTACAATCAGATGTCATTTTGTGGTTAGAAGTGTTGTATAGAAATGAAGTGTTTATTTTGCAATTGATTTGTCTTTTTGTCCGATGTTCATATGTGTTCTAATGAAATCAACCGTTAAAAACGCAGGAAAAGCTATTAAACATGCCCAACCACTAATTTTGCAGGGTATTTGCCAAGTCAACTATACAATCTCAATGAATCCAAGTATGGCACCAAGGCACAACTTGAAGACTTAATTGACGTCTTACATACAAATGGAATCTGTTGCATGGCAGACATTGTCATTAATCATCGCAGTGCCTATAGGCAAGATGCAGGTGGGCACTGGAATGTGTTTGAGGGAGGGACAAAAGATGAAAGGCTTGATTGGGGACCTTGGGCTGTTGTGGATAATGATGCTTACGATAGTGGAGGAAAAGGGCATCATGATACAGGGGAAAGCTATGGGGCTGCTCCAGACCTAGATCACACAAATAAGCGTGTGCAAGATGAACTTTCTGATTGGATGAACTGGTTGAGGGCTGATATTGGATTTGATGGCTGGAGATTTGATTTTGTGAAAGGATATGCACCTAGATTTACCAAATTGTAAGTCGAACTCTACTTAATTTTAAGTTTCAGCAAATTATTGCAACTGTTGGTACATACTTGGGAGGTGCATCTTTCAATCAGTTAAGCATATCTCAAATGAGTATATTTTAGTATGTGTTAACATTCGCAGATTTGTGCTAATCCATTAAGTACTACGGTTGTATGCAAAACTGTATGCTAAGTAATGATGTTGAGAATATGAGCAATGTTATATTATGCTTGTAAGACTGCACACAAAGATCCAGTAGGATTTATGTGATGGGTTCTAGAGTGCGAAGATTTGTGGGTTTCTACATGAGAGTTGTGGCCTTAGCTCAACTCTTAAGCATTGTAATCTTGTTTTCTGATGCCTGCAATGATCATTTCTCTCTCGAGGACTAATTTTCTCTCTTCATCTCAACTTACTCAGGTTAAGGTTTGAGCGCGGGGAGACGGGGGATAGGGATGGGTTAGGGGCTGAACGCGAAGAAAGATGGGGTGGCCTGGGAGGCTGACTGCAAGGGTTTTGGTTAAATATAGGCCTAGTTGCCCTAGTGGCAAAGCAGCCCGAGCTAGTTGCCCGTCAACTGCAACCGGCTGGCAGCAATAGAGCAAAAAAAGTCAACATGTCCTTGAAGCACACGTCTTGAACCCAAGACCTCCACCTCTGGTGATGCTTGCATTACCTTTGCGCTACATGCATATGCTTGCAGGCAAAAGGGAGCCTGCTAGTTGTATCTCTAAAGCATATGCTGCCCCCCCCCCCCCCCCCCCCCCCCCCCCAAAAAAAAAAAAAAAAATAAAAAAATAAAAATAAAAAAGGGCGCTGTGGTCACCACCACCTACACGCAGGCAAGCACGCCAATATTTAACACTAGCTGAGTGTGCAAGGGGGAAGGGGCTGGGGCTGCGCACGAGGGTTAGGGAGTGGGGGAGGGGCTCAGCATGATGGAAAAAAGGCAGGGGTAGCAGTAGCACAGAGCAAGCTCCAAAGATCCCATAGAAGATGTAGGCATTGAGGCGGGGGCCGGGCAGAGGTGGAAGCTGGTGGCAGCAAAGTTGTGCACTCCCGCTGTGGGGAGGGTGTTGAAGTGGAAACAGTGGTGGTATAGTTGTGCACTCCTCTCTTGTGAGATAGCAGTATTAGAGCAAGGTCTCCTTCCTTTCTTTTGCAAAGAAGGACAATTCTGGGAATAGGAAGAGGTCATGATGACTCAAGGTCAAACCAGTGAAGAAAGGCCTCGAGAAGTTGGGAAACCTCAAGATGTGTAAAAGGTTTTTCCCTTGTGAGAGTTACAAAAAATTCGATTCTCTCTAAGGATTCCTTAACCAAGATGTTTAGAGGCATAGAGAATCAAAAGAGTAGGATGCTTGGGATGAGAAACAAAAACTATGAACTCCAGACCCTCTCTTTGTCTTCTCAAGAGAAATCATGAAGTATCTATTCAGTCTCCTACATACTCTCCAGACTTTACCGTTTCTACCAAATGAGAGAAAAATTGTAAGTTGCACGGGCTTTGTAAGGATTTTGAGTAGTCTGCTAATTTGTTGGTGGCTAGTACAGCGGCGGCATCACGTATCTGCACCTTCACCCAGAAGAGGGTCAAATAATGAGCCACGGCCACATATTTAAAGGCCCTAGGCCCAAAAGAAATTTACATAAAAAGCTACAAGCCTAAAATCATCAGGTTCCAAAAGCATATGATCCGAAAACACATGGCGCGAATCCGCACAGTGCCACATCATCAGCTTGCAGCACCAAACACATAAATTCGTACTGCTGCCACATCAGCAGCTGTCAGTGCAATTCACAGCGTCCGTACTGTCACCAGCGTGTGACTACTATCTATCCTTTTTGTTGATTTCTTTCTTATTATCTATTTACTTTCACTTTTTGGAAACACCCCTCGGGAAATCTAACTGCCCTGCATTGCATAGCTAGTGTGGAACTGTCCAGAGGGAGTCCAGGCCTGAGGGCAAGAGAGCACTAAGCTTGGACAAGGACTATGGTTAGCCAAGTGGGGTCATTGACTAGCCAAAGTGGAATCCTTTGCTACAGAGGCTACATTTCAGTTTTGGATGTGGCCGCAGTGTACAAAGAGGGTCGGATGACCTAGAAAGATACAATGGCAGCATCTCCTAAAATTTAGGGAACTGCTATTTTGGGACTTGAAAATGTGTTGGCGTCATTACCTCCGGAATGACAAAGGGAACATTTTCTTACTCTGCCGTGAAGTCAACTGGGCAACCGGTTGGGATATTTTTAGGCGGCAACCCCGAAACGGGAAAATGCTTGTAAATGTGCCAAGTGGCACATTCTGGTGCAGTTTCCAATGCAAGAAGGAGTTGGCGCTGAATTTGAAGGGAAGAAGGGCTCATTTGCTGATTTTGTCACAGGTTAAGAGCTATGGAGTGCTTGCTTTCCCTCTTATGCACAGTGCGGTGCCAGGAGTGATGCCCTGCACGCTACGCACTGCCCTCTCTCTCCCCTTTGGCAGTATGTTATGCCCCTCTAGTGGGCTCTTCATTTGACCAATGTACAGTTGTGTGGGTTCATGCGCGATTGCCGAGGCAAGAGCCTCTTGCACAGGTACTGGATTAGCTAGCAGCTAATCCCCCCCGCAGGTACAGGTGAATTCGGAGAGGTTTCACGCCAGAAATCTCGTCCGATTCAAAGGGCAAGTAGCCCTACAGGTGCGGGAGCTCGAGGACTTGCTAGGGATGCGACCGGCACGCGAAATGGAGCCCGAAACAGCGAATTACAGCCTGCTGTGTATTTTTGCAGGTTTAGGGTTTTGGCCCTAAACGGACCCTAATACCCGCAGGAGGTTCGGGGACGCAAGGGGACCGCTGTACAGGCGATCTGGCGCATTTTCAGGGCTGAAAACAGAGAATTCAGCGTGCTGCAGATTCTCGCCAGGTTTTGCAAAGTGCCCGTATGCGTCGGGAAAGTCAGTCAATGCGTGGGAATACTGACCGTGAAGGGTTCTAGTACAGTTATGCTGCCGAAATCAGGCTGGAACAGTGGAAATTCAGCCGAGTTTGTGCGGGGCAGCTTGTAGGAACCACAATGTTTATTCCCTCTTTTGAACAATAAAGAAATACCGAAAGGGGCGCCTAAGTTAGGGGCCAATCTGGTGTCTGTCTACTCATACAGGTGCAATCTAGCAGCCTGTATCCCTCTCCCCTTTGTTGTGTCTTGAAAGTACAGGTAAAATAGACGACTAATAATGGGTGAAAGCTAAATCAAGGTTTAAAGTAAAGTCTACCGCCCTTTTTGGATTGAACAGGCCGGTTACATGGTTCCATCGACGGGATTAAATCACTTTTTCCCATAGAAGTGAGCCTTGGTCAGTTTTGGGCTTGAAGACACAAGGGATCATAGACCAGACACAGGGAATTGCAATTATGGCTGACAGACCAGATGATGTGACTGAAGAGGTTTCCTCTTCACAGGGTCAACAGACACATGAAGTGGGTGAGTCCTCAAGACCACCACAGACTGATGATGATATATTCAGGACCCAGTTGGCTACTGCTGTGGCTATGTTCATACAAGTAATGCAGAATCCGAGGTTTTTAGCCTTTCTGCAACCTCCGGTTCCGTCTCAGCAAGTTGGGTCACTGGATCATATTCAAAAGCCTGTTAAGGCTCGAACACAGGTGATTCATACCGCACGGTCAATGGAAACACCTGTACACTTGACGGAGAACATGCAGTCTCCACAACGTATGCCTAAGGTGCAAGAACAGGTGGCTGAGATGCCAGTTTTTCAAGCTGTACCAATTCAGCCCGCCACCTTTCAGCAGCGTATAGCTGGTTCTAATGGGCAGGGAAGCAACTTACAGGCTATGCAACAGGTCTTCCCACCACCTTCAGTACACCCTGGCTATTTTGGAGGTGGATCGGTATTCCAGAGCATGGCTGGTCATGCACCTGGAAATCAGTTTTATACGCCAGGAACAGTGTTTGGGGGTGCTCAAACGATGATGCCTAACCCCATGTACAGTGTCATGGGTATGCAACCAGGGTTTCAAAGCAGTCAGGGCCAGTTTGGGATGCCACAGGCAAATTTTGGTATGGCTGGAATTACAAATCAGCAGCTAAATATGGCATTTCCAGGTCAAGTTAATAGCGGCCAAGGAACACAGATGAACCCTAATAGTGTTCCCATGTTTCAGTCACTTCCATATGACAATTTAACGCTGCTGGAGAGGCCAACTCCGTACAAAGAAGGTGGCAAAGGTGTGTCATTCACGACCTTTACAGGGTTTGATGACAGGAAGAAGGCTCTTTCATTCCTCCAGCAGTTTGATAAGGCCTATGCAGGGGGAAACTTTACAGAGGCTTCAAAGGTCCGCAAGGCAGCCACTTTCTTGACAGGGAATGCGGGACAATGGTGGACAACTTTATTGCTTCAAGGGCAAGCTCCGTCCACATGGATTTACTTTAAGCAGATTTTTGCAGCAGCATGGTTATCTGATGATTTCGAAGCAGATGTCATGACAGAATGGCACCAGCTTAATGCTGCCACTTGCAGAAATCTGGATGATTACAATCGGAAGTTTTGGAAAGCTCTACTTCCAGTAACTTCCTATAGGTTTGTGCCATTAACAGAACAGATAGAAAAATACTGTTGTGGCCTACCCAAAGGATTGAGAAAATACTGCACAAAGACCAAAGTCACTACTTTGACGCAGCTCATCGAGGTAGCAAACACTGGCAATGGTTTGCTCAAGGGAGAAGATTGTGAATTTAACATTGGCGTCAAGGCAGGATCAGGCAAGAAAAATTCAGCCAAGAAGCACGTTCCCAATGAGGCTCCTAAAGGGACTCAGGAGTCAGCCAACGCAGGGAAAGATAAAGCTACGGTTGAATCAGAAAAAAGGACCAGCAAAGAAATGGAAAAGTCGTTTTCCTCGCAAGTCAGAAGAGCAAAAGAAGGTCCTGAGGACAGAGAACAAATGCTTTATATGTGAGCAGCCTGGCCACATTGCTTACAACTGTCCTACAAAGAAAAGGCCAGCTGATTCTGAAGACAAGGAGGACAGGAAAGGAAAGAAGCCCATGGCTGGTCTAGTGCCAGATATGGTGGGCGACAAGCCAAATTCAGATGCAAGTGAGCTTTGCAGAGCATGGGGAAAGGTTAGGGATCAAACAGTGCTTATCTTCTTTGATCCAGGTGCCAAAGCCAACTTCATTTCCCCAGAATTGGCTTCAAAGTTGGGAATCAGACCTGAAGAGATGGGGTATACAGCAGAGGCAGGTTTGGCATGTCCTGGCCATACAGAGGCTGTGACACCCATCATTGGAAAGTTGCGTCTACATATCCAGTCCTATGTAGATGCTGAAGAATTTTACATCATGCCACTGGACGGATGTGATGTGTTGTTAGGTATTCCTTGGTTGTTTCGTGTACAGGGAATCATGGATGCCTACAACAAAAAGATCACTGTACAGGGACGACACAGGGATGTCGGGTCCCAACCCTCAAGGGCCCCCTTGTTGTGTTGCCAGAGCAAGTACTTTCTTTATTCTTGCACAAATGCTCATACAATGACTGAATGCTGAGATGCTGATGCTAATTGGTACTGATGCTTCTGATGCTGGGGTACTACTGGTTCTATGTTGAAGTCGATGACGACGATGACGATTGATGCCGAACTGCTAGCGAGGTCAATGGTTAGGGGTCTGCAACCACCACGAGGCTAGGGCTGGAATCTACAGACGTTCCAAAGCTGAAAACACTGGCTTCCTTGTGCTAGAAATGTTGGTCATAGGAGGCTAAAAACGCTGAGGAAACCCTGAAGGAAACGTTGACTTGCTCCTTCTTTGCTTCCTGAGAAACGCTAAAGGCTGATGGTGCTGAAACACTATGTACAACGATTTCTTAGCCGCCTGCCCTCTTAGCGCTGCAAAAGTTTGCCTTTATGCGATCTTTAGATTGGGTCGATCAATTCTTACGACCAATTAATTACGATTTATTAGAATGCCCCAAAGTCACTTATTACAAGTAACCTTATTTAGAGGTGGTTCACACATTGTTAATTGCCTATATGCTTAAGTGACTATACTGTGCAAGAGAGGGTATGCAACGGTGACCCGCCTAGACATACACGTCCTGCTAGAGGCTCACAAAGTTTTCAGGCTCAGTCCTAAGCTACTGGATCATGCTAGACTGTGACAAAACATGTCCACATAGCGCAAGTGAAGTGCGCATGTGACATCAAGCTGAAAACCTTGGAGGACCAGTGTGAGCGCTATACCATAGACTGCCATCACCACTACAGGAATATTGTTTGTCCAAGAAAGCGTTGACAATCTAGGAGCTCATGTACCATGTTGTGGTTGGTTACAAACTCATGAAGGAAAGATCGGAATTTACACTTGATGATCAACCGACAGAATCCTTGGCAACAACGCACAAGTTCTTCAGATTGACTACCCACCAACAAGAAACTCTCCAAGAAGAAGGTAGGTGCTTCGAATGTTTCCAATCAGGGCGCAATACACTTCATATGTCTGCCCCCACAAAGGTGATAAACCTCTAGAGAAACCTCTCACCAAGAAAGCCAAAACCTCAGTGCACCTTGTTCTAGATATTTACCGCATTTCTATATCCAATGCTTTCAAGGAATTGTGTAAAGCTTATGGAAAGATTCATGGGCATAAAGCACTTATCTTCTTCGATTCAAGAGCCACCGGAAACTTTATCCACCCAGAGTTCCTCAAGAAAATTTACTTTGAGTACGCCCAGTTTGCCGGAGGCACTAAGACCGAGCTAGCTATAGAGATATTAGTACAGTTGTACCACTTATTGGTGCCCTTCCTGTCACCATTCAAGGGTACCATGGCAAGGCAGATTTTCACATAATGAAGGCACGGTATTGTGCCACTCTATTGGGCATACCTTGGCATGACAAAAATGATGCTACCATTCAGATCCGCAACAAAACCATCACTTTGTTTGAGGATGGCAAGCCGGTCTCCCTTTAACTGCAGAAACCAACCCGGAATGATTTTAGTTTTGCTATGTATTTAGGTATTTTTGCAACACTATTTTAAAATTATTTGGAAAAGATTTTACATGTTTTAAACTTGTCTTGGTACAGATTGATTTTTTTTGATTCTGATTTAATGTCGGTTTCAATGTTGTTTGAAGACCTCTGAATGACATAGACTGCAGTTTGGGGAATGTTTAGTTATAACTCGAGCTTCAAGCGTCGTAGGCTGCAGTTTGGGGAACATTTGGTTGTATGTGGCCTCAAAATGATGCAGACTTTGGTCTGGGGAGCATCTGGTTGTACTTGGAACCCTCTAAATGACACAGATTATAGTTTGGGGAGCGTTTGGTTGTATCTGGATGTCTTTATGTTATGTGTTTACATATGTGAAATTTGTGTCATCTTTAAACCATTTTGCAAAGCATATAAGTCTGGTGCATCGATACTTTCAATTTGGATGAGATTACCTAGGTATGTGATTTAAGTGCATCGAGACACCCATTGATAGTACCATCGCGGTCTGGGTGTGATAGCTAACATTCTACATAGGAATATCAAGACCTCCAATACAGATGAGATTACTGGATTGTGGGACTATATGATATAATGCATGCTAGAGAATGTGTTGTGTGGCAATGATGGGCATTGGCATGTGTGCACAAAGGTAGTGTCTGCTAAAGAATCGGATTGAGTTTTGCAGCTCTAATTGTGGGCGATTATTCTTCTTTCAAGAGGGGGGTATGTCATAAGTTGCTGATGTGGCAACCCCTAGGGGGTTAGGACATTAAAACCCCAACCTTGGACAACTTGGCCTGCTGTGCAAACCCTAAAAGTGCTGACGTGTCACTATACGGACGTTGCTCATAAATCATAGAGATGCTTGCTGACATGGCAATGCATGGAAATTCCGCAAATTCGCGAAACAGCCTGAGGCCATAGCTTTTCATGCTTGATGCTTTAAGGCCAAGGGTCTTTAAATATAAGCCTTAAAGGCTCACTCCAACATTCTAAGTGTGTAGAAGTAGAGACCAAGTTCCGCGACAGTTGTATCTTTGTAAAGAAACATGAAAGAAGTATCAAAAGGGCGCCAGGGTTTTGTGGTTAGTGCTTTTGGAGTGGAACTCCGTCACTTCGTATCTACTATGTGGAGACTCCAACAGAGGATCAGAGGCATTCTAGCACGACACCCAGATTGTCATTGAGGGCCTATTCTACATTTTCACATTTCACATTTCACACTTCATTTTCAGTTTTCATTTTTACTTTCAGTACTTTTTGTACTTAAACTTCAGACATTGTATTAGATTCATCACTTTGTATCTAATGGTCTCATAGGTCATTTTCGCCTTTTGAAGATGTTAATATATCATTTCATTTCATTTCTCTCTCTCTCTCTCTCTCTCTCTCTCTTAACTAGAGCGGGTGCGGCTCAGGGAGGAATGGAGAGGATGTGTTCACAGGTTCAGTTCCAGGAACCTAGGACAAAGTTATGGCTCTTTGATACTTTGGTTGCCTCTACTATGTTATATGGGGTGCATGTTTGGGGACCTTCTATAGGCCAAGATGGGTGGAGGCGTATGGAGAAGCCCCTAGTATCTCTCGGCTGATTAGAGCCAAGGTTTCTGTACCGCATGATATCATTCGAGCGGAATTAGCTGCCCCCCCTATGGAGATTGAGGCGCTCACAAGATCAGTCTCCTTTGTACACAGTCTGTGGGATACTACAAGAGACAGATATGCCAGGGTGGCTCTAGAGTCCTCTAGACAATTAGCTCTTAACGGGGATACATCATGCTGGTATGCTCAGATGACATCATGGTTTCAGAGACATGGTTTCACCATGGACAGGTTGCCTCCTTTTCAATACTCTCTTCAGGCACCCTTGAGGTCTCTGACACGGGTAGAGATTAATAGACTCATCCTTCAGGATTTGATCCAGTTGGACACGAGGAGGACATGGATAGAGCCGTTACAAGAGTTGGGCACAAAGATGGCTTTCTATAGAGAGCATCTTCTCCACCTCACGGGGGATGGGTTTGTAATTCGACCTAGCTATATGGACATGCATCTTTCGCATGGTTTGCGTTGTGCCATTGGCCAGATACGCACGTTCTCACATCAGCTCGAGATTGAGACTGGCAGATTCAGAGGGACACCAGCAAATAACAGAATATGCCGCTTATGCCATCTAGAGCCAGAGACAGAAGTACATTACATATGTCATTGCACAGTGTACTATGAGATACGAGGTCGTTTTCACTGTCTATTCAGAGAAGGTTTTGGGCCTCTATCTAGGGTCATGAGTTATGAGGATCAAAGATGTCTTGGGCTTTATCTACTTGAGTTACACAAGCATAGAGAAACTTTACTGAGGAGAGGTGAAGAGAGACATCCCCAGAGATAGATCACAGATTTCTTTACACTAGATACTATACACCCAGAAGAACAGACAGAGGAGCAACCAGCGACACTGGAGAGGTCTACCCGCACTACTGGCATTCTCATAGACCGAGCTTTGGAGCTAGGGAGATCTAGACGACCCCGAGGGAGGAGAGGAGCTACACAATTTTGAAGGAGGCTATGGGAAAAGATTCAAGCCATACTCTTTTGTCGTCCAGAGTGTAGATGAAGATGGATCTCTACTCCCCTCCCATAGTCTTCACATTGTACTGCTTAGTTTAGGATCCCGCAGTATTTATGTTTATATTTTGTTATCCTAGTTTAATTTATTTTGTTAATCTGACCTTGTATCAGATACACCGCATTGTAACTTTCTGGTCTCATAGGTCATTTTTGCCTTTTGAAGACGTTAATATAACATTTCATTTCATTTCTTTCTCTCGCGTTTAGAAGTGCTAAAAGTCTTTTCCAGTATATTCTTTTCAATTCGCACGTAGTGCCCTCCCTTTACATAAAGCGCCATACAAAAAATGGTGACAAGATCTTTAAGTCTAGAGATGAGGAGTGTCAAGTTTGGGAGTTAGAATGGAAGAAGAGAGGTCTCTAAGGATCTCTATTTCATTAGAAATTTTGGAATTTCTTTTGCCAAACAATAACTTTTCAAAAAAGTCAAAATTGTGGCATGTGGCCATGTAACTCAAGGTGATGGCAAGAAATTGGTGGCTTGCCAAGATTCTAGAAGGGACTCAAGCAAGGACTTGGATAGAGTTCAAGATCGTTCCCTTTGAGAGAGCCATTTGTGGGTTGAAGAAATCATTTAATGTTCTAACAATCATATACATAGCAAGCCAGTATGAGACAGTACGCCAAGTATGGCAGAGTATAATGTGTAAAAGATATGTGATAGAAAGGCTGAAATGAAATATGCTTGTTTTTTAAAGTAATTTTTCTAGGATGTTGTAGATCTGGAACTATATTGGCACCAGAAAAAAATTTCTAAACTTATACTGCTATATATGAGTATACTTTCCAGTGGACTTAGATGGTTAGTAAAATACATTTGAGAGAGAATAGAGAAACGAAAGGTCGAAAAACCATTCGAAAAGAGATTACAGATACACTATGAACATCCTATTGTGTATCTTAATAAATTTTGGATGGTATGGTCATTTGTGTTTCTTTCATTTTATGTTTTGGAATTTTTGTTTCTCTCTCAAGGGGCCACGTCTGAGGTTCTTTCTGTCTATTCTAACCATTCATATGCTGAGTTTCTATAACAAGTTTTGTGGAGGTGGAATATTGGATGTTACTGATGTTAGAGAGAATGTCCTAGTGTGTAGTCAATACTATGTACAATGGGCCTTTCGGATTGTCCTTCAAGAAAAATTCTGTGTACATTCTGTGTTTTAGCTTGTTATGTCAAGCAAGCATATAAAAATGTCAAATGCTTTGAAAAAATGTTCATTCAGTGATGGTGGTGATAAAAGACGGGCTGAGTTTCAAAGCAGTCCTTGCAGTTCCATTTTCAAGCAACCATAGATATACCATTTAGCCAAAAATTTGCTTAGTTTCTGGCTTAGAAGGCAGCTGAACACGAGCTTTTCTAGTGCCTGTTGGATGGAAATTCTGTAGATCATTCGTGGCCAAGATATCCTTTTCTATTGTTAAATTGTGTATAAAATCTGAATTTTCTACTCCTGTTTTTGGGCTAAGTGGTGCTGATGTAACTAATTGGTGAGTGGCAGGTATTGTGAAAGAACGTTACCAAGTTTTTCAGTAGGAGAGCTTTGGACGAGTCTTAAGTATGAGGATGGTCGTCCTTCCTATGATCAAAGTAAGTGCACAAAAGAAAGTCTCTCTTTAATTCTGGTGTGTCCTTTGTTTCTTCCCTTCCAAACAATGGCCTATTTGTTTGACCTTTGAAAAGTCTTCCTTAAAAAGTTTGTTTTTTTAATAATTCTTTGTTACCAATTTTTTTACAAGACTGTAAAGTGAGCACAAAAAAGAAGATTCTATAATCTGGTATACTTTCTTAGAAGTATGTGATGCACAAGAACATGTGAGTAGAGATATCACCATCTTTCTTGCGCACATTTTTCCGTTTTTTTAGGTGAAAGTCTTAGACTAACAGTAGTGCACAATAATATCAAAATAGTGATCCTTGAATGATCTCATTTACCTAAACAGAAAGAGAAGAATTTTCACTCAGCACTAGATTGGTCCCCTTACACTGATATGCTTTAGGGGAAGTTACAGTACCTGAAAATGGGAATGTGAGGCTCTATTCCCATAGATGTTGCTTGCATGATTGCAACAATTTACTTTGAGAGCATGATGGATGTTAAGAACAAGAGCTACAACTCTTGTTCTGCATGTTGGAATATCTCAAATTTGTTTTCTGAAGGGTGAGAATTTATCTGAGAGTCCGACCTTTTGGATATGATGCCTACACCCTACTTGAAGGAATCTCAGCTCTGCTTTCCAAATCTTATTAGCATTTCTCAAAGCTTAGATCTAGGGTCTATACACCCTATTTGAGGAAGGTCACAGTTCCTTGATTTGATTCCAACTCGGACTAGGGAGTTTAGATTTAAGACGTGTGTGTGAGGCTTTGACTGTTGGCGAACATCCCGATGGAAGTCTTCTTAGGAGGATTGAGCAAGAAAAAAGAAAGCTAATTCCTTTGAATATGGACTCCCGTTGTCCTGATTGGAATCTTACTGATATCAGCCTGGAATGCATTTCAACTGGCAAACGTTTATGCCCTTCTGCAATCTGATGCGTGGATTGTGCATCATGGTAATCAGTTGTGGTCACTCTCAAAGAAACCCTTATGGTGGAAACGAACATTTTCTATCATTTCTCAAAGTCATCTGCCTCTGAAGGAACGTATTTTCCTATGGTGCTACTTGGTGGGAGCTCTACCTATTGGCAGCCTATTGCATGCCTGGCAATATTTCGCCTTCTAGTTGTATCAGATGCCATGAAGCTGAGGAGACTGTGCCACACAAGTTGTGGGGTTGTTGCTACTCCAGATCCTTCATTTGTCAGGTGTCAGATGCTCTTCGGCTCTGTTTTCCTTCCGGCACTTTTCACAGATGGTTTTGGCTTTTTGGGATGCTTCAATCTCCGCAGTCTTAGTTTACGGTCTTTTTTGGCTGGGTCAAATTTTGGATTATGTGGGCCATTTGGCACCATCACAACCTTTTAATGTTTCAAGGCACTGATGTTGAACCGTTTCCCTATTTCAAAGTATCGCTCGGTCAAGCACTGAATTTTGCTTATGTTGCTAGGGACATAACTCTTGAAGCCTATAGGATTTACTTTTGACTTTTTTTAGCCCTCAGAGCCTCATAGTGCTCCGTCTTTTGGATCCCTTCTTTTTCGTGGGTTTTCCTCACTTTGAGGTTTCCCACTTGTAAATTAAATCAACAGGATTTTCAAAAAAAAAAAAAAGTGTGTGTACAACTTTCGTCCACTGTTGTGTGTTTGTGTGCGACAAATCATTTCTGTATTTTTTGGGACACTGACATCTCTACACTAACAAGCATTTCAATTGATTCTGGGGACACAGTGGTTGGAAAGCGCCCATTCAAATTCAAATGGGGTAAATTTGCAAATTCTTGCTTCCGTTGTTCAGAACCAAATCTACAACCACCTCCTTCAGCTGTCCTTTCCCCTCAACCTCCAAAACCTCCAAAATCTTCTCCTGAGGTACAAATCAAGAGTGCTTCTGCTTCCACATTGACGGCTAGGAAAAATAAATGTGAAGGAAAGCAATCACAATTGCAAACACTTCATGCTTCTCTGAATGCAAAAGATAAAGACAAAGAACAGGTTTCAACCTCTCACGCTTGGATAGTGCTGAATAAAATCGTCAAAGCCCGCACTCCGGCATCTTCTTGCACCTATGTGGCCCCATTAAAAAATGTTCCTTAGAAAAAACTTCCTTGTAATGACAACACTTGTTTGGTTGAGGCCTTGGATAAGGTTGTTCGCTCCTACAAGGAAGTAGTTACAAAGGAAGCCTCTTCATTGCAAGGTGCCCCTCTTTTGAGTCCTCCTAGTCAAGGTTATGCTACATCTCCACCACAGATGAGGATGTGCCAATAGGTACTAGTAGTTTAGTCGCCCACTGTATATACTGTTAAGGATGCATAGTTCTTTAAATGGCATCTCCTATAATGTGCATGGGCTATGCAACCACGACAATTGGTGGCTTACCTGGCACTATCTCCATACATGTAAAGCGGACATAGTTGTTCTTCAAGAGCATAACCAGTATCATTTTTCCGGACAAATTTCTCACTTTGCAGGCTATTGGATAGCTTATGCAGGATCAACTGACTTTTTTGGAGTGCTTATGCTTGTTCGACATGAGCTCTTCCCGCCTTGGTTTTCAATGACCCGGATGGGAGATGGTTGGTCATCCAATGTATTGTTAATGGGGAAGTCTTTGAATTTATCGGATTATATACATACATAGCATCCGTTGATAGGGCAAGATTGTGGAGTGTTGTCTCCTCATATTGGTGGCGTTCCAATGCATTTCTCTATGGGAATTCAATAATGCACCAAATCTTGTGGATAATACTATTGGACACTCTCACATGATTTATGTGGAATGCCAATGGGATCATCTTATGCTGACTTGTCATGGATTGGATTTGTGGCCCCTTTTGCATGCGGATGACCCAAGATTCACATTTTAACAGAGTGTTCGATCTATGTATCGCGCTCAATTGGAGCGTTGGTATCTTTTCAATATGCAGTAGTATGATGACTTTGTATGTGATATGAGGATTGATTATACCTTGTGTCTCTCGGATCATGCTCCCATCTGCTTAAAATTGCATTTAGCTCCTTTTTTGCCAATGACTCCCTACCCAGGAAGAGACTTTTGTATGTCGATAATGCTTATCTTAAGCATGAACTTTTTCGCACTATGATTGTGGACATCATCCCACCTTTGATATCTCAAATGCATGTTGATATGGACACAGCTTGGTTTCAATTCGTCATGCGTGTTCAATGTGTCGTCCAAGATTATGGTAGGTTTTATTTGTCGCAATTGAGGGACCATATTAAGCAGGAAAAACATACTTGTCCCAGATTAATGCACGTGGCCAACACTTCCTCTCTTACTGAGACTCAAATGACTCAGTTACTATCTGCTCATACTATGTTACAACATAATGATGAGAGGAAATTGGCCAAATGGAAGACTCAAGCTTGCCAATAGGCTTTTACATACAAAGACTGTACTTCTAAAAAATTCTTCCAGCATTTGCATCATTCTAGGCAATCTCAAGCTATCAAGAAAGTTAAAATTTCATTAGGGGAGTGGACCTCCTCCTTACTGGAGCTAGCACAGGCCTTGTAGTCTCATTACAGTAAGATCCTTGAGGCTCCTTTACCTCTCACACAAGAAGCTTTCCAAGTGTGTCATTTGTTTCTATCACATGTTACTCCCATTCTTTCAATGAAATAGGCTTGAGAGTTTTTTTCACTGAGCCGGGATTGTATGCCAGCTTGCTTGATTTGGGCCGTTGGAAAGCTTCCGGTTGGGATGGTATCAGAGTGGAATTTTTCTTGTCATTATGGGATGAACTAAGTTTTCCACTGCTGATAATGATCAATATGGCGTGGGAGTAGCAGGAACTACTCTCCTCTTGGAAAGAAGGCCTATTCAAGTTGATACCCAAGCATGCTGTATGTGAAGAGTTTTCTCACTAGAGACCAATTATGCTCATGCCTATGGTATAAAATTAATGGCTAAAATGCTTGTTAATTGACTCAAGTTCTTTCTGCATGAAGGCCTTCATAAATCTCAATATGGCCTCATTCCATGCCGTCAAATTACTGATAACCTGGTGAATGTCATCATTAGCATGGAATATGCAGAATACACTCGACAAGATGTATTGGTCATGCAGGTTGACATTGAAAAGGTCTTTGATAATGTTCTTTGGGACTACATTGAAGACACCATGCAACAACTAAGATTTGGGCCTAAGCTCTTTCGTGTGGTATTTTTCTTGTATGCACATAGCTCTTATGTAGGTTTGTTGGATGGATTTCTCACAGACTCTTGGCCTTTGGGACGATCAGTAAGGCAAGGGTGTCCCCTCAGTGCTTTGCTTCATGCGATCGCTACTGACCCCTGCTTATGTATTTGGATTTCTTGACTTCCATTGGTAGATTGCATGGCCTAGCATTACCATCTTGGCAACACTTTGCTGGCCAGGCTTATGCGGATGCCTCTTTATGAATGCCTTGCAATCACACAATGATGTGGAGTAAATTATGCATACTCTTCACTTGTTTGGATTGGCAACAGGCCTCAAAGTTAATTTTTGTAAATACAAGTTATTACCTTTGAATGAGTATGTGTCACAAATTGCTGACGTGTCAAAGCCCTAAAGAAGGGAGTCAACTTGCAGATGTTGGCTGAGGGGCCTAAACCCTAAGAAGAACAAGTAACAGAAGAAGAAGTCCTACCAACTTATGGGGACCCCGTCCGATGGGGCCCCAAGTGACATAAAGGAAATAAAGCAAGACCCAACACACACACACACACACACACACACAAGAAATTGCATAGTTGTTGATGATGTGGCAGATTTTTGAAAATTACACTGGATGATGACGTGGCAGGCTGTACAGATTTCCGCGTTTTGCGCTGACTGCTGACGTCACAGCTGTACGGATTTCCGTAAATTACATTAGCAGCTTTTTGGCATTGCTTTTGGACCAGAAGCTTTTACGTTTTGAAGGCTTTTCACTGTAACTGCTTTTCAGGCCAAGGCCTTTAAATATGAGGTTAGGGCTCATTCTCTGGCATGCTTCGTGGAGAAGGGGCAGAGTCTGGAGTACCGGCTTGTATTGTGTTGATGCAATATAAAGAAATACCGAAAGGGGCGCCAAGGTTTAGGGCCAATACTCTCTGGGATGGAATTCCGCCACTCCGTGTACGTGTCGTCTCTCTCTCTCTCTCACAGTTTAGTTGTTATTGAAGTGCTAAAAGTCTGTTCATTCTGTTCTTTTCTATTGGCACGTGGTGCCCGTCTTGTGATAGTGGTATCAGAGCATCAGGCGTGTGCTTTTCATAAAGCATACCAGTCCTACCAGGGAGAAGACAGAGCAAGATTGCACTTTCAAAAGTCCAATGGAAATTTTAGTTTCGTGCTCCAACCCCGGACTTATTAGCCACTCCCACCCTTACTTCATCGCACATCGGGCGCGCTCCCGTCTTCACCGCTCATGTCTTACAGGGCATAAGCCATAAAGATCACGTGAAAAAGCCCTAAAGAAGGGAGTCAACTTGCAGATGACGGCCGAGGGGCCTAAACCTTAAGAAGAACAAGTAACAGAAGAAGAAGTCCTACCAACATATGGGGACCCCGTCCGATGGGGCCCCAAGTGACATAAACGAAATAAAGCAGGACCCACACACACACAAAAAATTGCGTAGCTGCTGATGATGTGGCAGATTTTTGAAAATTAGAGTGACTGATGATGTGGCACACTGTACGGATTTTCGCGTTTTGCGTTGACTGCTGACTAGCAGTTGTACGGATTTTCGTAAATTACATTGGCAATTTTTTGGCATTGCTTTTGGACTAGAAGCTTTTGAGTTTTGAAGGCTTTTCAATGTAGCTGCTTTTCAGGCCAAGGGCCTTTAAATATGAGGTTAGGGCTCATTCTCTGGCATGCTTCCTGGAGAAGGTGCAGAGTCTGGAGTACGGGCTTGTACTGTGTTGATGTTCTGTTCAGTCTGTTCTTTTCTATTGGCATGTGGTGCCCATCTTGTGACAGTATGATTGGCATAAGCTATCATAGACAGGGAAGATTGTTCCTCCACACATCTTAGTTTGCCATTTGGGTTATGTACTCGCTTGGAATGCACGAACTGCACAGAAAATGGATTGGGTTCTCCAATGTCTGCATTCCAAGTTCAATTATTGGAAATTGTCCACTTGGCCACTACATGTACATCTCAGGATTATCCAGTGCATTCTCATAGCTTATGTATAGTTTTACTTACCCTTCTTATCTTGGTGTCCGTTGCGCATGTAGTCCCTTTTGTCTAGATTTGGAGTATTTTTGGCACACCTCGTCTCACAAAAAGGGTCTCCGGCTGTTATCTATAGACAAGTTGGGTTCTCCAAAGCGCCTTGGAGGGCTGAATATTTTGGATTTGCGAAGTCATGTTCTGGCTTAAAAAGCCATGCTATTGCCAGTCTTGGTGGAACAACAACAATCCTGGAGTATCACATTTTTGTATGCATATTGTCACACCTTCTTTTGATCGTTGAAAGCCAACATATTGGGAAGTCATTTTTGGGAATCTTGAAGGGCACATTTCAGGATGTCCCTTTACTTCTTCTCTCATTGTTGATTAGAAGGTTATCATCTCGGAGTTGGAATGGCGTGGTTGACAATCCTCTCTCGGCAATTCCCTTTGCGTGGAGAGCGTGCATTGGAACAAGGCTTTCTCTTCCACATTTTTCTAACGGTCCCTCGCTAGGCGTATTTTCTTTCTCAAAAAGGAATATGCCAGGTGCATCCAATGGTGGATGACACGGGTCATGTTTTCTCATTCTCTGATGCGGCGTCTCGTTTTCGATTGGGACTCCATTATTCTCCTCTTTGGTGGGAGATTCGAAGGATTCTTGTTGATCTCTCAACTATTCCTCCTTTGAATGTGGATTCCCGCTGTTCGAATTGGAATCTTGCCAATACCAGCGTGGAATGCATTTCAGTTGGCAATATTTATGCCCTCTTGCAATCTGATGTGTGGATTGCGTGTCATGGTAATCAGCTGTGGTCTCTCTCCAAGTCATCCTTATGGTGGAAACGAACATTGTCTAGTATTTGGCAGAGTCATCTCCCTCTAAAAAAATGTATTTTCTTGTGGCGTTGCTTGGTGGGAGCTCTATCTATTGGCAGCCTCTTGCATGCACGGTATATTATGCCTTCTCGTTGTGTCAAATGTCATGAAGCTGAGGAGACTATGCCACACTTATTGTGGGGTTGTCGCTACTCCAGATCCTTCATTCAATAGGTGTCGGCTGCTCTTTGGCTCCGTTTTCCTTCGGGCGCTTCTCATAGATGATTTTGGCTTTTTGGGGTGCTTCAGTCTCCACAATCTTAGTTTACGGTCTTTTTTGGTTGGGTTAGATTGTGGGTTCTATGGGCCATTTGGCACCATCGCAACTTCTTAATGTTTCAAGGCACCGATGTTGACCCGTTTCCCTATTTCAAACTATCACCTGGTCAAGCGTGCCTTTTGCTTATGATGTTGGGGACATTACTCTTGATGCCTATAACATTTACTTTGACTGTTTCTAGCCCTCAAAGCCTCATGGGCTCCACTTTTTGTATCTCTTCTTTTTCGTGGGTTTTCCTTGCTTTGAGGTTTCCCACTTGTGAATTATATCAGCAAGATTTACAAAAAAAAGGGTGTGTGTGTGTGTGAGCACGCGCGTGTGTGTTTGTGTGTGTGAGAGAGAGTGTGTGTGTGTGTGTTCGACATTGAAAAGGCATTTGATACTGTTCTTTGGGATTACATTGCGGATAACATGAGATGTTTGGGCTTTGGGTCTAGGCTATCCCGTGTCGTGCTTTTCTTGTATGCATACAGTACTTCTGCAGGCTTGCTGGATGGTTTTCTCACAGAATCTTGGCCTTTGGGACGGCCGGTAAGGCAGGGATGCCCTCTAAGTGCTTTGCTTTATGCGATCGCTACTCATCCCTTGTTTATGTATTTGGATTCCTTGACCTCCACTGGTAGGCTACATGGCTTGACTTTACCTTCTGGTCGACAGTTTGCTGGTCAGGCTTACGCGGATGACTCTTTGTTCATGCCTCGTAATAGCTATGATGATGTACCGCAGATTATGCATACTCTTCACTTGTTTGGATTGGCATCAGGTCTCAAAGTTAACTTTTGCAAATCCAAGCTATTGCCTCTGAAAGAGTGACTGGCATAAGATATTGTGGCTTGGGGAGATTGTTCCTCCACATGTTCTGGTTCGCGATTTGGGTTATCCACTGGGTTGGAATGTATCGGCTATGCAGAAACTAGATTGGGTGATCCAACGTCTGCATTCCAAGTTGAATTATTGGAAATTGTCCACGTGGCCACTTCATGTGCGTCTCAAGATTGTCCAATGCATCCTTGTGGCTTATGTGCAGTTTTACTTGCCTTTGTTATCTTGGCCTTGGTTGTGCTTGCAATCCCTCATGTCCAATATTTTAGAGCATTTTTGGCAGACCTCGTCTAGCAAGAGGGGCCTTCGGCTTCTATCTATAGACACGCTGTGTTCTCCCAAGCAGCTAGGAGGGTTGAATATTTTGGACTTCAGGCGTCATCTTCTGGCTCGGAAAGCTATGTTGTTGCCAGTTTTGGTGGAGCAACAGCAATCGTGGGCTCTCATGGTGACACGTTTGCGTGCGCACATTGTCACCCCTTCTTTTGGTGGTTGGAAACCGACTTATTGGGATGTTGTATTTGAGAAGCTTGAAGGACACGTTCTTGGATGTCCATTTTCTTCTTCTCTAATTGTTGATTGGAAGGTTGTCACTTCGCATTTGGCTTGGGATGGTCGACAATTCTCTGGGGGCAACTCTCTTCGCTTGGAGAGTCTGCATTGGAGCAGAGTTTTTACTTCGACTTTGGTTCAACGGTCTCCTCGCCAAGCGTATTATCTTTCCCAAAAAGGAATCTGTCAGGTGCATCAGGTGGTTGATGATTCGGGTTATGTTCTTTCTTTCGCTGATGCGGTCTCCCGCTTTCGGTCGGGCCTTCACTTTCGGTTGGGCCTTCACTATTCTCCTCTCTGGCGGGAGATTCAAAGGATGCTTGCTGATCATTCGCCCATTCCTCCTCTGGATGTGGACTCTCGCTTCTCTGATTGGAATCTGGCTACTACTAGATTGGATTGCATCTCAGCTGCGAGTGTCTATGCCATCCTTCAGTCTGATGTATGGATTGTGCATCGCGGTAATCAGACGTGGTCGCTTTCCGAGTCATCCTCGTGGTGGCAACACATATTGTCTCGCATTTGGCAGTCATCTACCTTTGAAGGAACGTGTTTTCTTGTGGCGGTGCTTGGTGGGAGCTCTACCAGTTGGCAGTGTGTTGCATGCTCGGCAGATTGCGCCTTCCCACTGCCCTAGATGCCTTGAAGCTAAGGAGACTGTGCCACACTTACTGTGGTGTTGTCGTCACTCCAGAGCCTTCATTCGGCAAGTGTCGACTGCTCTTCGACTGCGTTTTCCTTCCGGCTCTTTTCATAGACGATTTTGGCTTTTTGGGGTGCTTCGGTCACCACAATCTCAGTTTGCGGTCTTCTTCACTTGGGTCAGATTTTGGACTATGTGGGCCATCTGGCATCATAGGAACTCCTTAATGTTTCAGGGCACTTTTGTTGACCACTTTCCCTATTTCAGATTATCTCTTGGTCAAGCGCTGCATTTTGCCTATGACGTTGGAGACATCACTGTTGATACCTACAGGATTTACTTTGACTGTTTCTAGCCTTCAGAGCCTCATAGTGCTCCATGTTTTGTATCCCTTTCTTTTCGTGGGTTTTCCTCGCTTTGAGGTTTCCCACTTGTAAATTAATCAAAGCAGATTTACAAAAAAAAAGTGTGTGTGTGTGTGTGTGTGTGTCGCGTGAGCCTCTGCGCCCTGCTACAACTCTCTGTGCCCGCGCCAGCATGTGTGTGTGTGTGTGTGTGTGTGTGTGTGCGTGTGTGCATGTGTGTGTGTGTGTGTGTGTGTGTGTGTGTGTGTGAAGCAGGTCGCAAATTACTCCAGCGCGAGGACCTCCTCTTTGTATCTGCGCGCTCTTTTGCAGTGGGCTCAACCCCTCAGCGCGCGCTACTGTGTGTGTGTCAGCAAGCAGGTCACAAATTACTCCAGCACGAGCGACTGTGTGTGTGCCAGCATGAAGGGCGTGAATTACTCATGCGCGCTGCTGCGCTCTTTGAACCTGCACCTGCTCCTACTGTGGTGTTCTGCGCCAACGTCAGTGACTCAGCAGTGCCTACGAGGTCTCCCACTTGCCCTGTGTGACTGCTCCGGGCCTTGCCTTTGCTGCCCTGAGCCTGCTCGTCAAATGTCAGCCTAGTGCAACTTGCTACAAAATTTTCCAAGCAGAGACAGGACACAGACAATTTTTAGCTTTGATCCTAAATCCTAAAGTGCATATCAACATTCAGTTTAAAGGTTTTTTGGGGAGATGTATGTCCTCTGTGGGAGATGTACATATTTCTGAGGGCTTTGTAAATAGATACCGCAAATCAAAATACAAAAAACTCTTTTGTTTTGGTCTTCGCTCGTGGTTAGCTTGTTGTATGTCAGAAATTCAGTGTGTTTTCAAGCGTCGTAAAGCCATGGACAATGTCTCAAAGAGTGCTTCTAAAATCAAAAGCTGCCTATATGAAGACTTTGAAGAGGCCAAGAAAGCATGGAATGGACAGGCACTTGCCCTTGAGGTGCGAATTCCTGTACAGGACCTGATGGATCCGGTCGCGCAATATGCGATGAATGCGTTCATTTTGTTCTTTCCGGGCAAAATGCCTATTGTGCAGGATGTCGAACAATGGGTTGATTTTCTTCTCAAACGCCAGGCTGTCCGAGGAGTTTATTTTGGTGCTCGGGGTTTCTATGAGGTTTTATTGGCAGACACTGAAGCTAGAAACCTTTTGTTGGAGATGTCTCCACTCTTTTTTGGCACACAGATGACTCATGTTCTTCCGTGGGCACTTACAAAGGACTATCAAAGCCTTATCCCCCACAAATGCCTTGTGTGGGTGGAAATTGTTGATTTCCCTCGCTTGTGGCGACATTTCCTTCCGTTGTTGGCTGCTCAGCTTGGCAAGGTAATTTGCGCTCCGAAACTGGATGCGAATACCAATAGATTTTGCATTCTTTGGGATACTGTAGCGCGGATAATGTGTCGTGCTCTCTACAGTGTGGGTGTCCCTCAGTGCAATGTGCGTGACAATCTCACTCAACAAATAGAAACTCTCAAACAGAATGAAACACAGAAACAATGGATAACAACAGAGACACAGCAGTAGACCAGAACATATGGACTCGGCTAGCTCAAAGAACCATGTACAGACTCTGGCTTGGCAGCACACTCAGCTCCAGCCCAGGACTCACTGGTACAAATGGGGTGTCGAGGCTCAGATGTTCATGGATGGTGAAGCAGTGCTCTGTGTAAGATTCGACCTAGACATCTACGTGCAAGATAAGATAGAACTGCCCCAAACGACTACTCATATGTACAACCATAAGAGCCACCAACGGCCCATAAATGTCCAGCCAGCTAAGTCTATCTCCAAACTGAGTGGTGGTGGTGACGTGGCCACGATGTCCACTAGACCACCGTAGGTACCCTGCCACGTGTCACTCCTAGCCCAAAGGGTCCGTCCAGTGTGAACTAGACCAACTATGGCTAACTGTCCAACTGCCTATCCTGTGAAGTGACACTGTAGCCTGCTACAGGTTACCCGCCACAAGACTGGTCACCATCTCGGTGAGCCAAAACTGAATGAAACTGCAAAAGTAACTATATGTACAATGAAAGGTGGGGTAAGAGCACAGTCCTATCACCCAAGGGAAAGTGTCGTCGCCACTGCTGCTCCAGAAGTATCCGGATCGGGAGGAGCCATCAGATCGATAGTGTAAGTATGCGGTTGCTGTACTGTGCTTTGCGTAACGTGGTTTCCTGTGGTTGTAGCAGCCATCTGCTGCACAGGGGATGGGAGCACCAGCCCTGAAGTGAACTCCGGACGCCTAGTAACGCAACCATGGCGGTGTGCACCAGCAACACCGTCACAGCAAGGAACACTCTGGCTCTGCATGTGTGGCATCTAGACCTGAGACCATTGAGTGAACTACTGGAACTGGGGCTATGGGTAGTGTCGCATGAACTGCTGAGAGGGTTGAGAGGGACCTACTGGCGCTGCAAAGCCTGCTGGATTCTGGACCTGTATCCCTAGCCCAGTCCACCCATATCCCACAGGAGCCTGGGTAGGCCTGTTATCATACATAAGCATTTCTTGAAATCCGTGCACCTGTGCTTTTAGGTCATCAATAATCCTCGACTTTATCTTCAATGCCTACTGTAGTGCAAAAATCGTTGTATCTCAATCTGCGATGGCACTCTCGGCAACTCGCAGGGATGCCTCCATAACTGCGTATGTGGCGGAGTGATGCTGGTGGGTTGCAACTAGCTGCTCCGCGCCTAGCTCGATGGTGGCAATAGCAGCTCTGGAGTCCTGAAGCAACTTCTCTGAAAGCTGAAACAAAGAAGTGGAGTCGGTCCTACTTGAAGATCCCTCAGATGGATGTGACGCTGGAGGGCGCACATGCGGCACTGCCGGCGAGCTAGAAGTAGGTGCAGTTGGTGGCACAACGGGCGAGCTAGAAGTAGGGATACTTGGTGTAGTAGGTGCCTCGGAGATTGTTGTTGTAGGTGGAGTGAGTGATATGTTGACCGGTGTATGAGTGAAGATGGGAGAAGAAGGAAGAGGATCCTATATGGGTGAAGTGACCATCCTGTCCTGAGGAGCGGCAGTAGAAACTGGTGCCAACACAGCAGAACCAGCTGTAGAAGTAGACGTATGACGCTGAAGATGTATCCTAGTCTGCTGGCTCTCATAAACTGGCAAGGAGAGTAGAGACTTCACTGTATCATTCACCACTTTCGCCTTGATCTTCTTTTTCTTGGTGACTGTGGGGTCAACCTGCATGCTCACGGTTTTCCTTTTCCCTTTCGAGGTTCCCTGTTCCTCATCCACTTCATTTATGTTAATAGGTATGTTTATGATCCATGCCAAGAGAGGTGCTGCAAAACATCTAAAAGTTAACTGCACAGACTGCACTTGGGCCCGAAATCTTTTAGTCCTAGACTGCAAAGAGCTGAAGAGAATTTGGTGGAATCCAGATGGGATAGTGTGGATTAAACAGTATAGCCCGTCGCAGTGGGAGAATGTAGTGAGAATATCTGTTTGTACCTTGTCTTCTTTGGCATCCCGAGCCAGAAAGTAATACCTGAAGATTGTGAGAAGCCGTCTGTTTCGCTCGTCTGTTTCGCTCATAATTTGGGTGATCCGAGCTCAATAGCTCTTGACATGCTTGAATTGTCGCATCCTTGGACAACAAAGAGAAAGTGCGAATAGTAGACTTCACAGCTGGAAAGTTGGTCATACCCATGGCATGGCCAAGCCTTGTAGCTGTTAGCTTGTGGCCCCGGACCTTTGGAAAGTTTTTCAACAGTTGATGTATCAGTTCTGCTGGAACAGTATCAGGTAAATTTGCATCAGCCAATGCTGTGAGGCCCAGAGTCCGTAGCTGAGCAGTCGAAAGCACCTCACTGAGAGATGGTCGAGGTTGTTGCATATGAAAATGTAATGAGAATGCTGTGCGATTTTTTGAAGAAGCAGGCTTCTTGATTTCATGAGTGATGAGTTGCTGCTTTTCTTTTTTCTGAGCCACCTTTGAATGTTCCTCCTGTTCATTGAAAGCACCTGACTCGGAATTTACATCTGAATCATCAGATGCTGCTGAGTCTGCTTTGTAGCTCTCATCACTTGGGTCACTGGAGGTAAAGTCATCTATGTCATGGCTGCTGCTGCTTGCAGATGCTTCATCTGCTTCGCTCTCTGATTCTTCAACCAGAGCTTTCCTCCTCTTCAACTCTACCTTTTTCTTGCTACTTCCTTCTTGCTGTTGCTTGCTACCCCTTGCCATGGTGAGGTCAGATGACAAACAGAGCCAAACAGGATGACAAACAGAGCCAAACAGAGCCGCTGAGTAGCCAAGTGATGGAAAAGCACTGAGTAGCCAAGTGATGGGAAAGCAGTCAGATGTCAGATGCAGACCAAGTTGGATTTTTTCTGCAAAACAATTTAGGCTGGGGCGAGTAATTTAGGATAGGGGTAAATTCGAACCAGAGTAGGGCAGGGGTAGAGGGTAGGGGCGAATGTGAACGTTTAGAGGGTAGGGCGAGAGGGTAGGGTAGGGGCGAGAGTGGGTGCTAGGTGAGGGTAGGGCGAGAGGAGAGGATAGGGGCAAGAGGGGGTGCTGGGAGAGGGTAGGGGGCGAGAGGGGAGGATAGGGGCGAGAGGGGGTGTGGGAGAGGGTAGGGGGGAGAGGGGAGGATAGGGGCGAGAGGGGGTGTTGGGAGAGGGTAGGGGGCGAGAGGGGAGGATAGGGGCGAGAGGGGGTGTGGGAGAGGGTAGGGGCGAGAGGGGGTGCTGGGAGAGGGTAGGAGGCGAGAGGGGAGGATAGGGGCGAGAAGGGGTGTGGGAGAGGGTAGGGGGCGAGAGGGGGTTTAAGTGAGGTAGGGGCGAGCAGCAAGGTTTAGGTAGGGCGAGGGGTTGGGAGACTATGGTCGGTTAATGGCTTAGGAGCGTGAGCAGGTACAAAGTGTTAACATGTTAACAGATGCGAAGAGAAGGTACAAAGTGTTAGTAGATACAACGAGAGGATAATTTTTGAGCAGGTACAAAGTTCGAGTAGATACAAAGAGAGGGCAATTTTGACTCCAAGGATATACAAGGAGAGAGCAATTTTGACTCCAGATAAGAAGGGTATTAGTAGATTAAGGTTCCTGCAGCAAAATTGAAATTTTAATGGCACCAAAGGTTTTTGCTGCTATTGGAATCAAGAGGTCTTTGATATTCTTCCCATAGACAGTATTGCATTGGGAGTCTCATCAAATCCTTGACTACACCTTGTTTACTGTAAAAATCGCCATCTAAGCAGAGTCCCCAAGCAAATTCCACTTTTCAAACTGAACAAACCCACTCCGACGAGAAGCTTGACTGAAAGCTTAACTGGAAGGACCTTATTACTTAATCGCAAATAACACTGAGAATAGAAACAATTAGAGGAGTGACTGAACTGTAGAAGTTTTCGATAATACCCAATTACCAGGACTTAGTGGAGAAAAGATATCTTAGAGGACAGGCGAGGACTTAGTGGAGAAAAGATATCTTAGAGGAAAGGCGGAAACTTACAGACAGCAGAAACCTAGACAGTAACAGAACATCCATTCTGGTGGAAAGCTAGTGGGGAGGAGAGCAGAACTGAGACAGTAACAGAACATCCGTTCTGATGGAAAGATATTGGGGAGGAGAGAGATGGGACATAGAACCTACAGAGCGGAATAATTGCAGACCCTTTACTCAGTTTACTCATAGGAGTGATAGCACTTGATTCTAGAGCCATTTACTAGTAGCAAAGGAACGCCATCCAAAGTGACTAACTGGACAGCCCCCTGTGGCAAAATCTCCTGTACTCTGAAGGGCCCTTGCCAAGCTGGAACCAGCTTCTTTGCTTGTTTCAAATATTTTGCCTGATAGAGCAGCACTAGTGTGCCTTGCGTTATTTTCGGCTTTCTGAGGTGGCGATCATGCCACGCTTTGCGACGAAGTTGCTCCGCTTGCAAAGCATGTGAAGCTAAACGGCGGCTTTCATCCAATAAGGTGAGACGGGATGTAGAAGCAGATTCCATGCCCCAACTTGCACGCAGACTGCCCACCCTAGGGGATCCGGAGTTGAACTCAAATGGAGCTATGGCTTCCAAACCGAAAGCGAGTTGAAAAGGCGTTTGATTCGTTGTTGCTTTGAAAGATGTGTGGTATGCCCAAAGAGTGCCGTGCACAGCCTGAGCCCACGATGCTGGATGGAGATGACATGCTTTCCTCAGTAGGGCGATCAGAACCCTGTTGGTGCTCTCGGCCTGCCCATTGGCTCTAGGGTAATAAGAGCACGACTTGCGATGAAAAATCTTGTAATTGGCCAGCAAATTTGAGATCATTGCATTCACAAAATGACTGCCCCTATCACTGGTGATCTCTAAGGGACATCCAAATCTGCATAAAATATTTTCAGATAAAAATTTGGCTACTGTATTGCAAGTGCAATCTACTGTCGCCAGTACCTCTGCCCACTTTGTTGCATAGTCGGTAGCCACTAACAGATATTTGCGATTACCTTATTGAGCCGGGGGATATATTGGAACCACAAAGTCCAAGCCCCATCTCTCATAAGGTAGCCACGCCATCGAAACCTGTAGAGGACGGTTGGATTGCTTACTTGGCTTCGGCCCATAGCGCTGGCACACATCACAAACCTTAGAATATGCTATTGCATCCTTAAAAACGTAGGGCCACCATAGATTACTGGCTTCAAGTGTAGGATCAGGGGAAGAGGGTGAATCTGTTGTCAAGGGTTGAAGAGAGACTACATAGCATGGCATTGAAGATGTAGCTTCTAACCACTGCAGTAAGTCTTCATCGGACCCATCAGGAGGGACCGGCTGCTCTAAGTCAGGGTTGGACTCCACTGACAAAGAGCTATGCTGAACGACTGGATCCATGCCACCTTCGAGACGATTTTGTTGCATTTGAGAGCCAGGGGTATGTATCCACATGGCGTCGTTTCCCCAGTCATGAAGTGCTTTCGTATGTCGCAACCATGGCCTACCAATCAGCAAGGGATAACCTCCCTCTACCTGGGGAAGATGAACTACCACAAAATCCAAGTCAAAAGTGAAATCTTGTACCTTCAGAGGCACCTTGTCGACCATGTCCACTAGGTAGATTGTTCTTTGATCAGCCAATGTAATAGTGAAAGGAGTAGGTCGGGTAGGATGTAGACCTAAGGCCCTCATAGTGAATTCGGGCATCAAATTGATTCCAGATCCACCATCAACGATGGCGCCGGATAGTTGCTGTCCAAAAATAGATACAGTGAGACGAGGACTTTTATAATCGGTGAGAGGAGCAGTTGGATAGGAAATCAAGTAAGACTTTGAGGGTTGTACAGGGAGGTGCCCGACACTAGGCCCAGCCCCCGGGTACAGAGACTGAATGACTGACAGGGTGTCACTTCTAAGTGTTGCGTCAAGCTTTAGCATGTCGTATAGTGACACCTGCTGAAAAGTATTTTTCAAGATGGATTCTGCTGTGGGCTTGGCGCCTTCGAGCTGGGCTCCTTTTGGGACCTTAATCTGTTCCAAGTCAGCCACTGCTTCTAAGAAGGCTCCATCAATGTCAGATAACAAGGAAGTTGGTTTGCTCTGAGCAATTGGGAAGGACTTGTCCTTTGGGTCAGGTAGACCAGATTGAGGAAGTGGAGACTTGCGAGGTGGACCTGTGGGTAGACTGAGACCAAGAGCTGCTCTTTGTGCCCGAGTAAGGACACCAGCAGGCCACTTGCAGAGGCTTAACCACATGAGTAGCAGGTGAAGGTTGAGGCACGGTGTTCACAGTAATCAAATTTATCTTCGGAAAGGTGAATTCGGGCTGGTTTTGAGTCGAGCCTGAAGACGTGGATGCCCTTTGCTTGGGACAATCCTTACTGTAGTGATCCTTCGAATCAGGGCAATGACGACAACGAGGGGACCCCTGGGGTAAAGGACACTTGCTCTGATAATGCCCATATTCTCCGCATCTGTAGCAGAGTATGGGCCGAATTGAAGGACGAAACGGGGGACGAGGTGGTTGCTGCATGGAGTTGGAGGCTGAGGTGTAGAAACTTTGGGGAACTGAGGGAGTACTGGCATGATAAAAGTTGTGGGGTGCAAAGTTGTTGTGCATACCTTGCTGCATAGGGGGTGTTGTCAGCAGAGGAGGCAACTGGTTTTGATGGCCATAGGGTGAGACCATGTTGCATGCAGGTGCTAGGCCTTGTTGGACAGAAGGACCAAGATTTTGCTGTATTTGTCGCAATCCCTTGAGGTAGTAACAATCCTTATCCTCATGTCCAGATTTTTCACAGAAGTGGCAGTAATCCCGAAGGGGGCATTCCTGTGGGGGGTGCCCTGGAGAGCGGCATGAGCTAAACCAAACCATAGCCTTAGTCTCTTGCTGACACTTGAGCTCTTCTAACTCGTGCTTAATCTGTTCCAATGCCTCATTATGTGTAGGCTTCTCTTGTCTAAGAGAGAAGGACCTCTCCTCTTGAAGAGCTCGTTGTAGATTTAGGGCTTCCACTTCCCTGCGTAAAGAAGTTAAAGGATCAGTAAGACTACCTTCCGAGAACACAGAGGGAGTATCTATTTGAGGAGAGTTGTTGAAGAGCTTCCTAGCCCCCTCTATTCTAGTAGCAGCTGCGATGAACTCGTCGAGAGTGGCGTCGGGTCGGAGACTCTCTCGGAGTTTTTGCTGAGAAGTTTTGGGAAGCGCCTTCTCCACCCACTTTTTAACCATGAATTCACCGGGTTGTTGGGGAAGCTTGGCCACCAGTGACTTAGTTTTAGTCATAAGCTCCGCAAAAGTCTCCTTCGGCTTGAGCACCATGTTGGCCAACTCATCCAACACCTTCTCCTGGTAGTCACCCGGCCTGAAAGCTGCACAGAACTGCTGTCTTAAGGCTGCCCAAGTTGCAAAATGGTTCTCTGCAAATTGGCTGTACCATTTATCTGCTAGGCCATCCAGGGTGGATGGAAATAGTACCAAGTAAGCATCTTCTCTGTTCAGCCCACGTCCCCTACAGAGAGATACAAATCTTCTTGCATGGTCGTCAGCATCTTCTGAAGAAAGCCCTTTCAAGGTAGGGAACTTGATGTTCACTTTGGCCAAAACACTAGCTAGTGGCTCCATGATTCCTTGCTGAGTCTGTTGCACAATAGCTTGCTGTAGCAAAATAGGAGAGAGCTTTTCTGGAGAAGGTGATCGCGAAGATGCTGATGACGACGGAATGGGTGAGAGCTTTTCTGGAGAAGGTGATCGGGAAGATGGGGAACCTGATGAAGGAATGGGTGATGTGATATGTGGAGGTATAGGTGATGAGGTTGAAGGATTTCTACAAGGTGTGAAAGGTCGTCTTCTGTGATAATACTTCAGAGGGCTCAGTAGTGGGATTTGATGCTCAACTGACCTCCTTGTATGTGTCATGCAGTGACCACCTGTCCAACCAAGTTTGGGCAAAAAACTTGTGACAGGTCTAGACTCCACCAGACCAGACCAGACCAGACCAGGTGAGTGACTAGACCCGGCTGGACTAGGGACGAGACCAGGGACGAGGAGGACTAAACCAGGGTCGAGGACAGGTTCGACGAGGGCGAGAGAGGACAAGACCAGTTGACCAGGCGAGAGGGGACTAGACCAGTTGGACTAGGAGAGAGGAGAACAGTGCAAGGCAAGGTTGGCGAAGGTAGGCGAAGGTAGATAAACCTAACTAGCTTCAAGATTTGCACCTCACAGAATGAGATTTCAGTTGAGGTCCCACCGTGATCGCCAAAATGAGAGCACCTGTATCGTTTAAACAGCTTCCCTGCAATGACAATCACACATTGATTGATGCCTGGGAAAAAGCGATGCATTCTTATAAGGAAGTGCTTTTGGGTGAGGCTTCCACCTCTCAAGTAGTTCCTATGGACAAGTCTCCTGATTTCACTCAGGGGACGGGTCCTAGCATAGATGTGGTGGATGGAGATGTCCATATGGGCATCTCGACTTAATCCATGTGTTTTTTTTGCTGTTGTACATATGGTTTCTAATGCACAGTCGCATTAAATGCATTACATACAATGTGCGTGGGCTATGTAACCTTGACAAATGGAGATTGACCTGGCACTATGTATATACATGTAGGGCAGACATAGTGGTTTTGCAGGAACACAACCAACATGACTTGGTTGGCCAGTCTTCCTATTTTGTTGGTTATTGGATCGCATATGCTGGTCTGCAAGATTTTCAGGTTTATTGATGCTGGTTCGACATGAGCTTCAGCCAGCTCTCTTGTACAATTATCGCAGGGCCGCTGGATGGTGGTTCAATGTCTATTGAACGGTCAGGTTTTTGAATTTGGAGGTGTTTATGCACATACATCATCTGGTCAACGGGCTACTTTATGGCGAGATATCTCTTCTCGTTTGTGGACTTCAAATGCATTCCTTTGTGGTGATTTTAATAATACCCCTGCGATGCATGATAGTACCACAAGTAATTCGCACATGTTGTCTGCGGAAAGGCGAGAATGGGATAATTTGTTTGCTACTGCTTCGATGATTGATTTATGGAGGCATTTGTACCCAGATGTCTCTGTATTTACTTTTCAGCATGTTGCTCACTCTTCTTATCGAGCACGGTTGGATCGATGGTATTTGCTCAATCTGCAACAATGTGAGGATTTTGTGTGTGAGGCCAGCATTGATTACACCTTGCAGTTATTTGATCATTACCCTGTTTTGTTGAATCTGAGTTATGGGCAATCTCTTTGTGATCGACCTCTTTCTAGGAAACGTCTGTTACATATTAACAATGCCTATGTCAGTCATGCGGCTTTTCGCAATATGATATCTGATATTATTCCCCCGCTTCTTGCTCACATGCATTCAGATCTTGATGCTACCTGGTATCGCTTTGTTATGAGGGTGCAAAGTGTCATTCATGACTATGGTACGCATTATATGCAGTGCACTCGGGGGGATGTTAAAGGATGCGAAGCAAGCTTGTCAACAATTGCAAGTGTTGGCTGATTTGCAACCTTTGTCTGACTCTGAGATGTCAGAGTTGTGCGAAGCTTGTGTGTGCATTCAGCTTAATGACAAGCGTAAACTTGCTAAATGGAAGACGCGTGCCCGTCAATAGGCTTTCATGGATAAAGGCTGTGCTTCGAAGCAATTTTTTAAGCATTTGCATCATACGAGGGTCTCGCAGGCAATCAAGCGGGTTATGCTTTCCCCAGGTGTTTGGACTTCTTCGAAGCAAGAACTTGCTGATGCCATGGTTTTGCATTATCGACGGGTGTTTGCTGCTCATTCTCAGGCATCCTCAGATGTTTGCCATGTGCGTCAATTGATGCTTTCCTTTGTTCGTCCGATCATATCCCCAAAGGATGCATGTCGCCTTGAGGACCAATTTACTGCCTCGGAATTGCATAGTGCTTTGCTTCATTTGGGCGGTTGGCGGTCTCCTGGTTGGGATGGGCTTATTGTGGAATTCTTCCTCTCCTTTTGGGAAGATCTTGAACTCCCGTTGCTTTTCATGATAAATGCAACATGGCAGAAACAGGATTTGTCATTATCTTGGAAAGAAGGTTTACTTAAATTGTTGCCTAAGCAAGCACTTTGCGAGAAATTCTCTCATTGGCGTCCGATTTCATTGATGCTGGTGATTTACAAGATATTGGCTAAGATGCTGGTACACCGCATTAAGGACCATCTTTTTGCAGGACTCCATCAGGCTCAATATGGTTTCATTCCGCGTTGCCACATTATGAACAATTTGGCTAATGTTATGATTGGGATGGAGTATGCTAAGTACACTCATCCGGATGTGCTGGTTATGCAACTTGACATTAAAAAGGCCTTTGACACTGTACAGTGGGATTTCATTGCTGCCACGATGAGGTGCCTAGGGTTTGGTCCTAAATTCGCAAATATGGTCTATTCTTGTATGCATGTAGCACGTCTTCGGGGATCTTGAAGGCAAATTGACAGGATCCTGGCCTCTTGGTTGTTCGGTCAGGCAGGGTTGCCCCCTTAGTGCTCTGTTGTATGCTATAGCCACTCACCCGTTGTTGACTTATCTTGATTACTTGACTTCTGTTGAGCGTCTTCATGGTTTGCGGTTACCTTCGGAACGTACCTTTGTTGGCCAGGCATACATAGATGATTCGTTGTTTATGCCTCGTAATCAGAAGGCTGATGTCGAAGTGATTATGGAAGCTTTGCAACTCTTTGGCATTGCGGCTGGGCTTAAAGTCAACTTTTGTAAATCGAAGCTTCTGCCTCTTTGTTCTTGTGATTGGCACAGTCTGTTGTGGCCATGTGAGATTGTTTCTCCGAATATGATTACTAGGCACTTGGGTTATCCAATTGGATGGAATGTCACACATTCTCAGAAAGTAGATTGGGTTATCCAGTGTTCGAATGTCAAGCTACATGTTCGTTTGAGAATTGTTCAGAGCATTTTGTTGGCTTATGTTGAGTTCTTTTTACCTTTGATGCATTGGCCTCGTCGTTGTCTTGATTCTCTTATGTCGGACATCATGTCCCATCTGTGGCGGACTCATGCTCGGAAGAAAGGCTTGCGTTTGATGTCTATGGAGAAGCTTTGCACTCCTAAACGCATGGGTGGCCTTAACATTTTGGATTTGCGCAGGCATGCTCGGAAAGCTATGTTGTTGCCGATACTTGCACAACAAAATTCAGCCTTGGACTCTCATGTTTGCGCACCTTGGTCAGCATGTTGTTACTTCCTCTTTTGGCCATTGGAAACGATCTATCTGGGAGGTGGTTTTCGGCAAGATGGAAGGGTACATTCCTGGCTGCCCTCTTGCTTCCACTTTATTGTCTGCCTAGAAAGAGGTTACTATTCATCTTTCATGGAATCCTCAGCGGGAAGGTGATTCAATTCGTTTGGAGAGCCTCCACTGGAGTCGTGCATTTTCTCTTACTTTGGTCGATCGCTCCCCTCGCCAGGCTTACTTTCTCTCTGGCTGTGGTGTTCATGTGGTTGAAGATGTAGTCGATGAGGCTGGATATACTTTTGAGTTTCCCCTCGCCGCTCGCCGTTTTGGATTGGGTACGCATTACCGTCAGTTTTGGAGAGAACTTCAATGTATGGTGCTTGACTTTTTGCCAGCTTCGCCCTTACCTGATGGTGATCTTCGGGAAACGCCTCTTCAAGATATTTTTGCGGGTTGCATTTATGCTCTTCTTCTACCACAATCATGGCTTGCTGATCATTGTAATGATCTTTGGCACATGCATAAATCTGATCTCTGGTGGGGGAAGCTTCTCTCTGCCTTGTGGAAAAGCCATTTGCCGTCGAAAGAGCGACTATTTCTTTGGCGCTGTTTGCTTGGAGTGCTTCCTGTTGGCACTTTTCTTAGGGCACGTCATATTCGTCGTTCCTCTTGCGTCCGTTGCTCCAATGCAGAAGAGGATATTTGCCACTTGTTGTGGGATTGCGGCACTACTAGAGATTTCCTTCCCCATGTATTGACTTGTATGCGGCTCTACTTTCTTGGGGTTGTTTTTCACAAATGGTTCTGGGTGTCTGGCATTTTCTCATCGAAACTACAGCGGTTTGCGCTCTTCTTTATGTGAGTCAGATACTGGGCTTATTGGACCCTATGGAGTCAGCGTAATGCCTGCATGTTTCGTCATACTCATGCAGACCCATTCCCACTCTTCAAGCTTTCCCTGAGGCAATCGTTACGATTTTCTTTGGAAGTTGGTGATATCACTACAGAGATATATCGCCTTTCCTATGACTGTTTCTAGCTACTCTATACAGCTGAGTAGTTCAGTGTTCTTCACATTGTATATTACCCTTTTGGTGGGTTTTCCTCGCTTTGAGGTTTCCCACTCGTAAATTAATCAAGTAGATTTACAAAAAACAAAAATGTGTGTGTGTGTGTGTGTGTGTGTGTGTGTGTGTGAGAGAGAGAGAGAGAGAGAGAGAGAGAGAGAGAGAGAAGAGAGAGAGAGAGAGAGAGAGAGAGAGAGAGAGAGAGAGAGAAATGAAAATGAAATGAAACGTTATATTAACGTCTTCAAAAGGCCAGAATGACCTATGAGACCAAACTGATACAAAAGTGGTGAATCTATTACAATGTCTAGGTACCTTAGTACTCAAGTACTAAGTGTGAAAAGTGTGAAAGTGTGAAAATAAATGTGAAAAACTAAATACAAAGTGTTAAATAAACTTCTTAGGAGCATTCTGGGTGTCTGGCTAGAATGCTTCTAATCCTTTGTTGTAGTCTCCTCCGGTGAAGTGTGCTTCTGCATCTTGGTCGTGGTCGTCTCGATTTCCTAAGCTCAACTGCTTTGTCAATTAGGGTGCCTTTGGTATGAATGTGGGTACTCCTTTGTGCTGGCTTCTGGCCTCTTGCTTCTCCTTCCACTCCTGCTTCTCTTGATCCGAAGAAATCTGTGATCTGCCTCTGAGGCTGTAGTGCTCTTTGTCTTCTCATTAGATTATCCCTGTGCCGATGTAGTTCCAGTAGGTACAAGCCTAAGCATCTTTGATCTTGGTATTGCATGATTCTATCTAGAGGTCCAAAGCCTTCTCTAAAGAGGCAATGAAAACGCCCACGTATCTCATAGTATACTGGGCAGTGGCATATATAGTGTAATTCTGTCTCCGGCTCCATTCCGCATAACTTGCAAATTCTGCTCTCAGGTGGGATTCCCCTAAATCTGCCAAATTCAATTTCCAACTGGTGTGAGGATGTACGAATCTGACCAATAGCACATCTCAAACCATGAGACAGGTGGGTATCCATGTAACTCGGGCGAATCACAAATCCATCTTCAAATAGTTGTAAGAAGTTTTCTTTGTAATCGGCCATCTTCGTGCCCAATTCTTGTGTAGGGTCTACCCATGTCCTCTTAGTATCCAACTGTATAAGATCCTGTCGGATGATTTTATTAATCTCCGTTCGTGTAATTGCCAGTGATGGAGCCTCCAAAGAGTATTGGAAGGGGGGTAATCTTTCCATATTGAACCCGTGTCTCTGAAACCACGAGGACAGTTGCGCATACCAGCATGATGTATCCCCTTTCATTGCTAATTGTCGAGAGGATTCGAGGACCAAACTAGTATATCGGCAATTATTTGTATCTCACAAACCATGTATAAAGGACACTGATCTGGTAAGAGCTTCAATTTCTATCGGAGGGGCCGCTAGTTCCGCTCGGATAATCGCGTGTGGTACGGAGGCCTTGGCTCTTATCATTCAGGAAATCATAGATACCAAAGGTCTCTCCATTGACTTCCAATTATCTTCATCCACAGATGGTCCCCAAATCTGGACCCAATAAAGCATAGCCGAAGCCACCACAGTATCAAAGAGCCAAAGTTTTGTTCGTGGTTCCTGAAACTGCACTTGTGAACACATCCTCTCCAACCCTCCCAAGGCCGCAGAGGCTCTGGATAATCTAGCATCCGGTGCTTTCTTAAGAGTAATCTTCGGTCCTGCAAATACCACACCAAGGTATCTGTATGCATCTGTGTACTCTACTCTATCCTGGCCATATGCAAACGTAAGTACCGATCTCCTAACCCACTGCGGTTTGGTGTTAAACACCATAACTTTGGTTTTACCCAAGTTTACCGACAATCCACTGTCCTCCGCGAATTTATGTAATGCATCTAGATGCCTCTGCATTCCATCTGGTGATTCTGCTATCAATACAATGTCATCTGCATACAACAACAAAGGGATCCACGACCCTGTAAGTTGATCACCTCTGTCACCCTCTCTATCAATGTAATCTGATACCTCATCTATGTACATACCAAATAAAGTAGGGGACAGTGGGCATCCCTACTTTACTCCAACGGTGGAATGAACAATGTCGGAATCCCCTTCTGGAGTATGTACATAACCAGTTACTAACCCGTATAAGGCCATGATCCCCCAAAATAATCTCTTTGGGGACCCCTAACTCTTGCATCCTGCACATCAATCTGGCCCTTGGTACTGTATCAAAAGCTTTCCGAAAATCCACAAAGCAACAATACATCCTTCTCCCGTTTGCTCTTCCTTCCTTAATAATGGCTCTGAGCGGAATAACCCCTTCTCAATCCAGCTTGTCCTCTTGCCCTTATGCCCTCATTCTCTGCCCATCTACTCAATTTTTGTTCAAGAATGGATGCGTATAGTCGGGTCAAAGTGTGACCTACCATAATGGTACGGTAGTTCCCGGGTATCATAGGATCCCCTGACTTGAAAATAGGAACGATAGTAGATAATTTCCAAGATTCAGGTAATCCTTCACACATGACCCGATTAAACAGACGAGCAAGGACTTCTGAAAGTAGATCCTTGGCATGGATCAGATGTTCTGCTACTAAACCATCATGATCATATGCTCTTCTTGTCTTCATCTTATCAATGGCTTTTTCCACCATTTCCGTAGTAAAGAAAGTACTAGTAGCAGGGCATGGCTGTAGCGGATCTGGTAATGGAGGCTCTCCAGATACCATGTATAATGATGTTACATATTGACCCCAAATCTCGGGAGAAGTAATCATCGGAGGCGGTGAGTGCTCGTGAAATAAGTGCCAGGCCTCATGTGAGTCCTAACTCAAGAAGAGCTGATATAAATCCTTCTCCAGTTTGGCTAAAAATGCCCTTTTCTTGCGACGTACTATACGCCGAAGAGCAATCCGAGACTGCTTATATGTGATGATCCCAAGTGTAAGCTCTTTGTGGACCTGGGTTCTCGTCTCTCTGCATTCCTCGTCATACCAACTGTTTTGAGGCATGTTCCCAGATCCTCTCTTTTGATCAGGTTGAGTATGTGGGTATGCCTCTTGTGCTGCTCCATGTAGTATCTCTGTTAACTGAGAAGTAATCTCCTCTATAGTATATACTGGCTCGGCTGCCCACATCCTATTTTAGATCTTTTCCACATAGACTGAATCAGTCTCTGGCGTGAAAGTATACCTTGTGTGTGTCTTCTTCCTTTGTACTTGAGAGGCATTGTATTGGAAGGAGATTGATAAGGTCAAGAGAGCATGATCCACTGCAATCCCAACCGATCTCGGTCCCACCTTAAAGTCCTCGATACTACAAATAAAGCTTGGTGAAGTCATGACATAATCCACTGTACTGGCCCCATGCCTGTGCGGGAAGCATGTGAATTCCCCAAACGGGAAATTCTCTAGACCATTAAGTATGGCCACACCATGTCCCAACCATGTATAGTTGTCATCTCCATGAGATGTCTCCCATATTCAGTGTGTTCTTTATCCTGTGAGTTTCTAGTAAGCCCCCTCTATGATAAATCCACTTCTCTGAGCATTTCCTCAAAAGTATCATAGAATACTGCTTGAGAGTTGGCCGTTCTGGCATTAAAGTCTCCTAGGAGAACGATGTCTCCATATCTAGAGAACTCCCATATGTCATTATTCACTATGGAGAAAGGGGACTGTCCTTTAGGTGAGGAGTAGACTGAGGTACTTGGAGGGAAGTAGCATATAGCGATATATAGAAATCTACCTGTCTCGGCTCTCATTCTCACCCACATATACCTTGCTTGCTCATCTTTCCTGATAATCTGTAGTAGTGGTTTCAGCTCCTCTTTAAATAAGACTGCTACTCCTCCTGAACCCCGGCTACCCTGTAGAGATCTCTTGTCCGGTCGACCAGCTGTTTCCCATAAATAACCCTTCACATGTGGCATACGCTGTCCCGGTATCTGGTGTGTCTCTGAGTAGAAAACTATGTCTCTGTCCCTAAAGCTGTCTTCAAAGGCACCTACATCTAGCCTATATGATCCATTACAATTCCACACCGCTATCCGGAGCGTCGCCCCATAGGTCTCACACCGTCATGCTGAGCGCTTTTCCAGAACCACTACTTTCCCTCCTCTATAAAAGGCACTTTTCCCCTTTTCTCTTGCTGCCCTGATCTCTGGCATCAACTCTTGCATGTGTGCCACTTGTGCCAATGTAAGGTCATCTCCCAGGAAAATACCGGTTTTCTTAAGAGTTGGCCTCTTCTTTAGAAATTTTTTCCTTATTTCTATATTCGGGAAGCGGAGAATAAGTGCCCTATCCTGTATGTTTCCCTTGTGATCGATTCCTTTCTTGCCCACTCTCCATGCACTTGTGTGAGTAGGCTCTGTGATGCCCATGCGTTGTAGCAGTTCCTTCACTTCTTCATCTACATTCTCTTTGTCTTTGACTCCTGTGACCCGCACATGCAGAGCCCGATTATTCCTTTTCTGCTCTTCCTCAATGGTCATATTAATAATGATAGAAGTAGGTGTGGTCTCGAGCATCTGGGCCTTCCCTTTCTTCGCATCCTCAATCCATTTCTCTGCTTCATCAACCTTTTCTTGTGTCTTAACAAGACGTTCCGCCCATGAAGATGCCGTTTTCGATTTCTGTTCATCTCCTTCCCGTAGAGCTTTCATATGATCCTTCATGTCCTCGAGCTCCTTCAGCACCGAAGGTTGGTCGTCTCCCTTCTCCTTAGTTGCAGATTTGCAAGCCGCAAGTTCTCCTTTTAGCTCCTCGATTATTGCATCTTTTTCCCCCATGTGCTTTTCCATATTTGTTCTCCATGCTTCAAAACTTGCTACTGCCTCATCGAGTTTCTTTTGCATAACGCATTCTGTTACATTTACTTCGGCCTTGATTAGGTTTCGTAATTCCGTTTTCAAGATCTGAATCTCCTCATTCTGTATCCCCCGGAGTGCTCGCGTGCATTTCCTTCCTGATTCATCTCTCATATAGTTTAGCTCTGATTTGAGCATCACCTAGACCTTCTCCATCATTAGTTCATCATGTATCCTGGAGGTTTTCCCCACTCGTAAGGATCCTGGTGATAGTACAGTATCTCTGTTTCTCCGTTTAAATGTAGCTGTTGTTTTTTTTGGGGTGGTGTAGCTATCTACACCCAGCCCTTCCCCTTCGGTAGGCGGATCCATCGAACCCGAGCCACAACTGTGGGGTAGGGTACTAGGGTGAGGAATTGAGAATAGGGCAAACTTAAGAGAGAGAGAGAGAGAGAGAGAGAGAGAGAGAGAGAGAGAGAGAGAGAGAGAGAGAGAGAGAGAGAGAAAGAAAGAAAGAAAGAAAGATTTTTAACGTCTATGTCAGGCCGAAATCGGCCTATGAGACAAATCAAATGTACATGGTGTGTATGTCATCCGTCTATCGGAAAGACAAATGAAACAAAAACTGATACAAAACTGAACTGAGTGTAGGTAGTGGGGTATCTGAGGAGGGATGGAGCTCTATCTCTAGGGGTATATGCATGTCTATATGCTCAAGGTAGTACAATCATGAGAATGCATCAAGCTATCTAGCTCCATCCTGTACTAATGGGGGGATGTAAGATGTGGTACATGGGCGGGTCTGGTGCCAAGGCTGCCCGGATGAAAGCTGTCGGGTCGGCCCTCATCCGGGCCACTCGCTCCTCAGTGGCACGGCGCTCCCGGGCTCGGATCTCCTCGATCTGTCGGTGGTGGGAGCTCGCGCCCCTGTAGCCTGTGACTCGTGGTCGTCGTCTAGCTCGGCTCACCTCCGCCTGTGGGAGTGTCACTCCCCTCTGAGTGTCTGGTGGGGGAGGGGCGGTAATCCTCTGAAAGAAGTCTGTGAGCTGCGACTGTCTCCCCTCTGTCTGTGTAGTTGTGTGTGGCTATAGTAGTGTGTCCCGATGGCTCTGTATCTCTAGTAAGAACCGTCCGAGCTGTCTCTGATCTCGAGAGTCCATGATCTCTCGGAGAGTGGGCTGTCCTCTGAATAGGGCCTCATACTTGCCTCTGATCTCAGTGTATGCTCTGCATCTACATACAAAGTGCTCCTCACTCTCCACCTCCTCTGTGCAGGCTCTGCAGACGCGCTCCTCCCTGGGAACACCAGTATATCTCCCGATCTCAAATGAAATGAAATGTTATATTAACGGCTTCAAAAGGCCAAAATGACCTATGAGAATTATCTATTACAAAATAGTGAATCTAATACCATGTCTGGGTGCAAAAGAACTAGAACAAAGATACCGCTACTAGAATCCATCCTCATCTGCACTCTGGATGTCGAGAGAGTATGGCTCGAATCCTCTGCTTATGTCTCCGTCGATGCTATGTAGCCCCTCTCCTCAATTGTGGCCGTCTTGATCTTTGTAGCTCCAATGCTCGGTCGATGAGAGTACCGGTAGTGGTCGAATTTGTGGGCTGAGCTCGCAGTGATGGCTGCTCCTCTGGCTGTCCCATATCTAGTGAAAAGAAATCTGTAATCTGTCTCTGGGACTCTCTATCTCTATCTCTCCCAAGTAAAGTGTCTCTATAACTGTGTACCTCAAGTATATATAGCCCAAGACATTTCTGATCCTCAGAACTCATGACCCTAGAGAAAGGACCGAAACCCTCTTTGAATAAGCAGTGGAAACGGCCCCATAGTACACTGTGCAATGACATATGTAATGTAGCTCTGTCTCTGGCTCTAGCTGGCACAAGCGGCATATCCTACTGTCTCCTTGTATCCCTCTGGATCTACCAGTCTCAATCTCCAGCTGATGTGAGGATGTGCGTGTCTAACCAATGGCACACCACAAACCATGAGACATATGTGTGTCCATGTAGCTGGGTCGAATAACAAACCCATCTCCTGTGAGATTGAGAAGATGCTCTCTATAGAAATCCATCTTCGTGCCCAACTCCTGTGGCGGCTCTATCCATGTCCTCTTGGTATCTAACTAGATCAGGTCCTGACGAATAAGTTAGTAATATCCACCTGTGTAAGAGACATCGAGGGTTCCTGAAGAGAGTATTGGAAATGGGGCAACCTGTCCATGGCGAAGCCATGCGTCTGAAACCATGATGTCATCTGTGCATACCAGCATAAAGTGTCCCCTTGAAAAGCTAATTGTTTGGAAGACTGAAGGGCCAGTCTAGCATATCTGTCTCTAGTAGTATCGCATAAGTTGTGCACAAAGGAGACTGATCTGGTAAGCGCCTCAATCTCCATAGGAGGGGTAGCTAGCTTTGCTCGAATGATAGCGTGGGGTACGGAGGCCTTGGCTCCGATCAGTCGAGAGATCATAGATACCAATTGCCTCTCCATACGTCTTCAACCATCCTGGCCTACAGAAGATCCCCATATCTGCACCCCATACAACATAGCTGAGGCTACTACAGTATCAAAGAGCCATAACTTTGTCCGAGGTTCCTGGAATTGAACTTGCAAACACATCCTCTCCAAGCCTCCCAAGGCCGCAAAAGCTCTAGTCAGTCTAGTCTATGTTGCTCTCCCCAAAGAAAACCTCGGCCCAGTGAAGACAACCCCAAGGTAAGTGTATGCATCTATATACTCTACAATCTCCTGACCATATGTGAAAGTCGGTGCTGATCTCTTGATCCACTGTGGTGTGGTGTTAAACACGATAACCTTGGTTTTACCAAGGTTTACAGACAATCCACTATCCTCTGCAAAACTGTGTAATGCATCCAACTGTCGCTGCATATCCTCTGGTGAGTCAGAGATCAACACAATATAATCAGCATATAACAACATTGGGATCGACGTCCCTGCCAGTTGGGCACCTCTATCACCCTCTCTGTCAATGTAATCAGACACCTCATCAACATACATACCAAATAGAGTAGGAGACAATGGGCAGCCCTATTTCACCTCAATGGTGGAGTGAACTAAATCAGATTTCCCCTCCGGAGTGCGTACATGTCCCATCACTGATCTCTATAGAGCCATAATCCCCCAAATCAACACTATGGCACCCCCATCTACTGCAGTCTCTCCGCATCAATCAAGCTCTCCGTACCATGTCAAATGCTTTGCGGAAATCCACAAAGATGCAATAAATCAGTCTCCCATGTGACCTGCCCTCGTCAATGATGGCTCTGAGTGTCAGAATATGATCAAGAGTGGAGAAACCCCTCCTGAAACTGGCTTGGCCCTTTGCTCGTATACCCTCATCCTCTGCCCAATTACTCAACTGTTGCTCAAGAATGGATGCATACAACTGTGCCAATGTGTGCCCAACCATAATAGTGCGGTAATTCCCAGGCTGTGTAAGATCACCTTCTTTGAAGATAGGCACAATAGTAGACAACCTCCAAGTATCAAGTAACCCCTCACACATGGCACAATTGAACAACACTGCAAGAACCTCTACCAGCATATCTCTAGCATGTATAAAGTGCTCTGCTACTAGACCATCATGATCATATGCTTTGCTGGTCCTCATCCTATCAATGGCTCTCTTTACCATCTCAATGGTAAAGAAGGTGTTGGTAGGTGGGCATGGCTCTGTAGGATGTGGAAGGGGGTCTTGTCGAGGAACTGTATATAACGATGATGCATACTAGCCCCACACATCAGGAGAAGTAATCATTGGGGGAGGGGAGTGCTCATGAAATAATCGCCATGCCTCTCCTGAGTCTCTACTCAATAACAACTGATACAAGTCTCGCTCACTCCATCTAGGCCAAGTAAGCTCGTTTCTTCCGTCGCACTAGGCGCCGAGAAGCAATCCGAGATTTTCTGTAAGTGATGACTCCTAAAAGAAGATCCCTCTGAAGCTGGGCTCTCATCTCTTTGCACTCCTCATCATACCAACTATTCTGGGGCATGCTCTCAGAATGTTGCCTCCGACCAGGCTGAGAGTGTGGGTATGCCTCTGATGCTGCACCATGCAGTGTCTTAGTGTAAAGTGGTGCACTCCTTCACTGAGAGGCCAGGACCAGCTGTGCATAGACGGCTATAGATCCCCTCTTTATAAACCGAGTCAGTCTCTGGTGTAAGTGTAAAACGGGTATGTGGCCTACCTGCTAATGTCTGGGTTGTTCTATACTGAAATGAGACAGACAATGTCAAAAGAGCATGATCCACCGCTACGCTCACTAGTCTTACTCTCACTATGAGATCTTGAATACAAGGAATAAAGCTCGGCTGTGCCATAACATAGTCCAATGTACTGGTCCCGTGGCCCCGTGTCTGTGTGAAAAGCATGTGAAACCGGCTGCTCCAAGAAATCGATGTAAGCCATTAAGTATGGCTAACCCATGTGTAGTCGTCATCTCCGTGAAGTATCTCCCATACTCTGTCTGCTCTCTGTCATGTGAGCATCTGTCAAGCCCCAACTCACTCACATCCAGCTCTCTAAGCATCTCATCTGAAGTATCGTAGAAGACATTGAAGTCCCCTAGGAGGATGATATCACCATCCCTAGAAAACTCCCATATATCATCATCTAGTATAGAGAAAGGCGACTGTCCTCTGGATGCAGCATATACTGATGTACTGGGGGGAAGTGACATATGGCAATGTATAGAAATCTGCCTGTGTAAGCTCTCAGCCTCACCCACATGTATCTAGCATGATCATCTCTCCGTACAATATGTAGTAGTGGCTGCAACTCCTCCCAAAATAGCATTGTTGCTCCTCCTAAACCTATACTCCCATGCTCAGATCTCGAATTGTCGTGCGGGCTGTCTCCCATTTGTATCCCACCACATGTGGCATAAGCTGTCTAGGGGCTTGATGAGTCTTTGAGAAGGAAAAAAATGTCCCTGTCTCTGAAATTGTCCTCAAAGGCACCAACCTCCAACCTCATAGATCCATTACGATTCCAAGTAGCCATCTTCAATGTAGTCCCATAGGTCTCACACCGTCATGTAGAGCGCCGCTCTACAATCGCCACCCGACCGTCTCTATAAAAGGCCATCTTTCCCTTCTCCCTTGCCGGCATTATCTCTAGCATTACCTCTCTCATATACGCAAGCTGTGAGAGAGAGAGATCATCACCGAGGAAAATACCTCTCTTCTTGAGAGTAGGCCTCTTTCTCAAGAATTCCTTCTTCTCTTCCAAGAAGGGGAAGCGTAGTATGAGAGCTCTCCCTTTTGAAGATTCTCCCGGGCCATCACTCTTCTTGCCCACTCTCCGTGTCTTTGCGTGTGAAGGCTTGTCCACCCCCATTATGGATGTGATTCTTGTGACCTCTTTGTCCACATTTTTTATGTCCTTGAGGCTGGTTACCCTCACATGTAGAGCCCGCATCCTCCTTCGTTGTTCCTCTTCGAGGCTCATGTTAATAAGAGTGGGTGTACTCCTTAAGGAGATTCCTCACCTTTCCCTTTCTTGGCAACCTCAATCCATTTGTTGGCCGCCTCTACTTTCTTTTGTGTTGCGGAGATGACCGCGGCTCATGACTTCTTCTCCTCATCTTCCTTGATAACCCGTATTTCTTCTCTCATGGTATTCAATTCTTCCATCATGGATGGCTGAATTTTTCCTTCTTCGAGCCGTCCACTTTTTGCTTGTAGATTTCGGATGATGGAGTCTTGGATGACCACTTTCTCCTCAAGCGAAGCGATCCTCTTGCATGCCATCTCTTTCTTCGGTCCATCTTTGAAGAATAGTGCTTCTCTCCTACCTCCACTTTTCCACTTCGTTTCTCCATTCTCTCATTTCCTTCTCTATTGCCGACATCCTCTTCCCTGTCCGCATGAAAGAGGCTTTCTGGGCGGCCGGTGATGGATGCGTCTTCTTACACATGGGGAAGCCATTGACACTTCTCCGATGCTTCCCATTATCTATATATAGATAGATAGAGAGAGAGAGAGAGATAGATAGATAGATAGTTCTATTATCGTCCTGGGAGGTCAAATATGACCTATGGGACCAAATGAACATGTCACGTGGTGTGAGTGGAGTTCATAAGTGACTCTCGATGCTCAAAAATGGCTGAAATGAGCGTCGCAATAGAGAGTCCACATCGTGGTTGGGAGAGGAAGGTATGTAGGGAGAGCTCATGGCTGAATATATGGGGAAAAGAGGACCTAATGTGGTCAAAAGCTGAGCACTCAAGTAGTGTGTGGTACTCACTCTCTCGCACTTGACGAGGGCATAAGATGCAAAGTCGATGACACTCCTCGCCAGTGCCCCAACGTCCTGTCTCGCAGCGTAGAGAATGGGAGCTAAGACGAATGGAGGCAATGGTGCGGATCGCACTCAACGGGATGGGCTCAAGGATGTAGGAATGGGTTCGGTTACCTCGTTCCGAGAAGAAGAGAGATTTGTAGTTTGGGGCAACGTGTGTGGTGTAATGGCTGAAGCGAGAACCTCCAGATTTCTCCCAAGCCATGATACATTGGCGTTGTAAGAAGGCCTCATTAACTTGGGAGTCGATCGACGCATCCTTGACCAAGTGACATGCATCCCATCTTCCAAACCATTTCTTGATATCAAGCATCCACCCCGAACTTAGTATTTTGCTCTTGCATGTCTTTTGAACCTTTTGACTTGCTTCATATGCGATTCTAGGAAGTCGATGCAAAGGGCTACGTTGTGTCTTACGCATGTACTCCACAACCCTTTCCATGCCCAAGACCTCAATGGGAAGCGATCCGGACTCAAGAAGTAAGAGCATGTAGGGTGTTTGTGTCTTGACTTGGAGAAAGTTGGTGAGAAAACGCTTTTGGACATTCTCAAACTCTTTCCAAGTAGACTTCCCGATGCTTCCACCCCACACCTCCACTCCATAAAGAAGCACCGGTGTCACCAATGTGTCAAAGAGGTACTTTTTGAGAGCCCAACACTTGATCTCTCCTGCATTGCACATGTTCTCAAATGCATAATAAGCCCTCTTTCCGGCTTCCAAGCGACGCATTGCACAATCCTTCCATTTATGATTGGATGGAACCTCAAGGCCAAGGTACTTGAAGTGATCTACCACTTCAAGTTTCTCATTGTTGTATACAATGCATGGATTTTCGTCATTGAGGGTCTTTACAAGCATAACCTTGGTTTTGGATCCATTCACGATCAGCCCGCTATGTAGGCAAAAGCATTCCAAGACACTCATAAGCTTTTGTGCATCTTCTAAGGTATGTGCCAAGAGCACTACATCATCGGCATAAAGCAAAAGCATGATCACCGCATTTCCAATCTTAACCTCTTCTATGCCTTCTTGCTGCATAAAATCAAGAACCATGTATTCCAATTCATCAATGAGTAGCCCAAAGAGGGTTGGGGAAAGTGGGCATCCTTGTTTGACACCAATAGTGCTTGCAAAAAATTCTGAAATTCCATCTCCCATACGTAATCGACATATCACTTTTTGGTAGATGCGAAAGACTGCATGCATAAATTCTCTCGGCACTTGAAGGCTTTGCATACGTCTCCAAAGATTTCCTCGCGGTACCATGTCAAAAGCTTTCTTGAAATCCACAAAGCAACAATACAACTTTTTTCCTTTCAATCGAGACGCTTCCATAAGAACTCGAAGAGTGACAAGGTGATCAATAGTGCTATGATGCTTTCGAAAACCTGCTTGGCCAAGCGCACGTTTGCCATTCTTTTCAGCCCATTCACTTATCTTCATCTCCATGATACATCCAAATAACTTTGCCATCAAAGAACCAACCATTATAGTGCGATAGTTGTTCACATTGTTTACATCTCCTCCTTTGTGCAAAGGTTTGATCCAATTTGCACTCCAATCATGAGGCATGCCATACTGAAGTGCAAGGTTAAACATATCGCATATCCAATATCGTGTTTTCTTGCTTGTCCATTTAATCATTTCAGCCTTGACACCTTGAAGGTCACCTGCCTTGCGAGTAGCAAGTTTCTCAAGCGCGCGGCATACATCTTCAATGGTAAAGAAGGGAGACATAAATGGAAGGGAGCTACAACCCTCCATCTTATCAACATTGGGTTGCTCATAGAGGTTCTTACAATGCATATACATATCCTCAAGAGTCAAGTCACCAAAGCTCTCAACGCGCTTGCCTTTTAGATTTTGCCAAAACTTGCCACATGCATGTGCTTTCTCTTGTGCTAAAAGAAGTTGTTTTTCGACTTCCCACCTTCTCCTCTTCTTTTGAACAAGTGCTTTGTATGTGTGTGAACATTCCAAGTAAACTTCCTTGTCTTTGATTGCATCCAATCTTAGCAAGTGTTTTCGGGCTTGACTACATTCCATGTCAAACCATTTCTTCTTGGTGCTACCCTTCTTAGACCTTTTGCAAGACATGTGTTTCACCGAAAAGCATTCCTTCGCACAAGAGAAAATTACTTCTTTGAAAACTTTCCACTTGCATTCTAATGTTGGGCTCCCTTGATGCTCTATCATGCTTAACATTTGGTCCACCATATCAGCATATATAAGTGCTCGTTTGAAGTCTAGACGTAGGTACAAATGATTCACATCATGATTGGAGGCTACATGCTCGGGCCGTTTACCACACTTGAGGTCAATACATAACATCCTATGATCCGATTCCGGATTCCATTCACCAAGTGTAAAGCTTTGTATGCATTCTAGAGTGGCTTCTGAGAACAACATATAGTCAATCACGCTAGCACCATTGTGCTTTCTACATGTAAAGTCATTGGTGCCTTGCCATAGAGATACACCATTTGCAATGAGCATTCCGGTACTATTGCACATATGTAGAAGTGACTTTCCATAGTGATCCACTTCTTTTGCATCATTAGAACTTCGATTATACATGTATGAGTCATCCACTCTTCTTGATACATGCGGCATGTCAACTTGTTGTGTGTCGTGTTGTAACATATTTGTGCGAGCATTCATGTCTCCAAAAACAATGACTTCACCTTGATTCTTGTAATAAGCAATGTCTTCCTCTAGTTCAACAAAGGGCTGATCTCTATCCATATTCAAGCGAGCATAAAAGTTGGAGTCATAGTGAGGAATGTAGCAGCCGGCCACAAACATGACTTGACCATTTGGTGGGCTGATTTTCAGCCATAAGTAGCGTTTATACTTATCTTCTTTGACAATGGAAACATCTTTCAAACCCTTTTTGGTCATACATGCTATGCCTCCTTGGCCTCTTCGTTGCTTTGCATTTTTGGCCCACATCAAAGAATGTACATCGTATTTGTCAAATCCAAGAATTTGTTGCGCATCATGCTCCCATGTTTCGACAAGAAGTATCACATCGGAGTCATTGGTAAGCTCATCAATGCCAATTCCCGCATTCCATGGATACCCGTTACAATTCCAAAAGCTTATTCGCAAGCGTGAGTTGGTCTCATAGATCATGTGTCCCTATTTGTTGGGTGGACTTGCATCCTCCTCAAGTGCCTTTTCTTCTTGAGATGATACCTTAACCTTCTTGCTTCTTTCCTCGTATGCTTTGCGACGTACATTTTGTTGCATAAGAGTGCGATCCTCATATACATTACAACCCGTTCCTTTGAGGTAGATCCAACCATTGTCAAGGATGATCTTTCTCTTTACCTCATCAGCCATGGTACATACAATAGGTCTTTCTCCCGAGCGAGGGACTCCTTGTTTTCCAACTCGATGTGCACCATAAGCCATGATTCCTGACATGCCAAAGTGTGTAGCAAAAAACTCTTCAATAGCAACCGCAAGAGATTGGGGTGTTTCCATGCTTTCCTCCTTGATTCCACGAATGACGATGTTCTTTGAGCGTTTTTGTCGTTCTTGCAATTCTTGAGTGTCCACATTCTCTACATTCTTTGCTTGGACAACGGCTTGCGTGATAGGAGATGTAGAAACCACATTATCCTTACATATATCAGCCCATGATTTGGATGCATTTCTCATCTCACATACATCATGTCGTATTGTATCTATCGTTTCCTCTTTCAATACATGATCACTCTCAACTTTGCTCAAGCGCTCTTTCACTACATTCATGTCCACAAGAGAGCGTTTACATTCTTGAACTTCATTCTCAAGATGCATCAAGCGCGTTGTTTGCATTTCAAGAACCTTCTTGAGGTGCTCATTCTCCACAACGAGAACTCTTAAAGTACCATTTTCCATTGCAAGTGCGCGCAACTCTTCACCTTGCTTGTTGACGGTTTCTTGTAACGAGATCAAGTAAGCCATGATCATTGCTTCCGTTGTTGTAGACGATGTGGTTGGATTAGCATCCAAATTCCTTGGAGATTTTGCATCATTCTCCATGGCGAGTGTGGCTTTTCCACCCTTGCGAGTTTTGTCTGACATTGCCTTCAAGTCGGCAACAAAAACGCAAAGTTTTGACAGTTTTTTCAGTTCTGAGATGCTGTTACAGCAAAGCCTTCCATTACACAGAAAAATTCTGTCTTTACATCAATGCGTAGAGGGCTTCGTGCTCTTCGATTGAGGCTATAGATCACCTAAATCGGAGTTCGGATGAGCAAGTTATGGTCAAAAGAGTGAACTGCTGTCTACTAGGTCAAAAAACGGCTGTGTGTGTGAGAGAGAGAGAGAGAGAGAGAGAGAGAGAGAGAGAGAGAGAGAGAGAGAGAGAGCATGCCATGGCCTTACCCTTGCTATACTAGTATTAGAGTGTGTAATCCACAAGTTCTAGGTTCTCCTTTGCTTATTTCGCTTGCTGTAGTAGCCTGTCAAGTCACCTAAGCTTCATTCCGCCTGTAACAGACTTGGACACCCCAAGCCGAGAATCTACCACAACACACGTGAGAAAATTGAACAAAACTGAGAGAGAGACAACATGGCACGACGAAGCTCCACGCCTTGAGGGATTGGCCCCAAAGATTGACACCCCTTGTAGTATTTCTTTATTATTAATGCCTCACAAAGTACAATGTTCGAGGGTCCTCATCTCAGCAGCGCTCACAAGCTAATCTGCCTGAGCCTAAGACCCTGGCAATCTATTTATAGGCCCTGGACCTTCCAAAAGCAAAGTACATGAAAAGCTTCAAGTCTAAAAGCATGTGGGTCCAAAAGCTAGCGCTAGAGTTGCCAATGCGATTTGCAAAAATCCGTACAGGTGCCACGTCAACAGCGCAAATTGAGGAGGTCCGTACAGTGCCACGTCACAATGTCAACGCGAATTCCGAGCTATTTACAACAGTGCCACATCATCAGATCCACGCATTTTTTAATCCTTGTGTCTCTTAGGCCCCGTCGGACAGGGTCCATAAGTTGGTAGGAACCGAACTTTAAAAATTAGGCCACTCGACAAGACTTGAAAGTTGGTAAAACTTAGTCTGCATCTTTCCCTTGGGATTTGACCCCTCTGTCCACAGTCCGTCCTTTAGGTCATACCACGTCATCACTTTGTGACATACCCTCTCTTGAAAGAATTGTAATCGCCCTCGATATGCCTGCAAAAACAAACATAGGACACAAAACTAGTTCAGAAGACATTGACTCTTAAGTACTGACGCATTCGACGACACATATACTCTACTTGCACGAACACGACAGTCACATCACATTCACATCACTATCCCTGTTGGATCTTAGATGAGAGTCATGTTCACGGTAACGTATTTAGCAATCACATCTAGACCACACTGATCTCTAGCGGATGTCTTGATTAACTTCATATCCACATCACCCCTTAGATGAACAAGACCAAAATGCTACACTCATTTTTTCTTTCAAACATGCACTCAAACACTACGCACATGAGAGAGCATATATAACAGATTCATTTTAGGAATCCCCATTTTAAAGTACTTCTTTTCATAAACTCATACAGCAGAATACTGTCAGCCTGTCAGTATCCTTGAAATCACAAAAGAAATGAGTAACTTTATTCCATCTGCTTTAAAAAATTTATCGTTGTTGCTTAGAATAGGTGAAACCTTCTTAGCACCCTTGATAATCTCAAATGGCACCTTCCCGATAGACGCATGTACTGTATTGTTGTAGGCAAACTCCACCAAAGGCAACAAAGGCACCAAAGGAAAATACTTCTCCCATTGAGCCTTCTGATCAAAGATTGTTGCTTTAAACCACTAAGTTAGCTATCTTTGATTGCCCATCTATGTATGGGTGGAAAGAGGACGAGAATTGTAAACGTGTAGAAATATTCTCCTAGATTACCCTCCAAAAAAACAGGTAAAACAAGGATCTCTATCTCAAACTATAGACTTAGGCATACCATGTAGTCAAAATATCTGTGAGACAAACAACTTAGCCAAATGATCGGGCTTAATTGTCTTCTTGACCGGAACAAAATGAGCCTGTTTGCTAAACCTGTCGATGATTGTCCAAATACCATCATGCCCACTCCGAGTCTTGGAAAGATAAAAAATGAAATCCATTATTATACTTTCCCATGGTCGGCTAGGAATAGGTAAAGGTTGCAGAAGACATGGTACCTTATGCTTGTCAAACTTGACCTTCTGGCATACTAAACAACTGCGAAAAAACTCATCCACATCCTTGTTAAGCCTTGGCCAATAGAAGAACTGTTCCACACCTTTCAAGGTGGTCTCTATGCCGCAGTGGCCCGAAAAAGGTGGATAGTGGTACTCTATCACAGTCTTAATCTGCAACGCTTGTATCACACACAACAAATTTCTATCGCATCAAATAGCCTTCCTTGAGCGAATAGATTGTAACCACTTCCCCACTCTGTAGTCGGTCAGATATGTCTACAAAATCAGGATCCATGGTGTATTGATCTACCATATTTTTGAAGCTGTGGTGATGAATCGCCAAAATAGCAGACCAATGGCTTGCGAGACAGTGCGTCTGCCACCACACTTTTTGTCCCTAAACATGGAGCTAAAATGTTTTCCCACGCTACCTGCTTGTCCGAAGGCTGTTTCTAAAACAAGAAGTATCTCAAACTCTAATGATCGGTGGGCACCGTGAAATCGACTCCCAATAAAAAGTGTTGCCAATAAGTAAGAGTATGATTGACGGTCAAAAGCTCTTTCTCATAAATTTGTGCAACCCGTTCTGGTCGAGAAAACATTCTGCTCTCATAAGCTATAACATGGCCCTTTTGCATTAAGGCCGCACCTAGACTGCGACCATAGGCATCGCAGTATACCTCAAATGGTTTTGCAAGTCTGTGAAAACAAACATTGGACTAGTTGTCAACTTTTCTTTGAGATTCTTGAAGGCTACAATTTTTTTTTTTTAGTTAATGAAACTGCCCATAGGGCTATAACCTCCTCTACAAGAGAGGACCACAACAATCTTGATGGGGAGACTCTCCCAATGAAAAAACAACACATGTACAATGAGGCTAGATCAAGGGATGGGAGGAGGGAAGAGCCACACAAGTGGACGGCAGTGCCATCTGAGCACACCTTAGACCATGGTGAAGAATGGCCTAGGACGCCAAAGTCGAAGGAAAGCCTCTCTACGCTCCCGCATGCGATCTGAATTGCCCTGAATTCTCTCGAACTGTCCTCTGAGAGTATGAACCAGCTCAAGCCAAAGATCCCGAACAGTCTCTATTGGTGGTACAGGGCGAGCCTCGAAGATGCGGAAGCAACGGGCCCGCCAGATGAACCAGAGTGTCAGGCCACTGAAGCGCGCTCCCAACACACCTCTCTCTCACTGCACCACTCCTATGGAGTAAGCTCTGTGGCAGGCTGGAGTGTAGGTCGCCCCCCCTGCATCACTATCATCCTGCTCGTGGATGATAGCTCAAACTGAAGTGCCGGGCCCATGAGAGTGGACCAAGAAGCTACCCCCCAAGTGTACTGCCGAGCCGTGGAAAGAGCGGGCATCAGCCGAAGAACACGAAGCCACACCTGTTGTGCCAAGGGACAATCCCAAAGACAGTGACACTGACTCTCCACAAGATGTTCACAAGGTGTGCATGCGAACGAGAGGTCTCTGTGCATCGGCCAGCTCCCAACTGTTGTAGCTTTGTGTGCGACCAGCCACTGAAACAAAGTGACTTGCCTCGGCAGTCTGTAGTCCCACAACCTCTCCCAAAAAGCTGCCAAGAACTTAGTTGTGAGACCCTCCTCCTGCCAATGAGGTGCTGCAGCAGGGCAAGACTCTTTCTGTGCTGCCAGTATGTGACGTCCCAGTCGAACAGTGTACTGAAAGAAAGGGACGCCTGGGTGGTCTGCAGAAGAGAAGGGGTCCCTCCAGAGCCACTCTCTAGGATCCTACTGTACTCGTGCCAGTGGACAGCACTCCCAATCCCACAGTCTCCAACGTCCAGTCGCAAGAGCAGCTGGGTCAGGATCGATGACACAAGTCCTCCCACAGATGCCAACCACTCGGATCCTCTGAAAACAACACTCTGCTACCTGCAGGGCCTCTACTGCAACTCGCTGTAAGCATCCCTCACCGTGTAGCTCAAAAAACAGGGAGGGAACAGTCTCTGAGCAAGCCCGACCAGAGATGAGAACCTCAAGTCGCGTGAAGGCTCCCATCCATCTGGGCGCTGCTGACTCGAGAGGTGTGAGCCACTCAGCTGGAACGGCCTTTGAGATGTCCTGGCACATGCTGTGCACCCCTCTCATGCCCTGTAGCTGAAAGCCCTGTAGCTCCTTTGACAAGCTTGAAAAATGTAACCAGTCACCTAAAGAGCGTGCTGGACCCACTGCCATGGAACCCCAGGAAACATGAGGCCGACTATCAACCAAGTGATCTCCCTGAGTGCTAACCATGGGGTTCCAAACAAGGGGTTGTCGCAGGCGCTCCTCCATGCAAGTAGGCTGACGTTGCTCCATGCCTCGCCCCAAGTGCTCCCAAGATCGAAGCAACCCCACAGCGAAGCGATCCTCCAGTCTCCTGCTCAAACCAACTCTACGCATCTCTGTGAAGGTTGCTAGGGGCCTCCTGCCTGAGGCACCCTAGCATGAAGCTGCTGTAACAAGAACTTCTTCCAGGGCTCCTCACCTAGAAGAAGACCTCGCACGATGAACTTCCCAAGAAGGCCTTTGCTCTGCTGTGCTAGGTCTATGATCCCAAGCCCTCCCTGGGAACAAGGAAGAATGATGACCTGCCAAGCCACTTTGGCCCAGGTTGTCTGAGTGTCTTGCCTTGACCAAAGGAAATTCCTGATCAGCCGCTCTACCTGGATGATACAAGAACTCCAGAAGATCTAGCAAGAAGTGATATACCACATAGTAGCCAATAGTACCTAGTTGGCCACTACAACTCTACCAGCCAAAGAAATCGTGCGGAGCTCCAATGTAACAACTTCCTCCTTATAGACAGGAGGAGGGGAGCAATCTGCTGCTCGGGAGACAAGTCCAAACCAGCGTGACAGCCCAAGTACCGAACTGTAGTCCCTGGGGGAATCCACCTGAAACCCTCACCTGGCATCTAGTCGAGCACCGGAGCACTACCAACCGAGAAATCTTTCTCCAGTTGATCAGTGCGCCAGATGCACAACAGAAGGTCTCAAGAGCCTGCTCACACCTGTGAAGTTTGGCCTCTTGGCCATCCAAGTACAAGGCTGAGTCTTCAGCAAACTCAACGTCCAGTAGCTCATCTCCCCGAATAGGAAGTGCTAAGCCCTGTAAACCAACCTGCTGCGACACCAAAAACCTGCTCATTGCCTCAGCATAGAGCAGAAAGAGGAAGGGGGCAAGAGGGAAACCCTGTCTGACCAAACGTGTGAGCATGAAATGATCACCTCTACCTCTTGACAAAAGTACCTAACTGTGTGCCCGTCTGTACAAAGCTGACACCCCTCTGATCCAAGCATCTGAGGAGCCCATCCTGCGTAGAGTGCCCTCTAGAAAGTCCCAGTCAACTTTGTCGTAGGCCTTCTCAAAATCTAGAAGAAGAATCACCTCACCACGGAGCCGCGCAAGGGCAGAAGCCTCCCAAAAAGTAAAGATGTTGTCAAGGATACTGCGTTCCTTGACAAAACCTGTCTGAGTCCCATGTATAAGGCTCTCTAGAAGTGGCTGAATCCTCAAACTCAGAGCCTTGGCAAGAATTTTGTAGGCTGAGTTGAGGATGGTGATGGGGCACCACTGTCGAATCTCATCTCAAGGAGCCACCCTCCTTGGGAATGAGGTAGATCAGACCCTCACTCATGCTGTCAGGCATCTCTCCTGCGTGCAAGATGTATTGAAAAGCACTACAGAGATTTGGGCCAAGCAAGTCCCAGTACTCCAAGAAAAAACTGGGAATTAAGCCATCCTCACCTGGACAGCTATCACGGGGAAGTGCACTAAGAGCCGTGTGCAACTCCTCAAGCTGAAGTGGCAGCTCAAGCCTCTGACGCATCTCCTCGGTCACAAGGCAAGGCATCTGTGCCCACACCTGCTCCCTGCATGCATCCTGACGCTCTGACTGAGGCTCTGCAGACAGTAACTCACGATAAAATTCAGTAGCAACTGCACGTATGTCCTCTGGCTCATAAGCAACTAACCCGTTGGGCCTCCTCAACTGAGTGACCTTGGCATGCGTATGCCGAGGTCCCACTGCCTCGAAGAAAGCACCAGTCACTCTGTCACCCACCTGTGTCCACTGAGATGCCTGTTGATGGAAAGCAAACTCATGGCGCCGCTCCTCTGTGCTAACAAGCTCCTGGTGAGCCTATTGTAGCTGCTCCTCCAACCAAGGACTATCTGGATGCTGCTCCTGCATCCTCTGCAAGGAAGCAACGCCCCGTCTGAGACGCTGCTCCTCCTCTCTCGCTGCAGCCAGGCTAGCCAAAGACTCCTGGAGAAAGAAACGACTAATCTGAGCTAGTCCTAAGGCCACTCTGTTAGCAGGAGAATCCTGCATGTCCAAGCTCTCTGTCTAGAGAGCCTCTACTCGCGCTCTGAGTGCAGAGTCCAGCAAGACCCTCTCAGGGATGTGAAGCATCGTGCTCCCCCTCCTTTGTCCGTCTGCCACTGTAAGGATCACTGGTGCATGGTCCGAGAAGGAAATCTCTGTCAGAATGCCAACTGTCCCACCCAAGTCACTGAAATGGTCACTAGTGTGGAAGCAATCTATCCGCGATACATTCAGTCCTCCCACTCTGGTCCGAACGAGAGAAGGCCAGGCTGTCTGGGGGCCTCACAAAACTAGAGTGCTGCCACACATCCGAGACCCTCAGAGTCATACAAAACCTCTCCCAAGCTGTTAGCTCAACCCCATGCACAGTAGCATGGATACCACCAATCCTGTCAGAAGGGTCCTCCAACATGTTGAAGTCACCCCCTATGCACCAATGTTCTGCCTGCGGCAGAGACTCAACAATCTCTGACCAAAACTTTGCTCGTGCACTCGCCATATTGGGTGCATATATATTCAGGAAGCCCACAAGGCAACCCTGAACCTGCATAGTGATCCACTGAGCCCTGCCTGGCACAATAATCCATCTGCCCACAATGGCCTGCTGCAAAGAATCCGCAATAGTCATACATACCCCACCCTGGATGCCTCGAAGTCCAAAAGCAGCTGACCAAAAAGTATCATATCGTCCATGCAAGAGTTGACCACAACGTCTAATGCGGCTCTCACACAGTTGATGCTCCTGTAGCATAAGGAGATCAATCTCTCCTCCCACAAGGCAGCGCTGAAGCTCCTGACGCAGTCGGCTCCGCTGACGCTGAAACTGGGGCCCACCAAGTCCCTGCACGTTCCATGAGGCGATCCTAATGGGGAGCGAGAGAGAACCGATGCTACCGCAGCAGCTAAACGTGCTATCTTCGAGGCTGGCTTGGATGGGGAGTAATCCGCATCCGAGCATCCTCTAGATAGGCGTGACTGTAACGAGTGCTTGTGCCTGGCCCAAGCCCAAGTAGAGCGAGCCGTACGTAAAGCAACCTCCTCTGTCCAGGAATCCTCATGAATGTGTACATAGCATGGCAAGCACTGCGTATCAGCAAAGAAGTGAACCACAATGTGTCTACATCCTGCTGTATCTGGAGGGGTCACCGCAAACTTGGCCAATGGCCACAAAGTCTGAAGCATGTCTGTAACTCCTAGGTCTCCCATGTGGTGAGAGAACTCTAGGACTTGTGTATACAACCACTCCAACACTGAGTCGAGAGTCCACTCAGTCTGGTCCCTGCCGCAAAGGGGAAAAGAGAAGCCAACCGTTGAGTCCAAAGCCTCTATCCCCCTAGCTGCAAGGAACAGAACATGAACCCTGAAGTAGGCTGCCTCATGGTCTGTTGAGGGGTCGCCGAGAAAACGTGTAAAGTCGTAGTCAAAGAAGTCCCATCGGCGCCGAATGTCAAAGCTCGTCAGACCATGAGGGACTGCTGCAAAGGGAGACGTGTGTGCTCTGTGTCTCTGCCTGTGGTTGCTGGCCAGGCCTTGCTGGCTGGGGTTGAGTTTGTAGTGTAGGTCAAGGCCTCCGTGGACAGGCCTTCGCAAGATCTCCCATCTGTCGACAAATGAAGCACTGGTTCGGGAGGCCGAATACTCCAGACTCTGTCTAAACCAACCCCCACTCACCCGAGGCAAAAGAATGACCTTCAGGAGAGTGTGTCCCTAACCAGAATGCGAATTGAGGGAATGTCGGCCGCTTTGGCAGCTACTGAGGCTGCCGTGCGAGGTGTCTCTAGGAAGTCCCAATCGTTGAGCCTATCCTGGACAAAAGTGGTAGAAATTGCCTCTGCAAACCAGGAAAGCAGATGGAGATGGGTATGTCTGCCTCCTCTACCAGAATATCTGAAGCAGGGTCAAAACCATGTCTCCACTATCGAAAGTGGGCTCGAGATGCTTGGATGGTCAATGGGCTCATGGCAATGACCTTGGACGCCATCTCGGGGGTCTCGAACTGGATCTCATAGTAGCCTTGTCCGAGGATCTGAACGTCCAAGATCTTGCCCACCTCTACGAGAAGGAGGGCCTAGAGAAGATCATGCAGCTCTCCTCTGCTGGGTCTGGTGCCGAGAATCTTGCAGATGACAGAAGTCCCCTGCAGACGCTCCACCTCTGCGGCCAGGCTCGCTTGCTCTGTCGGTGATAGAGAGGGTCGAATGGTGGGCTCAGCGGGGTCGGGCGATGGGGTTTCAGTGGAGTCCCTCTGTGGCGGAGCTTGAGCCTCCATCTGTGTCTACTTCTGTGGCAGAGAAAGAGTGGGTAAAGCAATTTTTCTGCAAAAGGACCTCGGCAAGCACTGTCAAAGAACTAGCACTGCCAGAGCCAATCGACAAAAGAACCTTGGTGTGAGAAAGGCAGAACGAAATGAGCAGGGGGGGGGGGGGGGGGGGGGGGGGGGGGGGGGGTTTCAATGAGTGAAGAGAGGTGGACAGGAAGCGTAGCGTGGCGTGGGAGAGGGCAGCCAAAAGGGGGCCAGTGGGTAGCGCAGTGCAGGGTAGCGGGCAGCGGGGGCTGGGGCGGACGCAAGAGGGGAGCAGGCGAAGGGGGGGGGGGGGGGGGGGGGGGTAGCTCAAGGGGAGTGCCGGTGTGAGGCGGGGAGCGGCAGCAGCAGCGAGCCAGTCTAAAGGCTACAATTTAAGATGGTCTCCGTGTGAAAGGAACCCTTTTTGTGTCAAAATATGTAAAGGAGAAGCAATTTCCGCAAATTTTCGAATGAACCGCTGATAGGAAGAACAAAAACCCAAAAATCTTCGAGCCTCATGAACATTCTTCTAATTTGGCCAATCTCGAATGGTCTTAATGTCACAAAATGATGACGTGACATGATGACGTGGAAAACAATATGGTGTTGACATGGCGGATTGTACGAACGCTTGTAATTTGCGCTGTTGACATGGCAGATTGTACGGAATTCTTCTTTTTGCGTTGGATGCTTTTACTGGAAGATTTTGAGCGAGTTGCTTTTGGGGCAGTTTGCTTTTAAGTTTCACTACTTTTGGAGGCTCTGCTTTTAGCATCCTTTTGTAAGAATAAAAGGACGCTTAGGGGCCTCACTTCTTAGAGCATCTGGACACAGAGTCTGAGAGCAGAGGACCCCTCGGGAGTTGTACTTTGCTCAAGGATTAATATAAAAGAAATACCGAAGGGGGCGCCAGTCTTTGGGGCCAATCTCTCTGGGCACACAACTACGCTGAGCCGTGTCGACCGATTGAACCTTGATTTTACAGTTGGGAAGTATTTTCAGTGAATCTCTCTCTCGTGTCGCGACAAATTCTAGACTTGGGGTGCCCAAGTCTATTACAGTGGTATCACAGCACGGTCGATTTCTCTGCTACCGGGAAATCCGATCCTTCTTCTCGCGACACAGATGGATTCAGGCAAGAATCAGATGACTTCTCTTGCCACCTTGAAAACGGGAGGCAGTACGGAAATTTCAAGTGGATTAGCAAAGAACGAGTATGGGCCACCTCGGCCTTTGCAGTATCAACTCATGGAGATGCAACATCAACAACAGGTTGAGGAGTGCTTCAGTTTGCCAAGGATCCAAAGTATGCCAAATTTTTGACCCGGCACCTGATGGATGAAGTGCATACTCATTGGCAGAAAGCCATTGAGTCAGCAATAAAACCGGCAATCAAGAAACCTCTTGTCCCACGGATATATACTGAAGATGAACTCGAGGACATTGTCAAAAAATGAGTCGACCAACTAGTTGGGTCAAAGGAGAAGCAATTGAAGAAACGTAACAAGGGAATTGACTTCCTTGGTTACTTGGGCCAAAAATCCTCGTTTTAGAAAGCAAGAAATCAGAAGAAGCATGTACGCTTCGAAGCATTGTCCAGTTCGTCCTCATCTTCTTCTGATAGCTCGGATAGCTCATCCTTTTCTGACTCGAGTGATGAGGACACAAAGGGCAAGAAACGATGAGCGGACTATGTGTTTTATTAAAAAAGGAAGCACTTTTACAAAGCTAATTAGTATGATTTTCTCGACGACAAGGGCAAGAAGGCCAAGGAATTCTAAGAGGGTGGACAAGGAGTAAAGTTTGAAACTTTTTGAGGGTTTCAAGATGCTCCTAAGGCTTTAACCTTTATTCAACAGATTGATATGGCATTTTCTGCAGGTCCCTATACAGAGCACTCAAAGATTAGATAGGGAGCATCCTTTCTAAAAGGCAATGCACGGATATGGTGGTCCACTCTTTTGTCAGAAAAAGAAGCACCGACAGAGAGGCTGAAATTCAGGAAACTTTTTATTTCTTCATGGTTCACTCAAGAATACGAACGAGATGTAAGAACTGATTGGATGATTACTGTGAAAGATTTTGGGATACTTTCCTTTTGACCTTTTCTTTCAAGGAAATTAGTTTTAAGGAGCAGATTGAGAGGTTTTGTTGTGGACCCAAAGAAATTCGAGACTACTATCTTGAGAATAAATCAGAGTCCGTTCAACAATTGATGGGACATGCTAAGCAGGGATTCGCTATGCATTCACGTAACTTGACTTACCCACATGATGAACCTTCAACAAGTCAGAACAGAAACAGACGACAAAACAAATACACAAACTTGATTGATAGAAGAACAAAAAGGTACACAATCTCGACTTACTAAAGACCAGAAACATGAATATTTCAAAGCAAGAAAGTGTTTTGAATGTGGAGGACATATCGCTGCACGATGCCCCAACAAGGCACAAGAATGAGGATAATTGATAGAATGGAAATACAGCGGGACGAGGAGATACTGTTCCAGATTAGATTTTTGATAGAACATTATGGATCAATTAGCATTATTTTGTTGTATAAATTTATGAAATAAGACTTTTTGGAAGAAGATTTTGAAATTTTTTGGATGAAACCAGTGTTATATGGAAGAACCTGTTATTTGTGAGCATATAACACAATTATGAATAAAATGATGATGATGGCTTTGGAGCGGTGATAGCTCTTGGATGAACATGAATTGAAAAAGGGTGATAGCTCGGGGATGAACATGAATTGAAAAAGAGCGAGAAGATACTCGTTCAAGAACAGGCACTGACTTTCCAAGAAAGGAAAGAGAAAGGTAAAGTGAACGCTGGTTCTCAGATAAGAACCATCCGGCATTGAATAGAGGGGGAAGACCTAGCAGATACTCCTCAGATTTGGAACTTTACCTCGACGCTTTTGGTCTAGCTATGGCTATTCCAAGAGTTCCCACCGATCAGCGGGTTGAATCTAGTGCAAGCAGGACTGCACAAGAGGGGAGTTACTCCTCTCCTTTGTCACAGATTACCCAGATGGAATGAAGTCACTGATTTTCCTTTAGGATTTAGGGATACTGATGTGCTGACAGTATTTTGTTGAATGACTTTATGAGAGAAGTACTTCGAAATGGGATCCCCGAAAATGATTTTGTAGCAGGCTACAGTGTCACTTTCATAGGACACACAGTTAGTACAGTTGGTCTGGTCTGGTTCACACTGGACGGACTCTCTAGGTTGGGCAGTGACACGTGGTAGGGATACGGACGGTGGTCTAGTGGACATTGTGGTCAGGTCACCACCACCACTCAGTTTAGAGATTGACTTAGGTGGCTGACATTTATGAGCCGTTGGTGGCTCTTTATGGCTGGACATATGAGTAGTAGCTGTTGGGTCATCATTATCATCTTCTTTATATATGGTCCAGCGTTGTCGTCTAGAGGAGCGAGTCTGTACACAAGCACGTATGCACCATCCCTGCACATCTGAGCCTCAACACCCCCATTGTACCTGTGAGTTCTGGGCTGGAGCTGAGTGTGCTGCCACGCCAGAATCTGTATCGGTTCTTTGAGATAGTCGAGTTTATATGTTCCGGTCTGCTGCTATGTCTCTATGTGGATTAGTTGTTATCTATTGTTTCCTGTGTTTTCATTCTGTTTTGAGTGAGATGTCATGCACATTGCACTGAGCAGCACCCACGCTAGAGAGCACGACACACTATCTTCACTACAGGTGCTCTCATTTTTGGCACGCCCAGTGGGACCTCAACTGAAGTCTCACTCTCTGTTGAGGTACTAATCGAGGAGCTAGTTGGGTTTTACCTGGCCTCACCTACTTCGCCTTGCATAGTGCAGCCTGCTAGTCTAGTCCTCTCTTGCCCTGGTCCAACCAGCTCTCGTCCCGGCCTAGTCCTTCCTCGTCCCTGGTCCAGCCAGGTGGTCTAGTCACTCGCCCTGGTCTAGTAGAGTCTAGACCGGTGTTCAGCCAGTTAAAAGTCTTCTTGTCTAAAGCTTGGTTGGGTTTGTGGTTACTGCATGACACATACAAGGCGGTCATTAGAGCGTCAAAGCGCACTTCTGAGTCCTCTGAAGCACTCCCACAAAAAGCATCAACCCTTGGTACCTAGTAGAAGTCCACCAACCTCATCACCCATACCTCCACATACGTCATCATCCATTCCTCCATCCAGTTCTACATCTTCCAAGTCACCTTTCCGAGTAAAGATATCTCCCATTTTGTTACAGCAAGCTATTGAGCAACAGGCTCCTGAGCAAGAGGCCATGGAAGCGTTGATCAGTGTTTTGGCCAATGTAAACATCAAGTTTCCTACTTTCAAGGGATATGCAGACGACCATGGAAGGAGGTTTGTATCTCTCTGTGGAGGTCATGGTCTTAATAGAAAAGATGCTTATTTGGTACTCTTTCCATCTACCTTGGATGGTTTAGTAGACAAGTGGTGCAGTCAGTTTGCAGAGAACCACTTTGCAACTTGGGCCACTTTACGACAACATTTTTGTGCAGCATTCACGCCAGGTGACCTCCAGGAAAAGGTTTTGGATGAGTTGACCAACATGGTGCTCCAGCCAGAGGAGACTTTTGCAGAACTCATGACTAAAACCAAGTCTCTGGTTGCAAAGCTTCCTCAACAACCAGGGGAATTTATGGTTAAGAAGTGGGTGGAGAAGACTCTTCCCAAAACTTCCCAGCAAAAACTCCGAGAGAGTCTCCAATCTGACATCAACTTGATGCCCGAGCTCACTATGTTAGCTCTAGGTCTACAGCCTACTTGCCCTGCTCCCTTCACTGTTATATTGGCCGACCAGCGGACAATCTACCTAGTGGGCATAGTGGACAATGTGCCTCTGCAGGTACAAGACTTTACTTTTAACTTGGATTTTGTTGTGGTTCGTCTTCCCCAAGTTGAGGGCGGATTTCCCTTGCTCATTGGTAGACCATGGCTGTGACACACGAAAGCACTTCATGATTGGGGAAACGATGCGATGTGGATACATACTCCTAGCTCCCCGATGCAACCCATTCGCTTAGGAGGAGGCATGGATCCCGTTGTGCAGCAAGTTTCTTTGTCAATGGAAACCAACCCTGAACAAGACCAACCTACTACACGTGAAGGGTCAGACGAAGATCTACTAGAGTGGTTGGACGCTACCAAATCTATGGCTTGTTATGGAGTCTCTATTCACTCTTTGCCTGAAGGTACACTCTCTTCCTATGTTTCCACAGTTTCTAAACCTAATGAGCCACCTGATCCATCTCAAAGGTTGAAGGTCATAGAAGCTACTCCTGATGCGCACTTGGTGGAAGCCTTTGAATTTGGTGAGCCTATGAAGAATCATGGAAGCGGGAATAAATCTCCTCTACAGGAGTTCACCCCCCCTCAAACATCAGCCCCATTAGTGTCTGCTTCTCCGACCAGAACAAAGCTTTCCTCTATGTCTAGCGAACTCCCTTCACAGAGCCCGTCCTGCTTGATAAATTCCCTGCTCATGATAGCTGTCTGCTCCCTCCTCACCCTTATCTACCCCTATCCCCTCACCTCTACCCACCCCTCACACCCTCTCACCCCTATCCCCTCAACCCTACTCTCCCCCTCCCCAACTCGCCCCAACCCCTCCCCAACATGTTCCCCTCCCCCTCCCCAACTTGCCCCTCCCCCTCCCCAACTCATCCCCCTATCCCTCCCCTTCCGCCCCCCCCCTTACCAGCCCTCGCCCCTACACTATTTCTCTCGCCCCTACCCTCCCCCTCACACTCACTTGCCCCTATCTTCTCCGCCTCGCCCCCTACCCAGCCCTCGCCCCCCCCACCCCCACCCACCCCTCACCCCTACCCACTCCCTCCCTTGCCCTCGCCCCTACCCACTCCCCCCTCGCCCCTATCTAGTCCCCCCTCGCCCCCTCCCCACTCCTCGCCCCTAATCTTCTCCCCTTTGCCCCCTACCTACCGCTCGCCCCCTACCTCACCCCCCTACCCACCCCTCGCCCCCTAACTCACCCTCTCAGTATTGTCCAGTAAAGCATGGCAAGTAAATCTTTAGTTTTGACTGGATTTGGCAAGCAGCTCATCTGTGTTCGAGCAGAGAAACCTCCTCCTCTCGCCGGCTGCAATCAATTCTTGCAGTCCGTGGTCTCGAGCTTCAATGAGTTGACTTTTCTCTTCCTTGCAAGTAATCAGAGCATGATTTAACTTCAAGTTTTCAGCCTCTAATGCTTGTTTCAGTTGAAAGAAAGTTTAACTTGTCCTTTGTCACCTTCTCTTCAACTTCCAAAGCTTTCAGCCTCTAATGCTTGTTTCAGTTGAAAGAAATTTTAACTTGTCCTTTGTCACCTTCTCTTCAGCTTCCAAAGCTTTTGCCTTCACAAGGAAGTCAGAGACCTCAGACTTAGGTTCAGTAATCTTCACTTCATCCTCATCTGATTTGGCAATCAGGACCTTTTTCTCATCCTCTAATGCTGTGATCCTCTTTTTCAATTCGATGGAGCTAGTTGCATCAACAAGCATGTGCAACTCCTTGTCTTTACATAGGGTGAGAACCATTTTCCTATCACTATGGTTATGGAGGATAAAAATGCGAAGGATCCAAACCGAGCATATCTCTTTGCTGTGAAGCCTCATTCTGTTTTGCCAATTGGGATTCTTGGACTATGCAATCATATTGGGTTCCTGCCTATTCAATGGCTTAAGGCGTTGGCAAGCAGTACAGTGTTTTTAACTCCACTTTTGAGGCATGTAAGGTCATGGTTGGGCCTAGAACCTGCTTCAAGTAGGATGTACAGATGTGGTACCTAGTGGTTTTCTTTCACAGTTTTTCAGTATTTCCTCTCACCGAGACGGTGAGCGGTCTTGTGGCAATCAACCTGTAGCAGGCTACAGTGTCACTTTCACATGACACACAGTTAGTACAGTTGGTCTGGTCTGGTTCACACTGGACAGACTCTCTAGGCTAGGCAATGACGCGTGGCAGGGATACGGACGGTGGTCTGGTGGACATCGTCGCCAGGTCACCACCACCACTCAGTTTAGAGATAGACTTAGGTGGTTGACATTTATGAGCCGCTGGTGGCTCTTTATGGTTGGACATATGAGTAGTAGCTGTTGGGTCATCATTATCATCTTCTTTATATATGGTCCAACGTCGTCGTCTAGAGGAGCGAGTCTGTACACACAGCACGTCTGCACCATTCCTGCAGATCTGAGTCTCGACACCCCCATTGTACCCGTATGTTTTCATTCTGTTTTGAGTGAGATGTCACGTACATTACACTGAGGAGCACCCACGGTAGAAAGCACGGCACACTATCCGCGCTACAGATTTCTCGCACATGACAATGCTTGAGGCGAAAATCTCTATAGACATGATCGCAATATGGGATTAGTTAATCCGACATCAGTGAGTTCCGGGATGGATCTAGATGCGATTGCTAAGCAGTCATGGTGTGAGATTTGGAATGAATTTATGTGATGTGATCTGAATGTGGTCTGAAGAATGTGATGTGATGTGACTGTCGTCTTTGTACAAGTGCTGGATTTTTGTCGTCTAGTGCGTCGGTACTTAGACTCAGTGTTTCTTGAAATGGTTTATGGCCTCTGTTTGTTTTGCAGGCGTAATGGAGGGCGATTACAATTCTTTCAAGAGAGGGGTATATCTCTGTCTGTTTTGCAGGCGTAATGGAGGGCGTGGAGGAGGGCGATAACAATTCTTTCAAGAGCGGGGTATGTCACAAAATGATGATGTGGCATGCTGACGTGGTAGACTGTACAAACGCCCATAATTTGCGATGCTGATTTGGCAGATTGTACAGAATCTGCTTTTTGCATTGGCTGCTTTTACTAGCAGATTTTGAGCCTATTGCTTTTGGGGGCTCTGCTTTTAGCATCCCTTTATAAAAATAAAAGGACCCTTAGGGGCCTCACTTCTCAGAGCATCCAGACGCAGAGTCTGAGAGCAGAGGACCCCTCGGGAGTTGTACTTTGCTCAAGGATTAATATAAAAGAAATACAGAAAGGGGCGCCAGTCTTTGGGGCCAATCTCTCTGGGCATGGAACTACACCGGGCCGTGTCGACCATAGTAACAGGGAACGGGCGGAACGGACCCTAAATGTTCCGAAACGGGGTTCCGAACGGGTCTGGCTCTCGAAACGGAGTCGGGAACGGAACACCGTTCCGGAACGGGGTGTAACCGGAACGGCGACCCGGAACGGGGGGGAACGGGGTGGAACGGCACCCGGAACGGCAGAACGGGAATCCGGAACTGTCAAACCAAAAAGTCAACTTTTTTCACTAGCTATTTGGGGGCATGTTTGGGGCTATTGGGGGCTATTTGGGGCTATTTGGAGGGCTGATTTGGGGCTGTTTGGGGGCTATTTAGAGGGCTGATTTGGGGCTGTTTGGACTCTGGAGGCTCGTCTCACCTCCTCCTCAAGCTCTCAACATCTCTATTGAGCTACTCTCCTTGCTAAAGCTTTAAGCTTGGACATGGAGCTCTGGCTTCTTTCTGTTCCTTTTTGGCGAAAAGCACAACACCCTCAGAGAACAAATGTGGCTTCTACCTCTCTTTCTCAAGCTCCATCCCTCCCTCTTGTGTCTCAAGCTCCATTCCTCTCTCTCTCTCTCTCTCTCTCTCTCTCTCTCTCTCTCTCTCTCTCTCTCAAGAGACAAACTCCATCCTTGTCTCAAGCTCCGTCATCGTACAACATGTGTAAATATGGCTCTAATTAGGATGGTCGAATTCAAAAGCTTAGCTTACATATGAGCCTATAATATGAGCCTATAATACATATAATATATGTAGTTTCTTTGGTCTACCGTTCTGGCCCCGTTCCCGTTCCGGCCCCTCTCCTCCCTCCTGTTCCCGTCCCGTTCCGCACCCTACTGTTCCCGTTCCCCGTTCTCGTTCCGGGTAACTATGGTGTCGACCAAAATTGAACTGTGATTTTAAAGTTGTGAAGTATTTTCAGTGAATCTCTCTCTCGTGTCGCAAAAGATTCTAAACTTAGGGGTGACCGAGTCTGTTACACTTAACCTTGGCCAGGTCCATTTGAACACCCTCCACAGAGAGGATGTGTCCCAAAAAGTAGATCTCTGGTAAGAAAAACTTGATCTTCTTCCCATTAATCACCAACCGATGTTGCCGCAATGCCTGAAAATGGTGTTAATGCTCTACCTCATTCTTGGAGAAGATGATGATTTCATCCGAAAAGGCGCCTACAAATGACCTATACTCTCGAAAATCCTGTCCATTATCCTGTTGAACATTGCAAGAGCATTTGTGAGACCAAAAGACATCACCAAATACTCGTATAATCCAAAGGACGTCCTGAATGCAGTCTTGTATACATCTCCCGGAGTGATCCTCATATGATGATAGCCACTTTTCAGGTCGATTCTACTGAAACATGTAGAACCATGTAGCCTGTTTAGTATATCATCGATCCTTGGTATTGGAAACCTGTTCTTGATGGTGATTTTGTTGAGAGCCCTATAGTCAATGCTCATTCTCCAAGATCCATCTTTCTTTAAAACCAACAACATTGCCGAACAGTAAGGTGATGCACTGGGTTGAATGCGACCCTTCTCTAAGAGTTCTTTCACTTTGTTCATAATTTCCTCATTTTGGGCTCTTCTGACTCTGTAAGGTGGCCGGTTCGGTGGCGTACCGGCAGGAATCAAATCAATCCTTAAGACGCTAAGGAGGTAACTCTCCTAGGAGCTTGCAAAAAGTCTTGTTGTTCCTTCTCGAACTCAGAAAAATTTGACATTTTCAGGTCATCTATCTCATTCAAGAAGATCGAGTAAACAAAGAGATTGGATTTCATTAATTTGGAAATGGCCAAAGCCGATACAAGTGGGACAAACTTGTCAGTAAAGTGGTGATCTCCTCCACTGAGAATCCTAGCTTGGCTGTTGTACATAAACGACTATAGATCTCCTGTGTATAAATACAGTCAATCAGTGGTATAAATGTACAACGGGTATGTGCCCTCCCTCTTGACACTTGGGTTGTAGTGTACTGAAAGGAGACAAGGAGGTGTCAAGAGAGCATAATCCACTCTACACCCACCGGTCTTGGTCCTAGTGTGAAATCCTGAATGCAGGGGATGAAGCTCGGATGTGCATGACATAGCCCATTGTGCTGGCCAAATGCCTGTGTGGAAAGCATGTGAAACCGGCCACTCTAGGAAAACGTTGTATGCCATTAAGTATCGTCAGACCATGTGTAGTCCCTATTGCAACCATGTTTATCGAGATTATTCAGACCGAAATGCTGTAGTCATTTTGTCTATCAGTTCCTGCACTTAAAAACAAGTCAAGAACAAATCAGTTTCATATTTTCCGGAATTCCATTTCATAAAGTCATACAGCAGAATACTGTCAGCTCTCAGTATCCCTGAAGCTCAAAGAGACATCAGTGACTCTAGTATTCTAAAGATCGAGGCATCTGTTGACAAAGGAGCGGAGTAACTCCCCTCTTGTGCTCACCCACTGCACCAGATCTCCGGTCAAGCTTAATTCAGGGTTCCATTTGGAGTAGACTATGCTAAACCAAAAGCTTCAAGGTAAAGTTTCACAATCTGAGGAGTATTTGCTAGGTCCTCCTCCTCCATCCACTTCGCATCCAATGCAGGATAGTTCTTGAAGTTAACCAAGAACCGCCTTCTTACTTTACCCTTATTCTTTCTGTCCTTATGTGCCAAAATCTGTTTAGGAACAAGGATCTCCTCGTTTTCTTCCACTTTGGGTTGCTTATCAGGCTCCCCATCTTCGGGCACATCACCTTTAAAAGGTTTCAAGAGACTCACATGAAATGCATTGTGAATCCTCCAAGTGTCAGGCCATTTCAGTCGGAAGGAGACATCATTGATCTTTTCGGAGATCTGGAAGGTCCATAGTATCTCATACTAAGTTTTAGAAAAAAGCCTCTCCTTTCCCTTCTTCTTTCTGAGGCGTGCCTTCTCAAAACGTAAGAGCACCCAATCATCCTCCTTCAATTTCAAATCGCGACGATGGCAATCTGCTGCCTTTTTCTGTCTTTCTTGAGATTTCCGCAAAGCCTCGCGGACCTTGGCAAAAGCCATGTCGAAGTCGCGCGTGAACTCGTCGGATTCAAAAATCTTATCTTTTGTGCTTAGGAAGGGTGGAACCTTCGCAGCACCTTCAATAATCTCAAAGGACGCCTTCCCCGTCGAAGAGTGTATCGTGTTGTTGTAGGCAAATTCCACCAAAGGTAGATACTTTTCCCATTGAGTCTTCTGATCTGAGATATAAGACTTCAATAAATCTAAAACCACTGAATTGGCATTCTCAGATTGCCCGTTTGTCTGCGGACGGAAAGATGACGAGAATTGCAACCGCGTGCCAATGTTCTCCCAAATTGCCTTCCAAAACAAACTCGTGAATCCGGGGTCCCTGTCGGAGACAATCGTGTCGGGCATTCCATGTAATTTGAAAATCTGGGCCACAAACAGTCTCGGTAAGTGATCCTGCTGACTATTTTTCTTCACTGGAATGAAATGAACCTGCTTGCTAAATCTGTCGATAACAGTCCAGATACCATCGTGACCACTCTGTGTTCTCGGGAGATCAAAAATGAAATCCATTGCAATACTTTCCCAGGGGCGGGTGGATATGGGCAAAGGTTGTAACAATCCCTGTGCTTTATGCCTGTCAAACTTGACTTTCTTGCATACCAAGTAACTGCACACAAACTCATCCACATCCTTCTTGAGTCTCTCTACCTCTTTCAAGGTGGTAGCAATGCATTGGTGACCCGTAAAAGGTGGACAGTGGCATTCGGTTATAATCTTTTCCCTCAACGGCTGTGTAATGCACAACATGGTTTTCCTCATCAAGTAGCCATCTTGAATGGAATATCCCGCTATTGTTCCCCATCCCGTATCCGTGCGAAAATGTCTGCAAAATCTGTATGTGTGGCATATTGATCGACCATATCCTCGAAGCTCCTATGGTGTATCGCGGAAATAGCAAGAACCAACGGCTTCCGAGACAAAACATCTGCCACCAAATTCTTCTGTCCCTGCACATTGACAATCTGGAAGTGAAAGTGTGACAAGATGTTCGCCCACCACATCTACTTTTCCGATAGCTGCTTCTGTGACAGCGTAAACTATGATGGTCTGTAAAGACAGTAAAATCCGCTCCGAGTAGGTAGTGCCGCCACTGAGTAAGAGCATGGATAACTGCCAAAAGCTCTTTCTCATAAATCTGTGCTTTCAATTCCGGCCTTGAGAACAATCGGCTCTCGTAAGCAATGACATGGCCTTCTTGCATTAAGACAACACCCAAATTACGACCACAAGCATCACAATATACTTCAAATGACTTCTGCAAGTCCGGTAAAGTCAAAATTGGTCCCGTAGTCAATTTCTGTGGGTCCCCACAAGAAAGGGACTCCTTTTTGTGTCAAGATATGAAAAGGGGAAGCAACCTCTGCAAACTTTTGAATGAACCGCCTGTAGTACGAACACAATCCCAAGAAGCTTCTAAATTCATGGACATTCTTCAAATCGGGCCAATCATGGATAGTCTCTATCTTGACCGGATCCATCTGCACCCCTGCTGCTGACACAATGTGTCCCAAAAAGTGTATCTCTTGTAGGAAAAATTCACTTTTCTTCGCATTAATCACTAACTCGTGATCTCGTAATGCCTGAAAGACTTGAAGCAGATGATCTCTATGTTCTGCCTCATCCTTGGAGAAAACAATGATATCATCAAAGAAAGTGCCAAAAAATAGCTTGTACTCTCGAAAAATCATGTCCACCATCTGGTTAAATGTCGCAGGAGCATTGGTTAGGCCGAAATTTGTGTAGAGCATATACTATAGCCAAACCTTCCCTCTCTGTGGTGCTATAGTTGCGCTCTGCTTTGGTGAGCAGGCGACTTGCATAATGTACAGGGCGATCCAAGTTGAACTCTTTGCTAGGCTGAGTTAGCACAACACCCATAGCCAGCAGACTCGCATCAGTATGCACATGAAAAGGTAGGGCCCAATCCGGGGCAACTAGAATGGACACTTCAGTGAGGCGTTTTTTGAGGTATGCAAATGCTTCATCCTCTGGTGTAGACCACTGGAAGGAACAGCAGCACTGGTGAGCCGGGTCAATGGTTGAGCCACCTGTGCATACATACGGATAAACCTGCGATGATAGCCGGTGTGACCCACAAAGCTCTGAACACCTTTGGGATTTATGGGAGGAGGTAACTTCAAGATGGCTACTATCTTCTCTGGGTCAGGTGCTAAACCTTGAGCAGACACCACATGGCCCAACAGTGTGCCCTTGGTGACCAAAAAATGACACTTGTTCGGATTGAGCTTCAAACATGCCTCTCTGCACCAGAGGAAGACTGCAGAGAGCTGAGCAAGATGCTCCTTTAGATTTTCTACTGGGGTTGAACATCGAGCACCCGAGAAGGTGGAAAAGTCGTCCATGAATATGCGAAGGTGATCAGTAAGTAGAGGATAAAAGATGAGATATACTATGCGATTGAAAGAAGGCGGTGCATTTTTAAGCCCAAAAGACATTCTAGTATAGATGAAAATACCCCAAGGAGTTACAAAAGCTATTTTGGCTTGGTCGTCAGGATGTATTCCTAATTGATTGTAGCCACTGAACCCATCCATAAAACCATACAGTACATGGCCAACGACATCTTCAAGGACTCTCTCAGTGAAAGGGGTTGGAAATCCATCCGGTATTGTGACCTTATTCAGAGCCCGGTAGTCGACGCAAACTCGAATTTCGTTGGACTGCTTCTTTGGGGCAATAACCATAGGGGACAACCATTCTGAGTTCTCTACTGGTACAATAATACCTGCTTCTTGCATTTTCTCCAACTCGATTTTGACTGCTTCTGCATATTTGGGATTCAGTTTGTAAGCCCTTCCTCTAACTGGCTTAGCCCCCTCAACCAGAGGAATTGTGTGGACTCCTAGCTCTGTTGGAATTCCCTCCAAATCGTGGTAAGACCAAGCAAACACATCCTTGAAAGAGTGCATGAAAGAGATTACCTGGTCGAGTATAGCGGGATGATCCCATAACCAAGCGGCTAACAAGATGGGCTGATGGTTGTCAGGGCCGCCTAGGTTGACCTCTCTGACTGGGTCAGGCAGTGCAGTGGGCGAGGCTGCGTCAGGGATAGAAGACCGTGCCGCCTCTGTGAGCTTCTGGACATTATGAGCTGCATTGATCAATGTTGAAATCAGTATACTTTTCCTGCAACCATCCTGATGGAAGCTCTGCGAATGGTAAATCCTCAGATACCTCAAAGTGCTTCGGCATGGGTGGAGATTCAAATGGAATGGAGGTTAAGGAGGGAGGTGGGATGTTGGCCAACTCTTGCAAGGGAGACTTTTTCCCCCTTCTATGGTGGGTTATAGGCTCACCCAGGCCGATGGCTTCAATCAATGGACCCTCTGAAGGATGGTCATCAGAGACTGGCCCAAAAGGGTGTGGCGCACTTGGCTGACTAGGATTACTGGCTTCAAGTGTAGGATCAGGGGAAGAGGATGAATCTGTTGTCAAGGGTTGAGGAGAGACTACATACCATGGCATCGAAGATGTAGCTTCTAACCACTGCAGTAAGTCTTCATCGGACCCATCAGGAGGGACCGGTTGCTCCAAGTCAGGGTTGGACTCTACTGACAAAGAGCTATGCTGAACGACTGGATCCATGCCACCTTCGAGACGGATTTGTTGCATTGGAGAGCCAGGGGTATGTATCCACATGGCGTCGTTTCCCCAGTCATGAAGTGCTTTCGTATGTCGCAACCATGGCCTACCAATCAGCAAGGGATAACCTCCCTCTACCTGGGGAAGATGAACTACCACAAAATCCAAGTCAAAAGTGAAATCTTGTACCTTCAGAGGCACCTTGTCAACTATGCCCACTGGGTAGACTATTCTTTGATCAGCCAATGTAACAGTGAAAGGAGCAGGTCGAGTAGGCTGTAGATCTAAGGCGCTCATAGTGAATTCGGGCATCAAATTGATTCCGAGGTCCCACCGTGATCGCCAAAATGAGAGCACCTGTAGTGCGGATAATGTGTCGTGCTCTCTACAGTGTGGGTGTCCCTCAATGCAATGTGCGTGACAATCTCACTCAACAAATAGAAACTCTCTCAAACAGAATGAAACACAGAAACAATGGATAACAACAGCTACACAGCAGTAAACCAGAACATATGGACTTGACTAGCTCAAAGAACCATGTACACACTTTGGAGTGGCAGCACACTCAGCTCCAGCCCAGGACTCACAGGTACAAATGGGGTGTCGAGGCTCAGATGTGCCTGGATGGTCAAGCAATGCTCTGTGTAAGAGTCGACCTAGACGTCTATGTGCAAGATAAGATAGAACTACCCAAAACGACTACTCATATGTACAACCATAAGAGCCACCAACGGCCCATAAATGTCCAGCCAGCTAAGTCTATCTCCAAACTGAGTGGTGGTGGTGACCTTGCCACGATGTCCACTAGACCGTCGTAGGTACCCTGCCACATGTCACTCCCAGCCCAAAGAGTCCGTCCAGTGTGAACCAGACCAACTGTAGCTAACTGTCCAACTGCCTGTCCTGTGAAGTGACACTGTAGCCTGCTACACACTGTAACAGACTTGGGCACTCTAAGTCGAGAATCTGCCACGACACAGCACAAATTCACTTCAAAACAGTTCACAATTGATTCAACACGGCTTGGCGGAGTTCCGTGCCAAGAGGTATTGGCCCCAAAGACTAGCGCCCCTTTTGGTATTTCTTTTAATATTAATCTTCGAGCAAAGTACAACTCCCGTGGGTGCTTGCTCTCAGACTCTGCGTCCAGATGCTCTGCAGAGGGAGCCCCCTTGGTTTTCTTATAGAGGTTACAAGGGTTGCTAAAAGCAGAGCCCCAAAAGCTACCAATTTAAAAGCATACAAAATAAAGCAAATTGCGTAGAGTTTTTATTGCTTTCCCCCAGCGCAAAAGCTGCAATTTCGTATAGCAGTGCCACGTCGGTAGTCCGTACTTCTGTCCGTGTTTTTCGGGGGATCCGTCCGTTGCTACCACGTCAACCCTAACAGCGGATTTTTCGGACGTCACTGCCATGTCATCATTTCAGTCGCATGTGAAGGGCCCGTTCTCGGGGTGTGTGTGAATATGTCTTCTGCTCCCCACATTGTCCAAACACATCACCAATTTGTGACAATGTCTATCAAGCCCCGAATCTCCTACATCCAACTCTCTAAGTATCTCCTCCGAAGTGTCATAGAAGACTGTCTGAGCATTGCCCATTCGGGCATTGAAGTCCCCTAGGAGGATGATGTCGCCATCCTTGGAAAACTCCCATGTCATTGTCTAGGATTGAGAAAGGTGACTGGCCTTTAGGCCCAGCATAGACTGATGTACTGGGGGGAGAGTAGCATATGGCAATGTATAAAAATTTGCATGTGTCGGCCCTCAACCTCACCCACATGTATCTAGCATGATCATTTCTTTGTACAATGTGTAGAAGTGGTTGTAGCTCCTCTTTGGATAATACTGTTACTCCCCGCGATCCTCTGCTCCCATGCTTAGATCTTGTGTCAATCTGGTAAGTTGTCTCCCATCTATATCCTGTCACATGTGGCATCAGTCCAGGGGCCCGATTAGTCTCTGAGAAGAATATAATGTCCCTGTCCTGAAATCTAATCCTCAAAGGCGCCCACATCCACCTATAAGATCCATTACAATTCCAAGCTTCCACCTTTAGTATGGTCCCATAGGTCTCACACCATCATGTAGAGCATCGCTCTACAATCACCACCCAATCATCTATGTAGAAGGTAATATTTCCCTTCTCCCTTGCTGTTGTAATCTTTGCATCACCTCTCTCCTGTGACCCAGTTGCGAGAGGGTGAAATCATCAACGAGAAAAATACCTGTCTTCTTGAGGGCTGGCCTCTTCTTCAAGGACTCTTTCTTCTCCTCCAAGGAGGGGAGACATAGTATGATTGCCCTGTGCTTTGAGGACTCTCCCGGGCCTTCACTCTTCTTGCCCACCCTCCATGCCTTTGTGTGTAAAGGCTTCTCCATTCCCATCTTCGACATCATTCTTGTGACCTCTTTTTCACATTGTTGACATCCTTGAGGCCAGTGACCCTCACATGTAAGGCACGTAGCCTCCTTTGCTCTTCTTCGAGGGTCATGTTAATGATGGTAGGTGTAGAAGAAGCGTCTTTACCTTTCCCTTTCTTGGCGACCTCGATCCATTTCCGCCTCCACTTACTTTTGTGTCTTGGTGATGACCTCAACCCAAGATGACTTCTTTTTTCTTTTCCTCCTCCTTGATGACCCACACTTGTTCTTTGATTGTGTTCAGCTCCTCCATCATGGAAGGCAGAAATTCCCCTTCTTCAAGTCGCCCACTTTTGGCTTCAAGAAGCTCACCTTGTAGAACTCGGATGATGGAATCTTGGATGACCACTTTCTTCTCGAGCAAAGCGATCCTGCTACGCATGTCATCTCTTTCTTCAATCCATCTTTGAAGAATAGTGCTTCTCTCCTTCATCCACTCTTCCACTTTGTTTCTCCATTCTCTAATTTTCTTCTCTATTGCTGACATCCTCTTCCCTGTCCGCATGCAAGAGGCTTTGTGGGCGGCCGGTGAGGGATGCGCCTTTTTACACATGGGGGAAGCCATTGGCACTTCTCCGATGCTTCCCGAGAGAGAGAGAGAGAGAGAGAGAGAGAGAGAAGAAGAAGAAGAAGAAGAGAGTTTTAACGTCGAAGGAAACTATCCCAAGAGATCTTAAAGATCTAGCCGACGAGGAGAGTTGAAAGACCTCTTATTCAAGAGGGAAATGGCATAATCAATCTACCACACTTGGGTAAAAGAAAGGTTATACCATTTTCCTCTTTTTATTAGCGCACACACGTGCGAGAAGAAGAGAGTTTTAATGTCGTAGGAAACTATCCCAAGGGATAAAAAAGATCTAGCCAACGAGGAGAGTTGAACTCAGAGAGAGAGAGAGAGAGAGAGAGAGAGAGAGAGAGAGAGAGAGAGAGAGAGAGAGAGAGAGAGAGAGAGACAGAGAAATGAAATGAAATGAAATGATATATTAACATCTTCAAAAGGGCCAGAATGACCTATGAGACCATCAGATACAAAGTGGTGAATCTAATACAATGTCTGAAATTCAAGTACAAAAAGTACTGAAAGTACAAAAAAAATGAAAACTGAAAATGAAGTGTGAAATGTGAAAATGTAGAATAGGCCCTCAATGACAATCTGGATGTCGTGCTAGAATGCCTCTAATCCTCTGCTGGAGTCTCCGTCGATGGAGTGTGCTCCTGTGTCTCGATCGTGGTCGTCTCGATCTCCCGAGCTCAGTCGCCCTGTCAATGAGGGTGCCTCTGGTATGAATGCAGGTACAACCCTGTCTTGGTGGTTGGTCTCTTGGCTCCCTCGATCCAAAGAAGTCTGTGAGCTGTCTCTGCAACTGTCGTACTCCATGTCTCCCCAACACACTATCTCTATGTCGGTGTAGCTCAAGTAGATATAAGCCAAGGCATCTCTGGTCCTGATACCTCATGACTCTATCTAGGGGTCCAAAACCCTCCCTGAATACGCAATGGAAGCGCCCTCATATCTCATAATACACAGTGCAGTGGCATATGTAGTGTAGCTCTGTCTCTAGTTCTCTACCGCATAGTTGACATATCCTAGACTCCGGTGGTATCCCTCTAAATCTACCTGTCTCAATCTCCAGCTGGTGTGAGGATGTGCGAATTTGACCAATAGCACATCGCAGACCATGAGATAAATGAGTGTCCATGTAGCTGGACGAATCACAAACCCATCTCCCGAAAGTTGGAGAAGGTGCTCTTTGTAGAAAGCCATCTTCGTGCCCAACTCCTGCATCGGCTCTACCCATGTCCTCCTGGTGTCCAACTGTATAAGATCCTGACGAATGAGTCTAGTGATCTCCGTCCGTGTGACTGGCAGGGAGGGTGCTTCCAGGGAATACTGAAAGGGAGGCAATCTATCCATGCTGAGACCATGCCTCTGAAACCATGAGGTCATCTGCGCATACCAACATGATGCATCTCCCTGCACCGCTAACTGTCTAGAGGACTCAAGAGCCAATCTAGTATATCTGCCTCTATGTGTATCCCATAGACTGTGCATAAAGGACACTGATCTGGTAAGAGCCTCAATCTTTATAGGAGGGGTGGCTACCTACGCTCGAATAATCGCATGTGGTATGGAGGCCTTGGCTCTAATCATCCGGGATATCATAAATACCAAGGGTCTCTCCATGTTCCTGCAACTGTCATGATTCACAGATGGTCCCCACACTTGGACCCCATAAAGCATAGTTGAAGCAACCAAAGTATCAAAGAGCCATAACTTTGTTCGTGGTTCTTGAAACTGAACCTGCGAACACATCCTCTCTAGCCCTCCCAATGCCGCATAGGCTCTGGACAGTCTAGTCTCTGCTGCTCTCCTCATAGTAAACCTCGGTCCCGTGAATACCACCCCCAGATATGTATATTCATCTGTGTACTCCACAGTGTCCTGACCATATACGAGTGTAGGTGCCGATCTCTTCACCCACTGTGGTGTGGTGTTAAACACCATAACCTTGGTTTTACCAAGGTTCACAGACAGTCCACTATCCTCTGCAAAGTTGTGCAATGCATCCAAATGTCTCTGCATGCCCTCTGGCGACTCTGATATCAACACAATATCATCAGCATATAATAATAAAGGGATCCATGTCCCTGCTAGCTGAGCGCCTCTGTCACCCTCTCTGTCAATGTAGTCAGAGACCTCATCTACATACATACCAAAAAGTGCAAGGGACAAAGGACACCCCTATTTCACTCCAATAGTGGAATGAACAATGTCAGAAATCCCCTCAAGAGTGTGTACCTGGCCAGTCACTGAGCCGTATAAAGCCATGATCCCCCATATGATCTCTGTGGGTACTCTCAACTTCAGTAGCCTGTGCATCAATCTGGCTCTCGGCACTGTGTCAAATGCTTTGCGGAAGTCCACAAAGCAGCAATAAATCCGTCTCCCATGTGCCCGACCCTCCTCAATAATGGCTCTGAGTGTAAGAATGTGGTCCAAAGTGGAGAAACCCCTCCTGAATCCAACCTGTCCTACTGCTCGTATGCCCTCATTTTCTGCCCATTTACTCAGTTGTTGCTCAAGAATGGATGCATACAACCGTGCCAATGTGTACCCTATCTTAATAGTACGGTAGTTCCTTGGCACTGTGAGGTCCCCTGCCTTGAAGAGAGGTACAATAGTAGATAATCTCCGGGACTCGGGTAGTCCCTCACACATGACACGGTTAAACAACTGCGCAAGAACCTCTGACAGTAAATCTCTAGCATGTATCAAGTGCTTTGCCACCAAAGCACTTGATAATCTCCAGGACTCAGGTAGTCCCTCACACATGACACGGTTAAACAACCGCGCAGGAACCTCTGACAATAAATCTCTAGCATGTATCAAGTGCTTTGCCACCAAAGCATCATGATCATAAGCTCTCCTAGTCCTCATCCTGTCAATGGCGTTCTTCACCATCGCAGTGGTAAAGAAGGTACTAGTGGCTGGACATGGCTCTAGAGGGTCTGGTAATGGTGGTTGCCCAGGTACTGTATATAATGATGTTGCATACTGACCCCAAGTCTCGGGAGAGGTAATCACTGGAGGAGGAGAGTGCTCATTGAAGAGACGCCAGGCCTCACCTGAATCTCGACTCAAAAAGAGCTGATACAAATCACGTTCCATCTGGGCTAAAAAGGCCCGCTTCTTCCGTCGCACTAAATGCCGAAGGGCAATCTGAGATTGTCTATATGTAATGACTCCAAGTATAAGCTCATTCTGAATCTGAACTCTCATCTCTCTGCACTCCTCATCATACCAACTATTTTGAGGCATGTTCCCAGAACGTCTTCTCTGATCTGGTTGAGTGTGTGGGTATGCCTCTGCTGCTACCCCATGCAAGATCTCCGTCAATAAAGTGGTGATCTCCTCCACTGTATATACAGGCTTGGCTGCCCACATCCGTCTGTAAATCTCTTCCACATAAACTGAATCCGTCTCTGGTGTAAAAGTATACTGTGTGTGTGCAATCCTCCGTGGTGTCTGAGAGACACTATACTGGAAAGAGACTGAAAAAGTCAGGAGAGCATGGTCCACTGCTACTCCAATAGGTCTAGGGCCCACACTGAAATCCTGAATATTAGAGATGAAGCTCGGTGAAGTCATGACATAGTCCACTGTACTGGCCCCATGTCTGTGTGGAAAGCATGTGAATCCCCCAGACGAAGGAAAAATCTCTAGACCATTAAGTATGGCCAGACCATGCGTAGTTGTCATCTCCATGAGATATCTCCCATACTCTGTGTGCTCTCTATCCTGTGAGTGTCAGTCAAGCCCCATCTCCGATATATCCATCTCTCTAAGCATATCCTCCGAGGTATCATAAAATACCGTTTGGGAGTTGGCCGTCCTGGCATTAAAGTCTCCCAAGAGAATGATATCTCCATCTCTAGAGAACTCCCATATGTCATCATCAAGTATAGAGAAAGGGGATTGCCCTCTAGGTGAGGTATAGACTGATGTGCTAGGGGGAACGTAACATATAGCAATGTATAAGAATTTGCCTGTCTCAGCTCTCAGTCTCACCCACATGTATCTCGCCTGGTCATCTCTCCGGACAATCTGTAATAGCGGCTGCAAATCCTCCTTGAATAAGACTGCTACCCCTCCTGAACCTCGACTCCCATGCTGGGATCTAGCGTCTGGCCGACAAGCTGTCTCCCATAAATAACCAGTCACACTTGGCATCAACTGTCCAGATTTTTGATGTGTCTCTGAGTAAAAGACAATGTCTCTATCTCTGAAGCTATCCTCAAAGGCACCCACATCCAGCCTATATGATCCATTACAATTCCATGCCGCCATCCGGAGTGTGGTCCCATATGTCTCGCACCGTCATGTTGTGCGTTTTTCCAAAACCACTACTTTCCCTCCTCTATAAAAGGCAATTTTTCCCTTCTCCCTTGCTGCCTTGATCTCTGGCATCAACTCTTGCATATGTGCTATTTGTGCTAAAGTAAGGTCATCCCCCATAAAAAAATTCCAGTTTTCTTAAGTGCTGGTCTCTTCTTCAGGAATTCCTTCCTCGTTTCCAAAGTCGGGAAACGCAAAATAAGTGCTTTCTCTTTGACGTTTCCCTTCTCATCAACTCCCTTCTTTCCTACTCTCCAAGCACCTGTGTGCATAGGTTCCGGGATGCCCATGCACTACAAGAGTTCCTTCACTTCGTCTTCTACATTTTCGGTGTCTTTGATACCACTAATACGCACATGGAGGGCTCTAGTCCTCCTCTTCTGTTCCTCCTCAATAGTCATATTGATGATGGTAGAAGTCTGTGCGGTTTCTGGCATCGGGGCCTTCCCATTCTTTGCACCTTCAATCCATTTTTCTGCTTCGTCAACTTTCTCCTGTGTTTTAAAAAGGCGCTCCACCCATGAGGAAGCCTCTTTCGAGTTTTGTTCTTCCCCTTCGCGCAGAGTTTTCACCTGCTCCTTAATATCTTCGAGCTCCTTTAACATCAAGGGCTGATTTTTCCCTTCTGTTTTGGGCATAATTTTGCAAGCTGCAAGTTCCCCTTTAAGCTCTTCAATCACTGCATCTTTTTCCTTCATGCAATTTTCAACATTGGTTTTCCAAGATTCAAAGCTTGCAATTGCCACATCCAACTTTTTCTGCATAATACATTCCATTACATTCACTTCTGCCCGCATTAGAGCCTGCATCTCCCCTTTCACAAATAGATACATCTCATCATGCCTACCAAGCATCACTTTATCTAATTCTTTCCTCATATCTGCATACATAGAATTCTTATAGCTATCTGCGTTTGCGTACATCTCTTTCTTGATGTCATCTCTCATAAAGCTGAGCTCAGATTTAATCATCACTTGAACCCTCTCCATCATTAAATCATCTTGGACTCTGACGGTTTTCCCTGCCCGCAGTGAGCTTGGCGAGAGTATACTATCTCTGTTCCTCCGCTTGAACGTCGCTTTCATTTTTTGTGGGGTGGTGAAGCCACTTGCATCACCATCCTCGGCTGGTTGGTCCATTTGAGAGAGAAGAAACAAAGCGAGCATTGAGTCAAGGCCCTCACCAGCAGAGGTCTCGCCTCCGCCCTGGTTGGCCTCGCCCTCGTCGCCAATTCCTCGCCCTCGTCCTGGCTGACTCCTCGCCCTAGCCTTGGCAGGTTGGTCTTGTCTCGTCGCCCTTGGCTCTTCTCGCCCTCGCCCTTGGTAGGCAGCTCGCTCTCGCCCTTGGCAGGCAGCTCGCCCTCATCCTTCAGAGGTCAGGACCCTCGCCCTCGCCCTTGGCAGGCAACTCATCCTCGCCCTTGGTAGGCTCCTCGCCCTCGACCCAGGAGCTTGCCCTCTTGACATAGAACCAGCTTGCCCAGGCTTAGCAGCTCGCCCTTGACCAGGTCCAGCAGCTCGCCCCTCGCCTAGTCTAGCTCGTCCCTCGTCCAATATCAGCAGCTCACCCTCGCCCAAGACCCTCGTCTAGCAGAGAGAGAGCTCGCCCCTCGTCCCTCGTCCAGCAGGTTGGTAGCGCGACAGCTCGCCCTCGCCTCAGTCAGCTCGCCCTCACCTCAGATTCCTGCTCGCCCTCGCCTCAACCAGCTTGCCATCGCCTCAGAGAGAGAGAGAGAGAGAGAGAGAGAGAGAGAGAGAGAGAGAGAGAGAGAGAGAGAGAGAGAGAGAGAGAGAGAGAGAGAGAGAGAGAGAGAGAGAGAGAGAGAGAGAGAGAGAGAGAGAGAGAGAGAGAGAGAGAGAGAGAGAGAGAGAGAGAGAGAGAGAGAGATGAAATGAAATGTTATATTAACGTCTTCAAAAGGCCAAAGTGACCTATGAGACCAGAAAGTTACAATGCGGTGTATCTGATACAAAGTCAAATTAACAAAATAAATTAAACTAGGATAACAAAATATAAATACTGCGGGATCCTAAACTAAGCAGTACAATGTGAAGACAATATGGGAGGGGAGTAGAGATCCATCTTCATCTGCACTCTGGACGACGAAAGAGTATGGAGAGAGAGAGAGAGAGAGAGAGAGAGAGAGAGAGAGAGAGAGAGACTCTAAAACGGCAAAAAAATACAAGAAGCCCTAAAAATCAGTAAGAAACACTCGTGAAATCTTCAAAAAAAGCGTAACCTTAAAAAACAGAGAAAATCAATGTCATAACCTTAAAAAACAAGAAAAGAACAATAGCAAAACCCTATAAAATAGCAAAAAAACAATAGCAAAACCCTATAAAATAGCAGAAAACAATGACAAAACCCTAAAAAAACAGCAAAAAACAGTGGCAAACCTCCAAAATCAGTGACAAAATCCTAAAAACGGCAAAAAAAACATTTTGAAATCCTAAAAGCAACAAAAAAGTGGTGTCAAAACCCTAAAAACAGTGTGAGAGAAGTCCAAACCCATGGGACTGGGAGAGAGAGAGAGAATTGAAATGAAATGAAGTGTTATCTTAATTTCTTCAGAAGCCAAAATGACGTGTGAGACCAAAAGTTACAACCGTACCAGATGAAAGTTACAACCGTACCAGATGTGATACAATGATATGAAATAAAGCATAAAAGGAAACATCCTAGATTCTAAAACAATCCTCAAGGAAAGGTAATGAAGCTCGTGTGAGAGAGAGAAATGAAATGAAATGTTATATTAACTTCTTCAAAAGGCCAGAATGACCTATGAGACCAATCTGATACAAAATAGTGAATTTAATACCATGTCTGGGTACCAAAAAACTAGAACAAGAATACTACTACTACTAGAGAGAGAGAGAGAGAGAGAGAGAGAGAGAGAGAGAGAGAGAGAGAGAGAGAGAGAGAAATGAAATGAAATGATATATTAACGACTTCAAAAGGCCAAAATGACCTATGACACCATCAAATACAAAGTGGTGAATCTAATACAATGTCTGAAGTACAAGTACAAAAAGTAATGAATGTAAAATGTGAAAAATGAAAAATGAAGTGTGAAATGTGAAATGTAGAATAGGCCCTCAATGACACTCTGGGTGTCGTGCTAGAATGCCTCTGATTCTCTGCTGGAGTCTCCGTCGATGGAGTGTGCTCCTGTGTCTCGGTCGTGGTCGTCTCGATGTCCCGAGCTCAGTCGCCCTGTCAATGAGGGTGCCTTTGGTATGAATGTGGGTACAACTCTGTGCTAGTGGTTGGTCTCCTGGCTCCCTCGATTCAAAGAGAAATGAAATGATATATTAACGTCTTCAAAAGGCCAAAATGACCTATGAGACCATCAGATACAAAGTGGTGAATCTAATACAATGTCTGAAGTACAAGTACAAAAAGTATTGAATGTAAAAAATGAAAACTGAAAATGAAGTGTGAAATGTGAAAATGTAGAATAGGCCCTCAATGACAATCTGGGTGTCATGCTAGAATGCCTATGATCTTCTGCTGGAGTCTCCGTCGATGGAGTGTGCTCCTGTGTCTCGGCCGTGGTCGTCTCATCTCCCGAGCTCAGTGGCCTTGTCAATGAGGGTGCCTCTGGTATGAATGCGGGTACAACCCTGTGCTGGTGGTTGGTCTCCTGGCTCCCTCGATCCAAAGAAATTTGTGATCTGTCTCTGTGACTGTTGTACTCCATGTCTCCTCAGCAGACTATCTCTATGTCAGTGTAGCTCAAGTAGATATAAGCCAAGGCATCTATGATCCTGATACCTCATGACTCTATCTAGGGGTCCAAAACCCTCCCTGAATAATCAATGGAAGCGCCCTCGTATCTCATAATACACAGTGCAGTGGAATATGTAGGGTAGCTCTGTCTCTGGCTCTCTACCACATAGTTGGCATATCCTAGACTCCGGTGGTATCCCTCTGAATCTACCCGTCTCAATCTCCAGCTGGTGTGAGGATGGGCGAATCTGACCAATAGCACATCGCAGACCATGAGACAAATGAGTGTCCATGTAGCTCGGACGAGTCACAAACCCATCTCCCGAAAGTTGGAGAAGATGCTCTTTGTAGAAAGCCATCTTCGTGCCCAACTCCTGCATCGGCTCTACCCATGTCCTCCTTGTGTCCAACTGTATAAGATCCTGACGAATGAGTCTAGTGATCTCCGTCCGTGTGACTGGCAGGCAGGGTGCATCCAGGGAATACTGAAAGGGAGGCAATCTATCCATGCTGAGACCATGCCTCTGAAACCATGAGGTCATCTACGCATACCAACATGATGCGTCTCCCTGCATCGCTAACTATCTAGAGGACTCAAGAGCCAATCTAGTATATATGCCTCTATGTGTATCCCATAGACTGTGCATAAAGGACACTGATCTCGTAAGAGCCTCAATCTCTATAGGAGGGGCAGCTACCTCCGCTCGAATAATCGCATGTGGTATGGAGGCCTTGGATCTAATCATCCGGGATATCATAAATACCAAGGGTCTCTCCATGCTTCTCCAACTGTCATGATTCACAGATGGTCCCCAAACCTGGACCCCATAAAGCATAGCTGAAGCAACCAAAGTATCAAAGAGCCATAGCTTTGTTCGTGGTTCTTGAAACTGAACCTGCGAACACATCCTCTCTAGCCCTCCCAATGCCACATAGGCTCTGGACAGTCTAGTCTCTGCTGCTCTCCTCATAGTAAACCTCGGTCCCGTGAATACCACCCCCAGATATGTATATTCATCTGTGTACTCCAGAGTGTCCTGACCATATACGAGTGTAGGTGCGGATCTCTTGACCCACTGTGGTGTGGTGTTAAACACCATAACCTTGGTTTTACCAAGGTTCACAGACAGTCCACTATCCTCTGCAAAGTTGTGCAATGCATCCAACTGTCTCTGCATGCCCTCTGGCGACTCTGATATCAACACAATATCATCAGCATATAATAATAAAGGGATCCATGTCCCCGCTAGCTGAGCGCCTCTGTCACCCTCTCTGTCAATGTAGTCAGAGACCTCATCTACATACATACCAAAAAGTGCAGGGGACAAAGGACATGAAGAGAGAGAGAGAGAGAGAGAGAGAGAGAGAGAGAGAGAGAGATAAATGAAATGTTATATTAACGTCTTCAAAAGGCCAAAATGACCTATGAGACCAATCTATTACAAAATGGTGAATCTCATACCATGTCTGGGTACAAAAGAACTAGAACAAGATACTACTGCTAGAATCCGAGAGAGTATGGCTCGAATCCTTTGTTGTAGTCTCCGTCAATGCTATGTAGCCCCTCTCCTCAATCGTGGCCATCTGGATCTTCGTAGCTCCAGTGCTCGGTCGATGAGAGTGCCAATAGTGGTCGAATGTGTGGGCCGAGCTCTGCAGTGCTCCTCTGCTTGTTTCATATCTAGTGAAAAAATATTTGTAATCTGTCTCTGGGACTGTCTCTCTCTATCTCTCCCCAATTAAGTGTCTCTATATCTGTGTAACTCAAGTTGATATAGCCCAAGACATCTCTGATCCTTATAACTCATGACCCTAGAGAAAGGACCGAAACCCTCTCTGAATAAGCAGTGGAAATGGCCCCGTATCTCATAGTACATTGTGCAATGACACACACACACACACACACACACAGAGAGAGAGAGAGAGAGAGAGAGAGAGAGAAGAAGAAGAAGAAGAAGAAGAAAGAGATGTTAACATCCACAGAAGGCCAAACTCGACGTATGGGACAGAATAGAGACACCTTTGAAAAATTGCAAGTACAATGCATAACACTCGCATTAGACTGGAGATTGCCATCATCACAAACCCAAAGAATGGCAGGATTTTCAAGTATATCCACATATTAGATTTATTGTATGAGAAGTTTTTTGTTAGCTTGTACTAAAATCCAATACACTAGCTTCTACCAGAATTCAATACCTTAGAGCAGGATATTACGGATGTGGACCTTTGTAGAGACTAATTTGCATAGAGGGGTACTGAACTATTTATTCTCATCAACGGTTAGTACATTTGATTTGTCAACGGGAGAGTTGGAGAATCATAATACAGGGCTATGGGAGGAGAGAAGAGAGACCATTTCCTGAAGACTTGTTCTCATATTTTCTGAAGGGTCACTCTAGGGGGAATATGCACCTCCATCATGGTTCTTAACTAGCATTCCTATGCTTTGTGGCCGATTCTTGTGTTTTCAGCATGCACCCGCGTAGACACGCAGATCAGGGAGGAGAGAGGATAGACCATTTCTCAAAGGCTTTTTCTGAAGGGTCGCTCTAGGGGGAAGTCAAGGATAGTGTGCACACGCACACACCTGGGTGTGGTGTGCGCATGATGTGTTTCAAAGTGGTTTTTTATAATGAAACTTGTTGGATTGCAGATGGCCATCGGCAAGTACTGTGTGATTGGATTGATGGAACCAATGGTTTGTCATCTGCATTTGATTTTACAACAAAAGGCATACTTCAAGCAGCAGTCTGTGGGGAACTTTGGCGGTTAAAAGACCCTCAAGGGAAGCCTCCAGGGCTATTAGGTTGCTAAAATTTGTTACAACAATGTTATATTTAGTCCTTATGTTTCCATGAATAATGGTGTTGAATGTTATTGCAGGATGGTATCCTGAACAAGCAGTCACATTTATTGACAATCATGACACTGGATCAACACAGCGGCATTGGAATTTTCCTGACGACAAGGTGATGTGGGGATATGTCTATATCCTTACACATCCTGGTATCCCATGTATTGTAAGTCACTTTCAACTTCCTGAGCATTTATTAGGGTTTGTGAAGATATGCAACACTAATGATGCAATTTTCTCAATTACATGCATACACACATACAAACCTATTGTTAATTGTGTCATTGCTATGTATGTATGGACAGAAAGAAAGGCAATCCTGTAGATGCAGGCATTAGGCATGCTTGCATGAGTGTGCTAATTTTTTAAGGATGGTGGATCATTTTGATAGTGAGAGAATGCGGGCATGTGCATACATAAGAGAAAACGCTGCCATTTGTATGGATATAGATATTGAGTCACATCTTTTCTGAACACAGTTCTATGATCATTTCTTCTCATGGGGTTTCCAAAAGCAAATTGGAGAATTATTACAACTACGGAAACGATCCGGCGTGAATGCAGGGAGCCAAATACGGATTGAAGCAGCAGAAGCTGACATCTATGTTGCTAATATCGATGATAAGCTGATTGTGAAGCTTGGACCAAGGTTTGTTGCAAGATGGAGATCTCTCATTATTTTAATGGAGAGCTGCAAGTGTTATGTGTGATCATTATTGATATACTTTTTCCTGCTTTAGGTATGATATGGGATCATTGGTTCCCGACGCGTCGAATTGGAAGATAGCTTTATCGGGCAAGGATTTTGCTATATGGGAGTCGAAAAAAGTTCGGAAAATCATCACAAAAGAGGAACATAAAGAAGAGATTGCGGTCGAAACACCAAAAGGCAGTCTAAATATACTTCAGTCTTCCCATGAGCTCAAACTAAGTGGAAAAATGTCGTGTAAAACCGTGCGGCGTATTCTTAATGAGGTTCCAGATCTTGTTCCAGAGGGTAACAAGAGGGAGGATTGCAATCTAGAGGGCAAGAGTTCATAAGCATCCCATTACGCATGCCGACTACCGAAAAGAACCTTCACAGTTTTGCAGTCAAATGTATAGAACATTATAGGCATACCATCATGTATCATAAATCAGCTGTAGCTTTTGGAGGGACTATTAGATTGTAAACAACTTGACATCAACATATATACCTCCCCAAAGATATAAAAGAGCACCAAAGTCTACTTCTTATGAAGTTATTACTCAAAACTGGAGTCAATAAGTTCATGAGGAAGAGAATGGAGTCTAGGAGGGCCTTTACTTTGGCAATTTAAGTAGTCAAACCTTTGCTATCAAGAACGTACTTGAAGGGAATGTTTTAACACAAAATGCTAGTTAATTTGAATTTAAATTTTCCCTCCAAATGAGATTACAAGAAGAGCTATATCGTCTAATATACCTATGGAAAGAGCTTGAAGGCTAGATTTTAGATCTATAATCTCCACTCACATTGGAGATTGTATGTGAAAACTATGGAATACCAAAAATAATGAAATTGTCCACCTCATTTTTCCAGGAAGTGCATCCTTTGACTTCTCTTACCACCTTTGTTACACACCCAGTATTCTTTTGCACACATGGCAGACAACTATTTATCAAAATCTTATCGTCAAGATAACGAGGCCCGTCCTAGACCCCATCCTCTTCTCAATGTTCTAGCTACTAAGTTGTTGATAATGATTAAAAGGTTACAAGCAATACTTGAGATTAAGACTGAACAAATATCAAGATGTAGAAAACAAGGATAACTAAGTAGAAAACAAGGAAGGGTTATCGACAAAGCATATGAGGCCAAGGAACATATGTCTCAATGCTAGTGTTCACTACATTGCTTAAAAGTTAGTCCAACTTTTTTTGGTAAAGTCAAAACCAACTTCTAAACTGAAAATTGATGTTAGCAGGGCTAGTAACCATCCATCGCTGATGCTGGATGGTTAACTATCCAATCACATTGTGTTGATATCTGATGCTGGATGGTTAACTATCCAACCACATTGTGGTGATATCTTTGTATGAAATTTGTGAGGCTTAGAAATAAATTATGTGGTGTAAATGTTCCATAGCATTTTGCACCAAAGTCTAGCATTAGAGACAAAAGGGAATTGTAGAGTTAGACTCTATACCTAGGTCTCATTCTCCTCCTCTGCACCCTTTATGGTTGATGTGACCTTTCCCCTAGTAAAACTTAGTTGATCTTGTCCAACTTTGGCCATTATGTCATGTAAAGATCTTCCTTTGCTTTTTTGGAAGCATGGTTTTGTTTCACATGGAAAAAATGATGCCTTTCCTATCAAAAAACCCGACTAATCGGGCACCTTCACTCAAGGGAGTAAGGAGAGGGACCTTCAAAATATGAGTTTTCTCCCGCAACGGTTTCCTGCCACTTTCATAAGGTGGGAATGTGAATAGTCTCCGGGAGGGAATATGTTTTCTTCACTTTTCCAAATGAGAGGGTAAATTTCCCTTAGAGAAATAACAATTTTTTATCCCATTGAAGGGGTGGCCTAAGTAGGAATAGAATCAAAAAACTGTGCACCAATTAATCTACTCTATCACATAATGGCAAAGTGACTAGTTGAGATATGTGTCAGCATATGCAACCTTCATTGGAAATGTTGACCTGCTAGCTACGTATTTTGTCGCTACGCATCTCCACATGGTAGCTTCAAATTAGTGTTCCCAAAGACCATTTAGAAAAAATGAGCTATTGAAACTTACAAGTTTTTGCCAAAAATTTGCAAGCCTTTTTGATAAGGATTGCACAGTTTAATTATAACTAAACTATGGAAAAAATTGCGATTTTCCCAAATTGCAAAAAAAATAAAAATCACAAGTAAAACCAAAATGTAGCAAGTGCATTGTAACTGTTTGCAGGTTTTTTATAAATCTACTTTAAATGCCCACAAGCCACTACCCAAGAATTCTTAGAATTCAAGCTTCCAACCTTCCATGATTAATGCCTTACTAAAAGTTATCTCGAGATCCAAAGATATCTAAGAATTAGCACTTTTGAATTTATAACTCTGCAATATTTAAACCCTCCTCACCAGGGCGAGAGCCCTACGTCCTAACAATTACACCTAGTGTTGCAACTGCTAGACTTGGTGGATTATAAAGCTTGCAAGTTCCAAAAATTTGCAGCCTTGTCAAGTTTCTCTTTTTGTCAATTAGAAAAGCCGCCGCCGCAATGCTTGATCACACACTCTCTCTTACTCTCTCTCTCTCTCTCTCTCTCTCTCTCTCTCTCTCTCAAGTATATACACACACACATACACACGTGAGCACACGAAGGAGAAGAAGATAGAGAAGGAGCAAGAGCACTTCTTAGCATGCATCTCCAAGAATGAGGTTTTTAGGTCGAATGGACCTTTTATAAGAGTGACCCATTCACACATGGACGCCCACAATGGCTAGTCGTTGCAAAAATACTGTAAAAATAAGATAAGTGGTGCACCTCTCATCGGTGATCACCTACACACCTATATGATCGACAAGCCCGGCCCCTGACTTAAACAATGTGATATCCATGGATGTTAACTGGGCCGACGTCCATTTGCAAAGGTAAGCAACAAGCGATGGGGAGCGTTGGGCAATCACCAAGCCTCCTATTTGCCCGGTGTTGACTTCACTGTTCCTTGTAATGACTTTAACACCAAGGTCACCACCAAGCGATGGGGAGCGTTGGGCAGTCACCAAGCCTCCTATTCGCCCGGTGGTCCTGACTCCATTGCATGACTTGTAATCACATCACCACAAGGATCTTCGTTCGCCCGATGTTGACTTCACTGTCGCTTGTAATGACTTTAACACCAAGGTCAGCACCAAGCGATGGGGAGCATTGGGCAGTCATCAAGCCTCCTATTTGCCAGGTGTTGACTCCACTGCATGACTTGCAATCACATCACCACAAGGATCTCCGTCGTCGGTTAACATGCCCCCCTTCTTGATGTAGATTCCGTCCTCTAAATCTAGTGAGATGAAGCCGGTTCATCGAGGTGGAAGAGCATCTGAGATTCAATGTCCTTAGCCTTCTTCAAACACTGCAAAATCAACCAAAATTTTCACAGTAATTGCATTCTCATATACAATTAAAAAACATATGCAATGAATAGACACACAGATTGATGGTAACAGAATATCACACAATTTTTCAGCAGTAAACATTGAATTGTAATATAATCAAACGCATAAGCAAAAGTAAAGGTAAAAAATTAATCAAGTCTGGGGTCACTAATTTAACGGTTGAGAGGCACTAGAGGTCAGCTATTAATACCATGGGCAAGCTTCTCAATTCTCTCTTGTCAATGAAGCTGCTTAATCGCGAGAGCAAAGTATTTCATGTTTGAGGGCTGACTAGAGGCTATATCTAGAAGACCGTCAATTTAAGCTACGATAAAAGGAATTGCTTATGAAATCATCGCCTAAATTATTCCCTTTGTTTGACCCCCCAAAGTTTTTTCACATTGATTCAATTTTTTATGTGTGTGCTTATTTTGTATGCCTTGGGCTTTTTGCTTTTCAAGGAAAAGCACCCACAATGGAAACCTCTAGGGCTCTAGTACCATAGGCAATACATGTGAGTGAAGTACCAAATTAAGATTTTACATTCTTGGCACTTTTATTTGTTTTTCATTGCCTTTCAATTTTGCAACTTTTGGGGGGTCATATTGACATTGTTACCCTCCCCAGGCTCATCACAATAGTAAATTCCCTTATAATAGCTAAACTAGAGGTCTATAGGGATTAATCCCACTAGAAAGCACTAGTACATTGCACAAAATGCTACCTAAATCAGATTAAGAACCTAAAGTAACCATAAAAAATTAGGAAGGCATTTCCCATGGTATTAAGAGAATATCTCTAATGCCTATCTGGGTCAAACTAGCTTAGTTAGACTGCTTGATTTTTAAACCTAAACAAGGAACTATGATATAAAATTATATTAAATCTAATGTTTAATACTAAGAAAATATGTTGAATATATGCTACCAATCACAGTAAAAGCAGACAAACATGGAGGCTAAAAAAAAAAACAAGAGGCAATGCTAATGGACAAGAAACACATGTTTGTGTTGATGATCGCGCTTGATTCGAAGAGTGAACGAGACAAAGATTCTATGAAGTTCAAAATCCAACTCATGCAATGCGTTTCTGTACACACTAGAAAACACAAAGAATACCTTTAGGAGGCACATCAGTGGGAAGAGGCACCAACCTTTAATCAAAACAACATAAGGAACCTTAACCTAATTATTTGCACCCCCCTAGAGAGTCAAGAGAACAGGATATGGAATAGATGGGCAGGTAGCCCTAGGTCTAAACCCATATCCGTGTTATCGTCGAGAAAAACAAAGTCATCATCCGTGATACCATAATTGGAGAGACATCCTCTACTAAGTATAGATCAGTCGTAGTCAAGAGACGTATTAGCCATTCTAATTCCTCGAAATTCTTCTCACACGCTAGTGTATCTACCAAATCCCATTCACAGGCAAGCACCTAGCAAATATGTGAAACACTTGTGAAAAGTAAAAAGGGTATCTCTCACCCAAGGAAGGAGTGGTTGACTCTAGCGTACTAGCCATATCTATATACACAAATAGATGATGGTTAGTATGAAAACATTATAAGAGTCATTCCAAAAGGTCGTGTCCTTGTGCATAGTGTGTTTTTATGATTTTGAGTCATGTATTAGAATTTGTAGGTTTCCAGATTTTTGTTTGGTGGCTCTTGCTCTTTTACTTTTTATTTTTCTTTTCTTGAGTATAGGGCTATATATATACATTCCCTAAGATTGGGAGATTGAGAGGTCAGGGAGGAAGGTTAAGAGAGGAGAAAGTGTATGATGGATGTCAGCAAACACTCCCCCCTTCCTTGGGTAGATCATACATTTTAGAACAATGTCGTCACCTTTTGAAACCAATTGTTCCAAGTTATTATGGGTAAAAACTTTGATCGATAGTTTTCGACCGCCCTATGCTTTTTATCTAGTTGCAAGGGTGGTACGGTACTCTCCCATGATTTTATTTGCAACGTTGTTGTAGGTGGTGAACTTACAACGGGAGGTGCAAATTCTTTTTCGTTTGTATGGATATTTACAATGGTAGGTGGAAGTTGTGAAGAAGCTTGTGTCTGTAGAAGAACTATATGAACAACAAGAACCTTCATTTGTTTTTTCTATGTTTGAGACGAGCAAAACAAGTCGTTCTCGCTTGGGTACCCAAACTAGCTCTGGATGAGGTATGTAGTGTTCTGTGATCTTTCCCTCCCCACGATCTTCAATCGTCTTTATCGTTATAGGATTTGACTCACATGGGTCTATAGGTAACAGGTAAGAACACAATCTACGTTTAGATATTCAGATTTGATCATTCCCTTCATAGTAGCCTTGGGCTTCCAATAGTTGTTTAGGAATCCAACGTTATGTTTTCTTACATTTCTTGGAGCGAGTAGGGCATCTCTTACAAGGCTTCTGTTTTTTAGCATCAAAATTTTTCGCTAAAGAAGCTTTAGCAACCCATTTGTATGCTTTCTTTGTTATATTACACTGAGTCTTGTGTATCTCATGATTTGTTTCAACTACAGAAGTTGAAGCTCTAGAGGATTGGGCTATAGTTACATATGGTTCAGCCTCTTGGACATGCACTATTTTGGGTTGTATTTTCTCGAGAGGTGATATCTCATGGACTATTGCTTGAGTGACAAGGCTAAGAGTTGGTTTCTGTGTTGTGACACTCCCAGTCCCCCAATCACTAGTGCATTTGGTCATTATCATCCACGTACGTCCTAGGTTTATATTGCCTTCCATAGTTCCAGCAGGCATAACCAAAAAGTCTTGAGCTACAACCCCATTGTCATAATTGACAAAAGTATGCCAGGTTCCAAAAATTGTAGTTTTTTTCTTGTTGATACCCTTGAATTGGATGGTACTCTCAGATCGAGATGGATTTCCTAACTGAAATCACACTCCATATGATAGCAGATTATACTTAGCACATGTATCCAATAAGACATTATATAGTACTTTTTCATTGGCACTATTTAGCTTAATATGGTATCGTAGAGGTGTGTCAGATTCTAACCAACCATCCTCTGTTTCAACGTGAAATGCATGTGTGACTCCAAGGTTGGCCTTTCATTGGCTTCTAATACGTTGTTGTCGCTCCTTAGCCTCATCTTGAGCTTATATATTTTTCAATTCTGCTTGTGCCTTGGCTGCCTTTTTTTTATGGATGACACGTAGCTCCTCTTGGCTTAAAGGACACAGTATCTTTTAACTTTCAAACCACCTTGGGTTGAAACATTAATAACACAATGGATAGTAGGTTGGAAAAGTATTGGACATCTACCCCAAACCATCAACGTGATCAGACTAGAGATAGGACTATTCAATAGAGCTAGCTTGGACAGGTGGTGGACCTTTAAACCACCTTGGGCTAAAACCTACATAAAAAAATGGTTAGTAGGTTGGACAAGTTGTGGACCTCTGTCCCAAACCATATGGTAGTAAACATAGTAGTTACACTCCATTCACAGATTGACCTTCAAACCACCTAGGACTAAAACCTCCATAACACAATGGATAGTAGGTTGGACAAGCGGTGGACCTCTATCCCAAACCATCTATGGTAGTGCAAATAGTAGATACACTCCATTCACACATTGACCTTTAAAAAATAGAGATAGCTTCTTTCAATAGGGCTAGCTTGGACAGGTGGTGGAGCCTCAAACCAACTTGGGCTAAAAACTTTATAACAGAAGGGATAGTAGTTGGGACAAGTGGTGTACCTCTGCCCCAGACTAGCCATGGAAGTAAACATAGTAGCTACCCTCCATTCACGCATTGATCTTCAAACAATATAGATAGGACTATTGAATGGTGCTAGATTGGACAGGTGGTGGACCTTCAAACCACCTTTGGCTAAACCCACCATAACACAAGGGGTAGTAGGTTGGACAAGTGGTGGACCTATGTCCCAAACCATCCATGGTAATAGAGATAGTAGTTACACTTCATTCACACATTGACCTTGAAATAATAGAGATAGCTTGAATAGGTGGGCCACCTTCACACCACCTTGGGCTAAAATCTCCATAACACAATGGATAGTAGTTTGGACAAATAGTGGACCTCTACCCCATACTATCCATGGAAATAAACATAGTAGTTACACTCCATTCACACATTGACCTTGAAATAATAGAGATAGCTTCTTTCAATAGAGCTAGCTTGAAACCACCTTGTGCTAAAGCCTCCATGACACAATGGATAGTAGGTTGGACAAGTGGTGGACCTCTGCACCAAACCATCCATGGTAGTAAACAAAGTAGCTACACTCCATTCACACATTGACATTGAAACAATAGAGATAACTTATTTCAATGGAGCTAGCTTGAACAGATGGTGGACCTTCAAACAACCTTGGGCTAAAACCTCCATAACACAATGGATAGTAGGGTGGAAGGTTGGTGGACCTTTGCCCCAAACCATCCATAGTAGTAAACAAAGTAGCTACACTCCATTGACACATTGACTTCAAAACAATAGAGATAGCTTTGTTCAATAGATATAGCTTGGAGAGGTGGTGGACCTTCAAACCAACCTGGGCTAAAACCTCCAGAACACAATGGATAGTAGGTTGGAAAACTGGTGGACCTCTGTCCCAAACCATCCATGGTAGTAAACCTAGTAGCTACACTCTAATCGCACATTGACCTTCAAACAATAGAGGTAGAAATTTTCCATAGAGCTAGCTTGGACAGGTGGTGGACCTTCAAACCACCTAGGGCTAAAACATTTATAACAAAATGGATAGTAGGTTGGACAAGTCGTGCACCTCTGTCCTAAACCGTCACACTTTGACCTTCAAACAATAGAGATAGGACTATTCAATAGAGCTAGCTTGGACAGGTGATGGACCTTCAAACCACCATGGACCAAAACCTCCATAATAATATAGTTAGTAGGTTGGACAAGTGGTGGACCTCTATCCCAAACCATCCATGGTAGTAAAAAAAGTAGCTACACTCCATTCACACATTGACCTTCAAACAATAGAGATAGCTTTTTTCAAAGAAGCTAGCTTGGACAGGTGGTGGACCTTCAAACAATCTTGGGCTAAAACCTCCATAACACATTTGATATTAGGTTGGACAAGTGGTAGACCTTTGCCCCAAACCATCCGTGGTAGTAAAAAAAGTAGCTACACTCCATTCACACACTGACTTTGAAATAATAGAGATAGCTTTGTTCAATAGATCTAGCTTGGATAGGTGGTGGATAGGGATTTCATTAACGTAATCACGATCAGGTGATTACGTCAATAACTTTAGTATTTACACAAAAAAATCATGTGATCACGTTAATTGTTAACGTGACTTTGATTATGACCTGCAAAAACCTATAGAGCCGGTTAGCCCTCTGGGTTTTCTATTTTTCCCAGCGAGGCCCGCCGGACTTTTTCATTTTCCAGCGGGTCCGCCGGGTATATGTAATAGCCCGGCAGGCCCGTCGGGAAAATGAAAAAGCCCGACGGGAATAATTATATATAGTAAACAGTGTGCTAACCGGGGCTTTTTAGCTAGGCAAATCCTTAGGGAGTGTATCCAAGTGCTGGGTATAGTTATCTCCTTGTGAATTGATCTAAGGTTACAGAGTCACAGGTCCTTTTTTTGGGCCGAACGTGATTCTTAATTCGATAATCACTTCTAAAAATTTGTAATTCGTTTACCGACATAAAGGTACAAAACCAAAACAACTGAAAACTTGGAGAATCATGCTCACTGCGAAGAAGCCATTGGTCCAAATGAGGGTTGTAATTGGTTTTAGAAGATGAGCATATGTAAATGACGGGTCAATAGTCAAGGATCAAATGTCTTATACTAGTGTACCGGGCATATAAAGATCCTTGAAGTCTTGCATTTGAGTTGATTTACACTTGTCACTCCACAATATAAAAGCTATAATCCTTGATTGGGTTAAAATAGCTTTTATATATTGAATTGGTTGCATGGGTAGGCTACAATCCTTCACTGGGTAGAAGTAGTCCTCAATTGAGTGATTATATTGAAGATTTATTTGTATTAGTTCATGCATTGGTTTATACAGAGAGTACATTATGTATTATGATAGATTATTAGTACATGAAATGACCAATCATATATTTTATTACTTTCGTTTGTTTTTTTGTAGCAACTGAAATTAAATGTTTCTTATTGTTTGCAAATCAAAGTGGACATATAAATAATCATTATAATAATAATTGCATAGAGAGATTCATAGCATTGTTATAATTATTATGCCATGCATAAACTACAATGCAATGTGTATGGTTGCTCACAATATAGGTGATCGATATGTGGATTGACTAGCGTGCATTGAAAATCTCATATTGTGCATCATGGTTACTTTCATATTGAATGGTTTTTAAATTATAATATGTATTGAAAATAAAAAAAAATGTTTCAAAAATTGAACATCTGGTTCTTTTGTCTTTGGTTTTAATTTAAAAGCAATGGAGCAAAATGTGGGCACAAGTGGTACGAAGAAGCCAAACAATAAAAAAGCTTATGGCAAAGAGTGGGATAATGCTCACAACATATGCGGTCGATATATGGAATGACAATGTAAATTTTGTCACAAAACAAAATCAGGTGGTGCACCACGTATTAGGGATCATTTTCTGGGTAATGCTAAAAAGAGTTGTAAGAAATGTGAATATCCCCAGGCACCTGCAGTTGCAAAGCGTTTGAGAGAAGAGCTCACCAAAAAGGGTTGCAAGAGACAACAGATATATAGCTCTGTGGCTTCGAGTCAAGAGTTCCCAGAGCCAAATATTAACTCTGTAGATCCTGTAGTGATGCCAACTAACCTTGGAGAACAACCTGCGTAAGGAGAGGAAATTCGAGACAGTGTTCCTTTTAAACGTCACAATGAAGGTGGACGTTGTCAAATACGTCAAAAATCATACATCAAAGCTTTCGAGTGCAGTCTCTAGAAGAAGCACAAATTGCACTCACCAAAGCAATATTCTTTACTGGAAGTGCTTTGGTCATGGTAGACAGCAATCATTGGAAGGCTGCTTAGAAGAAAATCGGTGAGTTTGGTCTAGGATTTTCAGCTCCTTCTTATCACACGATAAGAAATGTTTTCTTGGACAAATGTTACATCGAAGTCAAAGAGCGTGTTGGCAAAATAATACTTGGAAATATTTCGCTTTCAGGATGTACGATTGTGAGCGATGGCTGGTCAAATATTCAGAGAAGACTGCTGATCAATGTAATGCTGGTTTGTCCAAGGGGAGAAACATTTATAAAGGCGATTGATAGTTCTGGTGCAATTAAAAGTGGAAAATACATTTTTGAGGTCTTGATTAATGTAATTAAAGAAATTGGTGCTGAATATGTCGTTCAAGTAGTCATGGACAGCACAAAGAATTGTAAAAACACCAGTAAATTAATAAATAAGTGCTTTCCACACATTTTTGCCAATGGTTGTAATACGCACAGCTTAAACTTGGTGCTGAAAGATTGGTACACTAGCGAAGAAACCACATGGTTCACCAAAATAATTGATACAACACGTCAGGTTGTGAAATTTATCTTGAAAAGACAAAGAGGGCTCGATTTGTATAGGATGCGCTTGTTAGTGATGTTGAAACTTCCTGCTGAAACTCGGTTCTTCACACACTTTTATACCTTGGAATCACTTCTCCATAATAAATGCATTGTGATTGACACATTCAATTGCGCGGCCTTTGATGAATGGTAGCTTGAGCAGAAAGAAAAAGTGAAAGATAAAATTACATGTCTACGTGGAAATGTAAACAAGGTTGCTTGGTGGAGGGGTGTAATGGATGCATACCATGTAATGATGCCCGTTATGTTCGCAATCCACAATCTTGATCAAATGGCACCAAACTTGGGCAAAGTGTGGATGACATGGTGGTCAGTCCAACAAAGTCTTGAAAATCCTAAAGAGCTGAAAGAGTCTGTAGTAGAGAAGGAGTGGCGATTACCATTCTCTGGCAAACAACGAAAAATTTTGGCTAAGTATTTTTATTCAAGGTGGAAGAGCGCTCATAGTCCACTCTATAGCGTTGCTTACATGCTCGATCCAGAGTATTGGAATTTAGATCTGATATCCAATATAGAGGTGGTAAGCGATTTCTATCACGTGGTCAACACGTTCTACTCCAACGTTCAGGACTGAATTGATTACATTAAAAAAATGAGTGTATTTAGATTAAAATAAGGTCCTTTTGCAAATAATTTTGTACAGGTAATGGCAAAAGAGAAACCTTCATGGAAGTGGTGGATGATGAATGGTGGAGAGCATTACTCTACCTTACGTCCCCTTGCAATGAAAATACTTGCACAATGTGCAGCAAAGTCAAGTTCAGAGAGAAACTCGATTATATATAAGTATATTCACAACACTGTTCGCAATAGAGTATTAGCAGATAAAGCAAAAAAAATAGTATATATGTTTTGCAACAAAAAGATATTGAATCACAATATCGAAAGTGCTAACTACGAGGAGGAAATTCCAAACTTGTTGTATGATTGTCAAAACAAAGATAAAGAAGAGTTCAATGTTGGTGTATCTCAATGCACTGTAGACAAAATAGAAGAGAATTTGATAATAGATGTGGAGGTTGAATTACAAGGAGAACTACAACACTCAGACTTAGAACCAGATAACAACTCAACAGATTCAATATGGCTTGATAGTAGAATGAGTAAATATCAAAAACCATTGTAAAAGACCTTGTATTCAAATGTGTTTTGAGTAATTACAATGCTTTATATTTGCGATAGTACATAGTTTGTCGATCTCAATTGTATTGCCCTGAAGCAGCATCTTGCTCATCAAACAGATTTCTAATTGTGCTAGGGATATCTGGGCATGCTTGCTTGAATTCATATTTGTTTGCCATGCCAAACATAATATATATTCCTTGTGGAATATATTGTGAGCAGATTGCGCATCGACTACTATTTTGCATTAAACGAATAAGACAAACTAAATGATAATAATGACCACATGTCAATGTATAATATCCGCTCCATTCATCAAAATTCTTGTAGCAAACTGGACATTGGGAAGATGAGGATGCATCTAAAGTAGACGAGGGGACCAAATCCGGATGCATGGCAAGGTGGCTGATGTGTGTCCCTTGTACATGTGTTGGATTCACTCGCTGTGTCAGATTTTGAACGTCCTGACTTAAGCGGTGAATTCTTTTCTCCATCCGGACTTGTGAGGGTTGGGGTGTCTGGGTGGCTATAGAAAGCCGTGTTATTTTTGCATCTTTCTCTGTCGTGTTACCGATCGAGTTCCGCCTGAATCTAAGGAAAAAATATGGCTTGCATACGAACATCATATAGTTGTGTTACCGATCGATGCCTATATGTTTTTTGGGAAAAGGGAAGGGAAGTTGACTTACCATAAGAATACTAGATTCGCCGCATTACCGACATAGTACCCAGACATTAAGCCAATACTTACCCCCGTGTCACCGAGGTGATGCCCCCGTGATAAGCACTATTCCGTAGAATAGCTTACACACACACTCCATTGTGTGGTAAGGTACCTTATTACTGTCGTGCAATACGACAAAACGCACGCTACCACACAACGCATACACACACAACACATACCCGGATCATGTGGTCAGGTACTCTACTGCTACCGCGCACTGCGACGTAGAGCATGCTCCCACACGACCCCCTCTCTCCTCTCTCCTCTTGATGTACGTGCAAAGGTGCTCTCTCTCTCTCTCTCTCTCTCTCTCTCTCTCTCTCTCTCTCTCTCTCTCTCTCTCTCTCTCTCTCTCTCTCTCTCTCTCTCTCTCTCTCTCTCTCTCTCTCAGAAGATGAAATCAAGAAATAACACCTAGCGGGCCCGATCGGGCCCGCATATATATAATTTTGCAAGCCCGTCGGGCTTTTCAGTATTCCTAGCGGGCCCATCGGGAAAACTGAAAAGCCGGGCGGGAATTTAGTGGGTTCGCAGGTCGCCCTTAACCGGATTCTGTGTGATTATGTTTAGTGTAATCATGAAAATGTGTCAATAAGACCTTGTGATCACACAAAATTTATCATAATTACGTAAATATTAAATCCCTAGTGGTGGACCTTCAAACCAACTTGGGCTAAAACCTCTAGAACACAATGGAAAGTAGGTTGGACAAGTAATGTACCTCTACCGCAAAGCATCCATGGTAGTAAACATAGTAGCTACACTCCATTTACAAATTAACCTTCAAAAAATAGAGATAGATTTTTTCAATAGAGCTGGCTTGGACAGGTGGTGGACCTTCAAACCGTGTGGACTTGAACCTCCATAACACAATGGATAGTAGATTGGACAAGTGGTGGATCTCTACCACAAACCATCCATGGTAGTAAACATAGTAGCTACACTCCATTCACACATTGACCTTCAAACAATAGAGATAGCTTCTTTCAATAGATCTAGCTTGGATAGGTGGTGGACCTTTGAACCACCTTGGGTTAAAACCTCCATAACACAATGGATAGTAGGTTGGACAAGTATTGGACCTCACGCCAAAACCATCCACGCTATCAGAGTAAAGATAAGACTATTCAATAGAGCGTGCTTGGACAAGTGGTTGACCTTTAAACCACATAGGGCTAAAACATGCATAATACAATGTCTAGTAGGTTGGATAGGTGATGGTCCTCTACCCAAACCATCCATGGTACTAAACATAGTAGTTACACTACATTCACAAATTGACCTTCAAACAATAGAGATAGCTTCTTTCAATAGATCTAGCTTGGAAAGGTGGTGGACCTTCAAACCGCCTTGGGCTAAAACCTCCATACCACAATGGATAGTAGGTTGGACAAGTGTTGGACCTCAGGCCAAAACCATCCACGGTATCAGAGTGAAGATAAGACTATTCAATAGAGCTAGCTTGGACAGGTGGTGGACCTTCAAATCACCTTGGGCTATGAATGGAGCCTAGTTGGGATAGGTGGTGGATCTTCAAACAACCTAAAACCTCCATAATGCAATGGTTAGTAGGTTGGACAAGTGGTGGACCTCTGTCCCAAACCATCAATGGTAGTAAACATATTAGCTCTACTCCATTCACACATTGACCTTCAAACAATAGAGATAACTTCGTTAAATGGATCTAGCTTGAACATGTGGTGGACCTTCAAACCACCTTGGGCTAAAACCTCAATGGATAGTAGGTTGGAAAAGTGTTGGACCTCTACCCCAAACCATCGACGTCATCAGACTAGAGATATGACTATTCAATAGAGCTAGCTTGGACAGGTGATAGACCTTTAAACTATCATGGGCTAAAGCCTCCATAACACAATGGTTAGTAGGTTGGACAAGTATCCCTACCATCCAAGTGATCAGATTAGAGATAGGACTATTCAATAAAGCTAGCTTGGACAGGTGGTGGACCTAAAAACAACCTTGGGCTAAAACCTCAATAACACAATAGATAGTAGGTTGGACAAGTGGTGGACCTCTGCCCCAAATCATCCATGGTAGTAAAAAAAGTAGCTACACTCCATTCACACATTGACCTTGAAATAATAGAGATAGCTTCTTCAAAGGATCTAACTTGGACAGGTGGTGGACCTTCAAACAATCTTGGGCTAAAACTCCATAACACAATGGATAGTAGGTACGACAAGTGGTGGATCTTTACCTCAAACCATCTACGGTAGTAAAAAAAGTAGCTACACTCCATTCACACACTGACTTTGAAACAATAGAGATAGCTTTGTTTAATAGATCTAGCTTGGATAGGTGGTGGACCTTCAAACTAACCTAGGCTAAAACCTCCATAACACAATGGAAAGTAGGTTGGACAAGTAGTGGACCTCTGCCCCAAACCATCCATGGTAGTAAACATAGTAGCTACACTCCATTCACAAATTGACCTTCAAAAAATAAAGATAGCCTTTTTCAATAGAGCTAGCTTGGACACGTACTGGACCTTCAAACCACCTTGGACATAAACCTCCATAACACAATGGATAGTAGGTTCGACAAGTGGTGGATTTGTATCCCAAACCATCCATGGTAGTAAACATAGTAGCTACACTCCATTCACACATTGACCTTCAAACAACAGAGATAGCTTATTTCAATATATCTAGCTTGGATAGGTGTAGGGCCTTCAAACCGCCTTGGGATAAAACCTCCATAACACAATGGATAGTAGGTTGGACAAGTGTTGGACCTCTAGCAAAAACCAATCACACTATCAGAGTAGAGATAGGACTATTCAATAGAGGAAGGTTGGACACGTGGTTGACCTTCAAACCACATAGGGCTAAAAGCTACATAACACAATGGCTAGTAGGTTAGACAAGTGATGGTCCTCTGCCCAAACCATCTATGGTAGTAAACATAGTAGTTACACTTACACATTGACCCTTAAACAGTAGAGATAGCTTCTCTCAATAGAGCTAGCCTGGATAGGTGGTGGACCTTCAAACCACCTTGGGCTAAAACCTCGATAACACAATTGATAGTAGGTTGGACAAGTGTTAAGTCTCTATCCCAAACCATCCCTGCTATCAGAGTAGAGATAGGACTATTCATTAGAGCTAGCTTGGACAGGTGGTGGACCTTCAAACCACCTTGGGCTAAAACCTCCATAACGCAATGGTTAGTAGGTTGGACAAGTGATGGACCTCTGTCCCAAACCCTTCCTGGTAGTAAACATGGTAGCTAGACTCCAATCACACTTTAATCTTCAAACAATAGTATTAGATTCGTTCAATAGAGGTAGCTTGGATAGGTGATGGATCTTTAAACAAACTTGGGCCAAAACCTCCATAACGCAATGGTTAGTAGGTTGGACAAGTGGTGGACCTCTATCCCAAACCATCAATGGTAGTGAACATAGTAGCTCTACGCCATTCACACATTGACCTTCAAACAATAAAGATAGCTTTTTTCAATAGATCTAGCTTGGACAGGTGGTGGACCTTCAAACCACCTTGGGCTAAACCCTCAATAACACGATGGATAGTAGGTTGGGAAAGTGTTGGACCTCTACCCCAAACCATCCACGTGATTAGACTAGAGATAGGACTATTCAATAGAGCTACCTTGGACTAAAACCTTCATTACACAATGGTTAGTAGGTTGGACACGTGGTGGGTCTCTGTCCCAAACCATCCATGGTAGTAAACATAGTAGCTACACTCCATTCACACATTGACCTTCAAACCACATAGAGCTAAAAGCTCCATAACACATTGGATAGTAGGCTGGACAAGCGGTGGACCTCTACCCCAAACCATCCATGGTAGTAAACATAGTAGCTACACTCCATTCACACATTAACCTTTAAAGTATATAGATAGCTTCTTTCAATAGAGCTAGCTTAAACATGTGGTGGACCTTCAAACCACCTTGGGCTAAAAAACTTATAACACAATGGATAGTAGGTTGGACAAGTGGTAGATGTCTGCCCCAGACCATCCATGGTAGTAAACATACTAGCTACATTGTATTCACACATTGACCTTCAAAAAATAGAGATACGACTATTGCGAATAGAGCTAGCTTGGAGAGGTGGTGGACCTTCAAACCACCTTGGGTTAAACCCACTATAGCACAAGGGATAGTAGGTTGGACAAGTTGTGGACCTATGCCCCAAACCATCCATGGTAATAGAGATAGTAGCTACAGTCCATTCACACATTGATCTTGAAACATTACAGATAGCTTAAACAGGTGGTCCACCTTGAAACCACCCTGGGCTAAAACCTCCATAACACAATGGATAGTAGGTTGGACAAGTGGTGGACCTCTGCCCCATACTATCCATGGTAATAAACATAGTAGTTACACTCCATTCACACATTGACCTTCAAATAATAGAGATATCTTCTTTCAATAGAGCTAGCTTGGAGAGGTGGTGGACCTTAAAACAACCTTGGGCTAAAACCTCCATAACACAATGGATAGTAGGTTGGAGAAGTGGCGTACCTCTACCCCAAACCATCCATGGTAGTAAACAAAGTAGATACACTCCATTCGCACATCAACCTTGAAAACATTAGAGATATCTTCTATCAATGGAGCTAGCTTGAATAGGTGGTGGACCTTCAAAAAATCTTGGGCTAAAACCTCGATAACACAATGAATAGTAGGTTGGACAAGTGGTGGAACTTTGCCCCAAACCATCCATGGTAGTAAACGGAGTAGCTACACTCCATTCACACATTGAATTTGAAAAAATAGAGATATCTTTGTGCAATTTATCTAGCTTGGACAGGTGGTGGACCTTCAAACCAACCTCGGCTAAAACCTATAGATTACAATGGATAGTAGGTTGGACAAGTGGTGGACCTCTCCCCCAAACCATCCATTGTAGTAAATCTAGTAGCTACACTCCATTCACAATATGACCTTCAAACAATAGAGATAGAACTATTCGATAGAGCTAACTTGGACAGGTGGTGGGCCTTAAAACCACCTAGGGCTAAAGATAAAAAAATGGATAGCAGGTTGGGCAAGTGGTGGACCTCTGTCCCAAATCGTCCATGGTATTAAACATACTAGCTACACTCCATTCACACTTTTGTAGCAGGCTACAGTGCCACTTTCACAGGACACATGGTTAGTACAGTTGGTCTAGGCTAGTTCACACTGGACGGACTCTCTGCGATGGGCAGTGACACATGGCAGCAGAGATACAGAATGGTCTAGTGGAAATCGTGGCCAGGTCATCACATGGCTGGCATTTATAGCCGTTGGTGGCTCTTTATGGTGGTACATATGAGTAGTATCGGTTGGTCATCGGGATTATCTTCTTCACCTCTGGTCCAGCGACGTAGTCGGCTAGAGTGATTCTATACACAGAGCACTTATTCACCATCCCTGCACATATGAGCCTCGACACCCCATTGTACCTGAGAGTCCTGGGCTGGAGCTGAGTGTGCTGCCATGCTCGAGTCTGTATCAGTTCTTTGAGATAGTCGTGTCATTTGTTGTGGTCTACTGTTGCTTTTGTGTCTCTTTGAGCTCAATTGTTGTCTATTGTTTCCTGTTTTGAGTGAGATTGTCACGCACATTGCACTGAGGAGAACCCACTGTAGAGAGCACGACACACTATCTGCGCTACAGGTGCTCTCATTTTGGTGACCATGATGGGATCTCAACTGAAATGTCACTCTGTGCGGTACAAATCTTGAAGCTAGCTGGGTCTATCTAGCTTTGCCTCCCTTGCCTTGCACTGTTCTCCTCTCGCCTGGTCCAATTGGTCTAGTCCTCCCTCGGCCTAGTCATCTCTCGCCCTGGTCCAACCAGTCCTCGACCTTGGTCTAGTCCTCCTCGTCCCTGGTCCAACCAGTCCTCGACCTTGGTCTAGTCGCTAGCCTGGTCTAGTGTAAAGTCTAGACCAGTCTTCAGCCAGTTCAAGGTTTTCTTGCCCAAAGGTTGGTTGGATTGGTGGTCACTGCATGACACATACAAGACAGTCAAAAGAGCGACAAAGCCCACGACTCAGTCCTCTGAAGTACTACCACAGAAAACGTCACCCTTCGTGCCAAGTAGAAGTCCACCAACTCCAATACCCCTACCTTCCCCTACAGCTACCTCCATTCCCTCGACAAGTTCTACACCTCCCCAGTCACCTCAATCAATAAACTTATCATTCCCTATAACAGCTATGGAGGAGCTCACAAGCGTTCTAGCTAAGGTGAATATTAAGTTTTCGACTTTCAAGGGTCTCTCCTCAGAGGATGCTAACGACCATGCCCGGAGGTTTGTTTCTCTCTGCAGAGGTCGTGGCCTCAACCGAGAAGATGCCTACTTAGTACTCTTCCCATCTACCTTGGATGGTTTGGCAGACAAGTGGTATAGCCAGTTCGCAGAGAACCATTTTGCAACTTGGATAGCTTTAAGACAACAGTTATGTGTAGCATTCAATCCAGGTGACTACCAGGAAAAGGTTTTGGATGAGTTGGTCAACATGGTGCTCCAACCAAAGGAGACTTTTGCAGAACTCATGACTAAAACCAAGTCTCTCGTCACCAAGCTTCCTCAACCACCAGGTGAGTTCATGGTCAAGAAATGGGTAGAGAAGGTGCTTCCAAAGACTTCTTAGGAAAAATTGAGAGAGAATCTCTGACCTGATGCCACCTTGGAGGAGTTTGTTGCTGCTGCTACTAGGATAAAGGGGTCAAGGAAGATGTTTACCGACCCTTCTCAGGTAGAGACTGCCTCGGTACTCTTGGAGAGTCCGTCTGACCCTTTGACTTCCTTACATCGAGAACTTGAAGCCCTAAAACTACAGTGAGCTCGACAAGAGGAGAAATCGATCTCTCTCAAACAGGAGAAGGCCTCACATCACGAAGCTTTGGATCAAATCAAGAGGGAGTTAGAAGAGCTTCGGTCTCAGCAAGAGACTAAGGCTATGGTATGGTGCATCTCGTGTCGCTCTCCAGGACATCCTCCACAGGACTGTCCCCTTCGAGCTTATTGCCACTTTTGGAAAAATTCTGGGCATGAGGACAAGGACTGCTACTACCTCAAGGGATTGCGACAAATACAGCAAATTCTTGGTCCTACTCTTCAACAAGGGCCAGCGCCTGCATCCAACATGGTTTCTCCCTGTGGCCATCCACACCATATGCCACCTTTGCTGACAGCCCCTCCTATGGAAGGTATGCAAAGTACTTTTCCATCTCAAAGCTTTTATCATACCCATGCTCCCTCATCCCCTCAAAACTTCTATGCCTCCACCTCCAACTCCATGCACTAGGAGCAAGGACCACCTCGTTCGTCGACTCGCCCTTTGAATCGGCCCATTTTGTGCTACAGATGCGGGGAATATGGGCATTACCAAAGCAAATGCCCCCTGCTAGAAGGGTCCCCTCCCTGCCGTCATTGCCCTAAAATGAAGGATCACTACAATAAAGATTGCCCTAAAATTTGTGCATCGACTACTGCGAACCCAAGTCAAAGCCAACATGAGTTTACCTTCCCCAAGCTCAATTTGATAGCAGTGAGTCCCCATCTTCAAGCACCCTCTTCTGCCCATGTGGTTACCACTCAAGAGAAGTTGCAGTTGGTAGAGGAGCCAGCGGGCATCCTCACCCAGGCCCAAAGAGCCGCTCTCGGTCTTAGCATTCCAACGAGTTCAACTCCCCCACACATTCACACACCAGTGGATACCCTGCCTTCAACTGTTAACAATCCATCCCCCATTGCCATGAAAGAATCCAAATTTTTTCTCTTCGATATTGATAAGGCTTTCTTGGAAGCAGTTTTCGATCTGCAAACGATCAAGGCACCAGAGAAACCACTGGTAGAACAAGAAAAGATTATAGCAGAGACAATCTTGAAGAACACCTTTCAACAAGTGTCCCTCTATGACATGTTGAGACTAGATGCAAGTTTTAGAAGTGACACCCTTGCTGTTATTCAATCACTTTACCTCGGAACAAGTCCTAGTGGCGGGCACCTCCCAGTGCAACCATCAGAGTCCTATATGATATCCAATCCCGTTGCTCCCCTCACGGATCATAGAAGCCCTTGCCTGACAGTGTCTGTCTTGGGGTAGCAATTTTCAGGAGTAATTATGGATGGTGGATCCGGCATGCAGCCTACTCAACCTACCCCCTTCATAGTAACATTGGCCAACCAGAGAATAGTATACCCCATGGGCATAGTGGAAAAGGTGCCTCTGCAGGTACAAGATTTCACTTGTAGTTTGGATTTTGTTGTGATTCGTCTTCCACATGTGGAGGTCAAATTTCCCTTGCTCATTGGTAGACCATGGCTGAGACACACTAAAGCACTTCATGATTGGGGAAATGATGCCATGTGGATACATACTCCTGGCTCTTCGATGCAACCCATTCTCCTAGAAGGAGCAATGGATTCCATTGTGCAACATAGTTCTTTGTCCCTAGCAACTAGCCTTGATTTGGAATAGCCTACTCCACCTGACAAGTCAGACGAGGATCTGTTGGAGTGGTTGGATGCTACCAAGTCTATGCCTTGTTATGGAGTCTCTATTCACTCTTTGCCTGAAGGTATACCCTTTTCAAATGATTCCATAGTTACTAAACTTAATGAGCCACCTGAGCCTTTGAAGAAGCATAGAAGCAGGAAGAATCTCCTCTATAGGAGTTCACTCCCCCTCAAACATCAACCCCTTTGGTGTCTCCTTCTTCTTCGACCAGAACAAAGCTCTCCTCTGTGTCTAGCAAACTCCCTTCTCATAGCCCGTCCTACAAGATAAATTCCAAGATCATGATAGCTGTGTTGCTCATGATAGCTGTCTGCTCCTTACTTGTACCTATCTGCCCTTATCCCCTCGACCTTACCCACAATCAGAATGCCCACATCCTTAGGGTTCACAGTTGTGGCAAAGAGATCATCAAGAGCGCCAAACATTGTTATTCCCATCATCTACAAGAGAGTCACCAAAACAATAGAGAGCAGGTACTAATGTTGTCCCCTGCTATTGTAGGCTCCTGGCGGCAGGCCCTCCTCCATTGGTGTCGGATCCAACAGAATCCTCCCTTGGTGCTAGCTCCTGCATTCTGTTTTTCAGCAGATGAAATTGTCGCTTTCCACATGCACAAGCATGATGATCGGCACAAGCATGATGATTGCCTGTGCGGTAGGGTGGTGTTGCCTTGGCATATATTTTCTTATATTGACTTTGGGTTGCAATCAGTAACAGTAAGCGATGGTGAATCTCAGTATAACTCACTGGCCGCTTCTAAAGTAAGACTGTATTGCATGCAGATTGTAGCAAGAAGCTTAAACAGTAGCTGCAAGGTGGTGGAGGAGAGAAGCTGCATGTGAGCTCCATCATCCCCCGCCACTCCTCGTCCCCCTACTCACCCTCGTCCCCTTGCCCAGATCCATCATCCCCCCGCCACTCCTCATCCCCCTACTCACCCTCATCCCCTTTCCCGGCTCTTTCCCTATTCACCCCACCCCCTCCCTGCCCTCTCCCCCTACCCACCCCTCTTGCACTCGCCCCTACCGACCCCCTCACCTTCCCCTCGCCCCTAACCAGCCCCCCCGCCCCTAACCACCCCCTCACATTCTCTCGCCCCTACCCACCCCCTCCCTTCCCCTCACCCCTACCCACCCCCTCGCCCATCCCCTCACATTGCCTCACCCCTACCCATCCCCCCTCGCCCCTACCCTCCCCCTCACATTCCCTCGCCCCTACCCAGCCCCTCTTGCCCCTAACTAGCCCCCCTCGCCCCTACCCTCCCCCTCACATTCCCTCACCCCTACCCAACCCCCCTCGCCCCTACCCACCCCCTCACATTCCCTCACCCCTACCCAACCCCCCTCGCCCCTACCCACCCCCTCACATTCCCTCACCCCTACCCACCCCCTCCCTTCCCCTTGCCCCTAATCATCCCCCTCGCCCCTACCCACCCCCTCACATTCCCTCGCCTCTACCCAGCTCCTCTCACCCCTACCCAGCCACCCCTCACCCCTATCTAGACCCCCTCGCCCCTACCACCCAGTCTATTCATCGGCCCTACCCTTTCCCCCTCTCGCCTCTATCTAGTTTCCCCTCTCCCTCTCCCCTCTCAGTCTTAGAAGTTTTTCCACCACCCCACATTTCAGCCCACTAGCATGTGGCTATCGAGCATTCATCTAGTGTCCATCATGTTGGTGTGAAAGCTTTTTGTTATGCCATCATGATAGAGCTTAACCATATTTGCAGTGTTACTCCACCTTATGGTCATCCCTCGAGTAACACCTTATGGTCATTCCCCTTTTTGAAAACAGTGTTGTGCAGAAAGTGTTGCAAGGTTCATCTGCAAGTATGGACCAGGTCATTTTCCTCTCACTATGGTTAGCGACGATAAAGATATGCTGGATCTAAACTGAGCATATCTCTTTGCAATGGAGCCTCATTCTATTTTGCTAATTGGGATTCTTCGACTATGCAATCATATGGGTTCCTGCCTATTCAAAGGCTTAAGGCGTTTGCAAGCAGTGCAATGTTTTTAACTCCACTTTTTGAGGCATGTAAGGTCATGGTTGGGCCTAACCCTACTTCACAAAAGATATACGGATGCAGTACCTAGTGGTTTTTTTTTTCCACAGTTTTTTTAGTATTCCTCTCACCGAGACGGTGGGCGGGCAACCTGTAGCAGGCTATAGTGTCACTTTCACAGGACACACAGTTAGTACAGTTGGCCTAGGTTGGTTCACGCTGGACGAACTCTCTGGGTTGGGTAGTGACATGTGGCAACAGAGATACGGACTAGTCTAGTGGACTTCGTGGCCAGGTCACCACATGGCTGACATTTATGAGCCGTTGATGGCTCTTTATGGTGGTACATATGAGTAGTAGCGGTTGGTCATCGAGATTATCTTCTTCACCTTTGGTCTAGCGACGTAGTCGGCTAGAGTGAGTCTATACACAGAGCACTTATTCACGATCCCTGCACATCTTAGCCTCGACACTCCATTGTACCTGAGAGTCTTGTGCTGGAGCTGAGTGTGCTGTCACGCCAGAGTCTGTATCAGTTCTTTGAGATAGTTGAGTCATTGGTTGTGGTCTACTGTTGTTGTTGTGTCTCTTTGAGCTCAGTTGTTGTCTATTTTTTCCTATTTTCAGTCTGTTTTGAGTGAGATTATCATGCACAATGCACTGAGGAGCATCCACTGTAGAGAGCACGGCACACTATCTGCGCTACAACTTTGACCTTCAAACAATAGAGATAGGACTATTCAATAGATCTAGCTTGGATAGGTGATAGACCTTCAAACCACCATGGGCTAAAACCTCCATAACACAATGGATAGTAGGTTGGACAAGCGGTGGACCTCTTCCCCAAACCATCCATGCTAATAGACATAGTAGCTACACTCCATTCACACATTGACCTTGAAACAACATAGATATCTTGTTTTAGTAGAACTATCTTGGACAGGTAGTGGACCTTCAAACCACCTTGGGCTAAAACCTCCATAACACAATGGATAGTAGGTTGGACAAGGGGTGGACCCATGCCCAAAACCATCCATGGTAGTAAACATAGTAGCTACACTCAATTCACATGTTTACCTTGAAACAATAGATATAGCTCGTTTCAATAGAGCTAGCTTGGACAGGTGGTGGACCTTCAAGCCACCTTGGGCTAAAGCCTCCATAACACAATGGATAGTAGGCTAGACAAGTGGTGAACCGTTGCCTCAAACCATTCATGCTAATAGACATAGTAGCTACACTCCATTCACACATTGACCTTGAAACAATAAGGATAGCTTTTTTTAGTAGATCTAGCTTGGACAAGTGGTGGACCTACAAACCACCTTGGAAGTATGTTGGACAAGTGGTGTACTATAGTATTTAGTAACAACTAAATTTGTTATTTTTCCAGGAAGATATGGCACCAAAAAGAACTGTTACAAGGGTGGCTGTCTCAATTGATTATACTTGCAATGATCAAAGGAATTGGTATCTAGATATACATGGTGTGGAGGGTGCACAATTTCATAAGGTGCATCTATTTATTGCAAAGAAAGAGAACGATATTCTATTTGAAGATGTTGGCCAAGTAGTGGAAGCCTCTATCTCTACCATTGATGGTCATCCACATGTGGAATGCATTGATATTGTAGTCCCAATGAATCAAGAATTCCAATTATCTCCAGGAGCATATGCATGTCTCAAAATAAAGATGAGACAATGTTTTCTCGAGGATGGAAAATTGAAGAGTCAACTCAAGGTGTCACAGCAGGTCAACTTCAAATCTCCATCATAACCACACTACAAGAAAAGAAGGTGAAAGCTTCAAGACCACCTATAAACAAGAAATCCAAAGTGCAAAAAGTAGCACCAAAGGAGACTAGTTCTATTTTTGATGTAGACAATGCATCTCTAGCATCCTCAACACAAGGTTCAACATCCAAGATGAGAATTGTGGATCTAGAAGCTCTAGAGGTAGAGGCCATGAAAGGACAAGAAAAAGATACAGGTGGAATGAATAAGTATATAATCTATTTCCCTTTCCAATATAAGGAGTTTGATATCCCTATTCAAAATTGTTGGCTAGCTGCTGATCACTATAATGTACGTACTATTGATGGAAAACATGTTGAAAGCATGCTATTTGGATTTTCCTAGAACTAAGCTTGCAGCGTGTGCATATTTAATGCCTGTTCAAAATGAAAAGGCAAAGAAGGGTACACCTTTGGCAGCAGAAGAGGTACAAGAGGGCAAACTACAAGATTATCATTATTGGATTCTTGATGGCCAACATTCAATTTATGCCGCAAAATTTTTTCTTCACAACAATGAACAAAAAAGCAATGAGATATTTCAAAGATTGATTGACGTGTATAAATTTCAAAAGGCTTGTATTGTTGTAAATGCTCCTCCAATGGTTGCAACTGCTATATCTTCCATTGCAAATGATGAGGCTAAAGCATTGTAGGTCAAGCAACCTTACCAAATATTGTGGCATTTGTAAAGTCAATGGATCTATTCAGGACGACCATCAAGGGCAGCAACTGGAGTTGCAGAGGGACATACATCTCGTGTTGGATGGGATGTAAGTGTCTTCCTTCTTCTTTCTTATTCTCTTTAATTGAACAGTTGAGTTCAATCTTCTCACTGGTGTTATATTTCTTTCTAGAATTTTCTTCGATTGGCAAGAATGAGTACAGGAGCAAGTTGGATTGCTAAACAGGCACACATGGTTACATATTCCGATCAAGTTTATGATTGTTGGCTAGAAATTATTAAAAGGCTTGAGGAGGAGAACAAGAAACCCCCAACAATGGTATTCAGATTTCTTTGCGGTCTTGAGGAATCAGAGGTAGAGATCATTCAAGAAGAAATTAAAGATGAGAATATTTTATTGTCAAAGAGTGCAAAAGATGGTGATGTAATTTATATGTATGATCAAGTCAAGCAACTCAAACAAGACAAACTCATTCAAGACGCACTTCTTGAAGGCTTCAATGATTTGAATGATTCATCACCGTGTAAAGATTGGGAGGAAATAGTCAGCAAGTATAAAATCAATGATGCATTTTATAAAACCATTCTAATGCTATGTGAGAAATGGCTCAAAAATATCTTGAAGCGTGGAACAAAGAAAATGGATTTTCCAAATGAAGCTATAAAATACATGCAATGGGCAATTCAACTTCACAAGGAGAAAATTGAGTCTCTTGATTTTCCATGGTCCATCTATGTGGTGAACCTACAAATGGAAGGAAATCTCTACTTGAAGCGCCACTTCAACAACCAAATTCCTATTGGCTTATGCATTTTAGACTTGACAAAACACTATGGGGACAACTTGCAGTGGAGTGAGGAGATATTTAGCAATGCTTTGGATGGGATGTTGGCTATTTCTGGAGGCTCAATTGATCTTGGATTTGTGTTTCTTGCATTTATAGATTTCTCTAAATCACAAAATTTCAATGTGCATTCCAGAGTATGGGAGATAATGTGAGCTACCATTATTGTGGTGCCTTGCATCACTTTCATTAGCACCTTGCAAAGGAGAAATTCAATTCCTTGTGGTTATTGCCTTCATGGGACAAGTTAATGCATTTGAAGACTTGAGAAGGAGATCAGAACAACATTCCATGCCAATTGATTGTTCTTTGCTTCAAGAAGAAAATGAAGGCATGTCAGATTTGCAATATTTGGAAGCCAAAAAAAAGAGTTTTCGTCAAGCACTACATTCATACATACTGTTTTGAAGATTTCAAGCTTGTAGATCTCTTTAGTGATGGCTCTCTGGTTGCACAAGAATGATTACAACAAAAAAAAGACGTCATCTGCTTAGTTGAGAGCGTGCAAGAGCAAGGAACCTTAGCAACCAAGCTTCTCAAATTCGATAAGGCCCATGCTAATATAGAAAAGTCGACTCGCCTTCAAAATCAACAACCTACTTTGCAATTAGCTGACGATGTGCCCATCAGAGAGGAGATTTCTCCACAAGAAGAAGAAGGAGAAGAAGACCAACCTCCTTTGTTACTAGAAGCCTACTTGGAAATGAAAGAACGTATGTTTTGAACTTCTTGTATATGTTAACATCTATTCTTGTTGATTTGATACTCTTAATGTTAGTTTCTGTTTTATGTAGTATTTTTTGAGTCCATCTTTTTCATATTCAAGAATTAAAGATTTAAATGTAGAGAATAATCTTATTATTTTTTAGTGATGACCCCTTAGATGAAAAAAAAAACACTACACTAGACTTAAGAGCTTGAATTGATGAGTTTTAGACCTCGTACTATCCCCTTTATTTTATACTTTCAAGGATAGAATGGGTAGGTGAACCATACATAGATCCCAATCTCAAGAAGTGTGTTAGACCTTCAAACAACCCCATATAGCTTGGACAAGTGGTGGACCTTCCATGGAGGCTAATTCAAACAAGTGTGGTGGTGAACCTTCTGTGTAGTCTAATTGTGGTAGACTTAAAACAATAGCCATTTCCTTGCACTGGCTTGGACAAGTGGTAGACCTTGCTTCTATTAAGGTCTCTATTGAGAGAAGAATTGAATATAGAAGAAGAGAGATATTAACTAGGCATAGATTTGTAAATTTGTAGAAAAGGGAAACGTGTTGGATCACAAAAATACCTCTCATTGTACGAGTGTCCAAAACGTACCTATATATTCCATCCAAAATTAACACCTTTGGATAAAGGCTTATCTTTAGACATTAAATCAAGAGGTTATGGCTATGCATGTGTTGAGACTATTGGTTGACTTTGAATGACGAGACACGTAGTTTGTTGACTATGACTTTTTTTTATGTTTTCAAGTATCTATATGGATAGAAGTCTTAATTACATGTGTTGATATGACGTTTAATGGATCAAATCTCAATCTAGTAAATCATGGTTGTTGTTAACTTTATGTGGCCTTCAGTATTCACTTAAGTACTAATTTTGATTAAAGTGTAGGTTGTACAAGTTTGCCACAAAAGATTGTAGTATAGACTAATGCTGCCTTGTGTACCAATAGTTGCAAGGATTATAATATTTATTTTACCTTGAATAAACTCCTACGTTCGACTTCCACATGTTTAAAATTGGTGATTTAAATTCTAGTGATTTTTGAGAAACCAATGTTATTTGTGTTTTTTAGATTCGCAAATTGGGATAGATAAGGCCCCTGTGGTCAAGTCCACAATTGTTGAACCCCTTAATTCTATTATTTTTGACATGCCCAAGGTGGATGATACGTCTATACCAAATTTTGGTGATGTGCACCTTGAGAAAGCTTGCAACAGTGAGAATAAAGATATGCCTACTCCAACAATATAACCTACTTCAAAAGAGACTAAAACGTCTGCTCAAGAGACATTTCCATTTGTTGCTACTTCATCTAGTGCAGATGTTGAGAAATCCATACTCGTAATTATTTTGGACTTAAATGGTTTGCTATTGAAACGTTCCCCTCAGCCATCCTCACACCAGAGCTTGGTCTGCTCAAATTTTTCATTTGGGCTCATTTTGGCCTCCATTTCCACTACATGCAGTAGTGCGCATGCAATTTTGTCATTTTATGTAGAATTTCTTCTCTTTTTGGGCAGTTTTCACATCAGGTGTAGGCATTCGCCTCACAGCAACACAGATGTGTTCAAGATGTTTGCTACTAAGAATATATTGGATGGAGACAATTACCATGGCCTTACATGATGCAACATATTCTTGTGTCAAAAAGTATTTGGAATGTTATGCAGGGCATAGATGTATGTCCTAGTTTTGTGGGTACATGTGATAATGAGTATGTTGCAGGTTTTGGTGGTAGAATTGTTGTTGCTAGAGCTAGTTTTCCTATGGCTGAGCAGGCTTGTTTGGATGTAAGAGATGCATAGGCTCATGCATTGATTGCATTATTTGTGAAGCACACAATTAATCCTCATAATTGTTCAACTAAATACGCAAAAAAATCTTGGGATATTCTAGCTGGTCTTTATGCAGTTTGCAATGAGGTTCAAATTGCATTGCTCCGTAAAGAGTTGGAGTCAAATACTATGCATAAGGAAGATGAAATGGACACTTTTCTTGCTGGTGAGAAACTTATTTTTGCAGGCAAAGTCATTTTTGACAGTCCCTTATGCAAATTGTTCTTGATGCTTTGCCAGATTCTTATGAGACTTTTGCTAGTACTTGGAGACTTATGACCCAAGGAAGTCTTGAAGTTGTCAAGTTTGATGTATTATGAACATTGTTGTTGCAAGAGTCATTTTAAAAAAAAGAGCAAGCTAGAGATACGCTAAAATGGCTAGTGCATAATTTTCATGACAATAAATTGGATGCACCCTTGTCTAGTCGTACTCGTTCATGTTCTCGCCATGCTTCTTAGGCATCAGATTGTTACGCTTTGGTTGTTTCTAGCATATGCGATGCAGAAGAACCTCTATCTTTTGATGAAGCACAAAATTCAAGAAATTGAATGGCTGCCATGCAATTAGAATATGATGCACTTATAGAAAATGACACATGGAATTTATGTGATTTTCCTCATGGAAAAAAGTCCATTGGTACAAAGTGGGTTTACAAGTTGAAACGCAAGCCAGATGGTGAGATTGATAGCTATAAGGCTTGACTTGTTGCAAAAGGTTATGCACATAAGCAAGGCATAGATTATGAAGAGACTTTTTCTCCCACTTGTTGTATGACTACTCTGCATTTTCTATGTGCATTGGCAACTCATTTTGGATGGGATGTACATCAATCACATATTTTTATTGCTTTATTCAATGGTGACATATTTGAGGAAGTCTATGTAACGCAGCCTCCTCATGCTTACGTCATTAAAGGGGAAGAAGATAAAGTGTGGACATGTAAGAAAGCTTTGTATGGGTTGAAGCAGTCTCCTTGTATTTGATATGAGAAGAGAAAGTTGACACTCATTTGGTTAAACGAGGCTTTCATAATAGTCCAACAAAAAGCACTTTGTATGTAAAGTGTGAGGGTGATGTAGTTCTCATTGTTGTTCTATATGTGGATGATTTGTTGATCACTGGTCCAAATGAGGCACATGTTACTGAATTTAAGGTTGATTTGAATGCTACTTCCCAAGATGAAAGATTTGGGACTATTGCATCATTACTCGGGCATACAATTTAAGCAAAGTGATGGTGGCATTGTCTTGTGTCAGACACGTTACATCTAGAGACATTACTATGTAAGTTTGAACTTGAGGACTGCAAGCCTATTGTCACTCCCATGGAAACAAGTTTGAAGTTGAGTCTTCATGATGCTAGTGATCCTACCAATGTCACTCTTTACGAAATTGTTATTGGCTACCTTATTTATGTATGCAGCACAAGGTCGTATATTCAGTTTGCAGTCTCACAGGTCAACAGATTCATGCATGGCCCAGGGTTTAAGCATTGGCAAGCTGTCAAGAGAATTTTTTGCTACTTGAGTGTCACTTTACATCTTGGGTTGTTTTATCCCAATGGGGATCATTGCCACCAGATTTACATGCTTTTTAGGACTCAAATTGGGCTGGTTGATTTGACACGCGAGTGTCCACAAGTGGTTTTTGTTTCATGCTCGGCAGTTCATGTATCTCATGGTTGAGAAAGAAGCAACCTACTATGGCCACTTCTAGTTGTGGAGCTGAGTACAAGGCAGTCTTCACAACTATGGTTGAGTGTATATGGCTCAGACTCCTTATGGTCAATTTGGGTGCTAGATAGAACACTACCAACATCATCTACACTGACAGCTAGAGCGCATTGGCAGTTACAAGAGGAACCCAATTTTCATGCTTGCACGAAGCACATTGAGGTGCATTATCATTATGTCAAGGAGAGATCTCAACAGGAGAGATTAGCTTGGCTTATATGCCAACAAAAGACAACCTTGCATATCTTTTCACAAAGGCATTGTCTCATGAGAAGTTCAAAGGTTTTCGCAAAGGTTTGGGCTTGTTCCCCTTTGTGGACTGATCATGTCCTCAGGGCATGGCACTTCCCTATACTCTATGTGCCAGCTCTCGTTTATTGCACCACTCTCAAGGGAGATTTGTTACCATATACATGTGTTAGTGATGTGTGTGAACTTAGGACTACCGAGGCATTTTTCCCCCCACTAGGAGGTTTCTCCGGCCGTGCATTGTATATACACCCATCACTCTAGGGTTATATTATCTTTCCACTTGACACCAAGTATTACTACTCTCTGTTGTGTGCCTTGAGCTTCTTCATCTTTTCCAAGATGTATGTGTTTCCATGCAACCCTATTTCCAACATAGTGATCAAAGACCTGCAAGTAAAAGATCAGAAACACAAAAGTGTGGGGATAGTCATGGGCATGGTTTGCTTGATTGAAATGTGAAAGGATATGAATTTAATAAGTTCTTGTACAATCCAATTAATCTTTTTCTTTTATATATATATAGATATAATTTAAAATAAAAAACTGTGAGCAATGAAAAAAATTATTCTTCTCCACAAGAAAACACGGCACCGCTCAATCTTGAGTATTTTAGAGACACAACAATCTTTAGAAAGGGGAATATGAACAACCCCTTAATGCATATATGATGAATAATTTAACTTTAATATCTTTGTGGTGCTGATGGGTTGAGAATGAAGGGAGCACCGAAAAAATATTGCAGGCCTGCGCGCTGGAAAGTGGATGAGAGCTGTAGATTGAGGATAATAAGTGATACATTTTGTCTTGCATACAGTTGGGTGGGGACCTACCTCAATAGCTACCAAAATTTGTCAAAGTAGCATAGGTTGCACCACTGTAGTTGACGCCTTGATTGCTACCAAAGTTGATAAAGTGTTGCAGCTTGCAATTGATGTTGCTGAACCTTAGCCAATTGAGATAAAACGTCTATCTCCCTCCTACATTACACTAGACAAGTGGCGTGGGCCATCTGTATAATCCTCATTAGAGACATGCCACTCTTGGATGAACTAGTCCATGCAAGATGGGCTCGCGTGCATACCTGGCGTTCCATGTTGACTTGGTGTCACACTATCATCCACAACTTTGTCAACTTGTAAAGCTTAAAGGTGGCTCCCACCATTGAAGAATACACACACACACACACACACACACACACACACACACACACACACACACACACACACACACACACACGTGCACACACACACACACATGTCACTTTCACTTGTGGCTTACTGTTCTGAGTATGGATATTTGTGTTGATATTTAACACTACATGGATGGTAGGTATACATTTAGAAGGTTTTAAGTAGGACATGGATAACAACTGATAGGTTTGTTGACACCTTTAATACATATTCAAGGCTAACAAATCTATTGTCTTGTTTATATGGATGCAGGTGAGGACTCTATCTTTACTTAGGATATTTTGGCCTAAGCTGTTGTCCATCACTGTCGAACCTAGCCTCTTTCATTTCAGAATAAGTTGTTCTTGACTATCTTATATACAAAACACTAGCATGATACCTCATTCTCACTATGATGTACAAAAATGTATCAAAGACTGAGCTGTTTTTATGCTAATCATTGTCATTTGTCTAAAGCCAGCTGTCGTTTGAATTGTTATGTTCTTTTGTATATAAAGTCCAAAAACAGCAACACACACATCCTAAACACAAGGTTTTCTAGAAATCTCGGAAACCAAGACATTGGCTTTGGAGATTTTTGTCTATAGGCTTTAATGGACCACTATCTGTAATTCCTTGTTAGGTTGATAGGTGTTAGGTGGTCTTTCCTTGTCTATAGATTGAATTCCTACTCACAGCTATTGTAGTCTTTGACTCTGCTGGTTTTAGCTTGCAGGTTAATCCAAAATTACTTTCCCTTGTGTAATTATTTTGATTCTTATGTTTTTAGGAACATTTTAGCTATAAACGAACTACTCTTGGATGTACGGTTTGTTCGAGGAATATCCATAGAAACTGGTTAAAGCATGGAAAACTTATGTTACCATATACATGTGGTAGTGATGTGTATGAACAGACTTAGGACCATCGGGGCATTTTTTCCCTCACTAGGAGGTTTCCCCCCCGTGCATTGAATATACACCCATCATTCTAGGGCTATCTATCTTTCCATTGCACACTAAGTAATACACTCTTTGTTGTGTGTCTTGAGCTTCTGTCTTCCCAAGCTGTGTGTGTTTTTTTGCAACCCTAATTCCAACAATTGGTATCAATGCAAGTTGCATCCTCCCAGGCTTAGTTTTCAATATCTCTAGCACACGCCTCCTCACTTTCTCCAATTTCTATGAGCTTTGGTGATTTTCAACAGGTGGAAAAATACTTTGGGTGAGCTCGTAGAGCATGGTATGCTCAAAAGTTTCATTTGGAATCATTTTGGCCTCCGTTTCCACTACAGGTAATATTGCACAGGCTATTTCATCATTTTGTGCAAAATTATTGTTAGTGCCATATTTTGCATAACAGGTCCCTTACAATCTTCTATTGTTTGTGCTATATAGCATGTGTTGTTCCCACTTTGTTTCTCCTCTTTTTGGGTATTTTTTGCATCAAGTGAAACATTTTCCATGGTTGACAACAACACATATGTGTTCAAGATGTTTGTTGTTGAGGATAGATTGGATGGGGACAATTACCCTATGTGGGCTTATATGATGCAACATGTCCTTGTGTCAAAGGGCGTTTGGAATATTGTGCAGGGCATTGATGTACGTCCTAGTTTTGAGGATGTAGGTGATGTTGAGGATGTTGGAAGTTGTGGATAGGATTGTTGCTGCTAGAGTTGTTTTGCCTACGACTGATGAGCAAGCTCGTTGGGATGTAAAAGATGCACAGGATCCTGTATTGATTGCATTGCCTATGAAGCACACTATTACTCCTCACATCATTCAACAAAATTTGCAAAACAGGCTTGGGATATTCTAGTTGGTCTTTATGCAAGTCACAATGAGGCTAAAATTGCATGGCTGCGTAAAGAGCCGGAGTCAAAGATTATGCATGAGGAAGTTGAAATGGATACTTTCCTTGTTGGTGTCAAGGATATAAATGAAGAACTTATTTCTGTAGGTGAAGTAATTTCTAACAGTTTACTTGTGAAAATTGTTCTTGATGCTTTGCTAAATTCTTACCAGACTTTTGCGAACACTGTTGTTGCAAGAGCCACTTTCCAAAAAAATAGGGTTAAACAGCATGCAGTTAAACATGTTTTTATTGCTTCTCAAAGAAAAGGTGGTAACAACAATGTAGCCACTTCTCATGGTTCTTTTGTGAGTGGTAAATCACCTATTCCTAATGCTTCTATTGGCAGCAATTTGTTTGGGAATTTTGGTGAAAAGGGCAAAAAGAAGATGCGTTGCCATTATTATAAAGCTAATGATCTCTTGATCAAGCAATGTCCTAAGTTGAAGGAAAAAGAGGCTAAGAAGAAAGAGATTGGTTCCACTACAAATGTAGCTATTGTTGAGTCTTCTTTGAAAGGAGATTGTGATGCCAATGTTGATGCAAAATGGCACTTATTCCATTTCTCCATGATGCATGTAAGTCATTTGTTGTAGATGCTCATATATGGTACTTTGAGAATGGTGCTACAAAGCACATTACCTCTCATTGTGACTTGTTTACCTCTCTCAAGGATCTCTCATGGGAATTCAATCATTTCTGTCAACAATGCCTCTTATCTGATCAAGGGAGTTGGAAAGATTGTGCTTACTGCTTCAAATGGTAGCTCTTTCACACTTGTTGATGCATTGTATGTATTTGGGATCAAGAAGAATCTTTTGTTTGTATTTTCACTTCCTGGACTTGGTCTTGTAGTCAAATTTGTGGATAATAGATGTACAGTACAGGATCTCAGTTTTGGTGATGAAATTGTTGCATCTGGCATTTTATGTCGTGGGCTGTATAAGCTCACTTTGTATGACAAGTGTGGGCGGAATTTTGCAAATACTATTATGGAAGGCTCTATTTTTAGTAAGATGCACCATTCAAAGTTTCCAAAGGATAGTACAGTTAGGGCCACATGCAGGTTGTAGCTTGTGCATAGTGATGTTTGTGGGCCCATGCAAACTCCATCCTTGGGCAATTACCTTTACTTTGTGAATTTCATTGATGATTACTCTAGGCATGCATGGGTGTAACTGCATAAAGCAAAGTCCAAAGTGCTTATGTGCTTCAAGAAATTTCTTGCTATGGCTGAAAATGTCTCAAAATGTACCATGGGCACCCTCCGTTCAGATAGAGGGGGGAGTATATGTCTTATGAATTCAATGCATTTCTGGCTAGTCGTGGGATAAAACAACAATGTACAATGACGTATATGCCTCAACAAAATGGTGTTGCTGAGAGGAAAAACAAGTCACTTACAAAAATGGCATGATGTATGGTCAAAAGTCAAGCTTTGCCGCATTTGTTTTGGATTGAAGCCATCATGTGTGTAGTCTATGACTCCATATGAATCATTGCATGATAGAAAGCCTTCTATTGAGTACATGTGCATTTTTTATTGTTTGGCTTATGCTTTGGTGCCACAAATGCAACACAAAAAATTGTATGATAAGGCTTTCAAATGCATTTTTGTTGGTTATAGTGTTGAAAGAAAAAGTTATAGCATCCGCAAAAAAAGTGTATCTTGGTCTCACAAGATGTTGTGTTTGTGGAAAATTATGTTCAGCCCTTACTGTCATGTACTAGAGACAATCATGTAAGCTCACATGACATTTATGACACTTTGTTGCCTCTTTTTAGTGATGAAAGTTTGAATTTAAATTCCAATGAGGCAAAATGTACAGCCTATGGGTTTTTTTTTTAAATGTTACAAATCATCCTATTTCTGATGCAGATATACATGATGTACTTGATGAGAAAAGGACTGAGAGTGAGTATGCTAGAAGTATGACAAAATGCATGGTTGCATACTTTGCATGACAATAAATTGGATACACCTTTGTCTAGTTGTACTTGTTCGAGTTCTTGCCATATATATTATTCATTAGATTGTTATGCTTTGGCTGTGTCTAGCTTATGTGATGTTAGGGGAACCTCTGTCTTTTGATGAAGAAAAAATTCAAAAATTGGATGGCTACCATCATGCAATTAAAATATGATGCACTTATAGAAAATAACACATGGAATTTATGTGATTTGTCTCTTGGCAAAAAGGCCATCGGTACAAAGTGGGTTTACAAGTTGAAATGCAAGCCCAATGGTGAGATTGATCACTATAATACTCGACTTGTTGCAAAGGGATATGCACAACAAAAAGGCATAGATTATAAAAGGCTTTTTCTCCCAGGTAAAAGCATGGTTTGGTGGTACAAAAAAAGGACCTTTTTTAATTCTACCAATGAAAAAGTGGGGACTGGTAAAATAATTATAGTTTAGGTCAAACCTTGTGTTTTCAGATTCTTATTTTGGAGATCTATTCACTCATATGTATTTTGATAGGTAGTTTTGCATGTGACTTGTAAAAATTGTAACTCAGAGATTTGTCAAAGGTCCTGTCAAGGGCAATCCTTTTTGTACCACCAAAGTGTGCTTTGTGCCTCACACTTGTCGTATGACTACTGTGCATTTCTACATGCATTGGTAGCTCATTTTGAATGGGATGTACAACAATCACATAATGTTATTACTTTCTTGAATGGTGACATATTTGAGGAAGCCTATGTAACGTAGCCTCACGGTTTCCTCATTAAAGGGGAAGAAGATAAAGTGCGCAAATGTAAGAAAGTTTTGTATGGGTTGAAGCAGTCTCCTCGTGCTTGGTATGAGAAAGATGACACTCACTTGGTGTAGCAGGCTACAATGTCATGTTCACAGGATACACAGTTAGTACAATTGGTCTGGTCTGGTTCACACCGGATGGACTCTCTGGGCTGGGCAGCGACACACGTGGTAGGGATACTATGGTGGTTCTAGTGGACATTGTGACCAGGTCACCACCACCACTTAGTCTAGAGATAGACTTAGATGGCTGACACTTATGAGCCGTTGGTGGCTCTTTATGGTGGAACATGAGCAGTAGCTGTTGGGTCATAGAGATCATCTTGTAGCTCTATGGTCCAGCGTCGTCATTAGGAGTAGTGAGTCTATATACACAACACGTCTTCACCATCCCTGCACATCTGAGCCTCGACACCCCATTGTACCTGTGAGTCCTGGGTTGTAGCTGAGTGTGCTCCCACACCAGAGTCTGTATCAGTTCTTTGAGATAGTCAAGTCATATGTTGTGGTTTGTTGTTGTGTCTCTTTGAGCTCAGTTGATGACTATTGTTCCTTTGTTTTTAGTCTGTTTTGAGTGAGATTGTCACGCACATTGCACTGAGGAGCACCCACTGTAGATAGCACGACACACTATCCGTGCTACAGGTGCTCTCATTTTTTGCGACCAGATGGGATCTCAACTAAAGTCTCACTCTCTATTGAGGTACATCTTGAAGATAGTTGGTTTTTATCTAGCTTCACCTACTTTGCCTTGCACTGTGTAACCTGCTGGTCTGGTCCTCTCTCTCCCTGGTCCAACCAGCTCTCATCTTGGTCTAGGCCCTCCTCGTCCCTTGTCTAGTCCTTCCTCGTTCCTCGTCTAGTCCTTCCTCATCCCTGGTCCGGCCTGGTGGTCTATTCACTTGCCCTGGTCTACTAGAGTCTAGACTTGTGTTCAGCTAGTGTAAGGTCTTCTTGCCCAAAGATTGGTTGGGTTTGTGGCCGCTGCATGACACATACAAGGTGGTCATTAGAGCGTCAAAGTGCACTACTGAGTCATCTGAAGTACTACAACAGAAGACGACCCTTGGTACCTAGTAGAAGTCCATCAACCTCATCACCCATACCTCCACATACAGCATCACCCATTCCTCCATCCGGTTCCACATCTTCCAGGTCACCTTCCCCAGTAAAGCTCTCTCCTATTTTGTTACAGCAAGCTATTGAGCAATGGGCTCCTGAGAAAGAGGCCATGGAGGTGTTGACCAGTGTTTTGGCCAAGTTAAACATCAAGTTTCCTACTTTCAAGGGACTCTCCTCAGAGGATGCAGACGACAATGCACAAAGGTTTGTATCTCTTTGTAGAGGTCGTGGTCTTAATAGAGAAGATGCTTATTTGGTGTTGTTTCCATCAACATTGGATAGCTTAGCAGACAAGTGATACAGTCAATTTGCAGAGAACCATTTTGCAACTTGGACAGATTAACGACAACAATTTTGTGCGGCATTCAAGCTAGGTGACTACTAGGAAAAGGTTTTGGATGAGTTGGCCAATATGGTGCTCCAGCCAAAGGAGACTTTTGTAGAACTAATGATTAAAACCAAGTCTCTAGTTGCCAAGCTTCCTCAGCAACCAAGTGAGTTCATGGTCAAGAAATGGGTAGAGAAGGCTCTCCCAAAGTCTTCTCAGCAAAAACTGAGAGAGAATCTCCGATCTGATGCCACCTTGGAGGAGTTTGTTGCGACTGCTACTAGGATAGAGGGGGCAAGGAAGCTGTTTATCGACCCTTCTCAGGTAGAAACTACCTCGGTACTCTTGGAGAGTCTAGCTGACCCTTTGACTTATTTACGTAGGGAACTTGAAGCCCTAAAACTACAACGCACTCTTCAAGAGAAGAAATCAATCTCTCTTAAACAAGAGAATCCCCCACATCACGAGGCTTTGGATCAAATCAAGAGAACTAGAAGACCTTTGGTCTCATTAGGAGACTAAAGCTATGGTATGGTGTAGCTCGTGTCACTCTCCAGGACACCCTCCACAGGACTGTACCCTTTGGACTTATTGCCACTTCTGCAAAAATTATGGGCATGAGGACAAGGATTGCTACTACCTCAAGGGATTGCAAAAAATACAACAAAGTCTTGGTCCTACTCTTCAACAAGGGCTAGCACCTGCATCCAATATGGTTTCTCCCTGTGGCCATCCACACCACATGCCACCTTTATTGTTAGCCCCTCCTATGCAAGGTATGCAGAGCACTTTTCCCTCTCAGAGCTTTTATCACACCCATGCGCCCTCCCCAGCTCATAGCTTCTATGCCTCCACCTCCAACTCCATGCACCAACAGCAAGGACCACCTCGTCCTTGGACTCGCCCATTGAATCGGCCCATTTTGTGCTACAAATGCAGGGAATATGGTCATTAACAAAGAAAATGCCCTCTGCCTGAAGGGTCCCCTCCCTGTCGTCATTGCCCTAAAATGAAGGATCACTACAATAAGGATTTTCCTAAACTTCGTGCATCCACAGCTTGGAACCCAAGTCAAATCCAAAATGAGTTTACCTTTCCCAAGCTAAATCTGATAGCATTTACCACCGTTCCTCGGCCACCCCCTTTTACCCACGTGGTTACCCCTCAAAATAAGCTACAGAGGAGCCATCGGGTGTCCTCACTTGGGCCCAGAGAGCCGCTCTCGGTCTTAGCATTCCAGCAAGTTCAACTTCCCCACACATTCTCACACTAGTGGATACCTTGCCTTCAGCTATTGACAAGCCATCCCCTAGTGCCATGAAAGAATCCAAATCTTTGCTCTCCAATATTGATGAAGCTTTCTTGGAAGCAGTTTTTGTTCTACAGAAGATCAAGGTACCAGAGAAACCACTAGTAGAATAGGGAGATCTTAGAGCAGAGAAAGTCTTGAAAAACATCTTCCAACAAGTGTCCCTCTATGAAATGTTGCGACTAGATGCGAGTTTTAGAAGAAACACCCTTGCTGTTATTCAGTCACTTCACCCTAGAGCAAGTCCTACTGGCAGGCACCTCCCAGTGCGACCATCAGAGTCCTATATGATATCCAATCCCACTGCTCCCCTCACTGATTATAGAAGCCCTCACCTGACAGTGTCTGTCTTGGGGCAGTAATTTTCAGAAGTAATTGTGGATGGTGGATCTGGCATCAATATGATTCTTGAGTTCACTATGATGGCTTTAGGCCTGCAGTCTACTCAACCTACCCCCTTCACAGTAACATTGGCCGACCAGAGGATAGTATACCATGTGGGCATAGTGGAAAAGGTGCCTCTGTAGGTACAAGATTTCACTTTTAGTTTGGATTTTTTTGTGATTCGTCTTCCACATGTGGAGGGCGGATTTCCTTGTGTAAGGGCCCCAAACACATTGAAACCAAAAGCGGAATGGGACCATTGACCTACAATGGTACCTACAAGTGTGTATCAATCATATGCATCTATGGACCCTCGTGCTCATGTAGCTCCTACCCCTCCCATTATTTCAACAACTTATGCTCCACGACCACAACATCCAAGCTCTTATTTCAATGGGACCATACTAGCTAGAATTATCATGTCACATCCGGCATCTACTATGCCTAGGTCCACACATATGAACTTTGGGCCACCACATGGAACAACATCGTACCCAACTTGGAACCCAAGGGTTGCATATACGCCAAACTCAATGCCAACCCCCATTCCATATATAATCTCGAGAGCACCTGTCCTCACTATACCTGCTCACTTGGGTGACTTGACAACATTTGCTCAAGCTATTGGTCGATCTATTGCTAAAAATATGCATAACATGCCTGATAGAGATCCTAGAAGTAAGGCAGTACAAATAGCCAAGCTTACACAAAAATTTAGTGGAGATGGGGATGTGAGAAATCATATCAAATTATTTGAACAAATATTTGACTCCCTAGGAGAGCACAATGACCTGCATAAGAGTAATGCTTTAAGCCTAACCTTGAGTGGGAAGGCTGGGGATTGGTATAGAACCCTAAGGATGGAAGGAAAAACGATTTATCCTACTCTTAGGAGACTGTTCTTAAAAAAGTACATACAAAAGGGAGTACTTTGGGGTGTAGCATATCTACTCCAAAAATCCCAACAAGAGGAAGCAGAGTCCGTGAGAGATTTTATTAGTTGCTTGAAGCATTTGAATTCTCATTGTAATCCAAATAAGAGCTTCAATAATAACCAATTTCTTGATAGATTCATTAGGAGATTATGACATGAGGATATCTATAATGGCCTAGTCATTAGAGGAATTACCACTTGGGAAGCAGTCACCACCAATGCAATCCAATTGGAGGACAACTTAATGATTCAAAGAGAAAGAGTGTCTATTGAGCCTAAATCTACTAGCTCACAAGCATCGGGGCATGATCCAATGACCATAAAGCCTAATGATAAAGAGCCAAAGATATCTGAGATGACCTTAGCATATCTCACCAAGGCCATTCAAGAAATTCTTAGAGACAATCATGCTCCACAAAACAATCATATGTATCCAAGAAGGGAGCAACAATGGTTCTTAGTTTGCTATGGTCCACATAGTACCAGTGAATGCTCTTATTTAATGGGAATTGTAATGCATGTGGAGGTATGGTCATCAAGCCAAGGATTGCATAGTATTTAAATGTGTGATGGACAATAGAACAACCTTAGCATGGACCAACACACCTCAAGTGCCTTCATTGATGCCGGCCCCACCTCTTGAGCAATCGTCACAACACATGGTCCCTAGGGCCCAAAATGTTGTTCAAACAACACCCTTACCACCTCCAGTGCTAGGACCGCAACCCCCACATCCGAGAATCACTTATGTGAATCAAGTGGGTTGTGAGTCATCTATTATTTTTTTGGAAGGTTGTGAGGAATATATAGACCCTAATATTGCTTATGGGATTGATGCACTTGAAGAAAGTCCATAATACTACATGGAGGACTATTGGGGACAAGTCAAACCTATCTATCAAGTAGCTGCTCTTGCAGCAAGAGGGCCAAATATCAATTTCACAGCCAAGAGACCACCTCTTCAATGCTACAAGTGTGGGGGTCCACATTGTGTAGCCAAGTGTCCTATTAGACTACAAAAGAATTCCACACTAATGCAAACCAATCAAGCGAGCACATCTACAATGCCGATACTCATGTGTAATCGATATGGCATAGATCTTTTGATTTCCCAATTTCCTAATAATCCAAATGCACCAAAGATCACGCCATTGAACTTAATATAGACGTTACTGAAGAGCCATCACAAAGTACACTGGTGGTACCGGTAAATGTACTCACACGATAGATGCTCCAAAGCCAAAATTATATTCTTGAAGAAAGAGACACAGCATCAATTGCCCAATCTCAGAAGAAGAAGAAAACACGAAGGAAGAGATCACAAGAAGCAGCAAAGTCATACCCCAGTTCAAAGACCAACATAGGTATTGGGTGACGACCCCGTATATATGAACGACGCTGAAGAGGATTCTAATGCAGGTGAAACCATGGAGACTAAAACGACCACTAGGAAAGAAACAAACAAGAATGATTGTCATGAGCCAAAATGGCCAGGACCCAAGAAACCCAGAAAGAAGATAAGAACTTATCCAAACCCTACAGAGGAGATCGAGCGAGTCAAGCAATTAATGGGTTTGGTAGAAGAGACCCAAAGGTATCTAGAGCGAGCACCTAGGCAGATCCAAATTACAGACACAGTGTTCCCTATGCAAAAGCAACCTCACAAAGACCATAGACTACTAGCCATACCTAGTGTCATCCAAGAAGAAAATGACTTTAAATCATGGGAAAGTGGGTGTACTCCCTTCTTGTTGGAGAGAATGTTTACAGAGGGATTACCTAACCCTATCAAAGAGATGGAGATCCCATATTCCCCATGTCAAGGGACTGAAGCACAAAAAGTGTCATTAAATATTGCTAAACTAATGGATTTCATGGCTTCAGAAGTTAGAGCCACCATCATCTCCCATTTATATGGAGACCCCGAGCTATTCTTAGCTCTTCGAGCTTTCCTCAATGGAGAACTAAAAGTCATGCTACCACAATTTGGACAGATGGATGGAGCTAGGGAGGTGCCAATAGAGGAGGAACACTTAGATCCACAACCCAACCTAGATGAGAACTCTGTTGTTGAAATACCTATTAACAAGCTGGGACAATACTTTGAAGGTGATGAATCCAATGCGACCATACCAATCATTATCAAGGGATTAACTATGAAGGGAATCCTTGATGGTGGCACTAAGGTTAGCATTATAACTAAAAATTGATGCGAAACTATGGGTAGACCTCACCTTGGGACTACAAACATAGTGGTAAAGATGGCCAATGGGACTATTGTTAAACCTATTGGGATGCTAGAAGATCTCAAGATCAAGATCTTTGGACACAAATAAAGGCATACCTTCATTGTTATGGATTTTTCCAAGCACATTATGTCATCTGAGATGATCTTAAGGCGTCCTTTCATGAGGGAAGCAAAAATGGTGCATGAATGGTCTAAAAACCATGTCTACTTGCAGTTCCAAGATTCTGTCATTCGAGTTGATCTTGTAACTAGTCGGGCATATCCTCTAGAAAATAGATTTATAATTTATCACAGATCTAACACCACAATTCATGCCCAAGTTTGATCTATTGAAATAAGCTATCTCTTTTGTTTGAAGGTCAATGTGTGAATGGAGTGGAGCTACTATGTTTACTACCATGGATGGTTTGGGACAGAGGTACACCACTTGTCCAACCTAGTAATCATTGAGTTATGGAGGTTATAGCCCAAAGTTGTTTGAAGGTCCACCACCTATCCAAGCGAGTCTTACAAGATGGCGAGCAATTTTCTTCGAGCAATGAAAAAACCGAGCAAGTCCCTCAATAAAGTTATTTATGAGCCACTAAAAAGAGATGGTCGTAAAGTATGACAAAGAAATAATTCAAGAGACACTACACACCGTAAATACAAACCAAAACATTATTATACACAAATTAATGCAGATTAAGTGACATGACAATGCCTTTTCAAACAATATAATACATAAGAGCTATAGAGTAGGAAATATTGCAAAACACACTACCATCCCAAAGATTAGAGCAACAAGGAAAAAACCATCTCATCAATATTTATGGTTGCACATAATTTAACTTGAATCACCTTTGTCATCAATAAAGAGATGCAACCTTTGAGGCCTACCTTTTGGGCAACCATCATCTAGTGGGTCCAACATCATGTGGGTTGCCTGCGCCTCTATGTATACCATCAATGCACTTCATCTAAACAAATTACACAATTTTTATTCCAAGAGAACAACCATGATCACATCTTGAAATGTACAAACACCTAGATGTGCCCCCCCCCCGGGGCCCCGGCTGCCCCTTCTTTCTTGTTCTTTTCGCCCCTATGCCTTACCATAATACCTTCCTTGCCTACTTCTAGACCACATCCACAAGTGCTCATAACCCCTCCTACAATGAGGATCTGATTATGTCACCAAGCTCTTTAGTCTAGCATTGATTTTGATTGAAGGTAATTGTGGCTCCTCTATGCCTACAAAGAACGTTGGATGGCTACTTCCATGGCATTGTTATCTCTCAACTCACAACTACATTCTTTTGTCAAGTCCTCCTATGCCCACCTCCTCAATCTGCTCATCATTCACTATGAGCACATGACCTCAATCTTCGTCTTGTATAGGTCTTGGACCTAATATGTGGAGGTGATTGCATCTGTACTGAGAGAGTTGCATGGTCTTGCCAAAAGAGCTGCTTAGGGCTCTTGGAATAGGGCTTGAATCTTGGCCACACACACACTCAGGGATTGCCCATAGAGAGAGAGATTTGTACATTTCTTGCATGGATGTATGAAGTGCCATTGCCACATGCAGATGGATCTAAATACATATGGTTTCAGTAAAGCTATACAATGTGTACCTAAGAAGGTTTTTTTCAATTAAAAATTTGACTTTAGTAGGCCTTCAGATGACCTATGTGAAAGTACTCCAAACCAATACCTGCTGATGCGGACTAGTTTCAACATAGGGTAGTGCCATCATCGTCAACGATGGATCCAAGCACAAGTGCTCTAGTTTTTTGAAAAATTTAATAGAAAGCTGACAAGTCATTAAAACTTGATCACATATACAAGTCGTGGTTATGTTGGAGAGAACAACTGCAAGAAACACACCTTCCCCTTCCCGCTTTTGCAACATGCTCGAGAGCATTTTTTTTTATAATACAAATGTTGGAGAAATAAGGAGACTCATCCCGATGTTGTATATTGCGATCTAGTGATCCATGAATAATAGCACTCTGTTGGTGAAAGATATATCGGCCATATATATAGCTATTGGGCATGAGAAAAACCTGCTCGAACCAGTCCACGCCGGCGCGGACTGGTTTCAACAGGTTTGAAAAGGGAGCGGCCCACAACAAAATCTAGCTGGAGAACGGCATTCTGTAGTTGAAGAGCGACATTCTGTGCTAAGCCTAGTTGGAGAGCAGTCGGCAGTGATCGCGAACCCTTCCCCTTCACGCTTGTGCATGCTCGATAGCATTTTTTATACATAATACAAATGCCGACTCATCACAATGCTGTGTATTGATCAAATTGGTAATAATAACACTCGACTGGTGCAAGATATATCATGCATGAGAAAAACCTGCTCGAACCAGTCCGCGCCGGCGCGGCCTGGTTTCGACAGGTTTCAAAAGGCAGTGGCCTGCAAAACTAAGTTTAGCTGGAGAGCGGAATTCATTCTATCATAAGCCTAGCTGGAGAGCAGCCGGCAGCAAAGCCTAGATTGAGGGCATTCTGTGCTAACACATCTGGCTGTGAGGGAGCTTAACAGAGTAGAGAGGGGATGAGTGAAGCTGATTATTTAAGTTGGGACAGTCTCAATGGTGCCGAGATGATTCGGGCATTCAGATAATTGTCGAGTAAGCTGGATGAAACTGTCTCGCTTCTATGAGCACACCATGGCAGAGAATTCTAACTCTCTCGCCTCTATGAGCACACCAAATCAACACCTTGCACTGTTGCTTTTCCTAATCATCAACACCTTGCGCTGCTGCTGGAACTTTGCTCTTTCTTGTTCCCACCGTTTTGTTCTCCACCCTCTTGCCACGTCAAAGTTAAAACCTTGGGCAGTGCTTTCTCAAGCATGGATCCTTTTGGACTCACAACCAGTGACTGCAATCCATAATTTTGAACAATGAGATGTGTAGTGAAGTGTTCATAACGCTAAAAAACAAGGGCATCCATGTGGGACGGCCACAAATTAACCCGAAGGCAGTGACGGCAAGAGTGTTGTTCACCACCACGATCGTTCTCTTGACGTACCCCATCACATGACACCCATGTTGTGGTGCCAAAGTAGGACAAGAATTCAGTTGCTGAAGATACAATGTTCTTCGCACCATAAAAATTTCCAAAAGTATCAAATTTGATAGTGTGCCCGTGAATGAAAAAGGAAACCTCATAGGCTTCATGAACGTGACATCAAGATGAGAAAGGTTGATAGTTTGGGGGGTGGTTGAACCACCCTCCAGAAGGACCTCTCACCTTCAAAATTGCAGATTGCCCATTCAATTCCACCTTTTTGAATTGAAGACAATGCCCTACTAGCCTATTTATATTGTTGTAGTCGCTGAAAATAAGTGGTATAGGGTTGCACTGCTGATTTTAGAGGGCCTTCCAATTCGACGGGCCAACCATCAAAAAAGCGATTGTAACAGCCATAGGGAAAGGCATTCTTATTACATCTATCGTTCTTGAGTCAATGTTAAAACTCAAGTGTAAAGAGTTGATATCCCTACCTGCATAGTGTTCTTTTTCTTGGTGAATCGGGTGTTGGCCAACAGTCTCATGTTATCAAGATGTCTACAATTTGAGCATTTTGAGCATGTGCATCGAGTGGAAGGATGGCAAGGATAGCTGACTATGTCAACTAATGCTTATGATCCTCACATTTGAGAGCTTTTAACTTTGCCTATGTATAAGTTTACAGTGGAGAATACACATGCTCAAATCGTGTTTTGGAATATGTTTAACAAGATACGCATAGAATTGCTAGGTACTCGAGTGGCCTCAATGACTTGCTAAAAGTTTGTTACTTCTAATTGTTTTTGGTATTTTTGACGCATTTATAATTAACTTCTTTATATGCACTTGTGTGACTTGGGATTTTGTAAGGACCTCAACATGGAAGGAGGTCTGAGATTTTGAAGCCTCCACTGCTTTGTGGAAATTTTAGGTGTACGACCCCTTTGTGTTGAGGTGTTGGTCGAATCCAACATGCCATGATTATTTTCTCTAATATACCTTACGCTTGTATGAATTGTTCAAGGGTGTTGCTCATATTTTTTCGAAAATTGGCTTCGCTCGATTTTCTTTGCTCGTTGATCAAAAAGGCCCATCCAAGCTAGCTCTATTGAAATAATCTATTGCTATTTTTTGAAGGGCAATGTTTGAATAGAGTGTAACTACTATGTTTACTACCATGGATGGTTTGGGATAGAGGTCCATCATTTGTCAAAACTACTAACCATTGTGTTATGGAGGTTTTAGCCCAAGGTGGTTTGAAGGCCGACCACTTGTCCAAGCTAGTTTTATCAAATAGTTCTTTCTCTACTCCGATAGCGTGGATGGTTTGGGGTAGAGGTCAAACACTTGTCCAACCTACTATCCATTTTTTAGTTGAGGTTTTAGCCCAAGGTGGTTTGAAAGAATTTATCTCTATTTTTTGAAGGTCAAAGTGTGAATGGAGTGTAGCTACTATGTTTACTACCATGGATTGTTTGGGTAGAGGTCCATCACTTGTCCAACCTACTAACCATTGTGTTATAGAGGTTTTAGCCCAAGGGTTTGAAGGTCCACCACCTATCCAAGCTAGCTCTATTGAATAGTCCTATCTCTACTTTGATAGAATGGATGGTTTTGGGTAGAGGTCCAACACTTGTCCAACCTACTATCCATTGTGTTATAGAGGTTTTAGCCCAATGCGATTTGCAGGTCCACCACTTATCCAAGCTAGATCTATTGAAAGAAGCTATCTCTATTGTTTAAAGATCAATGTGTGAATAGAGTGTAGCTACTATGTTTACTACCATGAATGTTTTGGGATAGAGCTTCACCATTTGTCCAACCTAGTAGCCATTGTGTTATGGAGGTTTCAGCCCAAGGTTGTTTGAAGGTCCACCACATGTCCAAGCTAGCTCTATTGAAAGAAGCTAATGGGCTATTGTTTGAAGGTCAAAAAGTGAATGGAGTCTAGCTACTATGTTTACTACCATGGAGGGTTTGGAAGAGAGATCCATCACTTTTCCAACCTACTAACCATTGTGTTATGGAGGTTTTAGCCCAAGGTGGTTTGAAGGTCCACCATGAAGGAGTACGAGCGGAAGTGCGACGCGAGAGAGAGTGCGAGAAGAAGAGCACGATGATATGGTGAACTCGCTCTACTGTAATGTGTAGAGCATAGTGAGTTCTTATTAGGTTTTTACAAAAGAACATGTATACATACGTGGCGGCCCGTCCACTTACCTGGGCGACCACATTGGGCTTTATACCCCAACAACCTCCCACTTAAAGTCCAATGTGGTACTTTAAGTGTGAGAGAAGCTACTATACAAGCTAATATACTAGAGATGTAGAGAAGTGATGTACTACCCTACACCTAACTGCTTGCGAAAATGCGCAAAGCTCTCTGAGGGAAGTCCTTTTGTAAGTAGATCAGCAGGATTTTCTGTGGTGTGAAATTTGACAAGCTAAAGTTGCTTATCCTCAAGCATTTCCCTGATGAAATGATACTTCACATCCACATGCTTTGTCTTTGAGTGATAAACTGGATTGCGAGCCAATTGTATAGCACTTTGACTATCACAATATAACACAGGCATCTCTTCTTTGATTCCCAAATCTGTTACTAGTCGATTAAGCCAAATTGATTCTTTGCATGCCTCTGATGCTGCAACATATTCAGCCTCTGTAGTAGACTGAGTAACACAATCTTTTAATCTAGAATGCCATGATACTGCTCCACCAGCCAATGTAAAGACATACCCTGACGTAGACCTTCGGTTGTCTAAGTCGCCTGCATAATCTGAGTCTGTAAAACCCTTTACACTTAGCTCCTGACTCCCATAGCATATACGCATACTCTTTGTAGCTTTCAGGTATCTCAATATTCCTTTCACTGCCTCCCAATGTTTCTTGCCTGGGTTTGACATGTATCGACTTACTACTCCCACTGCAAATGCAATGTCTGGGCGAGTAGCAATCATTGCATACATCAAACTACCCACTGCAGACGCATATGGAATCTTATCCATTTCAGCCTGTTCTTCCTCAGACACAGGACAATCTTGTTTGCTAAGTTTCACATATGGTGGCAATGGAACACTCAATGCCTTTCCCTTCTACATATTGAAACGTTGCAAAACCTTGTCAATATACTCTGTTTGAGATAACCAAATCAACTTCTTTGATTTGTCTCTCTCAATGCGCATACCAAGTATATGACTTGCCTCACCCATGTCTTTCATGTCAAACGATTTTGCCATCTTTGACTTCAAAGCTGAAATTTCTTCCAAGTGCTTGCCAGCAATCAACATGTCATCCACATACAAAATAAGGATCAGCCAACTACCATCCTTAGCCTTCTTTGTATATAGACAGTGATCGAACTCACTACGTTTGTAGCCTTGAGAAAGCATAAACTTGTGGAATTTATGGTACCATGCCCTCGGTGATTGTTTTAAGCCATAAAGACTCTTTAACAACTGGCATACCCAATCTTCCTTGTTTTTCTCAACAAACCCTTCTGGCTGCTGCATGTAAATTTCCACATCTAAATCACCATACAAGAACTCTGTCTTGACATCCATTTGGTGCAACACCAAATCTAATATGGCAACCAATGCAAGAAAGCATCTCAATGTAGTCATTTTGACCACCGGAGAGAAGACTTCATCAAAGTCAATGCCTTGTTCTTTCTTAAAGCCCTTGGCAACAAGCCTTGCTTTGTACTTTGGCTGACTATCATGAGCGGTGATCTTATACCTGTAAACCCATTTACAAGGTAGAGCCTTTTTGCCCTGTGGTAATTTAACTAGCTTCCATGTCTTGTTTTTATGCAGAGCTGTCATCTCTGACTGCATGGCCAATTGCCAATTCCCGGAGTCCTTCATTTGCACTGCTTCCTTGTAACATGAAGGCTCATTGCAATCAGTCAACATGACATAGTTCATAGATGGAACAAACCTATCAGGAGGTCGCGTGACACGTCCAGATCTATGCACAATAGGTGGCTCAGGCTCAGCCACAACCTGTGGTTCCACTCTATCCTGTCCTTGCTCCTCTTGAGCCCTGACATTTTGTCTTGCACGTGCAGGTCCATCTTCTTGGAAGACAACTCTTCTAATCTCCTCAACCCTCTCTGGTTTAGAATGATATTTGGATTCATTAAAGTTAACATCATTGCTGCGGACAACCTTTCTGGATTCGGGATCCCAAAGTCTGTACCCCATCTCACCAGAATTACCATGGCCTAGAAAGATGCACTTTCTACTCTTTGGCTCAAGTTTGTTCCTAAATTCCTTTGGAACGTGAGTATATGCCTCACAGCCAAAGACTCTGAGATGCTTGTATGAGGGCATTTTTCCTGACCATACCATCTCTGGCACTGAATCCTTCTGAAAAACCTTGCTAGGAGATCTATTTACAAGATGAACAGCTGTTGATACAGCTTCAGCCCAAAACCCATTTGGCAGCTGTGCATTAGACAACATACTTCTGACCTTCTCTTGTATGGTCCTATTCATCCTCTCAGCAACACCATTTTGAGGAGGATTGTAAGGAGCAGTAAGTTCATGTTTTATACCTTTTGACTCACAAAAGTCCTGAAAGGCTTTTGAAACATACTCTCCACCATTGTCAGTGCGTAAGCATTTAAGCTTCTTGCCACTCTGATTCTCCACAAGTGTCACAAACATTTTGAAAACACTAAACGCTTCATCCTTGTGCTTGAGAAAATAAACCCATACTTTCCTCGAGTAATCATCTATAAATATCATAAAGTAAGAAGCTCCCCCTAGAGATAGGTTAGGCATAGGTCCACACAAGTCACTATGAACAAGTGCCAACTGTGTATCTCTTCTACTGCTTCTATGCTTATGTGGCTGTTGTGTTTGCTTACCATACAGACAATGTTCACAGAATTCAAAATCATTAAATGAAAAGCCAGGCAAATAACCAGAACGAGACAAGATTTCCATTCCCTTCTTGGACATATGTCCTAACCGGCTATGCCACAAAGAAACGTTCGGCTGCTCGGTGACATTGATTACATTTTTAGAGACATTTGATACATAAATCATGTAAAGTCCTCCAGACTTTACTCCATGTGCTACTGTCATATAACCCTTGGATATCTTCCACATGTTCTGTCCAAAAATGGTGACGTAGCCAGCATCATCAAGTAAACCTGTGCTGATCAAGCTCTTTGTAATTGCGAGAACATGTCTCACATTCTTCAGCGTGAAAGAAGAGCCATTCTGAAACTTCAATTGAACATCTCCAACACCTAAGATCTCACATGTCTGCCCATTGCCTAGCCGAACATGATCTTTAGTGGTCACATAAGAAGTAAACCACTCCTTTTTTGGAGACACATGAAGTGATGTCCCTGAGTCTATAATCCAGTCACTCAGTGAATTTCCATCAGATGCTGTAAGAAGAGCTGAGTCCATTGTATTCTTCAAGAAGTAGATGTCTCTTGACACTAGACTGTCATCCTCTGCAACAGTGTTTGTCACATTTATTTCTTGAATCTTCACTGAGGACTTGTTCTTCTCACCATGGTCTTCAGCTTTCTCTTTGCCTTTTTCTGCTTTCCATTCTCTGCAGTCTCTTTTCATGTGACCCTTCTTGCCACAATGGTAGCATTCTATGTCACTCTTGCCTTTAGCACTGCGGGACTTGCTACGAGACTGATTCCTCTTTCCACCTTTGTACTTTTCTTTGGTTCTTCCCCTGAAAACTAAGGCTGTTCCTTTGCCTTTGTCCATTGTCTTTCTATTGGTTTCTTCAGTAAGCAGACTTCCTTCTACACCTGCTATGTTCAAACCATCTGGAGGTGCAGAATTACTCAAAGCTGTGGGAAAAGTGTCCCAACTTTCCGGCAATGTGATCAACAGGAACATAGCTCTAACAGGTTCATCAAACTTGACACCTTGAGCTGACAACTGACTATAGATTGTGTTGAATTCATTCAGATGATTGGACATAGGTGTCCCTTCTTTCATCTTCAAGTCAACAAGCTTCTTAAGCCAGTATACCTGTGAAGCTGCACTCTGCTTCTCATAAAGATCACTCAGCTTTAACCATGCTTGATAAGCCAACATCTCGTCTGCTACATTGAAGTAAACGCTTTCTGCCAAAGTCAGCATACTGGTAGAAAGTGCCAATTCATCCATTTCGCTCCATTCATCTTCGTCCATATCTTCTGGTTTTATCCCCTTGAGCTTTATAGGTTTTATCTGCTTCTTTTGTACCAACACGTGCCAAATCTGCTTCTTCCACAATGGGAAATTGGTTCCATCCAGCTTCTTGATATTGTAAAGAGCAGTGTCCTGTGATCCAGCCATAGCTACGCTTCACAGTAGTTTACTTTGCTGGGAAAAATTCGGCAGAGTTTCCCCTGTAAACTGACCTCTGAACCAATATCAACCTGTCAAATGAACCAAGAAAGCTTCAGATTCTGCAGAAATTTTGGCAGAGTCTCCTTTGTAAAATGGCTCTGGTGTACTAAAAACAGACCAAAAAACAGCTCAAAAAACATTGTCTCTCTGACACTGTAAGCTGCGGGTAAACCTGTCCTGCACCTGTACTGTCTCTGACTGTCCTGTCACTATCTTGTAAGCATAGACTGCGACAATGCCTCAACGACAGTAAAGCAAAGATGCAATCCCAACTGTCTAACTCACAGTCAATACATCCTAGCTGCCTATCTAAGGGTGCTCGAGGGATCGCTCCAAGACCTGTATCACCGAAAGGATCTCAACATTCGAGAATCCCCCAGCTCAATAAAACCTCACTCAACCCTCAACAAAGGCTGCAGTAAATCTGATAGTACATAGACTTCCCACAAAGTCATACATCCACAAATTTCCCACTGTATGTTGTAACCGCTACGGCGGTTGTTTACTGCATGACTCACAGCCAGCAAACCCTTAACATACATACATCATCTCTGACAATACATCCCATGTGGAAGTACCTACAATGTCAGGATGAAATCTGGAATATCAAGCAGCAAACACAAGCTACCTGATGAACTAGTGGATGTCGCCTACAGTCTGTGTGTAGATGTGCCCGTGTCGTATGTGATACGCCTCCAAGAACTGTGAGCCGTCCTTCGATGTGTAGACAGCCACAAATCAACACTCTGGGAGTGTCAATATCCTCAGCACCTCCAGTCGTAGGACGAAAACCCCAAATTTGCAGAGTCGGATCTGCACTCGTCGAGACCACGTAGTCGAAAATGGCTTGCGCAGACCTTTGTCGAAGCCTAACGGTGGCCGAGATGACCTCAGAATGAAATCCTGACGACACCAAGCCCTTTGGGCTTACCCACGAGATTTGGGGCCGTGTCTTCGCCTGTCGAATTTCACTCCAATCTAAGATGGTGACTCTAGCCTCCTACAGTGCTGCCCCGAGCCTCGATCTGAGCTCTGATACCAGTTGAAGGAGTACGAGCGGAAGTGAGACGCGAGAGAGAGTGCGAGAAGAAGAGCACGACGATATGGTGAACTCGCTCTACTGTAATGTGTAGAGCATAGTGAGTTCTTATTAGGTTTTTACAAAAGAACATGTGTACATACCTGGCGGCCCGCCCACTTACCTGGGCGACCACATTGGGCTTTATACCCCAACACACCACCTGTCCAAGCTAGCTCTATTGAATAATCATATATGTACTCTGATAGCGTGGATGGTTCTGGGTAGAGGTCAATCACTTGTCCAATGTACTATCCCTTGTGTTATAAAGGTTTTAGCCCAAGTTGGTTTGAAGGTCTACCACTTGTCCAAGCTAGATGTATTGAAAGAAGCTATCTCTGTTGTTTGAAGGTCATGTCCAAGCTAGATCTATTGAAAGCAGCTATCTCTATTGTTTGAAGGTCAATGTGTGAATGGAGTGTCTATTATGTTTACTACCAGGGATGGTTTGGGACAGAGGTCCACCACTTGTCTAGCCGACTAACCATTGTGTTATGCAAGTTTTAGCCCAAGGTTGTTTGAAGGTCCACAACCTGTAGAATCTAGCTCTTTTTAAAGTAGCTATCTCTATTGTTTTAAGATCAATGTGTGCATAGAGTGTAGTTACTATGTTTACTACCATGGCTGGTTTGAAGCATAGGTCTATCACTTGTCCAAGCTATTAACCATTGTGTTATGGAGATTTTAGACCAAGGTGGTTTGAAGGTCCACCACATATCCAAGCTATATCTATTGAATAGTCCTATCTCTACTCTGATAGCGTGGATGGTTTGGAGAAGAGGTCCAACACTCGTCCAATCCACTATCCATTGTGTTATTGAGGTTTCAGACCAAGGTGGTTTGAAGGTCCACCACCTGTCAAAAGATAGATCTATTGAAAGAATCTTTCTCTATTGTTTGAGTGTCAAGTTGTGAATGAAGTGTAGTTACTATGTTTAATACCATGGATGGTTTGGGGTAGAGGTTCACCACTTGTCCAACCTACTTACGATTGTGCTACAGAGGTTTTAGCCCAAGGTTTTTTGAAGTTCCACCATATGTCCAAGCTACCTCTATTGAAATAATCTATCTCTATTGTTTGAATGAAGTGTAGCTACTATGTTTACTACCATGTATGGTTTGGGGTAGAGGTCCACCACTTGTCCAACATACTAGCCATTGTTATGGATTTTCCCAAGCACATTATGTCATCTGAGATGATCTTAAGACGTCCTTTCATGAGGGAAGCAAAAATGGTGCATGACTGGTCTAAAAACCATGTCTACTTGTAGTTCCAAGATTCTATCATTGGAGTTGATCTTGTCACTAGTCGGGCATATCCTCTAGAAAATAGATTTATAATTGATCACAGATCTAACACCACAATTCATGCCTAAGTTTGATCTATTGAAATAAGCTATCTCTTTTGTTTGAAGGTCAATGTGTGAATGGAGTGGAGCTACTATGTTTACTACCATGGATGGTTTGGGACAGAGGTACACCACTTGTCCAACCTAGTAATCATTGCGTTATGGAGGTTATAGCCCAAAGTTGTTTGAAGGTCCACCACCTATTCAAGTTAGCTCTATTGAAATAATCTATTGCTATTTTTTGAAGGTCAATGTTTGAATGGAGTATAGCTACCATGTTTACTACCATGGATGGTTTGGGATAGAGTTCCATCATTTGTCAAACCTACTAACCATTGTGTTATGGAGGTTTTAGCCCAAGGTGGTTTGAAGGCCGACCACTTGTCCAAGCTAGTTTTATTGAATAGTACTTTCTCTACTCCGATAGCGTGGATGGTTTGGGGTAGAGGTCCAATGCTTGTCCAACCTACTATCCATTTTGTAGTTGAGGTTTTAGCCCAAGGTGGCTTGATAGAATTTATCTCTATTTTTTGAAGGTCAAAGTGTGAATGGAGTGTAGCTACTATGTTTACTACCATGGATTGTTTGGGTAGAGGTCCATCACTTGTCCAACCTACTAACCATTGTGTTATGGAGGTTTCAGCCCAAGGTGGTTTGAAGGTCCACCACCTATCCAATATAGCTCTATTGAATAGTCCTATCTCTACTATGATAGCGTGGATGGTTTCAGGTACAGGTCCAACACTTGTCCAACCTACTATACTTTGTGTTATGGAGGTCTTACCCCAAGGTGATTAGAAGGTCCACCACCTGCCCAAGCTAGATCTATTGAATAGTCCTATCCCTATTGTTTGAAGATCAATGTGTGAATGGAGTGTAGCTACTATGTTTACTACTAGGGATGGTTTGGGCAGAGGTCCACCACTTGTCCAACCTACTAACCATTGTGTTATGGACGTTTTACCCAAGGTGGTTTTAAGGTCCACCACTTTTTAAAGATAGCTCTATTGAATAGTCCTATCTCTACTATGATAGCATGGATGATTTTGGGTAAAGTTCCAACACTTGTCCAACCTACTCTCCATTGTGTAGTTGAGGTTTTCGCCTAAGGTGGTTTCAAAGAATTTATCTCTATTGTTTGAAGGCCAAAGTCTAATTGGAGTGTAGCTACTATGTTTACTACCATGGATGGTTTGGACAGAGGCCATTACTTGTCCAACCTACTAACCATTGTGTTATGGAGATCTTAGCCCAAGGTGGTTTGAAGTTCCACCACCTGTCCAAGCTAGCTCTATTGAATAATCCTATCTCTACTTTGATATCATGGATGGTTTTGGGTAGAGTTCCAACCCTTGTCCAACTTACTATCCATTGTGTTATGGAGGTTTTATCCCAAGGCGGTTTGCAGGTCTACCACTTATCCAGGATAGATCTATTGAAAGAAGGTATCTCTATTGTTTAAAGGTCAATGTGTGAAAAGAGTGTAGCTACTATGTTTACTACCATGAACGTTTGAGGTAGAGATCCACCATTTGTCCAACCTTGTAGCCATTGTGTTATGGATGTTTCAGCCCAAGGTTGTTTGAAGGTCCACCACATGTCCAACCTAGCTCTATTGAAAGAAGCTAACGGGCTATTGTTTTAAGGTCAAAAGGTGAATGGAGTCTATCTACTATGTTTACTACCATGGAGGGTTTGGAACAGAGGACCATCACTTGTCCAACAAACTAACCATTGTTATATGGAGGTTTTAGCCCAAGGTGGTTTGAAGGTCCACCACTTGTCCAAGCTGGCTTTATTAAATAATCCTACCTCTACTCTGATAGCATGGATGGTTCTAGGTAGAGGTCAATCACCCTTTCAATTTACTATTTCTTGTGTTATAAAGGTTTTAGCCCAAGGTGGTTTGAAGGTCCACCACCTGTCCATCTAGATGTATTGAAAGAAGCTATCTCTATTGTTTGCAGGTTGTGTGCAATATAGATCTATTGAAAGCAGCTATCTCTATTGCTTGAAGGTCAATGCGTGAATGGAGTCTCTACTATGTTTACTTCCAGGGATGGTTTGTGGCAGAGGTCCACCACTTGTCCAACATACTAACCACTATGTTATGCAGGTTTTAGCGCAAGATTGTTTGAAGGTCCACCACCTGTACAAGCTAGCTCTTCTTCAGCAAGCTATCTCTATTGTTTGAAGATCAATGTGTGCATGGAGTGTAGCTACTATGTTCACTACCATTGATGGGTTTGGGCATAGGTCCATCACTTGTCCAACCTACTAACCATTGTGTGATGGAGGTTTTAGCCCAAGGTGGTTTGAAGGTCCATCACCTATCCAAGATATCTCTATTGAATAGTCCTATCTCTACTCTGACAGCGTGGATGGTTTGGGGTAGAGGTCCAACACTGGTCCAACCCACTATCCATTGTGTTATCAAGGTTTTAGACCAAGGTGTTTTGAAGGTCCACCACCTATCAAAGCTAGATCTATTGAAAGAATCTATCTTTATTGTTTGAAGGTCAATTTGTGAATGGAGTGTGGCTATTATGTTTAATATCATGGATGGTTTAGGGTAGAGGTTCACCACTTGTCCAACCTACTTACCATTGTGTTACAGAGGTTTTAGCCCAAGGTTGTTTGAAGGTCCGCCATCTGGTCAAGGTAGCTCTATTGAAAGAAGCTGTCTCTATTGTTTGAAGGTCAATGTGTGAATGAAGTGTACCTACTGTGTTTATTACCATGTATGGTTTGGGGTAGAGGTCCACCACTTTTCCAACCTACTAACCATTGTGTTATGGAGGTTTTAGCCCAAGGTGGTTTGAAGGTCCAATAGCTCTATTGAATAGTCCTATCTCTAATGTGATAGCATGGATGGTTTTGGGTAGAGGTCCAACACTTGTCCAACCTACTATCCATTGTGTTATGGAGGTCTTAGCCCAAGGTGGTTTTTAAGGTCCACCACCTGTCCAAGCTAGCTCTATTGAATAGTCACATCACCATTGTTAGAAGGTCAATGTGTGAATGGAGTGTAGCTACTATATTTACTACCAGTGATGGTTTGGGAAGAGGTCCACCAGTTGTCCAACCTACTAGCCATTGTGTTATGGACGTTTTAGCCCAAGGTGGTTTTAAGGTCCACCACTTGTCCAAGCTAGCTCTATTGAATAGTCATATCTCTACTGTGATAGCATGGATGGTTTTGGGTAAAGGTCCAACACTTGTCCAACCTACTATACATTGTGTAGTTGAGGTTTTAGCCCAAGGTGGTTTGAAAAACTTTATCTCTATTTTTTGAAGGTCAAAGTGTGAATGGAGTGTAGCTACTATGTTTACTACCATGGATGGTTTGGGCAAAGGTCCATTACTTGTCCAACCTACTAACCATTGTGTTATGAAGGTTTTATCCCAAGGTGGTTTGAAGGTCCACCACCTGTCCAAGCTAGCTCTATTGTAGCTACTATTTTTACTACCATGGATGGTTTGGGCAAAGGTCCATTACTTGTTCAACCTACTAACCATTGTGTTATGGAGGTTTTATCCCAAGGTGGTTTGAAGGTCCACCTGTCCAAGCTAGCTCTATTGAATAGTCCTATCTCTACTTTGATAGCGTAAATAGTTTTGGGTAGAGGTCCAACACTTGTCAAATCTACTTTCCATTGTGTTATGAAGGTTTTAGTCTAAGGCGGTTTGCAGGTCTACCACTTATCCAGGTTAGATCTATTGAAAAAAGCTATCTCTATCATTTAAAGGTCAATGTATGAATAAAGTGTAGCTACTATGTTTACTACCATGAATGTTTTGGGGTAGAGATCCACCATTTGTCCAACCTTGTAGCCAATGTGTTATGGAGGTTTCAGCCCAAGGTTGTTTGAAGGTCCACCACATGTCCAAGCTAGATCTATTGAAAGAAGCTAATGGGCTATTGTTTGAAGGTCAAAAGTTGAATAGAGTCTAGCTACTATGTTTACTACCATGGAGGGTTTGGGATAGAGGTCCATCGATTTTCCAACCTACTAACCATTGTAATATGGAGGTTTTACCCCAAGGTGGTTTGAAAGTCCACCACCTGTCCAAGCTAGATCTATTGAATAATCCTATCTCTACTCTGATAGCATGGATGGTTCTGAGTAGAGGTCAATCACTTGTCCAATTTACTATTACTTGTGTTATAAAGGTTTTAGCCCAAAGTGGTTCGAAGGTCCACCATATGTCCAAGCTAGATGTATTGAAAGAAGCTATCTCTATTATTTGAAGGTCGTGTCCAAGATAGATCTATTGAAAGAAACTATCTCTATTGCTTGAAGGTCAATGTGTTAATGGAGTGTCTACTATGTCTACTTCCAGGGATGGTTTGCGGCAGAGTTCCACCACTTGTGCAATCTACTAACCATTGTGTTATGCAGGTTTTAGCCCAGGGTTGTTTGAAGGTCCACTACCTGTAAAAGCTAGCTCTTTTTTAGGAAGCTATCTCCATTGTTTGAAGTTCAATTTGTGAATGGATTATAGGTATTATATTTAATATCATGGATGGTTTGGGGTAGAGGTTCACCACTTGTCCAACCTACTTACCAATGTGTTACGGAGGTTTTAGCCCAAGGTTGTTTGAAGGTCCACCATCTGGCCAAGCTAGCTCTAGAAAGAAGCTATCTCTATTGTTTGAAGGTCAATGTGTGAATGAAGTGTAGCTACTATGTTTACTAACATGTATGGTTTGGGGTAGAGGTACACCACTTTTCCAACCTTCTAACCATTGTGTTATGCAGGTTTTAGCCCAAGGTTGTTTGAAGGTCCACCACCTGTACAAGCTAGCTCTTTTTAAAGAAGCTATCTCTATTGTTTGAAGATCAGTGTGTGCATGAAGTGTATCTACTATATTTACTACCATGGATGGTTTAGGGCATAGGTCCATCACTTGTCCAATCCTACTACCTATTGTGTTATGGAGGTTTTAACCCAAGGTGGTTTGAAGGTCCACCACCTATCTAAACTATCTCTATTGAATAGTCCTATCTCTACTCTGATAGCGTGGATGGTTTGACTATCCATTGTGTTATCGAGGTTTAAGGCTAAGGTGGTTTGAAGGTCCACCACCTATCAAAACTAGATCTATTGAAAGAATCTATCTCTATTGTTTTAAGGTCAATTTGTGAATGGAGTGTAGCTACTATGTTTAATACCATGGATGGTTTGGGGCAAAGGTTCACCACTTGTCCAACCTACTTACCATTGTGTTATGGAGGTTTTAGCCCAAGGTTGTTTGAAGGTCCACCATCTGGCTAAGCTAGCTCTATTGAAACAAGTTATCTCTATTGTTTGAATGTCAATGTGTGAATGAAGTGTAGCTACTATGTTTACTACCATGTATGGTTTGGGGTAGAGTTCCACCACTTGTCCAACCTACTAACCATTGTGTTATGGAGGTTTTAGCCCAAGGTGGTTTGAAGGTCTAATAGCTCTATTGAATAGTCATATCTCTACTATGATAGCATGGATGGTTTCAGGTAGAGGTCCAACACTTGTCCAACCTACTATACACTGTGTTATGGAGGTGTTAGCCCAACGTGATTTAAAGGTCCACCACCTGTCCAAGGTAGCTCTATTGAATATTCCTGTCACGATTGTTTGAAGGTCAATGTGTGAATGGAGTGTAGCTACTATGTGTACTACCACGGATGGTTTGAGCAAAAGTCCACCACTTGTTCAACCTACTAGCCATTGTGTCATGGAGGTTTTAGTCCAAGGTGGTTTTAAGGTCCACGACTTGTCCAAGCTAGCCCTATTGAATAGTCCTATCTCTAATGTGATACCATGAATGGTTTTGGGTAGAGGTCCAACACTTGTCCAACCTTCTATCCATTGTGTAGTTGAGGTTTTAGCCCAAGGTGGTTTGAAAGAATTTTAATTTTATTGTTTGAAGGTCAAAGTGTGAATGGAATAGCTACTATGTTTACTACCATGGATGGTTTGGGTAGAGGTACATTAGTTGTCCAACCTACTAACCATTGTGTTATGGAGGTTTTAGCCCAAGGTGGTTTGAAGGTCCACCACATGTCAAGCTAGCTCTATTGAATAGTCCTATCTCTACTTTGATAGCATGAATGGTTTTGGGTAGAGGTCCAACACTTGTCCAACCTACTATCCATTGTGTTATGTAGGTTTTAGCCCAAAGTGGTTTTGCAGGTCTACCACTTATCCAAGCTATATCTATTGAAAGAAGTTATCTCTATTGTTTAAAGGTCAAGGTGTGAATAGAGTATATCTACTATGTTTACTACCATGAATATTTTGGGGAAGAGATCCACCATTTGTCCAACCTAGTAGCCATTGTGTTATGCAGGTTTCAGTCCAAGGTTGTTTGAAGGTCCACCACATGTCCTTGCTAGCTCTATTGAAAGAAGCTAACGGGCTATTATTTGAAGGTCAAAAGGTGAATGGAGTCTACCTACTATGTTTACTACCATGGAGTGTTTGCAACAGAGGTCCATCACTTGTCCATCCTACTGACCATTGTGTTATGGAAGTTTTAGCCCAAGGTGGTTTGAAGGTCCACCACCTGTCCAAGCTATCTCTATTGAATAATCCTATCTCTACTCTGATAGCGTGGATGTTTCTAGGTAGAGATCAATCACTTGTACAATGTACTATTTGTTGTGTTATAAAGGTTTCAGCCCAAGGTGGTTTGAAGGTCTACCATCTGTCCAAGCTAAATGTATTGAAAGAAGCTATATCTATTGTTTGAAATTCATGTCCAAGATAGATCTATTGAAAGCAGCTATCTCTATTGCTTGAAGGTCAATGTGTGAATGGAGTGTCTACTATGTTTACTAACAGGGATGGTTTGGGTTAGAGGTCCACCACTTGTCCAACCTACTAAGCATTGTGTTATGTAGGTTTTAGCCCAAGGTTGTTTGAAGTTCCACCACATGCACAAGCCAGCTCTTTTTCAGGAACCTATCTCTATTGTTTGAAGATCAATGTGTGCATGGAGTGTAGCTACTATGTGTACTACCATGGATGGTTTGGGGCATAGGTCCATCACTTGTCCAACCTACTAACCATTGTGTTATGGAGGTTTTAGCCCAAGGTGGTTTGAAGGTCCACCACCTATCCAAGATATCTCTATTGAATAGTCATATCTCTACTCTGATAGCGTGGATGGTTTGGGGTAGAGGTCCAAAACTGGTCCAACACACTATCCATTGTGTTATTGAGGTTTTAGACCAAGGTGGTTTGAAGGTCCACCACCTGTCAAAAGCTAGATCTATTGAAAGAATCTATCTCTATTGTTTGAAGGTCAATTTGTGAATGGAGTGTAGCTACTATTTTTAATACCATGGATGGTTTGAGGTAGAGGTTCACCACTTGTACAACCTACTTACCATTGTGTTACTGAGGTTTTAGCCCAAGGTCTATTGAAGGTCCACCATCTGGCCAGGCTAGCTCTATTGAAAGAAGTTATCTCTATTGTTTGAAGTTCAATGTGTGAATGACATGTAGCTACTAAAATTTACTACCATGTATGGTTTCAGGTAGAGGTACACCACTTGTCCAACCTACTAACCATTGTGTTATGCAGGTTTTACCCCAAGGTTGTTTGAAGGTCCACCACTTGTACAAGCTAGCTCTTTTTAAAGAAGTTATCTCTATTGTTTGAAGATCAATGTGTGCATGAAGTGTATCTACTATATTTACTACCATGGACGGTTTGGGGCATAGGTCCATCACTTGTCCAACCTACTACCTATTGTGTTATAGAGGTTTTAGCCCCAGGTGGTTTGAAGGTCCACCACCTATCCAAGCTATCTCTATTGAATAGTCCATCTCTACTCTGATAGAGTGGATGGTGTGACTATCCATTGTGTTATCAAGGTTTAAGTCCAAGGTGGTTTCAAGGTCCACCACCTGTCAAAGCTAGATCTATTGAAAGAATCTATCTGTCAATTTGTGAATGGAGTGTAGCTACTATGTTTAATACCATCGATGGTTTGCAGAAAAGGTTCACCACTTGTCCAACCTACTTACCATTGTGTTATGGAGGTTTCAGCCCAAGGTTGTTTGAAGGTCCACCATCTGGCCAAGCTAGCTCTCTTGAAATAAGCTATCTCTATCGTTTGAAGGTCAATGTGTGAATGAAGTGTAGCTACTATGTTTACTACCATGTATGGTTTGGGGTAGAGGTCCACCACTTGTCCAACCTACTAACCATTGTGTTATGGAGGTTTTAGCCCAAGGTGGTTTGAAGTTCCAATAGCTATATTGAATAGTCCTATCTCTACTGTGATAGCATGGATGGTTTCAGGTAGAGATCCAACACTTGTCCAACCTACTATCCACTGTGTTATGGAGGTGTTAGCCCAACATGCTTTAAAGGTCCACCACATGTCCAAGGTAGCTCTATTGAATAGTCCTATCAGGATTGTTTGAAGGTCAATGTGTGAATGGAGTGTACCTACTATGTTTACTACCATGGATGGTCTGGGCAAAAGTCCACCACTTGTTCAACCTACTAACCAGTGTGTCATGGAGGTTTTAGTCCAAGGTGGTTTTAAGGTCCACGACTTTTCCAAGCTAGCTCTATTCAATTGTCCTATCTCTAATGTGATACCATGAATGGTTTTGGGTAGAGGTCCAACACTTGTCCAACCTTCTATCCATTGTGTACTTGAGGTTTTAGCCCAAGGTGGTTTGAAAGAATTTTAATTCTATTGTTTGAAGGTCAAAGTGTGAATGGAATAGCTACTATGTTTACTACCATGGATGGTTTGGGTAGAGGTACATTAGTTGTCCAACCTATTAACCATTGTGTTATGGAGGTTTTAGCCCAAGGTGGTTTGAAGGTCCACCACATGTCCAAGCTAGCTCTATTGAATAGTCCTATCTCTACTTTGATAGCATGAATGGTTTTGGGTAGAGGGCCAACACTTGTCCAACCTACTATCCATTGTGTTATGGAGGTTTTAGCCCAAAGCGGTTTTGCAGGTCTATCACTTATCCAAGCTATATCTATTGAAAGAAGCTATCTCTATTGTTTAAAGGTCAATGTGTAAATAGAGTATAGCTACTATGTTTACTACCATGAACGTTATGGGGAAGAGATCCACCATTTGTCCAACCTAGTAGCCATTGTGTTATGGAGGTTTCAGTCCAAGGTTGTTTGAAGGTCCACCACATGTCCTTGCTAGCTCTATTGAAACAAGCTAACGGGCTATTGTTTGAAGGTCAAAAGGTGAATGGAGTCTACCTACTATGTTTACTACCATGGAGGGTTTGCGACAGAGGTCCATCACTTGTCCAACCTACTAACCATTGTGTTATGGAAGTTTTAGCCCAAGGTGGTTTGAAGGTCCACCACCTGTCCAAGCTATCTCTATTGAATAATCCTATCTCTACTCTTATAGCATGGATGTTTATGGGTATAGGTCAATCACTTTTCCAATGTACTATTTGTTGTGTTATAAATGTTTTAGCCCCAGGTGGTTTGAAGGTCCACCATCTGTCCAAGCTAGATGTATCGAAAGAAGCTATATCTATTGTTTGAAATTCATGTCCAAGATAGATCTATTGAAAGCAGCTATCTCTATTGCTTGAAGTTCAATGTGTGAATGGAGTGTCTACTATGTTTACTACCAGGGATGGTTTGGGTTAGAGGTCCACCACTTGTCCAACCTACTAAGCATTGTGCTATGTAGGTTTTAGCCCAAGGTTGTTTGAAGGTCCACCACCTATACAAGCCAGCTCTTTTTCAGGAACCTATCTCTATTGGTTGAAGATCAATATGTGCATGGAGTGTAGCTACTATGTTTACTACAATGGATGGTTTGGGGCATAGGTCCATCACTTGTCCAACCTACTAACCATTGTGTTATGGAGGTTTTATCCCAAGGTGGTTTGAAGGTCCACCACCTATCCAAGATATCTCTATTGAATAGTCATATCTCTACTCTGATAGAGTGGATGGTTTGGGGTAGAGATCCTATACAAGTCCAACACACTATCCATTGTGTTATTGAGGTTTTAGACCAAGGTGGTTTGAAGGTCCACCAACTGTCAAATGCTAGATCTATTGAAAGAATCTATCTCTAAGTTTTGAAGGTCAATTTGTGAATGGACTGTAGCTACTATTTTTAATACCATGGATGGTTTGAGGTAGAGGTTCACCACTTGTACAACCTATTTACCATTGTGTTACTGAGGTTTTAGCCCAAGGTCTCTTGAAGTTCCACCATCTGGCCAGGCTAGCTCTATTGAAAGAAGCTATCTCTATTGTTTCAAGGTCAATGTGTGAATGACATGTAGCTACTAAAATTGACTACCAAAAAGGGACAATTAAGTTGTTCATATTCCCAAAAGCTATCACATGGCTTCAATTGAAAACCAATCTAGTAATGATGTGATGAAAGGATGAATGGTCAGGGAATTGGTGGAAGCAACACCGCTATTAGACCTTCCTATACCATATAACTTCTTGGCCAAAAGGGTAATCAAAATAGAGACAAGTCACATTATTAAACCGGTCTTAGACTCTTGCATGAATTCTTCTGTTGCTTTTCGAACCCTTCACATCGGGAAGCAAGATCTTAGCCCAAAACCTACAGGACTCACTTGTTCAACATGTAGTCTAACATAGTAGGCCTAGTCCACTATTTGCCATCGGGACCCACCGTCAATTGTCCAACCAGCTTGTTATTGCATTAGTATTTTACCTTTATCATTGGGCATTAAAACTAAGTCCACCACTTGTCCAAGCTATACTATGGCAACGCCCTATCCATTGCCACCACTTGTTCTGCCTGCCAACCACTTTGTTTTTGCATTAGTAGTTCATCTTAGTCATGGACCATTAAAACTAGGTCCACCACTTGTCCAAGTTGTACTACTCTAACATAGCACTATCCGCCACTGGGTTCCACTGCCAATTGTCCAACCATTCTATTCTTGTTATAACATTTCACCTTTGACATTGGCCATTAAAATCCGGTCCACCACTTGTCCAAGCTATACTTCTAGGAGGCCTCGTCCACTTCCACCACTTGTTCCGCTCGCCAACCACTTTGTTTTTGCATTAGTAGTTCACCTTAGTCATGGGAAATTAAAACTAGGTCTGCCACTTGTCCAAGTTGTACTACTCTAAAATACTATCCGCAACTCGGTTCCACCCCACCAATTGTCCAACCACTTTGTTCTTGCATTAATATTTCACCTTTGGAATTGGCCATTAAAACTGGTCCACTATCCACGACTTGGTCCACCAACCAACTCCTTCTTGAATTTGTAGTTCATCGTTGGCATTGGCCATTAAAACTAGTCCACCACTTGTCCAGGCTATACTCTTAGTAGGCCTCATCCACTTTCCACCACTTGGTCTTCCCGCCAACCATTTTGCATTTGCATTAATATTTCACCTTAGTCATTGGCCATTAAAGCTAGGTCCACCACTTGTCCAAGCTATGTTTGAACATAGTAGGATATTGGAAATTGAAATTGGTCATTAAAAGTAGGTACACCACTTGTCCAACCTTGCTTACATTTTCAGAAGCAATGACTACTTGGACACTAGGAAGCAAGGTATTGTACTAGTTCACCTTGGACAATGAGCTTTAAAACTAGGTCCACCACTTGTCCAAGCTATGTCACTAAAATAGGGAGGGGTTCTTGAGCCAATATCCACCACTTCTCAAACCTTGCTTCCATTGAAAGAATTAAGGCCTACTTGGACATTGAGATGCAAGTACTATAGTAGTTTTGTGATTACATTAGAACTAGGTCCAACCTACTACCCGTTATCTTATGGAGGCTTTAGCCCTAAGTGGTTTTAAGGTCCACCACTTGTCCAACCTACTATCCATTGTGTCATGGAGGCTTTAGCACAAGGTGATTTGAAGTTCCAACACGTGTCCAAGTTAGCTCTACTAAAACAAGCTATCTCTATTGTTTCAAGGTCAATGTGTCAATGGAGTGTACATACTATGTTTACTACCATTGATGGTTTAAAGCAGAGGTCCACCAATTGTCCAACCTACTATCCAATGTGTCATGGACGCTTTAGCCCGAGATGGTTTAAAGGTTGTAAGGTCCCTCCCTAAACCCTAGAACCATTTAGAACTTTTTCAGCCTAGAAAATAATTTAGAGAAGACCGACAAAGAAGTCATGCAGACAACGAGACTTTACTCCAGAATAAAAAGACAAGAATATTCCGGATAAGAAATTACGTCATCCCTATATTTTTCCAAAAAGATTAAGATTATTTTTATACTTCTTTGTCAAAAGCTGCGTGGGAACTGATCTAGATCGAGAACTGGCAGAAAAAAGGGACTAACTTGATTGAAAGATAAAGTTAAGAGATAGCAATTGAGAAGAAATTGGGGTCAAATAAGAATTGAGAAGAGAATTCAGGTCCAATAGGAATTGAGAAAATATAGGGGTCTAATAAGAATTGAGAAGAGAATTGGGGTCCAATAGGAATTGAGAAGAGAATTGGGGTCCAATAAGAATTGAGAAGAGAATTGGGTTCCAATAGGAAATGAGAAGAAATTTGGGTCCAATAAGAATTGAGAAGAGAATTGGGGTCCAATAGGAATTGAGAAGAGAATTGGGGTCCAATAGGAATTGAGAAGAAATTGTGTCAAAATACAGTATATACACTATATTCTACCCACCATTTCATATATGAGCTGAGAAAAGAGGAGATCTTTGTATCGCTCTAAGAACTGTTTTTTAATTGCCTCATCTGCACTCTGTAAGTGAGAGATGCATACAGGAAGAACCAAGTCGTCTTGCCAAGACACCATCAGATAAAAAAAATGACTAAGTTACAAGAGAGTGAAGATCACAAAAATAAGAGGATAACAAGTGCTGATAAAGAAGGGATTACCAGTAGCTTATAAAGAGGAAGTAGCGTATCAAAGAAGCCACAAATTCGATGACTTATTCAAGAAGGTAGCTTATTAAGAAAGATTTTTCATGACTCCAATATTATATTAGCAGATTTTTGGGGATGAAGAAGTGTAAGACAGAAGTCGAGTTGAAAGCGTTAACAAGAAGTTAAGTCGCAAAACGTATCCCAGAAGCTTCATCAATTACGTATTTTATTCGAGTTTAGGACAGCTCTTTCTTTTTTGTTGGAGAGAGATGTTGCCTTCAATAGACTCAAAGACCTCTTGACCAACAGTCATGTCCTCATCAACCCTGGCTAATTCACTCCTTAGCTCTTTTTTACCCCAGGTAGTTCAACAAGAAATTCAGGTAGACCCCTATTTTAGACCTCTTCTACAAGAGATTGAAGCTCAGAACCCGAGGGAACACTTAACTAACTATACCTTAGCAGATGGTCTTCTTTACTACCTGAAAAAAACTTCAACCCCTAGATATTCCTGAGATGAAGTGGGAATGTCTAAGTATGGACTTTGTTACAAGTCTTCCAAAGACAACTGGAAACTATGATTCTATTTTTGTCATAGTAGATAAACTCACTAAGGTGGCTCATCTAATTCCAGTTAAGCAGACAGCCATCGACATACCCAAGTATTTGTTAAAGAGATAGTAAGATTACATGGAATCCCTGAATCATCAGTGATCGGGATGCCAAATTTACTTCTAAGTTTTGGCAAGCCATGTTTCGATCTCTGGGTACCCAACTGAATCTCAGCTCAGTATATCATCCAAAGACTGGTGGTCAAACTGAGCGAGTGAATCAATTCATTGAAGATATTCTTCGAGCATATTACAACCAGCAGCCCTAGCAATGGATCAAGTTTCTTCCCCTAGTTGAGTTAACTTATAACTCTTCTCACCATCGCAGCCTCGGAATGTCACCCTTTAAAGCCTTGTATGGTCAGGAATGTATATTCCCTCTTCAATTAGCCGACCCAACTCTTCCTATTCCTGCCGCTAAGTCTACCTTGGAAGAGATGGATCATCAAATTCTAGTCATTAGAGACAACCTAAAAAGAGATAGTGATAGGCAGAAGAGCTACGTTGATCTTCACCGCTCCGCTAAAAGCTTTAGCGAAGGTGAACAATTTTTCCTCAGAGTCAAACCCAAACGCAACTCCTTAAAGCTAGGGAAATTCCGTAAGCTTTCCTTTAGATATTGTGGACCTTTTGGAATCCTTAGAAATATAGGAGAACAAGCCTATGAGTTAGCCTTACCGCCTCACATGCGCATTCATAATGTTTCTTATGTCAGCCTTCTTAAGAAATATGTTGCTGACCCTCTACATGTTTTGAATCATGATGACACCATTCTCGACAATCAGGAAGAATTTCAAATGGAACCAGAACAAGTTCAAGAAACTAAAGAGAAGCAAATGTGGCACATGACAATTAGAGAAGTACTAATCAAGTGGAAGGGCTATCCGGTTGAAGATGCTTCCTGGGAAGATTGGGACCAACTAATTATCCAATTTCCAAGTTTTGGAGGATGAGCCCATGTAATTCATCTTTTTGGAATCAAATCAACATCTCCCTTTTGTTCAAACCCTTGATCATATTTTTGGTTGGTTCTTCGGAACAACTTATAATTATTCTTCAAGATATTGATGATACTTTTGATGTAATTTTTATGGGGATGTAATCAACCGTCATATTTATGGAATTCAAGCATCTCTAGTCAGTCAATTCTTTTGATATTCAAATCGTCTATGGTGTTTTACAAGTCTCATTGTTATGATACGTGAAATATCTGATTACCAAGTGAAAGATGAGGCAATAAGCTATAGACATAAGAGAAATAAGGATGGAGAAAGTAAATTGGGTACACAAGGGAGGAGATATTAGAAGGTTAATTGAAAGATCACTTTGAAATCCTTAACTTTCAAGGACATGGTATCAATTGAATGATATCAATAGAGAAATGAGTCAACGCTCAAAACGAAAAAAGTTAAAATCTAGGTAAGAATGGTAAGATTTTTACAAAGTGTATTGAGGTTAGATAGAGAGCAAAGGGAAGAAATGATCTTTAGAACTCACAAGAGAAACACAATCCGATCACACCAAAGGAAAAATACCTAGTTGAGTAAGATCACATTCAAAAATTAAAGTAACCCCGAGTCATTAAGACTTCTTTATGATTAAGACTTTTGAGTCAGCGCTAAAAATGGAAGAGAAGTGTATTATTCAAGGTCCATACCAGCTTCACTGTCCTTTAATCTAAATACCCTAAAGTTACTAACCATCTTCAATCATAAGTTGACCAAAGATTGAATCTGCCTACTCTCTAAAGCATGTCCCGAGCTGAGGACATCTCTTTCTTTTTTTGGGGGAGTTTGTAAGGTCCCTCCCTAAACCCTAGAGCCATTCAGAACTTTTTCAGCCTAGAAAATAATTTAAAAAAAGCAAGACCGACAAAGAAGTCATGCGGACAACAAGACTTTACTCCAGAATGAAAAGACAAGGATATTCCGGATAAGAAATTACGTCTTCCCTATATTTTTCAAAAAGATTAAAATTATGTTTATACTTCTTCGTCAAAAGCCGCGTGGGAACTGATCTAGATCGAGAACTGGTAGAAAAAGGGACTAACCTGATTGGAAGATAAAGTTAAGAGATAGAAATTGAGAAGAAATTGGGGTCCAATAAGAATTGAGAAGAGAATTGGGGTCCAATAGGAATTGAGAAGAGAATTGGGGTCCAATAAGAATTGAGAAGAGAATTGGGGTCAAATAGGAATTGAAAAGAAATTGGGTCCAATAAGAATTGAGAAGAGAATTGGGGTCCAATAGGAATTGAGAAGAAATTGTGTCAAAATATAGTACATACATTGTATTCTACCCACCATTTCCTATATAAGCACCCCCTTTCCTTTGTAATTTTACACACATTGCTAAGCTACTTGCATACTTGCCATGCTCAAGATTATGCTTAAGTAAATCAAGGTTTTCATTAAACCTTGCTCTTGCTCTCTCACTCTCTTGAAGGCCAAACCCTTGAGGGTTCTATGAAGAAGCTCCTCTCTCCTTCCTCTTTATCCTAAATCCCTTTTCTTCTTCCTTGAGCCTAACATCGCTTCAAGAAGGACTTCAACCGCACTTCCCTCTTGTTTAGAGGAGGTAATCTTCACTTCTAGTAGGATTAATTAACCTAAATCATGTGTTTTTAACACTAGAAAGGTTTATGTGCATCATTTTAGGTTTAAGCTTTAATGGTAACCTTGGAATTAGTGCTAAGTATTAATGGTAGTTATGCATCATTAAGTTAAGCTTCAAAGGTAGATTTGCATCCTTAAACTAAGCTTTAATAGTAACTTTGCACTTAGGTGTAAGCTTTAGTGACTACCTTGTATTTTAAGTTTAAGCTTTAATGGTAACCTCGTAGAGAGGGTTAAGTGCTAAGAGTATCTATGCATCATTAAGTTAATCTTCAAAGATAGATTAGCACTCTTAAGCTAAGCTTTAATGGTAACTTTGCACTTAGGTGTAAGCTTTAGTGACTATCTTGTATTTTAGGTTTAAGCTTTAATGATAACCTTGCAATTCGGGCTAAGTGCTAAGAGTATCTATGCATCATTAAGTTAAGCTTCAAAGGTAGATTTGCATCCTCAAGCTAAGCTTTAATGGTAACTTTGCACTTAGGTGTAAGCTTTAGTGACTACCTTGTATTTTAGATTTAAGCTTTAATGGTAACCTTGGAATTAGGGTTAAGTATTAATGGTAGTTATGCATCATTAAGTTAAGCTTCAAAGGTAGATTTTCACTCTTAAGCTAAGCTTTAATGATAGCTTTGCACTTAGGTGTAAGCTTTAGTGACTACCTTGTGTTTTAAGTTCAAGCTTTAATGGTAACCTCACAATTAGGGTTAAGTGCTAAGAGTATCTATGCATCATTAAATTAAGCTTCAAAGGTATATTTGCACTCTTAAGCTAAGCTTTAATGGTAACTTTGCACTTAGGTGTAAGATTTAGTGACTACCTTGTATTTTAGGTTTAAGCTTTAATGGTAACCTCGCAATTAGGGTTAAGTGCTAAGAGTATCTATGCATCATTAAGTTAAGCTTCAAAGATATATTGCATCCTTAAGCTAAGCTTTGATGGTAACTTTGCACTTAGGAAAAGCTTTGAAAGACAAGCTTGAAATTTAGGGTTTAACTTCCATGGTGACCTTGTGTGATTAGATTTAAGCTTCCATGAAAACCTTGTCTCATTAAAGAGAGAAAGGTTTAGTCTCATTATGATAATCAAGTTTAGGGTTTGCATGTATCTTTATGGTAGGAAGAATGTATGGTTATAATCCTCTCTTCCAATCTTTAATGGAAAGCTCTAGATTCCCATTTTTATCCCCAAAGCAAGCTTTAATGGAAAGCTCGAAAACTCATAAATTATAGGACGACCTTCTAGCTTCCTAAATGGAAAGCTAAGCACCATAAGAAAAGAGCAGTTGTCTAAGCTCGATAGAAGTAATTCAATTTTTGGTATTGAAGAGTATTTCTAAAGTTCTCAATTTCAAATTTGTTTGCAAATACAGAATGGGGGAGATAGGGGATAACTTTGCGGAATTGATCTCCGTGTTGTCTTGAACCAAAAACTCTACAAGCTTCCATGGAAATGCCCCGTGGATGGCAAAGGATTGCAAAACCTGGGAATCGTACAAAATGGGGATTGAACTTAAAAAGTTGGCATTTTCGAAGAGACATTAACCATCAAATGCCTATGGCAAAAACTCGATTGTATTTTCTAAATAAACTTGGCTGGTAGATAATTAATGAAAGTAGGAATTAAGGTTGATAAATGAATGAACCTGGAAATTACCAACTAGGAGTTAAAAAATAATCTCGAGAGGTGATAGGGATAGCCCATTGCAAAACATAGATTTAACTAGGAGTTTTGAAGATTGTCTGGAAATGATCGAAAACCAAGATGGATCTTCTTGGGGTCAATTTGATTGAAAGGCTGGCCCATTGAGAGGATTCTCTTGGGGAACTTGACGGAGATTGGCCCTTTTTTGCTAGGATAGCGTAACCGGCAAGTTTGTTATATACTAGGTCATGCATGCTCAAGGGATAAGGGATGAATGGGTTTGTTTTATTTTTTCCCGGCCGGGTGAAGTACCCGCGGTTTCTTAATGGAAAACGGCCATAATCCGGGTATGTTCTGATGCCAATAGCTGGATGAGAAGGTCATACTCAGAGAGAATGATGTGAATTAAATTAAGGTTATTTGTTCGATTTGTTTACATAAAAAGGAACTGGAAAGGCTAGGAATATAGGGACTATCCTGTGCATCTGTCACCAGATGGTGTTATACCTCTCGAAATAAGATGCTTAAGAAGGAATGATTAAATTACTTGATAAGCCTTTCCCAAACACTCAATTTTGGGAAATATTGTGAAGGTGCTGCCATTTTGATGGCTTGTAACGGATTATCTTGGTCCTGAGTAAGGCAAGATGAATTGGTTGAAACTAAATGTGCTGCATGATTAGTTAGGAAACTAGTTACAAGCTAATTTTAACAGATAAAGATAAAGAAATGAATTAAAAGTTTCTAAATAAAGATCTCGTGGGAACAACCATATGAATTTCCCTGAACGAGGGTATACAATAGATTGTATGCTGCTTATTGTCTGACGACGTATGATAGACTGTCTTCCCTGATTTTGTACTACTTAAGTACTACCTCGAGAAGGGATTTTCATGAAATGGTTCGGTGGGTGGGCGGATCCGGAGGGTCAGATAGCCGGATGTTAAATAAAAATTTTATGTTAAACGCTAGGACTATGTGGGATAAAAACGGATAATCAAGAACGAGCGAGACCAAGTAGAATTACAAGATCCCTCTTCTTAGGGGAAAGAACAAATGTGGCAAAGCTTGACTTTTGGCCATACATCGTGCCATCTCTATAAGTAACCTATTTTTTCTTTTAACAAAACCATTTTGATGAGGTGTATATGGACCTGTACGTTGGTGTTTTATCCCACAATCATCCAAAAATGCATATTAAACTCATGATACATACACTTCCCCTCTCAATATGAACAATGGGTCCCCATAGTACATTTAGAAACATTTTTAGCCATACCCAAAAATTGCTTGAAGCACATGAACACTTCAAACTTAGCTTTAAGTGGATACACCCATGCATGCCTAGAGTAATCATCAATAAATATCATGAAGTATAGGTAATTGCCTAAGGATGGAGTTTGCATAGGCCCACAAACATCACTATGAACAAATTGCAATATGCATGTAGTCCTTTTACTGAACATCCTTTGGAAACTTTGAACGTTGCATCTTACCTAAACTATAGCCTTCACAAACATGCTTTCAAGGTGCGTCAAAAGGCGAACTTGAACAACCATATCAGATTTTTACAAACGTAGCAAACTAACAAAATTCAAATGCCCAAAATGTGCATGCCAAAGTTTTTCATATGAAACAACCTTTGAATCCACAACTACGTTTGCAAAAAAAATCCCACACTTGTCATACAAAGTGAGCTTATATAGAACATAACACAAAATGCCAATTGCAACAATTTCATCACCAGAATTGAGATCATGAATTGTACATTTTTCATGCATAAATTTGACAAACAAGACCAAGTATAGCAAGTGCAGATACATACAAAAGGTTATTTTTTATCTCAGGTACATAAAGTGCATCAACAAGTGTGAAAGAACTACCATTTTCAGTAATTTGCATAACCTTTTCAACTCCCTTGACCAGATAAGAGGCATCATTGGAACAAGTGACTGTATTCCCATGAGGGATAGACTCGAGAGAGATAACAAGTCATGATGTGTGGTAATGTGCTTTGTAGCACCATTATCAAAGTACCACACATGTGAATCTCCAAATACTGATATACATGCATCATGGTCAAAGGATCATAAGTGCACTCTGCACTAAATGCCCACTCTACATTTACATCATCATCCCAATCTTCTACAATAGTTGCACTTATAGTGGAACAAGCCTCTTTCTTCTTGGCCACTTTTGTCTCCAGCTTCATTTGGCTCATAATTACATAATCCTTTACATGTTTAGTCCGAGATTCAATTATTTACAAAATTGCATAGCTATAGATGTCCATATTGCTCCAAAAAATAAGAAATTACAGTGTAGGCTATTACATGGGCTAACTTGTTAGCGATGCAGCTAGCATATAGTGATTTATCAAAGAGTTTTTCATGTGAGAGACAATGAAATATGAATATAGGGAAAAGAATCTATGCACATTGAGGATAGTAATATTTGTGTGTGTGTGTGTGTGTGTGTGTGTGTGTGTGTGTGTGTGTGTGTGTGTGTGTGTGTGTGTGTGTGTGTGGCATTAACACCAAAGAATCCTTTCAAATTACGAAAGAAACTAGAAACTATGTCAATGAAAAGGTGGCATAATTCCCATTCATATTACAGAACGGACTTTATACACAAGTAAAAGAGACTCAAGAGCCTGAAGATATATAAATCCGCTCCTAGCATAATTGACGCTATTTTTTGTGGGTCAGTAATAGTGCTTATACGTGCAGTCATCTATACTTTGGAGACACTTGTAACACAAAGAGATGTTAGTTAAGCGTGTACTACTCCTACATAGATGGAGTCAAAAAAACATATAAAAGATAGTAAGTATGAATGCTCAATTCCTTTTAACCATAAAATTACAAAAGCCAAGAAATTCAAGACCAAAACAGCCCCAAATTGCACCAATTTAGGCACTTTTGCCTACACACAAGTGGGCATAATCCGCACATAATGTGTGCACATGATTTATGAATTAAACCTGCACATAAAATCAAAAAATTAGCATCAAATTCAGCACCAAAATTAGCCACCAAATCAGCACTTAAGCACTTGATTAGTGCTCAATGCACGAGTGTGTGTGTGTGTGTGTGTGTGTGTGTGTGTGTGTGTGTGTGTGTGTGTGTGTGTGTGTGTGTGTGTGCGCGCGCGCGCGTGTGTGTGTGTGTGTACCGCTTCCCGGAGATTCACCTACACACAACCAATACAAAAATCAATATGTAGCATCGTTTAGCATGAATGTAAACACACAATTGCAATGGGCATGCATCAATAAGCAATTCAAATCAGCACTTTGCAAAATGCCCAAATAATTAGTGAGTAATCAATAGATGAAATTAGTGAAAATTAGTGATTAATGAGTGATTTCGGCTACGATTTGTGTACAAATGGAGTAGGATAGAGTGTGTGGATCACATAGGCGTGTTGTCCATACTCCTAACTCACTTTGTACTTGTGTGTAGCACAAAAAACACTTATCAATCAACGAGAAATTAGCATCAAAGTTAGGAAAAATTAGTGAAAATTAGTGAATTACTAGGTCAAAATTAGTGATGAAAATCATGAATCTAATGATGTGGGTGGGGTGTTTTGTGAAGTACAAAGCATAACCAATGCTAATCCAAGCACCAATCACACTACTTACCACTCAATCAATCAGCACACATAATCAAAAACTAACAAAATTAATGAAAAGTCTAGCAAAAGTAGTTTCTTCTAATCACTCCAATGACACCTCTAGCTTAGGCAATCGATCCCCGGAAACGGCACCAATGTTGGGGCGTCGGCCTAGCATAGTGGAGACACCAGCATAATGTTAATCCAAGGAGTATGATCTGGCTAGGGCAGGAAAAACACAAAGAGCTTGTGCGTGCCAAATAGAGGATTAAGAAGATGAAACCTACACATAGAAGAAGCTAATGGAGAAGGCAAGAAGATGCTACGTGGAGTGAGCACACTATTACTCTAACAATCAGACTAACTTTCACACACAAGATTAATCATACTCATAAGCCACCAATCAATCACTAATCCTTCTCTAATCTAGCACACAATACACATAGAGTTGCATAGAATGACCACACACACTCTACACAAGCCTACACACACATAGAAGCATGCTTAAACAAGAGGGAAAGCTTGATTAAGAAATAAATTAATCACAAAATCATCCACTAATCTTCAATTAATCGAGCAATGATTACATGAATGAGTAAATGAGAGAGAAGAGGTTAGAGTTTAGCTAATGCGAGAAGCCGATATGTCCATGCATGCATGTAGAAAGCTCGAGAACTCCATAGCCATCACCTTCTTCACAAAGCTTATCTCAAATGCCTAAGAGTCCCATTCACATTGTGCATTTTGACTTATATACTCACTAGGCTTTTTAGAAGTGGCCGAGTGCCCAAATGGCGAGACTCACTTAATCTAGTATCTGCACTACCTATGCTCTAAATATAGCACAATGTTTACAACTTGGAGATCGTGATGAGCCCAAAACATAATTACACCCCGCACTTGCAATCATTTGACGAAAATCCTCAAAACTTAGTGATCGCCGTTTGTGACGGTAACTTCATAAATAATCGTTAATTCCATGTATTCTCTGCATCTCTTGATTGTGTTTGCTTCATCTCATCTTTACTTCACATCCGCATCATCTAGCATTTACTAAAAATAGTAAATAGCATCTTTAAATGGTTTGTTGGCCATTGTCAACCTAGCGGGTTAACACAAATCAAAATATTTTTAAAAATTTATCGAATCAATACTTCACATCATGGATAAAACTCCTATGAAAACATTCTTTAATATTTTGTTCTCTAAACCTTTTTCTTTTTAGCATGCCACTTTCCAAACAAATGAATACAGCTTTGGGAAATAGCATTGGAAAGGAAGTGAGAGAAAGACTTTTAAGCTTTTTGAGGGACATGTGTCAAACATTTAAAATTGAACGATCTTCACCTATATGGATACTAAGGCCTTTAGAAGGCCAAAAGGAAAACATGCATTACCTTTTTTTGTCATACTCAATGTAGTGTGTGGAGATGTTATATTACTTCTACAAAAAATGTACAATGAGCACAAGATGTGCTCTGAGGAGACAATATCTTAAAGCAAGGATATTCCATTCATAAGCAATAAACCTTTATTAATCATTATCCAATAGCTCTTTCACTCAAGAGAAATGCAACTTAGTGCATGATTCCATGGTTTGGCTTGCACAATTAAACCTACTCTAGATCATAATGAGTGTATACGCTAAGTGCTTTCCCACACAATATCAATGAGTGTATACGCTAAGTGCTACCACACACTGCCTCTCAAAGAGGCAAAGATTTTGGTTTTTTTCAAACCTACTTCAAACAGGAGTAGCTAACTGCTTGGCTATACACTAGAATTACTTGTTTCTAAAATTTTATCCCTCCCAGAATTATATCATTCTTAAAGAAGAGTAACTTCCAGGTTTTTTTCACCCATTTTCAGATTTTGGAGGAAAGTTCTTGTGAGGATAGCTAATCTTTAAACAAATGCAAGGAATCCTCTCAAGTAGCTTTGCACCCATTTGGAGACTTTGGAGAAAAGACCTCATGAGGACATCCAATCTTTAAATAAAAGCAAGAGATCCACTAAAGTAGCTTTGCACCTACAGCATGTGTTTGTGCCTAGCCCTCTAGATAGAATCTTTTCCATTCAAGATAACCCCCCCTTCCCAAAAAAGAAGTAAACGGGTCACGGTGTCTTTTTTAAAAAATAAAAAAGTGATAAATTCATTAGGTTGAGTTTAACTGGAATCGATGTTTAGGAAAGGATTGCCTCAGCTTAGCCTTGAGTCGATTTAAAATCAAGATTAACCGGTTGCAAACCATAGTAAAGGGAAGTAAAATGGTAAAATATGTGAGAAAATAGTTCAAAAATCTTACAAATTTATGCTATTATTTTTTTTTCGCTTCTTTGTGATAAGGAGAAAATTTGACCAACGATCGCTTAGTAAAAAATATTTTCTCAAATATTTATTAGAATTAATTTATAGAATGCAAAAAAAATCATTCCATGTGAAGCTGTGAAATGAAATGTGAAATAAAAATAACTCATCAATGTGTGTCTCTATAGAAATTACTAAAATTTTGCAAGGTTCTAAAACAATCTAAAATAAAAGAATGCAAGAAAATTCAAGCATGTCACTATGTGAAATGAAGGGTGAAATAAAAGGATCCATTTACTATTTTAAAATTGAAATAACATCTCAATCATCGTTGAAAACATTGAAAAGTATGCCTAACATAACACTGCTCTAAGGTTTCTTTTAGAAAGCCAAAAAAAAAAACCTTCCAAGTGCACATTTTCATTGAGCTCGGATATTTTGCTTCCCAAGATACATTAAATACTTTAAAACCAAAATATTTTAAAATATAAAAAGATACATTAAATATTTTAAAACCAAAATAACATGTAAGATAAATCTCAATCATCACCCGAAACATTGAAAGTATGAGTATGCATAACTTAACTCTCCTCTAAGGTTTCTTTTCAGAAAGCCAAAAAGAGTCCCATCATGAATCTGTAACCGTCCCAAAGAGTTCTTTTTTTGGTGAGATGGAATATTCTCCCTTGTGTTATAAAAGATTACTTGGGAGAGTATACATGCCTATAGCACATGAAACACAAATGATGGCATCAAGGGAAATGTCCTTTTCAAGAGGCAACATTAGCATTGAAATCGAGATCCCACCAAATCTCCCATACATGTCGACCATATACATACATACATATTTTATATATATATATATATATATATATATAGAGAGAGAGAGAGAGAGAGAGAGAGAGAGTTGGGGGGGGGGGGATTATATATATATATATATATAGAGAGAGAGAGAGAGAGAGAGAGAGAGAGAGAAAGTGAGTTTTGGGGGGGGGGGGGGGGGGGCCGGGGCGGGATGAGTCCCAAGAATGGTACATTACATGTGTAGCCAAGCACAAAGGGAAAGGGTGGAGTAAGATTGGGTTAGTTTTATATTAACTTAGAATACTTCAAGACACTTCCAAGCAGGGCTAGAAAAATACATTTTTCCTAACCGAAGAAAATAAGGGCAAACTTGAAATTGTACCGGTTTTTAGGTCAAAATTTGAAGCTTTTGTCGGTATTTACACTAAAAGTTGTGTAAATTTGTCAGTTTTCTTCAAGGCAAGCTCAAAATCTAACCGGGATTTTATGATTTTAGCCGGTTAAAATACACTGTACCCCGGTTTTTTTTAACACTACTTCCAAGCACAATGTTCATTTTCTAAGAGCCCTCAACTAAACATGTGCACCTTCTCACATACTGCCACATACCTTCTCGCATAATGTGACATGCCTTCAAGATGCAAGCAAAGGTGATTGGATCCAAAGAGAAGGTCTCACTTTGCCTCATTCAAAAAATCCCAAAAGTTTCCTCACCCTTCTTCAATTGGGCATGTATTGTAGTAAAAGCAATTCAAGTGCTAATAACCCAAACATGAGGAGCACCAAGAACTTATAGTTCTTATCATAATAAGTGTATGTGCTGACCAAAAAATTGCTAAGTACCCTTGATAACAATCTCATTCAAACATTAAGTGATTGAATTGTAGAGAGACCCTCACTTCACATCCTCTTTAAATGCCTAATGCTTCTTTGACTTGCCCCAGTTGGGGCCATACCTTGCAATAATTGCATTCCAAGAGACATAATCTAGACCACAAAAAGATCAACCGTGCCATTGAAGTGGGTTTGTTTGGTGCAATGACATATTTTCCCTCATGTTCTGGAAACATATATCTGCCACTCATCGAAACTTAAGCCACTACCTGCATGAAATAGCAATCACAAGCTATTTTGTAGTCCATCCCATATTTCATACTCCATCCCATATGTTGGTAGAGTGACCTACCCTCCTTTCTTTTGCAATGTAAATGATAAGCTTGATACATCCATGTTCAAGTTACTACCAAGCTTGTGAGAGGAGGAGGGATGGCACGATATACTTGATGATATACCTACCCCTTTCCCAAATCACCCATCCATAGTCTCCCAGTGGGCAATTTACCACGATGTAGTGGTGTAGGAGCATGTTTTTTCTCCCGTATTGATGCAGTGTGGCAATACAAACCAACCCGCACATTGCTTGAAATTTTGTCCTCATTGTTGGGGAGAAATATATGCAAAAAGTTAGAGGGAGTTGATTGCACAAATCCTTTAAAGTTAGAGGGAGGTGACTGCATAAATTATTGAGAGTAGCGTTTTGGGCCAGTCTATCTTTTAAACTCTCCAAGACTCTCTCTATAAAGTGAAACCAAAACTCTGGTAATAGCCTAGCTACTACCTATGCCAATGGCAGAAATGGCTACCTTCGTAAAGCAGGTATTTGAGGCACTTGCAACAATTGGACTTGAGTAGGTGCCCATCACTATGTATGGCATGGTTTCATTGCCTATGGTAGCTATAGCAATGCCTTATTTTGCTTCTTCACCTTCTCCTTTTTTGAGCTAATGCAACTTGCACTGCCACATAAAGGGCTATATTTATTAGCTTGGTGCTATTGTGATGTATAGAAGATATGGAAAGCGAGCAGTCTAGTAGCTTGGCAACTCAAGAGGAAAGCGAGGTATGGTTATATAATAAAGGTGTTACTACTCATCATGGCACAGAAGGTCAAGCTCAAGGTAAAAAATGGATAGGATAGCACAAGTTTTGCATGTATGTAAAAAAGGATGTTGGAAGAGGATTCCCATATGTCTAGCAAAGAAGCAAAGAGTCCTTTGTAGCCATGTGGCCACTAGTAACCCTTTTTGCTTTAATAAATAGTATGGATATGTAGTCTTGTGGAAAATCTACATGTAAGCATTTAACTAGCACCATCCTTTGAGCTGACTAAAACAGGTGCTGGATCATAGATCGCATGTCCATATAGTCTATATCTTTTTGCTAAATGCATTGAAAACTTATGGTCTTTTTCAATGCATCATATTTTCTCCTCAATGGTCCTTTATTTTTCAAGCTAACGTTCCATGATTACTTAGTAGGGAATGGTCCAATTTAGTTTACATTCATGAAGCACATCACCATTGAGGATGCTCCAATGGAAGAGTAGTAATGTACATATATTTTTTGTCAATAATTGATCCCAAAGCATGTGTATACAAGATATCAATCATCCCAAAAAAAAAAAAAAATAATAATAACAAACATCGTAGAAATATATATATATGGGTTCAGAAGATCATGACCAATGTGTTACATGCGCACATTGCATTCCCCATTAGAAAAAACATAAGTATGGCAAGAAGTGACACCATCCTTACTTAGTTAATAATAAATTATAGGGAACATGCCCCTCCCCTATATAGTTGTTACCTCCTCTAGTGTTGAATGTTACATACATTTCTCCTCCAGTGTTGAAGGAGCATGTTTGCGTCTCCTCCTATACAAGAGGGTCACCTTTTTTGGTTTGCAATGCATAGGGAGATACCATGTGTTGGGGACTCCGACTATGGTGGGTGGTGTTGAGGCTTGGCCGCGGCAAAAGAGAGAGCAAGCAAGTTGTAGACAAGCAACAAGAGAGAGTAAATACTTTGACTGAATAAAAACGACTCTATATTTGATTCAATTGAAGTTTCTATATGTATAGAGCTTTAGACTACTATTAGCCATTACTTTTTAATGACAATTCAAACTCCATAAAAGAGTTTTTTGCATTAGTTTGGTGATAGAGCATGATCCCACATGGGTTGGACACAACAATAAGGGCCTAAAATCAACAAAATTTGTTACATGCAAGCTTTTTTGAAATAGTGGTGCCATGATAATCTCCATCATTATCTGCTAGCATTGTGTCAGCTATTGTGTTTTTTATTTACCATCTTGATCCTATTGCAAATGTTACATACATACAAATATTGTATCTTGGGTAGCAAGGATTCTGTAGGCTTGCATACCACTGGAGGAGGAAGCAACAAAATACATTATAGCAAGTTTCAACTCTCCCATTCTCTTGCACACGATGCATGCAACACAAGAAGGGGATTGGGGTTTGTATATATAAATAATGCTTCCATTCCATCTTCCCAGCATTTGTTCTATCCACTTTGCTCCCTGGCACTCTCTTCCTACAAATTGGTTTTTGGTACTAGCTATTGTTTCCAAGGCATATCCATCCTTGACTAACCAAATCCCTCATGGAACTCCCATTGCATCTTCATTGGGTTGTTCTTTTACTTCCAATGATAAGCTTGACATAAATCTTAGAGCTTCCTATCACATTCCTACAACTTTGAGTCCTCTCTATTGTGAACAAACTTTGTTCCTATTGATCGTTGACCAAATCAAAGTGTCTTACCAAATGCATCTTTCTTCCACTCCTGCATGTCATATGCAAAGAGTCCTACACCACAACGTTTTTGAGCAAGATGTCGCTCTCTTGTTTCTGGCATGGGATCTTTTGAAGGATGGTTTAGATCCTTTGGGATGGAATCAACAAGGCCCTTTGTTGATGCTCTCACAACTCTCTCCTCTCTTTAGATAAAGCAGATTGTCATTGTAGCTCTCTAAAGTCAACCATATAGATATGATTTTCACAGGTGAAACATCAATGGATTTCCTTGTTTTTCTTCTTAAGAAGGTTGATTCATCCTCATTGAGCTCAATTTCAAGCTCCTCTTTGGGGTCTTCATCTTGACATTGAGTTGGTCTAGGGGAGGCAACAAGAGAAGTAGCCTCTAAGCACCTCTCATGGCACTTGTGTTGCTCATGTGGGGCTTGGGGACTGATACAAATAGAACACACAAACCCCAACGAACAAAAACATACCCAAATACCACACGGAAAATTTGGCAGATGTAGGGACACCACCTAGTTTTTTTGGGTATAGGATATGGAGAGAGAGGGGGCGAGAGATATTATTTCATTTTGCAATCTTAGATTTTGACATTAAGACTAAAATGTGTATCTTTAAATAAACAATGATAAAGAGAAAGAAAGATAGGTATCACACATTTTTCTCAAAAATGCACATCTCAAAGCTCAAACCTAACAAACACAACAATGATCAAAGCTCCTCAACACCAAACCACAAAATACACGTAGACTAAGCATCATAGCCATGCAAGAATGAAGTCCTCAAAACATCCATTAGTGACCATCAAAATTCTTAGTCAAAACAACCACCCCATGCACTGTTTAGGGCCAAGGGATTCCTATCCACATTGCCACCCTCTTATAATAACTTATCAAGGACATGCCTACACAAATTCACTCACAAACACAAATCAACTAATAGAAAACAAAAAAAGCTTGACGAATTAATTTTGTGGGGGTTCCATGATGCAAAATCTAGACAAACATAAGGAGAAATGCACAAGGATTTGAAGGCCAACCCCCTTTCAATCCACTAATGAGTGTACAATTGTATACATAGTCACTCGATTTCCCTACTCACTCTTGTGTAATGGGAGCAACATTAGCTTTGGAATGCAAACACTCTAAGGTAGCAAGCATTAGTGCTTTGTGAAAGGTATAAGGCACTTTGCATTTGCTTCAAGCACATTTTAGGCAATACTTTGGCAATGGAACTCACTACACTAGCATATTAGCATTGGTATAATACATGGGCTTTTTACAAGCATAGCAATTTTTTGTATGTGTATGTTGCATATGGTTTATGGGAAATTTTTCAAAGCATTTGTAGGTTTTGGAGTGCTCATAATCTCGCTTAATTACCAATGCAAACCTTCTTTGGAGAGGTAAGTTATTTGAGTGAAAAGGTAGGTGGTGGGGTTACGATTTAGGTCAATAGACTAGTACCAATTATAATTTTAAGTGTGTTCGAATGGATCATATAATTGACAATATCGTTGCGGAAATTTTCAATATGTCAAATAATAAAATGAAAATTTAGCAAAATTTAAAAGAGTTTTCCTCTTCTTTGCATTGGTATTAATGAAATGATGAGTTGCCACGTCCATTTTCCTCCTGTGTAAAGTTAATGTTGAAACTCTAACTCATAGAACGTGTTCAATCTAGGAAATTCCAACAAGTCTAAATCTTCATGACATTTGAGATTAGGGATAACTTGATCCATGCCTTCAATTTCTATAAAAAAATAATTGTAAAACCTTCATGACATAAGTAGGCTTATCACTTCCAAGATATAGAAAGTGCAGAGATTTGATGAAGACCTCCAAAAGTTCCATATATAGCAATCCCCATGACTTTCGCATGAATCATGAAGACCAAAAGTGTTAAAGTGCAAAATCTCCATGTACCAATGAATGAAATGTAGCATAGGAAACACCCAACAATCACCAATTGTTTGTCTTCATGTCCAACAAAAATTGGGAGGACACATGTGAAGAGAGCACATGTCGGCTTTGTAGAAGGTAGGTTGATTGAAGCCTCAATGGCATGATTTTGCTCACTAGGAGGCAATCCCAAGAATGAAAAGTCACCTACCAATACACCACTGGAGAGAAAGATACCCTTTTGAAGAATTTCCGATATGAATCTATATCCCACTACTCTCCCATCTCCTCTTTCCACTTCTAACCCCCCTTAGTAATGTTGGGATTCTATACATTTTACCACCTCAAAATCAGACTAGACATGTAAAGGAAATGGCCTAAGAACTTTGAAAATAGTGGAATTAAGAGAATTAGAGTGAGCATTTTCATGAGACTACTTTGAGAACATAGAGGGTGAACTTAATTAGCGGTAGCAAAATAACCATATATTTAATTAAGTTGGCATGAACAATACTTTTGCAAGAGAGAGAGTTAAAGAACTTGACAACAGTTGAGGACCAGATTTATGTGGAGTCTGTCCCCTCTCCAATAGGCTTTTGTATCAAAGATTTTCCCATCAACAGAGACTTGGTACAATAAAATCTTTGTGTTCCTTGTGACCTAAGTGATGCAATGAAGATGGAAAGCTTCATGCATATCACGAGCATGACATAATCTTGTAAAAGCATTAACCATCCCTGGCCTTAGTCCCAAGGCCTCAAACACCTTTGAAGGTGGAGAGAGCTAGCGGGGAATGAGGGTAGGGAAGAGAAAGAAGAAACATTCATAGGAGAAAGAAATAGTTCCTCACTTATCATCACTTTTCTTGCTTAGCACAGCATAATAGCATAGTAATAAAGATAGAGAATATGGCAAGCTTAAGCATTGAAGCATGGCTCTTGGTTGGATTTGCATTCCATATCCAAGAGTGTTGGTGTAGGCTCTCAACTACACAACAAGCTTGGATAAGGAGATGGAGCTCTTGCACTTTTCACTTCACACAATGAGTGTGTGTGTGTGTGTGTGTGGGGGGGGGGGGGGGGGGGGGGGGGGGGGGGGGGAGAGTATACCCCCCAAGCTAACCCCTAGCTTCCTTGGTCGGCCCCCCTTGTATCTCATGCTGGAAGGTGATTGGACCCCTACAAGCCTAGCCAATCACATGCAGAGTGCATATCAAGCTACCATGCTAGCCATGGGACAAGCATCTCCCTTCCCCTTTGAGAGACATAACTTGAGAAATGCACAAACAATTAATTAAATTAGCTAAATTATCATTGGACCCCTTGAGAGGACACCCAATAGACTTTAGGCACACTATGAGGGCAACATGGAGAGGAACTTAACAAATGTCCTTGTTACTTCTTTAGACCAATCTTGCTTTGTGTGAGGGTGTGTGTGTTCTCTCTCATGCCCCTACAATGAGGGATCACCCCCCCTTGAGTAGTGATCTAGTTTGACTTTTGGAACTCCTCAAGCACCTTAGTCATGGAGCACCTTAGCACCGTAGTTATTAAGCACCTTAGTCACCAAGCACGACAAGCACCTCAAGCTTGGGCCAGGCTCCCACCTCAAGCACAACCCTAGCTTGCCTAAGGTCAAAGTAATTTTAACATTAACCATGGGAGGTCTTTAATGAAGCTAACCCTAAGGTCTTTAAGCTCCATTAGCTAGCCTTGCTCTTTGACATATCATCTCTCATTTGGACCCCTTTAACATTGGCCCCGTGTTGAGATAGATCCATAAGCACATGTCTATATTCTAACCCTTGTTCTCGTTTATTATCCCACATTAAATGATCAATTTAATATGATAAAATCATTTGGGTTGGTTAGATATTAGATTTTATGACATTGCCTCTCTCTTGAAATCATACTCATCCTCCACTATGAGGTAGAAGAGATAAAGTCTTATTTATTAGTCAATGTTTCTTAGCGGGTAGAGGGTCCCTTTTTACCCTATGCCATCATTCCAAGATGAATGAATAATCCATTTGGAACTTGGGAGACTTAAATGCTACAAGCATGTCTACTCTTTAGTCCATTTCATTCTCCCAAAGTAGAGTGACAAATTCTACTTGGTGTTTGAGTGTCATCACAAACATGATTCTAAGCATGCAAACTACTTAAATTTGTGCACAAGAAAAAGATAATTAGTCTTATAAGACAAAAACATTGATCATTTAAAAGAAACCTTTACATTTGCTTACTCTAATGTAGCATTATAAGCATTGACAAGGTTCATACTATCCTTAAGATGTATTCCTTGTATCCATCATCTTCAAAAGGATAATTTTTGAACTTAATAAGATATTATCGGATAATCTTACCATGCCGTATCACCTTCTCTTCATGCCGAAGGATAGCTTTGGGTTGTAGCACCTCTTCTTGGCCTTCGATTTTTGGGGGGTCTTCAATAATTGGTTCTCTTGGTGTCTCTACTTTGTAGGGCTTAAGTAGGCTCACATGAAAAGGATTATGTATGAGCCAATGATTGGGAACCTTGAGTTGATAAGCCATCTCATTGATTGACTTCAAGATTTGAAAAGGACCATAGTATCTTTTTGCTATTTTAGCATAATACTATTAATGGCCCGTAGGATTTTTGCCCGTCATATCACTATCAAAAATAGATTTGTCGTACCACGGGTAGAAGATTTGTTTGATAAGCTACAAGGTTTGACCTACTTCAATAGGATTGACCTTAAAAGTGGTTATCATCAAATAAGGATAGTGAATGAAGATATCCTAAAAACTGCGTTTTGTACAACGTTTGTACTTTATGAATATCTTGTCATTCCTTTTGGTTTGACATATTCTCCAACCACATTCAATCGTTTGATGGAGAAAATATTTAGATCCTATCACAAGTTCACTAGAGTGTTATTTGATGATATCATCATCTGCTCCAAGTCCATGGAGGAGCACAAGCAACATCTCCAGGTGACTTTTCAAGCTTTGAGGGAGAATAAGATTTTTATCAATCAAAAGAAGAGTGAATTTTTCCTTCAAGAGATGCAATACTTAGGTCATATTATCTCTCAAGATGGTATCTGTATGGATCCATCAAAGTTGGATGTAATAAAAGCAAGGCCTAATCCAAGGAATCTACATGAGCTAAGAAGGTTTATTGGTATGTGTGCATACTATAGATGCTTCATAGCCAAATCTCTCAAATAGTAGGACCATTACATGAATTAACAAAGAAGAATGTTAAGTACTCATGGACTGCTAAAGAGAAAAATGCTTTTGACAAGCTCAAAGAGAAGCTTACCTCCCAACCAGTGCTTATGCTTCTGAATCTCTCAAAGCCATTTGAGGCCCAATGTGATGCTGGTGGTGATTGTCTTGGAGCAGTCTTGCTTCAAGAAGGGCATGCCATAGCATATGAGAGCCGAAGGCGCAATACGGGTGAACGGGTCTTGGGATTATATGAGAAAGAGATTTTAGTTGTTTTACATGCCCTAGACACATGGAGGCACTATCTATTGGGAACTCCTTTTATTTTCGAACGGACCACCAAAGTCTCAAGTACTTCATGACGCAAACCAAGCTTTCCGACAAACAAATGAGGTGGGAAAATTCTCTTTCACAGTTTTATTTTCATATTGCTCACATTGTTGCTACGCACAATCAAGTGGCCGATGCACTTTCGTGAACAACCAAGAGCTTGGAGGACTCTGTGAAGCCCTCATCTCCAAAGGCCACATCAAATTGTTGGATGAAGGCCAATACTTTGTCGGTGTCACCAAAGGTGCCATCATAGGTAAGAAAAGAGATACTCTTTCCTCCCTCTTTGAATTTCTTGAGCTCTTGGGACCTTCTCTACGCAAGGTAGGATTTGCAATGGCCTCTCTTCTTGTATTCTCTAGGAGAATATCCACTGCTTTTGTCGGAAGAGGAGGAAGGTGAAGAAGAAGGATAAGAGGGTGACCTCTTTCTTGCCCTTTTCTTCCTTTGTTTCCTCTCTTCCCTTTTGGAGTGACAAGGAAAGGACTGTGGAGTGACCGTTTCCTCTTGGGAGGAGTTGGCAATTGTCTAGACCGCCGTCTTCGTGGAGCCACATCTCCATAGGAACTTAAGGATTCACTTCTTTCTTGTTCTTTGGATTCCTCCTCTCTTATGGGGGAGAGTATTCTTTTGGGAGTCTCATCAAGAGGACTCCTAAGCTCTCTATCCTCTTGGAGAGTAAGGTAAATCCCATAAGCACAAAGTTGTTGAGTAACTTCGGCTTGCAAAGCAGGGTTGCCCATAGCTTGTTGCAACCTAGTAACAAGATAATTAACAAACATGGGGGCATTATCATGAGCACCTTGATGTGCAAAATCAAAGTTATCAATGTTCATTTTACTCTCTTAGTTATTGTCATCCATGCTAATTAAACTTATTTATAGATTACTTTGTGCTTTGGTACCCTCAAAAACCTTAGTTGCTACTCTTATTTACCTTTGAAAATTAGTCCTCAAGCAGCCATACCCGTGGTTTAGAGTCTATTGATTGCAAAGACTAGTGGAGAGGGTCTAACATTGCTTGGTTGATTATGGTTCCTGTTGAGCTTTCTTGTAGCTCAATAATGGTTAAGCCAAAGGCAACAAGCCCCGAGAGACTCCATTATTAAGACTATAGTTCCCAACGGTGTACCTTGAACTAAGTCCTTCTCAACCAATGGTGTACCTCAAACTAAGTCCTTCTCAACCAAGATAAAAGATCCCTGTCCCACTTACCCTATTGCAATGAACAGGTCCAGCCTTTCATGGACAACTTAAGGACCTCACTTCTTAAGTAACAAAAGAGAAATCAATAGCTATGATACCAATGTAAAGAAAATGGCCTAAGAACTTTTAGAATAGAGGAAGTAAGAGAATTAGAGTGAGCATTTTCATGAGACTACTTTGAAAACATAGAGGGTGAACTTAATTAGCGGCAGCAACATAACCATATACTTAATTAACTTGGCATGAACAATATTTTTGCAAGAGAGAGAGTTAGAAAACTTGACAATAGTTGAGGACCGAATTTATGTGGAGTCCGTCCCCCCTCCAATAGGCTTTTGTATCATAGATTTTCCGATCAACAGAGACTTGGTACAATAAAATCTTTGTGTTCCTTGTGACCTAGGTGATGCAATGAAGATGGAAAGCCTCATGCATCACGAGCATAATATAATCTTGTAAAATCATTAACCATCCCTGGCCTTAGTTCTAAGGCCTCAAACACCTTCGAAGGTGGAGAGAGCTAGCGGGGAATGAGAGTAGGGAAGAGGAGGAAGAACATTTATAGGAGAAAGAAATAGTTCCTCACTTATCATCACTCTTCTTGTTTAGCATAGCATAATAGCATAGTAATGAAGATAGAGAAGATGGCAAGCTTAAGCATTGAAGCATGGTTCTTGGTTGGATTTGCATTCCATAACCAAGAGTGTTGGTGTAGGCTCTCAACTACTCAACAAGCTTGGAGAAGGAGATGGAGCTCTTGCACTTTTCATTTCACACAATGAGAGAGAGAGAGAGAGAGAGAGAGAGAGAGAGAGAGATTGTGTGTGTGTAGGAGAGTATGCCCCCCAAGCTAACCCCTATCTTCCTTGGTCGACCCCCCCTTGTAGCTCATGCTGGAAGATGATTGGACCCCTACAAGCCTATCCAGTCACATGCAGAGTGCATATCAAGCAGCCATGCTAGTCTTGGGACAAGTGTCCCCCTTTCCCCTTTCAGAGAGATAACTTGAGAAATGCATAAGCAATTAATTAAACTTGCTAAATTATAATTGGACCCCTTGAGAGGCCACCCAATAGGCTTTAGGCACACCATGAGGGCAACATGGACAGGAACTTAACAAGTGTCCTTGTTACTTCTTTAGACCGAGCTTGCCTTGTGTGAGGGTGTGTGTGTTCTCTCTCATGCCCCTACAATAAGGGATCACCCCCCCTTGAGTAGGGATCTAGCTTGACTTTTGGAACTCCGCAAGCACCTTAGTCATGGAGCACCTTAGCACCTTAGTTATTAAGCACCTCAAGCACCTTAAGCACCTTAGTCAGAAAGCACGACAAGCACCTCAAGAACCTTAGTCAGCAAGCACGACAAGCCCAGGGGATTCACTCTTTATATAAGACGGAACGCCACCTGCGAGCGGACAACTTTGATAAAACCCCTTTATACGACTCATATTAGGTAATATGACCCGCCTTTCTACACTTATATGACAGTCAATGAAGAAAACTATCATACCCCTATCTTACATATAGAATTTAGGTCTCACATGATCTAACTAAGTAAAACTAGTCAAAGAGTGTGTAGCATAGTGATTGGCAACATACTAAGGAACCACTTCTATTGATAACTAGATGTACTCTCAATGTGTCTTAGTTTGACTTTCAAACTATGTGCCTGATCAACCTGCACTATGGCTACTCATCCATTTTTGACCCATCCAAAGCTAGTGTAAATCAACACTTGACTTGCTCCAAATCAGCCCTTATCTATGACCGGCTTGATTCAAAATTTGATGTGTGACTGATAAAAAGCTTCCCCAAAATTCATCCGAGTTTTAGTGCACACCAGTGACCAATCGTTACAAGTAATCAACCCTGTTTGAGCCCCCCCCTCCCCCCCAAATATAATACCCCCCTTCCTTATTTTTAAGCTTGGGAGATAAATTATTGGGGGCCTTCCCCTACCTTATACGCTTATGTAATTTCTTTTATAAAAAAACCCTCTTCTGCACTTACATGGTGTGGTATGTTTTCCATGGTGAATCCCCAAGGACTACAAGCACCTAAAGCTTGGGCCAGGTTCCCAACTCAAGCACAACCCTAGCTTGCCTAAGGTCAAAAGTCTTCTAACATTGAACATTGGAGGTCTTTAATGAAGCTAACTCTAAGGTCCTTAATCTCCATTAGCTAGCCTTGCTCTTTGATAGACCATATCTCATTTGGACCCCTTTAACCTTGGCCTCGTGTTGAGATAGATCCATAAGCACATGTCTATATTCTAACCCGTGTTCCTGTTTATTCTCTCACATTGAATGATCAACTTCATTTGGGTTGGTTAGATATTAGATTCTATGACGAGTCACCCTCTAAATTTGTGACATCCTTGACTTAAGCTATGGTAAGTTATTCCATACTTATGAATAAATGGGCCATTCACAAACTCTAGAACATTTTGGTACATGTCTTGAGGATCATTCGTATATATCTCCACTTCACCTCCTTCTAGCTTTCCTTGGAGGACACTCTCCACATCTACAATCATCTCTCTGGAGTCAAGGTAGTCTCCTCACTTATAATTTCTACCTTTTTGACACTCTCTTCTTTCAAACAAGAAGCATTCTTAGGGCTTGTAGTAGATTAAAGGTTACCTTTAGATATTTTAATGGCATCCTCCATAGAGTTTCATTCTACATCTCCTTTGTTGTCTCATTTTTTGTTTCTATTGCTTGACATTCTCATGTAATTAATCTTGCAGGCTTGAAAACATCCAATTATCATGCATGTCCAAAGTGTAGGCCCTCACTTGTGGAAAACCGTGCGAAGCACCTCAAGATCAAGGTTTACAAAAACCATAAATGCATTGTGCCCCCATCACACCCTCACTTCAAGCCATCCTTGATTGGAGTCCCCCCACATTCAATGAGGGTGGGGGATTGGGAAGCATTCTCGCATGTGGTTGGCATCTCTCCACCCCCATGATGAAAAGATACTCAAATGTTTTTGCCTACCTTATTGGGCTTACCTCAAGGTTAATCGTCTTTTAGACCACATGCGCATCTTCAAGAATGTTGCACAAAATAATTGGAATCACTTAGTTAAGAAGAGGGATGGTAATAATCTGAGGGAGGAATTGCGATCCATTGGTAGACACCCTTCTACATGGACAAGGGAGGGAAAAAATCGCAGCATGGTATCGGATATTGAAATCCAAAGAGGAGAAACTGGTGAGGGGAGAGATTGCATCATTTTGAACCCCAATGGTTACATGCATTTTTTGAAGGGTATTTTAATTAAATCTAATATCTAACTTTCCCAAATAATTTTCTCATATTAAACTGGCCATATAAAATGGAAAGATAAAGGGATCTACAGCAAGAGTCTGAATTTTTCTAGACTTATCTCAATAGGGGATCAAGAGGAGAGATAGTCTATCAAAGATCAATGTGAATTGAATGAAGCTTTAAATGGCCTTAGGGTAAGCTTCATTAAGCCTCCAAAGGGTAGTGCTAGAGTCCATGGGGACTAGGATTAATGGGAAAGTCTATTGCCAACTCTAGGTATTTTAGGCCATTCAATATGATCTCTAAGGTTGCTATGGACCTTCAAGTGGCCAAGTTGCACCCCCCACTTGCATGGGGCAAGCCCCTCTTATAAGGATATGAGAGATAAGACACTCACAAACTTTAGAACTCACCCCTTTCACTTAAGGTATAAAGGACACATGTCAAGCACCTAGCTATGTTGCCCCCAAGAAAACTTGATTCCTATTGGATAGCTAACTTGAGGAACCAATGAGAATTAAGCATTCCTTAAAAAATCTTAAATCTCATTAGATAGCCCGCAAAGAGAACCAATAAGAATAGAGTTCCCCATGAGCAAGCTTTGATCCTATTGGGTAGCCTACCAAGGGGACCAATGAGGGTTGAGCATTCCATGAGCTAACTTGAATCTCATCAAGCCTACCAGGGGCACCAATGAGGGTTGAGCATTCCATGAGCTAGCTTGAATCTCATCAAATAGACCACCTTGAGATTCAATGAGAATCTAGCTTTATTTAACTAAATAATTAAGCTCTCTTATTGAAGAAAGAATGAAGGACACTTGTCACAATTCTAACCCACTTGCTTGAAATGAAGTGATACATTCATTGGCCAGCCCTAAGTAAGGTCCAACAGCCTTCCAGTATTCCAAGAAGGGGGAGGGGGGGGGGGGGGGGGGGGGGGGGGGGGGTGTCGTCGATGGGTCTCTCTCTCTCTCTTAGTAAGCATTGAGCTTAAGATCTTGTTTGTATGTTTGGCCTGACCATTTTCTTGAGGATGATAGGGTGTAAATTTTTTGTGGATCACCATAAACTTGGTCAGTAAATGTTCTATCATCTTGTTGAGGAAATGGGTTCCTTGATCACTCACAAGCTTGATAGGAAGTCCATAGCCCATAAATATGCACTCATACAGGAATGTTGTAGTGGTTTGAGCATCGTTCTTCCTAGTGACTCTCGCTTCTTTGACCCATTTGATCAAGTAATGTATGTTGGTGGTTGTATTAGACTGACAAAGTCTATACCCCACTTAGCACGCGTCCCCATCATAGGTCGCAATGGCATACTATCAATTCTTGTTGGCATCTTTTCTCGTTGACAAGGATCACATCGTCAAACAAATTCTTTGGCATCAACAAATAGAGTTGGCCAACAAATACGATATATCAACATAGCTCTAGATGTGGTTTCATGAGATAAATGACCTCCTACAAGACCGGCATGCGCTTGTTCCAAGATGGAAAGATATTCATCTTCATTGGCACATAGTCTAAGTTGTTGGTCCTTTCCTCACCAATCATCACGTAGTTGGTTGTTCCCATGTTGATTGCTCTCTATCTTCATTTACTCATATCATCAAGGAATTTCCTATTTGTTAGATACTCTACTAGATATCTACTCCATTGCGGTGTAATAGAGACCTGAAATAACAGGTCATGAGGAATGGCTTCTTTTTCCTTACACGGGGAACAATTTCTCACACATAAACATAAATATCTCTCTTTAGAGTAGGCCAATAGACCCCTAACCAAGCTAATTGTTGCAAGGTTTGGTCTTCCGCAAGGTGAATTCCTACCACTGTCGTATGAGCTTGATTCAAATAGGTTGATTATTCCTCAGGGCTAATGCACAAGGGTAGAATTTCATCTTTGTTTTTTATACAATCTTTCAGCCAACAACTGATATAGAGCAGATTGCACTATCAATTGTGATGTGATTGGAAGTGGGATATGTGAGTCTACCTTAGATATGGTCAATAGAGATACAAGGTTATTTGACAATTGATGGATCATTTCCATTAAGAACAAGTAGGCATCTGGCAAATCATCCTCTATCCCCTTTGGTGCTTCCCATGAAGTGATCCTTGACATTTGATCTACCCTTTGGTGCAAGGTGCCCTTCTTGACTACCACTATAAAGTCAAACTCAAGTAGGATGATGAACCATCTTATTATTCGTCTAGTATTGCATGGCTTATTCACTAGATAGAGTAAGGCTTGGTGGTCTATTAAGAAAATACAAATGATCTCAAAATTTCTTAACTGCATACACCATTCCAAGGCCTTCCCTTTAGATGGTGATGTAGCTCCTTTCTGCTAGGTTTAGATGTTGGCTAGCATAAGAGATAGGAAAAGCCATTGTTCCCTCTCTGATATGAGCTAATATGCAACCAATAGAAAAATTTGAAGCATCAACATGCACATGGAAGTTTTGTTCTAGTCTGGACTCCTCAGTATTGGTGTTGATGTCAAGTCTTGGTTAATATTTGGAATGACTCTTCACATTCATCCATTAATTCAAAATAATTAATGAGTCCATAAATAGGTTTTGCAATGATTGCATACATGTAGATGAATCTACGATAATAGACACAATGCCCATAAATGCTTGGACTTCCTTGACATTGGTCAGTCTTGGCATTTCAATAATTGCTTCCACCTTTCCATATCTGTAGCAATACCATTTTTCAAGACGATATGTTTGAGAATTTTGTCATGTCTAACCATAAACACGCATTTGTTCGGATTTAAGAAAATCCGATATAGACGGCATTTCTCAAAGACGCACTTCAACACTAGTCCTGTAAAAAACGAGCCTCTTTTGTGGCTTTCAGAGACTTTTGTAAAAACATTCTCAACACTATGTTAATTATCTAAATAGAAAATGTTTCAGGGAATTATGACCAACACTTAATATGAGTTGATAAAAAATAATAGAGAGCTAAATAAAGGTCTAAAGGTGTCTTTCCATTGGCCATCTTCTACAACTAATTTGTGCGAATGAATCCAAAAGGCATGACCCTGTAAGCAAAAATTCCCCATTTCGTGGCAAAAGTTGTTTTGTGTTGATCTTTTGGATCTATGGCTAACTTATTGTAACCCAAGTATCCATCCAAGAAGCTGTAAGCCTCTTTTCTAGTTACTCATTCCAAAACATGATCCATGATAGGAAGAGGATAGTTATCTCATATATTAGCTGCATTCACCTTCTTGAGGTTCACACATACTGAATTTTCCATTCCTTTTAGGCACTACCACAATAGGCGATACCCAACTAGTGTGTTCAATTTCATAGATGAATTCAACTTCCTTGAGCTTCTTGATCTCTTCTTGATTTTCTTAGCAAAGGTCTCATTGTAGGTGTACGATCGTTGTCTACTTAGCTTAGCATCATCTCATATGGGGATAATATGCTGATATATCTCAAGATCCACTCCCTTAAGATCTTTGTAAGATCAAGCAAAGACATCCTTTTACTCCTTTAACGTCAAAATGAGGATTTCCTCCTCCTCTTGAGACAAATTCGTAGCTATGTGTGTTGGCTTTGATTCTTCTTTTGGCTCTGCGAGGTCAATTTGTTTGGAATTTTCAAGACCCTCATAAGAATTTCTTGGTTCCTTGGTCTATCTCATTGGTTCTTCTACTATGATCCATCGATCTTGTAGAGTGTACTTTTTTCAGTGAGAAGGAACACTAATTGCTTTAGGTTTATCACTGTATGACTTTATGTCAGTAGTCTAGACCTCTTTCAAGGTCTGTTTGAGCTCCCTATACTTCACTTTCTGTTATGTTTTAGTCATTGGAGGTTCTTTTTCCTTGGTCTCATCCAACTGGCTCAATTTTGTTTACTTTTGTTTTGTTGATCCGTGTTTTTTCCATTTTCTGAGGCGGTATATCTCCCAATTATCTTGTCCTTGATGCAATCTTGTGCATCCCCCATCATCAAGAATTGAGTTTACCCTCTATTGTTGGCTCTAACTATTTTCTTTTCATTTTGTTTTCTCAATTTCTATGATATTTGATTAAAAACTCAAAAAACTTTTCTTCTCCTCCCCTGAGTAGCAGTTTGGCCCTGGCATGTTCCTTTTCAAAGTCCGATTCCTTCGTTTTGTGAGTATTTCCTCTTCTAATTCTTCCATGGCATCATAGTAATGATCAACAAAAAAAAATTTTGCTCCTCTATTAAATCTATGGATACCATCTAAATAAAAATTATGTTGTATCCCTCCTCATCACAAAAGTAAGTGGGTGTGGATTTTTTAACACATACATCCATAGTGGCCAGAATTTAAGTCCACTCAAATGGTTTAAACAAATGTTTTGACAAATGTTTCACAAAGGGTTCTAGTACATAATCCACATCGTTTACATCTTGGTCTAATACACAATCCTCTCTTTGTAAACTACCACACTCAAAAGCTCTACACATCCAAATTGGGGTGTCTTTACGTATCCATGACGATAGTTTAGTTTCCACTGAGGTTTTTGAATCCAACTCCTAGATTGGTGAACATCCTTGTAAGAATGATCCTTCAAATTTACCCGTGTAATTGATCCAACTTGTTTCAAGTAAAGATAATCGTTTCCCCAATTTTGAATCAATTGTATTTGTCTCATGAAGGGTCTTCCCAAAATGATTTCATAGTTTAGTTTTTTCCCAAAATCTACAATGGCAAAGGTGTGCTGGTAGTCAATTCCACAGAAGCTGACAATTAAATTTTCTAGTAAGCCCATTGGTTTCTTAATATGCCCATCTATCGATTACAATTTCATGCGTGTTTGTCTAATTGTTGGTTTTTCCCAGGCTTCGTAGACTATTTTTGTTGCTATGGCTATACCTACCCCACTGTCTAGAACAGCCATAGTTGTTACATCATTGTGCTATATCGGAAGGGTCATGTTTCCTTTATTCCCTTCACAATAATCTCCAACTTTGTTCATGGGCACAAATTTGAAATATTTGCATGTGATTCTTCTCTATGCAATTCTTCTAGGTCTTCGTTGGTCAATCCCATTAAGCCCATCTTTTCCATGGTTTGTTGCAGATCTCTCCATAGATGCAGTCTTATCTTAAGTAACTCACCCAATGTAATAGTTCATTGGATAGGAGTCGACATGATTGAATGTAAATTTTCCACATCCAAGGTCTTCAATTGGAACCATCTTCAGAGTCAGGCTTCAATCGTTCACTTCTTTGACTCGTTCGGTCAATCTTCCTCAACTAAGGGAACTCCATCTAGCCCCTCCTCATTGTCTAGAACTACTATCTCAAGTTTGTCAATTTTTGTTAGAGACATTTTTATCATATTTTGGTCGATAATAGCAGTCATTGGTCTCATCGTTTGTCCATTTTCTTCAATGGCACACCACTTAAATGGCCTCATTTGTCCCATGGGTTGGCCTTGTGGTTGTGGACATAGTCCTGGCCCTCTCACTAGCATCCTCTACATATTGCTCATCATGTCATTCATGCGCTTGATCATATCCTCTATAGCATTCATTGGAGCTGCCACAATAGATCCTACTTCTACTGGCATAGTAGATGTGGTTTGCTCGCTCTATGTATCCTTCATAGATCTTTCTTTGCTAAAGATTTCATTGTTGTGTCCCAAGACTATAGCATCCAAGATGCATGCTTCAAGGGTAGTGTATTTCTTGCTATACAATATATCATGCAACTCCTTGTTGAGTAAGACTTTCAGGAATAATTAGACAAGTCTCTCCTTGGTTAGAATTTCTAACTTGGGACATCTATCAGTGTACTATCTCATTCTACTTACATAGTCTCTTATAGAGTCTCCTTGTTTTTTCTTGAAGCTATAGATTTGTGCTATTGTATTATGCTTGATTTCCATCTTTGAATAAGTGACAGCAAATATTTTAGCCAATGTCAGCAGATTTTTAATGGATCCACGAGGTATGGTCTCAAACCATGTCAATGCTTTACCTTCTAAGGACATTCCAAATCCCTTGAATTGAGTATAGAAGTTTGACATTCTCTCTGCTCTCAACACTACCCTGAAGCTCTCTAAATGGTCATATGGATCCCCATATGAAGCTCTCTAAATGGTCATATGGATCCCCATATCTAGTGTATTTCTTGAACCATTCTTGAAAATCATCTTGAAAATCAACTTGTCTAACTCTTTGGTTATGCTCAGCACCCACCCTTCTAGTTTGTGGTCTTATATCTAGGCCCTCAAACCAATTTCTTGGTAGTGGTGACTTTTTTGGCCCTCTTCTAATTGTGGTGTCACCCGATATTCCTAGGTTTGTGGTGGCTTCCACACCTCTTGCCCAGTTCTTTTCATTAATGTTGCCCACATCAGGTCCCATACCCATGATTATATCTCTAATTGAGTAGCCCTAATATTTGGTTTGTTCAACCTCCTTTGGAGTAATTGTAGCAAAGTTATAGTTATAGCAATCCTTGAAGAGGTGTACGAGAAGATGTGTTGCACCCTTCTACCTAATCTTGAAAATGTACATGATTTTCAAGGGTATTGATTGCCCTGGTTTTGCCTGAGCTATCCACAAAAAAATTGTTATGTTATTGTCCTTCCAACAATAGACTTGTAGTCTTGGGTTATCAATCGGTATGCACTTTACAGGTTTGACATAAACTTGATCATACCCGTTAGAGGTTTAACATCAACCTAATCATACCCTTCAAACTAATCATACCCTTCTAACTCTAATAATGGTGGTCCCTCTTTGGTGGTCATGTTTGGAATCAACGTATCAACTTCCGATCCCCATTTGTCCATAGTGTCAGGATCTCCAATCTTTATTGCACTCCATTCTATTCCTGTTTACTGGCTCTAACCTTCTATTTGAATTCTACAGTATGGTCATTGCCTCTAACCACGTACTCCTCGTTAAGATCCAAATAAATATGAACCCCATGTTTGTTGGTCCTATAGATGGTCAATATATTGTTGAACCTGACTGACGTTCCACTATCCAAATGAGTAGAAAAGGAAGATATTTTTGAAGTAGAGTTGAAGTAAGTGTCTAGCACTATGGTCTCTAAGGGTCCCCCTTGGTTTACATTCTCCCTAGTAGACACTCTGCTCTTGGTTTCTCTATTATTACCTTGATTTTCTATTTCTAGCCTAATCTAAGGTACATATAGACCAATAATACTTGATGAAATTGAATACTTGGCATTTAGAACAAATACCAATCTATTTTTGTTGTAGAAATTCCAAATTGGCTATCACCTCAAGATTGATCCCGACCACTCCTATACAATCAACATTATAAATCAGTCTATTAATTGTAAGTATGTACAAGAACTCTTGGTCAAAACCTTTGCTATCAATTTTTCCAAAAGTAGCTAAAGGACCAATTAGCAACCTTCAATTTCTAAAAACCCAATTTCTAGTAGCAAACAGTGTCCAAATGACTGTGAGTGTTTCATCCCATTGTCACTACAATAATATAGCAAGGCTTGGCATTCGGAGAGCCCCACATTTTGGCACCATTGTCAAGGACGAGGTGATGTGTAAACTAGGGAAAACCTCAATGCTCAGTAGATTTTTCCAAGAACTTCCTGTAGGTTTGCCTAAAGTACAAAAAAAAATTTAGAAACCGCACGGTTGAGCTGTGTCTACTTCAACTGTGTAGAAATATCTTGGGAGTAGTTGTACTTATCGAGAACCTTTAGGCTTAGATTAGGTTGTTTCAAATGGTTGCTAGCTTAAACTATGTCAAAGTCTGAGGATTGGTGTAGCCTTTAAGCAAAAAAAAAAACCCAATGTTATCGATATGAAATGTTGAAATTTTTCCATTTCCAGGTCAGAAGATAATAAGCATGCTTATTATCTAGGTGTCAAGATTTGCAAGTTTTTCAACTATTTCAACTCACACATTTAGTACAAGGTTTTTAGAACCTGCCAAAAGGTTTCATACAAGTCTATACAATGCAAGGAGCATGCCCACTCCAATTGGTTGATCATCATCTATAGCATGCATGGGTAGCTTGTGAGTAACAAGCAAGAAGCAATGCAACATCCATGGGCTTATCAACACAAGGCTTGCCATGCATGGGGCAACTTGTGCGCGGAAACATTACAACATATCAAGACACATAGACATGTTGGGCTTTAAGTCCACCTTCAACGCATAGACAGTGGCCTTGCCTCATTATGTGATGTAGCAAGGAGATCCCAGCACCTCTCTCTCTCTCTCTCTCTCTCTCTCTCTCTCTCTCTCTCTCTCTCTCTCTCCCTCTCCTCTCTCTCTCTCTCTCTCTCTCTCTCTCTCTCTCTCTCTCTCTCTCTCTCTCTCTCTCTCTCTCTCTCTCTCTCACACACACACACACACACACAAACATACATTGTTTTTTGTTTTTTTTAATATGAAAGCAGGAGATTGTCCAAGTTGCAAGTTGTGAAGGTTTTGCTTGAGAGATGTGCCATAGGTGTGGTACTACTACAGCCAGAAAAAAGCTTCTTTTCCCTAGCCCAATAACCTTCCAAAGACTTGCGATGGATGAATGGGTGCAGGCAAGGAGCTAGAGAAACAATACTTACTTTATATTTTGGAGCAACACTGACTATGAGAGTAGAGAGTGCATCAGGATTGGTCCCACAATTTAAGATTCTTGGCATTGAAACTCTCTCGCATCTCTCCTCCAACAGCTCTACTCCCATTCATAACACTTTGAAGCTCTCTTCCCTTCTTGCATCCTTCAATGGCTGTGCCTAAAACTACACCAAAACATTAAAGTTAGTATGACATGTCAGATGCCATGCTCTTGTTTTTCTTAGCTTGCATGGAGCACTCCATTGCTTAAGTTGTGTGCAATATGTGCATGCATGTGATGAGGGAGAAACAAGAGGGGGGAATCCAGTGAATTGGCGTAGTGGAAAACAAACAAAATGAAGAGAGGAGAGAGAGAGAGAGAGAGAGAGAGAGAGAGAGAGAGAGAGAGAGAGAGAGAGAGAGAGAGAGAGTACTTAGTCTCCTGAGAGCATGGGCTATGTGAGCTTGCTAAAAATACAAAACTATAGCCGGATGAAACTGTCCTTGAGGTGAAGGTTTTATCAAGCAATGGCACTCCGCATGGAAGAGGCTTCAGTGGCTCAGTGTTCTACTCCTGCTTGTCGTTTAAAGGGCCTGCCACCACACACACACACACATACACACACACAGAGATGTGTGCCATGTAGCCTCGTCAAACATCAAAAGAGCCGATGTAATTGTCAGTTCAAACCTCGGTACCTCGCAAATTGCGCCAGTGTCCCATTCGTGCAGCCAAAGACACACTCCACGTCCAAAAGATAGCCGAAAGGCTTCATGTACGATAGCCAAAACCTCGCCAAAACAGCGCCACTGTCCCATTTGAGAAGCCAAATGGCCCTGATCACAGGACTATGGTTGTCACCTTGAACAGCTACTTCCTGTAATCTCTCTCATGAATAGGTTGGCTCTCTCTCTCTCTCTCTCTCTCTCTCTCTCTCTCTCTCTCTATATATATATATATATATATATATATATATATATATATATATATATATATATATATATATATCTCACCCACTATTTTGCTCAAACTACACTGCCTGAAGGCGCTTGAGTGAGGAGCTTTGGACACGTGTCCGGGGGCAGGGGCCGGAATCCCTTCCCCCATTGTAATAGTATAGACCAATTCATTCTTGTTAAGTTTCAAACATGCTAGCATGGGAATTCAAGATGCCTTCCCTGCTTGGATATTGAAACACTACAAGACCTTTTGAATGTAAGGCTCTTGAGAAAGCTCAAGAATACTCTTTGACCTGTCACACTGGATATGCATACCAAGAAAGTAAATAATTTCTTCCAAATCCTTCATAGAAAAATTATGACTCATGGAAAAATTATGACTCAACATTTGCTTTAGATTTACAATCTTGTGAGTGTTCTTTCTGACGATTAATATGTCATTGACATATAACACAACAAGAATAAGTGATTCATCACTAAGCTTCTTTGTGTATAAGCAATGATCCTTGTGATCCATTTATAACCGTGAGACGGGGGTTTTATTTTTGCGAGCTTTCAGTTTCGAGATTTTACAATTCGAACTATTTTTCCGAGCTTTTAAACCCAAATTTTACACCAATGATATCTTTAAATATCATTGTATAGTGGAAAAACTCAAAACCTTACAGTACAATCCTTCAACTACCAAACACTTTTAAGAAATATGGAAGCATGTCTATGCTATACAAAATGAAACTTTATAAAAAGCACCATTTGTATGTATTTTTGAGGCTGTACTGAAAATGTGGGCTCCCACATGGGATTTCTTTCACATAAACTCTTATTTCCATCACTTTAATGATTTTGTTATCTCACAAAAATCAACACACAAGCCAATGGTGTCAACATAATCTAACTACAAAAGAAATCTCCAATCAAAGTCATCTCCACATCATGTGGCGGTCATGTACCAAACAAACACAAATGAAGCATCCAAATGAAATACATGGAGCATACCAAAATGCCATGTCAATGTCATATGGCTGCCATGTACATAAAAACATAAATCAAAACATGAAGATGTGTACTATCAGAATAGAGTTTCCTCAACCAAATGTGCATCCGCAATCAACATTTCACAGGTCCACATGCAATATCGGTCAAACATCTTTCATAGAGCACATGATCTAGCTCTAGACACATGCAATGCCTCATATCTTCCGCAGAAGCTCGGCCCAAACCACCACACCCCGAAAACAAGTCCAAAACATATTCATGAGGCTCAGTAAATGTTGCCAGCAACCACCTGACCATATAACAAAAAAATTAGAAACCGAATGCAAACACATATATACCATAACATTCACTAGTATCATACTTTGGACTAGTCTTACCGAAAGAACAAAGAAGACCGCTCTGCCCCGCCTCTAAGAATAACACCATCAATCTCAATGGGGAAGACTACATCATCTATCATGTAGCTACAATTTAGTGGAAACAATCTCTCGGCAATTTTCTCCCCTGCCTCTCTATCATAGTGTGGCACAGGATGGCCAATACGATACCAAAGACACATGGTAAGATCAAGTACCTGCATGAATAAAAAACTCAAAGAATGAATGGCATAGCTACAATGTTTTTATTTAGGAAATTAAACTATGAAACTAAGTTTGTTATCTTACCGCCTCTCTAGTGAGTGGATGCCGATATGCCTTCTTATTACACATGAGAGTCCATGTACATAAGAGCATAAGTCCTACCCTAGTTGCATCTGCAATAAAATCTCCAATATGCTCGGCCATGCACATGGTCACTAAAAACCCCTCATCGGCCAAAAACTCACGAGCAACATCCATGCACCCTGTCACTAGACCCCTGGAAAATGTGTTCCACTTGGGAACACTCATGCCCTCTACAAAAGTGAATGATGACATGTAAGCATACAACCATAGTTAGTTGTAGGTACTAGTCCAAAGAAAAGTTACTTACCCAATGGGATTGGTCCTAGACCATCCACAAGCAAACTTGTAGGAAAATCTGCAAAGATAAGCCTAGCAACCTCACGACATGGCACACCATCTTTGCTATATAGATTTGTATTTTGTGTCGCAAAAAATTTGTTGATGCTATAAGAAAACCAAACATGAGTTATGTTCAAAATCATAGAACAATGCAAGAAGAAAATGCAAATAAGTAAGCACTATGAAAATCTACCTATCAAGGGCAAACTTATCAATTTGTGATATATCCACAAGAAAAACATCTACAATAGTTTGGTAATGGAACCCTGCAAGCATTATCCAAATTAGCTTTGAATTAGGAAATATGGAAGACAGATATGCTAACAATTTTCTTAAACTTACCAACAGATCGTGTGATCGGCCTTCTCTCCCAAGCCTCTCGCCCAAGTGAAGACTCTGCAACAAACGAAGTAGTGTGCACCAATGAGGATGTAGTGGGCACAATAGAAGAGGGTGCCATATGGGGTATAGTGGTTCCCAAAGAGGACATGCCGGGCTCTGCAGATGGCACAATGGGAGGCATTGAAGAAAGAGTGGATTTCCTTGATGTACTTGGAGGCTCCATTTTCCCTTTACCCTTCTTGAGTACATTGCTTGCTAGTGGAGTACCTTGAGAGCCACTCTCAATGGTGTTTTGAGTAACTCCTTTAGAAACGGGAGGGAGAGACTCTTCTTGTGTCTCCTGTAATTACTCATCACTCTCATTTTGAAACCCTTCACTCAACAACCATATAGCACAATATCACATAAATTAGTACTAAAGTAAGACATATACATTCTCAAAATAAAAGAGCCACTAGTGTTAAGATACTTACTCTTACGTAATTCCAACTCTTTCTTTGGAATAACTCCTAGTGGATAATCCAACCACCAAGGACAAACCTTGGCTTCCCATGTTGTCAGATTCCTTTCAATCAAAGAGGGAGAGAACATTGTATTCTCATCATGTACATCAATCCACTCTCTAGTGAATAATGGGGCTTCATTCAATTCCTGCGCCTCAACGCATTGCATAACCCATCTACACAATTTTTAGAGCATCATCCACTTTGAAAAGCATATAAACGCAATGGCATAATATATATCATGTATCCAAAAAAAAAATGGCAGAGTCTCCTTTGTATGGAGAATACTTTTTCAAAATAAACCATAAACCCTATCTTGGGCTCCCACAAGGGATTTAAGTGTTTTCAACATAGACATTATACACACGCATATTGTCAAAAGAACCATCCACCCCATATTCAGGGCTTTCACAGGGAATTTAAGAATTTTTTGTAAACACAAAATGAAATTTCATCATTCTCAAAATGACCCACTGTCACCAAACCATGACAAAAAAAGGAAATGCTCTTTTTTTGCAAAAAGTGCAAGTGGAAGATGCAAACCTGTAAATCACTCTCTTAGCCGACAACACAAGCTCCGGCATCTTCTCACTAGAGTCGGAAGACTTCACCGTATCCATTAGATAAATAAAAGCCTACATACATAGTAACAATCAAAAATCACACTCAACTTGATCTTGTGTAAATAAAAACATGTCTATATTCTTTTAAAAACAATGGTCAAACGTCTACCTGCAAAATATGATTCTTCATGCTCATCTTGTAGAATAGGTCAAAAGAATTAGGAAGTTGTGGGCCTTCTACTTGCATCCTTTCAATCATAAGTGTAGCCTCCCCATGCAAGTGAGCCCAATAAGTCTCCTTTTTCATGTAACTTATAAAAAGCTTGTTATCACCAAAATGAAGATATTGTGGATCCTTAGACTTAGTGAGGCTCATGAGGTGCAAAATTATCTTCTTTCTACAAGCAATAAGAACAACATACCACTTAATCATATAGAAAAACAAAATTAAATGAATACAATTAAAAATGAGAAACTAATAGCTTCAATACCTCTCAGGAGTGATTTTAGAGCTTGTCAAACAATAGAGCTTATCTCTAGTAATCTTTAGCATTCCAGGTTCATCCCATTTAATGCTAAAAAGCAACTTGAAGAACTCATCACCATTAAGAGGATTGGCGATTGACAAGTACTTGTAGCCCCTATCTTTCAACCGTTCCTCTTCTACCTTTGTGGACTTGTCGAGTCTCTTCTTCTTCTCAACATCATTTAGTCCAAGTGCATCTAGCTTTGCTCTTTCTTTGGACATAAATGCAGTGAACTCATCCTAATACAAAACACTGTATTGAAACCATAATAAAATTTTACATTAATTACCCAACATGTAGAGTAGGTATCACCTTCCACACAAGTTGAGATATCAATCCACATGAAGTGTTGTACCATGGTGCAGCACCATGGTAGTACCTTGCCTCCACAGTCATCTCCACCCTAGCCCATTCTCTCATATCAGGTGTCAATTTTTGAAGGATTGAATCTTTATTTGCCATGCCAAATCTTTGAAACATATAAACTTCATGAGTGATGTTTGGCATGACATGTGCCCTAGAAATGCTGCAGAAAAATTGAAAACAAAGAGTTGAACACAAGCATTGCTTGCAACAAAATGAGAGTCAACATGCAATTAACAAACTTACGCATTGGAAGTGTCAAGTGCAAGAAGCAACTCTGCTTCTTTTGCTCTGGACAACTCAAGGAATTGGCAATGAGCACTAACATGGTATTGACCATTGTCCAAGTACTCTATCACACACAAAAAATCATCATTTGTAAAAACAAAGCTTTACAACAAAAGAGTGAAAAAGGTGAAAGATCTTACTATCTTTGATTCTCTTCCACCATGTTTTTAGACTATGGTTTCCATCCCATACCAGAAACTTTTTTCCTTTGAGCTCTTGCCATTCTCTACCAAGTGATCTCTCGAACTCAGCATTTCTTTCCCGCCAAAGTGGTCCCCATTCCTCCAAATCCGCTGCGGTCACGGGAATGATATCTCCTCTAGAATCCCCAACGGACACAAGGAAATGCCCCATAGTTTCTAAATACCCAGCAGAATCAAACGAGGAAATGAGCCATTCTACATCATCTCTAGCAAACCTAACAGCCTCATGCACCATGAGTCGACAAAGTGGAACCGGAGGAGGCAATGTCTTCTTCTTTACATAAAACTGACTTAGAACATCTTTCGTCAAGCCAAGCGAAATTTGCTTGCCTAGGTGTTTGGAATGCTTATTCTCCTCATCCCCTTCAGGATCACTATCTTCTTCATTGTCATGATGATCTTCAATGTGAACATTGGTCTCTGCATAGAGATAACAAGTGACAAACATTCAATTGTCCAAAAACATATGCAATTAGGATTAGATAGTGTAAAGTATTTAATTTATAGAAATTTTTCCAGAGTCTCCTTTGTACGGAGACAACTTTTTAAAAAAAAAAAACCGCACACCCTATATAGGGCTCTCACATGAGATTTAAGGACCTTTTCTCCAACATAAACAAAAACAATACTTAATATTTTCTCTAGCAACTATCAATGGTATGTATATAAAAAATGATTCCCCCTTTCTTACTGTCCCACATGGTTATTAATTACCAAACTTTCCAAACGAAAAAAAAACGTCCATCAAATTTAACAATCTACCATTGAAAAATTTATAATATAAACTACGTATTGACATAAAATTATAGCATACACTCATAGTTTACCTGTGATCTCTACGTCATCTTCGATGTTGTTGGAGTCTTCATCAACTTGAGCCTCATCATCAATAAAAACACACCTTTTGAGAATCCTGTTCTTTTTAATTGGTGGAGTGTCCAAATGTCGGACTCGTGATGATGCCTCCTGATCGATAGCTCCCTTTGGTATACAACCGGACCTAAGCTTCATGCTCACTTGATGGTTGCTAAAAGGAGAGACTGGAGGTTTTCTTTTCTTGCTATCCCTCTTTGGTGCCATTATCTACACAACACATTTAATATAGTTTTTAGTTTATATAAGACCACATAAAAAATGCAAAAAAAGGGGGAGGCAGAGCTTCCCCATCATCCGCGTGCGCGTGGATGATGGGGGAGCTCTGCCTCCCCTTTTTTTGTCGACACAGATAATGGGGGAAAAACATTTCAAAAACCTTAATCAAAAGACTATTTCCAGCAACACCATTGACAAAGCTCACCAAATCTACAAAAAAAAGGGGGAGGTAGAGCTCCCCAATCATCCGCGCGCGCGCGGATGATGAGGTTGCTCTGTCTCCTCTCTTTTTTTTTGCGTTTTTGATGTGTTTATTGAACAGATAATTTAGGTTTTATTTCAATAACCTCAAGCAAAAGCATTTTTCCTACAATACCGTTGACAAAGCTCACCAAATCGACAAAAAAAGGGGGAGGCAGAGCTCCCCCATCATCCGCGCGCGCGGATGATGGGGGAGCTCTTCCTCTCTCTTTTTTTGTAGATTTGGTGAGCTTTGTGCTATTTTCATTAATTTTGTGGAGTTAATCCCAAAATTTAATGACATCTATCTGATAGATTGTATGCTTTAATCCAAAATTTCCAAAAAAAGGGGGGGAGGGCAGAGCTCCCCCATCATCGCGCGCGCGGATGATGGGGGAGCTCTGCCCTCCCCCCCTTTTTTAGTAATTTCTGATTAAACCATACAATTTATCAGATAGATTTGTTATGAACACCAAAATCATTTTTAATCAGAACTTGAAGAAAGCCAGTCATCGTAAGAAGATAGACCGCAGAGAACCGTTCAATGCGGAAAAAAGGGGGGCGCAGAGCCAGCCCATCATCCACGCGCGCGAGGATGATAGGCGGGCTCTGCGCCCCCCTTTTTTTCCGCGTTGAACGGTTCTCTGCGGTCTATCTTCCGACGCCGCAACGATAATAGTGTGTGTGTGTGTGTGTGTGTGTGTGTGTGTGTGTGTTGTGTGTGTGTGTGTGTGTGTGTGTGTGTGTGTGTGTGTGTGTGTGTGTGTGTGTGAGAGAGAGAGAGAGAGAGAGAGAGGAGGCACCAACATGATGCGCGCACGATGGTACTGGACTGTGTTAGCTCGAGCAGGTAGACGATTGGTTCTCGAAGTAGTAATGCTTCAAAACTAAGCTTTGACATTCACTATTTTTTACCTCTTTCTAGTCTTAAGCAAAGCGGCCACAACTGAGTTTTTTTTTTTTTTTTAAGTCCACGATTCTTTGCCATTTTCAGCGAGCCGTAACTCCCAAATGGTTCAGAATTTGCCCGGGGCCGCCCGGGGCCAACTCACATGAATTTGTTTGCCTTGTTGAGCTCTTCGACAGTTGTGTGATACAAAAAATTCATATCCAGCTCAGTTTGGCTGAAAATTCACCTACAAGTTGACAATTTCGACAAAAACAGCGCAAAACAGCATTTTCTCACCTTTTCCCTAATCTACGGGCTGAAACGAGCATCAGAATGAAGGAATCTGAAAAAACTTAAAGAAGCAATATTTTTCCTTGTATTGAGGACGAAAATTCCTACATACAAAACTTTTCCAAATTTTGACCTTAGCATCCTCAAAACTAGCTCCCAACAGCTGTCCCGGGTCAAAATTTGAAACTTCACGAAAACGATTAGAATAAAGTCGTAGACTGTGGAAAATGGTGAAATGAACGATAAATATTATATAACATTACTATACTCTGTATTATGTACAACATATGTATAATCACAATATATATATATATATATATATATATATAAAAATATACTCTATATACTATATAGTCTATTTACTATATACTTTTTACTGTAAGTATAACATTATATACTAATAATCTATGTATACTATATAACGTACTGTAGTGCTACTAGACTGGACTGGACTGGTATTGGACTGAACTTATCCTCGACTAGACTGGACTAGTACTGGACTGAACTTATCCTGGATTGGGATTGGTACTGGACTGGATTATCCTGGATCGGTACTTATCTTGGATTGTACTTATCCTGTACTGGTACTGGTACTAGTATTGGACTATACTAGTACTAGTAATGGATTGGAACTGGAGCTGGTACTGGTACTGTACTGGACTAGACTTGACTGATACTGGATTGGACTAGTACTGGATTGGACTGATACTAGTACTGAACTGAACTTGACTGGTACAGTACAGCTACTGGACTGGACTCGATTGGTACTTGACTGGATTGGTACTTGACTGGACTGGTACTGGGTGGACTAGTACTCGATTGGTCTAGTACTGGACTAGATTGGACCGGACTACTACTAGATTGGACTTCATTGGTACTGGACTAGAATGGTATTGGACTGGACTGGACTTGGTACTAGGTGGACTAGTACTGGATTGGACTTGACTGGTATTGTACTGGACTGGACTGCTACTAGACTGGACTTGATTGGTACTGGACTGGACTGGTACTGTACTGCTACTAGACTGGACTGCACTGGACTTGACTGGTACTGAACTGGATTGGTACTGTACTGCTACTGGACTGGACTTGATTGGTGCTGGACTGGACTGGACTGGACTTCATTGGTACTGGGTGGACTAGTAATGGATTGGACTTGACTGGTACTGGACTGGACTACACTGGACTTGATTGGTACTAGACTGGACTGGATTGGACTGGTATTGTACTGCTATTGGACTGGACTTGATTGGTACTCGACTGGACTGGACTTGACTGGTACTGGGTGGACTAGTACTGGATTGGACTTGACTGGTATTGGACTGGACTGGTACTGGACCGGACTGGTATTGTACTGGACTGGACTAGACTAGACTGCTACTAGACTGGACTTGATTGGTACTGGACTAGACTGGTACTGTACTGCTACTAGACTGGACTGGCCCAGTACTGGTGCTGGTATAATGTAATGTAACTATATATACTATATACTTAAATACCATATATTCTATATATACTATACTATGTCCATTTTAATTTTTTTAACGCTTAATTGGGAATATAAAAAACTCTACTCTATACTATATAAAAAACTATACTCTATACTATATATATATATATATATATATATATATATATATATATATATATATATATATATATATATATATATATATGAATTTTTAAAACATCGTATATTTCATAACTCCTATGTTCATTTTTTTAATATGCGCGTATTTGGGGAGATTTTGAAAGCTCGATAGGTGAACAGATGGATTTGAAAACATGCTGATTCAAATGTATCTTAATGGCTGTGACTATGCATATCTTAAAGAGTGAATATTCCAAATCTATTTAGAACAGTTTTCAATGAATGAATTAAATTTCGAATAGTTTTCAATGAACACAGCCATAACTTTTTGCAGCTGCATGCTTTTACACTTTCTTTGTACCTTATGCACATTCTCTTCCTTCTCTTTTCGTCATTTTTTTTACCTCAAGTATTATTCCTCCCTGTCTGTCTCAAACATGACAGCTACAACTACAGCAATGCTTTCATGGACGATTAATGGTGCTCATATGGATTATAGAGTCTCATTAAGAAATGGAGAGCTTCTACTTAGTGAATATTTTCTTCAAAGCCTATTGCCTCCTTCTATTCAGTTTGAAGGCTTGCAAGCAGTCGTTCAGATAGGGAGCTCAGAGTCTAAGGTCAATGTGTTTCCTAGATGGGATCATGAAGATCAAAAGCATTACCTTCTTGACCATTCTCTGTCCTCAACTTACCGCATTCTTCATTCAGATGGCTATGTTTATGTGGCTGATAGTTTAGAAACAAATTAAGAAGTCGGTGATTCTTCTATGTTCGCTACACCATGTAACAAAAGCTCGACTCCATCACATTTAAATGTTGATATTGATGAAGGTACAGACACAGTTGTTTTGGAGACAGTGGAACTAACCAGGTCACCAGGACCCTTTCAAGACACACAAGATGGGGTGGAGCATACAATGCAGGAGTATTCAAAGGATATATCCATCATTTCATGGATGAAAGACAAGGGTAAATCGTGCAGGTTGTCTAAACTTTTAGAGATTTGTGGAACTCCCAAAAAGGTTGACGAGCTGCCAAATTTTTATAATGGCAATGTTTGTTTCGAGCTTCCTCCAATTCACAACAATAAAAGGATGCTCGGTGTGGAGCAGAAGTACGACGATCACCTTTGGTCTCGCCCAGCATCGACCAACATGGCCATAGATTGCACTGTGCGTTTGAGTTATTGTCTTGGAAGCCTTCAATGTTGCAGAGTGACATGCCCTTTTTACCTTGGTGAAAGGAAATACAATGATGCCTTCTTTCATGGACATCTGGACAGACAAATCAACATGGGCTATCTTGCTAGCGAAGGTAAATCTAAAATAACCTGCCACTATTGTGACACAACGGTCACTTGTTGAAATGTTTGCAAGTGTATGATCTATTATGTGATGCCAAAGGAAACAACAATAACACGTTTGGTGATCCATCTGGGAGTGCATGACCACAATGTACAGCCAGGTACTAGAAGGGCAGCTCTTGAAAAAGTGCGCAATCGTGTTAAGACAGTTTTAAAGACTGAGAAGGGGGGTCCTAGAAAAGTACAGATGTTAGTTGCTAGTCAAATGCTATTTTAACCATTGACTAAAGAAGATGATTTAGAAGCCACTGATGTAGAGCTTAACCATTTTCTTGAGGAAATGATGCCCCTTGTTCAAAATAGGGGATTCAAAAGTATTTTGTCAAATGAGAAAGCTAAACAGGGTCAGGTTGTTGGTGATGGATACGACAATATACTATTGCTACAGAAACGGTGTGTTTTTCCATTCTTTCATGGAAGTCGTTTTCCAGGCCAAGGTGGCCCTAACAAAAAATATTATGTATTCAAAATGTCCACAAAAGGACCTGCTTCTGGAATTGAACTAGTCAATAGAATGAGGCGAGGAGGGACAGAAGATTTGAGTAGTGCTTGGGTGCACTTTGATCATACTCATCGAATTGAAGGATCGGCAACTATGTCCTGCTCGGTTTATGATCCTGGGTAAGTGAATTTATAAAAATATGTTAGATAGCATGTTTGATATAAGACACATGTTATTACTTATTTGTTCTATGTGTACAGCATGCGAGCATTGCAAGTGATTGCAATATGTGAATGTAAAGAAGAAGACGAAGAAACACAAATCTTGTTTTGGAGAAATTTAAACACAGTTATGGAGAGGTGTGGGCATGAACCAGCAGACTTTGTTGGATTTATGTCTGATGAAGCTGGGGCTAATTGGCTAGCAATACGAGTTGTATACAATGGTGGACGGCATAATGTAATGGAGGGAAGGGAGCGCTCGTGTCTTTTCCATTGGGAGCAGAGTCTACACAAACATACAAAAAAACATGTCGCTACAGATAGACAAATGCATCAAATTGAAATGTGTGAAGCATGGCGCTTAGCAAAGACTACAAATGAGGCCTCTCGTATAGCTTCCACAATACGAGAATGGTGGGTGAAATATGTGATAGGGGATAATAAAAAGGCTTTAGAGAGATGGTTTAATTGGTGGGAGCAACGGATTGCCCATTGGGGAAGCGCTTAGACAATGGTATATCAATCATTTTTTTGGTTCTTATTAAATACTTGAAAATAGAGATTTACATTTATATGGTTTTAATTGTTTTGCATTTATAGGTCAGTAAGAGTCCATGGGGGAGAGCTCAAATTCCAAGTATAAACTTGTCAGAGAGCATCCATGCTAGTTGGTTGGCAGGTGAAGGTGGTAAACGTAAAATCTCACTTTATGATGCATGTGTCAGTGATGTTTTGAATGCATATATTCAATGTTCAAAAAGATTGGGATACACCACAGGCAATGATGGCCAGTTCCAAACACAGAGAATCTCCAAATCCAAATCATTTTACAAGTACATTAAAAGGCTTGGTTGCTGGTAGTCCTTTGTATGAGGAGCCTGTGATGGAAGGTGACAAAGAGACAGTACAACGGAAGAAGAAAACATGTGAAGTCAGTACAAGCTCACATAAACCTGGATATGTAATGGAAGCAAGACAATGAAAAACCAGAGGGAGACCACGGAGTATACATTTTGATAGAGAGGCTAATGAAGAAGTATATGTTGTCACTGATAGTGAAGTAGGAGATAGCATTCCAGTGCAGCCTGGGGAGAATTCAACAAGGTGTATTCAAGAGGTCCATGTTGCCCGTGAACAGTGGGCTTTACGAAGGATGCCAACCAATTGCATGAGGAAATGTTTTGGAATGGTAGGGAAGAAAAGTTGTGGTAACAAATTACAAAGCCGTAATGTGGGAATGGTTGCTCCTTGTTTTTGGTTTGAGAGAACTTTTAAAGACAAGACAATTGCACAGTGGATATGGTTCTGCAATTATGAAGTAGGACACACACAAAAAGTACAGAGGCAAGTTAAATTCTCACCTGTCGTTCCTACTTTCTGGCAAGTGGATATTGGAACCGATTTATCAAAGGAAGAGAGTGCAGCTTGGTACAAAGTGGATTTCAATTTGCAGATTTTGCAACACCACTACGATGCATGAACAATACAAATGCTACTCTTACACAAGGAGGCTCCAGTAGTAGCAGGAAGCGTAAGTGGAGACATGGTATTTCCAAAGAAGTGCAAAAGAGATTGGAGTCAGCTGCAAGCATGGTTGCAACGTTCTTGGACGAGAAATTAGAAAGTGAACAACACATAGTTTTTCGAATATTGACAGAGAGTTGTTATGATGTACACATTAAGGTAGAACCTAGTTGCACCTGTTCCGATTTTCAGAAGAGAGAATCTACACATAAAGCGTTTTTGGCATGTAAGCACATGTACTATGTGTATGTACATATTTTAGGGCTTCAACCAAAAGAACACATGGTCATTCATCAGCCTGCACTAACTCCCACAGACCTTGCATTTGTATTAGGGCAAACCCGCAAGATAAAGCCTGTGGTGTAGTGAGCCTAAATCTTAGAGATTGCCCTGTAGAGGTATGCATTGAAGTAGATTTCTCCTTTGTATTAGATGTGGAGTAGCTTTCCTAGACATATGAGACTTTATTTCTCCTTTTAGTAAGAGAAGCATGCTTTGTGGTATCTATCTAGACAATTGTACAAGCTCAAAATTAGGGCTTTTGGAATCTTGTACATGTTTTTGGTGTGTATCGTTAAAAGAGACTCAAAATCTTAAGCCAAATTTTTATGAGATTATAGATCTTTTTGGTCGTGTATAATATTTTGATGTCTTTGTTTTGGGTTAATTTTTTGTGTCGTTAGAAAAGGCTCTAAATCTAAAATCAAAAAGCTCGCAAAATTGGTTTGATTGCAAAAGCTCGAAATTGAAAGCTCGCAAATTAAAGGCACCCCCGTGAGACTACATGAAGTACTAAATTTTGGTGCCATTTCCTAGAACTTTCCCTTAATCCATAAAGTGTTTTTCTGAGTCTACACACAAGCTCTTCCCTCATTGGCTTAACAAACCCTTCAAGCTATTGTATGTAGACATCTTCTTCATGATCTATGTGAAGGAAAGTCATCTTCGTGTACATTTGGACCAATGCCAAGTCCTCTATGGCTACTAGTCCAAGCACCATGTGCCAAGTATTCATCTTGACCACCAATGAGAAAATTTCATCAAAGTCCACACCTTTCTAATGCTTGACACCTTTAGCTATGAGTCTAGCCTTGTACTTAGGCTTTGGATCTCCTGGCATATACTTCATCTTGTAAATCCATTTGCAAGGTATGTTGCCTTTCCTTCAATAAATGCAACCAATTCCCAAGTTTCATTATCAAAAATCAAAGCATATTCTTATTGCATCGCTTACTCCCACTTGTCCTTATTGTCCATTTACATGGTTGCTCTTGGAAGCAAGATGGTTCCGATAGTTAGGCAACGTAAGGTAGTCTAAATCTGGCTAAAAATGCTCATACAAATTTGAGGCTTGAATAGAGCATCTCAATCCCCGCCTACCACTCTTTGTCCTCTCTAAAGCATTCCTAGGGGAAGGCTCCTCACAAGACTTCTGAGTTTTGAACAAATTTGAGACAACGTGCTTGAATGTGACTATCATGTACTCTACCTCTTTGATAGACTTCTTATGCATCTTGGACTCATTGAATATGAAATGCAAACTTTATTAGGAGATTTTTAGGTGCCAAAGACAATATCCATCTCTTCATCTATAGAATAACCACTGAAGATACATTTGTGTGACTTCGGTTCAAGCTTCTCTCTAAGCTCTTTTGGCACATGTGCATATGGCTCACAAGCAAAGACACATAAATGATTATATTGTGGTTTCTTGCTTGATCATAACTCCTCTACAATCTGATAATTCAATGGCATACTAGGTGATCCATTTACAATGTGAACTATTGCCAAAACAGCCTTGGCCCAAAAGCCTTGAGGCAAGTTTTTCATATAGAGCATAGTTGTGACCTTTCCTAAATTGTGTGTTTCATTCTTTTTTCTAGTCCATTTGGGTATGTGTATAAGGCACAATAAATTGCCACCAAATCCCTCTTTTAGCACAAAAGTATGCAAATTCCTTGGAAACTTATTCTCCCTCATTGCTAGTCCTTAAGCTCTTGACAACTTTTTGACTAATGTGCAGAAGGCTTTGTCCTTATATTCAAAGGATATACCCAAACCTTCCTAGTAGATTGATCTATAAATGTCACAAAATAGCTAGCCCCCCCAGAGACTTGGTTAGATTATTCATTCCCTTCTAGATCATACGGCCTAGCAAGCTATGCCACAACTCAGTAGTAGACGACAACTCATCTATAGAGATAAAATCATCTTTTGCATAAGATATGTATACGGAGTAAAGAGTACCTTGTTTATGAACTTTGAGAACCACAAAAATCCCTTCTTGATCATCCAAGATCTATTCCCAAAGTGTGTAATGTACCCCAATAAATCTAGCTATCTAGCTCTTTGCCAGCTTGGGTACATGTCTGACATTGCATCACATAAACTCTATGTTGTTATTCCATACCAATTTGATGTCTCCAACCCAACTTATCAAGCGCATCAAAGTCTCCAAGCTTTACTATCCGTTGAGTTTTTACATAAGTGAAGATAGGCCTCACATGGGTAATTTAGGGCATCCACGTGGGGGGTGTTAGCAATTTCTCTATTCATGTGTTGCTTTATCCTCCTCCTAGCCTCTCATATTCTCACACATGTGCATAAATGACACTCCAATTTAGGACTTGGTCCATATCCATGTTCCTTGTCTTGCCTCTCTCTTCCTTGTGCATTGTAAAATTGTGCACAATATCACTATTTGCAAGGTATTCCATACCATTTTTTGCTTGCGTGTTGTTTTCATGTGTTTTGTGCAGTTGTTGCACTCCAAATTATTGCAGTTATAAAGGCAATTAAAGTCCAAAGAGTGTTTTGTTGTCTTGTATGTGGTTATAAACCTTTGGATTAACTCTTGGAGGTTTAAGATTGTATATCTTAACTTTCTTGAAAACATACAAAGGAAATATGTTCATGAGGGTTCAAGAAGGAGCCCACATCTATTGAGCACCTATAGCCTGTGAGAGGCGCATGGAGGTAGAGGGTCTTGAAATGATCTGCGGTAAGGCAGATGTTAGTTACGAGGTACTAACCATGCTTAGCTCCATGATGCACCCACCTGTGGGGTTGGGTGCTCCTTGTGGAAGAGGACCCTCGAGCTATGACCATGGATCTTCTATAGCAGTCTAGCTTCTACCCTATTTTTTTGGGAATGTGGGCAGCCACTCTTCTCTCCTCCTTCATGCGAGGAACAATGGTGGCTGAGGATTAGCTTTATCAGCTCTCAAAGGCGGGGGTGCCTATGGTAGAGGCATGCCCATCAGTGGCTTTGAGGGATCCAATCAAAAGGGGCCCCTAAAGCCTGCAAGTGTTCTTTGTCTATGAAGGTTTCATGTTGGTGCAAAGCAACATTGTTGTGGGTTTTCTTTGTCGATGGCGCGATCTCTACATTAGTGGGTAGCTTCCCTTCAGCTATTTGGACGGTAGTGGCGGTGGTAACCAAGGTTTGCTTTGCCTCTTCAAAGTATTTGATTTTGCATTGGTAGTCCTTTTTGGTTCCTATGGTACTCTCCTCTGGTGTATATCATGTAAGGCTCAAGAGATTCCCTGTAAAAATATCATTCTTATGGACTCTATATGCATTTCTATGTTCCTCATGCTCGATGTAGAATCCAAGGATCTTTCCTAGCATGGAGCAATTTTATTTCTTCAAGCTATGCTCTAAAATTATTTCCTTTGAACACTGTTGGGATGAGAAAGCTTGTAGTTCTTAAATCTTTAGTAAAGAAAGCCTCTTGAAAAACATATTTTGAAAGTATTTTTCTTGCAACTATTTGAAAAGGAAATAAAACAATATCGTTCTTATGGTCTCATATGTGCATTTGTATGTTCATCATGCGTGACGTAGAATCCATGGCTCTTTCCTGGCATGAAGCAATTTTATTTCTTCAAGCTATGCTCTAAAATGACTTCCTTTGAACAGTTTTGGGATGAGAAAGCTTGTTTGTCTTAAATCTTTAGTAAAGAAGGCCTCTTGAAAAACATATTTTCTTGTAACTATTTGAAAAGGGAATAAAACAATATGCCCCCACTACAATCCAAGGGACCCTTTAATTTAGAAAATGCTATTCTTGGTCTTCCAAATCTCCAATTGATAGAAAACTCCCATGGTGAAACTTATGATTCTAGAGATAAATGGTTGCAAAAGAATATGTAAATATGTGCATCTTTGTGACATTTATTAGCGACCAAAAGTACCGTCTCTCTCTCTCTCTCTCTCTCTCTCTCTCTCTCTCTCTCTCTCTCTCTCTCTCTCTCTCTCTCTCTCTCTCTGTGTGTGTGTGTGTGTGTGTGTGTGTGTGTGTGTGTGTGTGTGTGTGTGTGTGTGTGCACGTGCGCATGTGCATGTGTACAACACAACCCAACATCTATAGCAAGGCATGACACAATGGCATTAAAGTGGATGAATTCTTAGTGCATTGGCAAGATGATGGTAGCAAGTCTATAGCTTGCTTCCTTGACGGATGACGTAGGAAATGGTAGCCCTCAATATTACAATCTCTCTCTCTCTCTCTCTCTCTCTCTCTCTCTCTCTCTCTCTCTCTCACACACACACACACACACACACACACACAGATTGACATAGGAAATGGTAGCCCTCAATATTACTCTCTCTCTCTCTCTCTCTCTCTCTCTCTCTCTCTCTCTCTCTCTCTCCAAAAGCGGATTATAGTGTTAAAGACTCGTGATAATTATCTCATAATTAGTTTTACTAATTATTATTGCTTAAATTCTTTGTTTTTAACAGAAAATTAAGTAAGATAATTAGTAAATTAGCTTAGAAGTTAATGCAAAAAATAAAGAAAAAAATAAGTGAGATAGTTAGTAAATCAGCTTAGAAGTTATTGAGATAAGTTTTAAAGGTAGATTATAGTGTTAAAAACCCATGATAGTTATCTCAAAGTTAGTTAATTAATTTTTCTAATTACTATTGCATAAATTCTCTTATTAAAGTAATTAGTTAAGTAAGATAATTAGTAAATTAGCTTAGAAGTTAATGAAATAATTTTTTGAGATAGATTATAGTGTTAAAAACCCGTGATAATATCTCATATTTAGTTAACTAGTTTTGTTTATTACTATTGTTTAAATTCTCTATTTTAACCAAAAAATTAAGTAAGATAATGAGTAGATTAGCTTAGAAAGTAAGGAAATAATTTTGAGAAGTAACTTATAGTGTTAAAAACTCGTTATAATTATCTCATAATCGGTCAATTAGTTTTGCTAATTGCTATTGTTTAAATTCTTTAACTTTAGCAAAAAATACCGTAAGATAATTAGTAGATTAGCTTAGAAACTAATGAAATAATTTTTCGAGATAGATTATAGTGTCAAAATTTTGTGATAATTATCTCATAATTAGTTGATTAAATTTGCTAAGTATTATTGCTTCAATTCTACATTTTCAATTAAGTAAGATAATGAATAAACCATATTATAAGCTAGTGGAATAAAACCCATGATGATTATCTCCTGACTAGTTAATTAGTTTTACTAATAGCTATGATTAAAATCTTCTAGTTCTTAGTAAAATGTTAAAGGAGATAATTAGCAAATATGTTTTAAAATTTATAAGATAATTTTTATATGTATAATACACTATTAGGAAGCTAGAATTAATATATATTAATCAAATAATTACTTTAATATTTATTAAGTAAAAGATGAACATATTTAAAAGGTGAGGAAGTTAACTCAAAAAATTATACGATAATTATTAGGGCCTAAGTACACTATGAGGAAGCTAGAATAAAAATATCTTGCTAACACATATAGTTAGAAAATTACTATGTCAAAAAGTTACTACTTTTTACTATAAATCAGTGAAAAGATTTAGCAAATTAATTTTTGGAGACTAGGCGTAAATTCATATAGCTAAATTAAGGCATCAAGAACCCATGATAATGATATCACACAAAAAGAAACTATTTATAATGCTATAATCCAATAAATAGCCTTAGGTTCTTGGAAAAGTGGATCTAAGTTAATTGATAAAAATACATCGTGGAAATTCTTATGGTGGTAAGTTTTGAGTTTTGATAATTTACTTAATGGTTAAGTATCCTTTTATAAGGATAAAGACTATGGCCCCCAAAAGGAACCCATGCAAATCAGCAATCACATGATGATATCAATACAAAGAGGGTCAAGGCCACTCACGACCATGAGGTCGGTCTCAGTAGCATTCCAATGGACGAGAGTGTTTCTTCCCCCAAGCCACAACAGAATCTGAACTAGTCTCGGGTGGATTCTTGGTTATGAATTAAGTTCATAAGTAGCATAAATCCTTTTAAAGTTATAGCATTGCATCCATTGAGGAATAGTTAGGTACTTAGGAAACATAAATTGGCTAAAAATGAAAGGGTGCCTTCCAAGAAACATCGTGCAATGGTTGATAATTTAAGAAAGAAATGTTTTGGTTAGTTTAGTTGAACTAGAAAGGATCTCATTGGTCATCCTTAAGACAGCGTGTTTAAAGACACCTCCGATTCCTTGGTATATTTTCATGAATAAGTATGGCTATAAGGCCACTTTTACGTCGGTCACCCCCATGAACGTTGAGTTCTCTACTCCTCCATGTATTGATGTTTCTACATAAGTTAGGATACCATTTTCTTATCTTAGGGGAGCCACCTGGTTATATGGACAATTGGTTTAGCGTATGGACGCTCCAAACTCTTTGGTGATATTTTTTCACCCCGAATTATGAATAAGGAATGAGTGACGTTTTTCACCCTTAGGTGATCTTGAAACAAAAAGAGTACTAGTCATGGTTATTATGGTTAATGTTTTGGTTGACATTACCTTGTCTTAAGTTTAAAGATATTGTTTGATAAAGAATGTTTTCAATGCTTTTTTTAAAGGAACCATTGATATTGGAAATTAGAAGGAACCGTTATTTTAAGTGTTCAAAAAATGTGATAATAATTAGAAAATAAAATAAAGAAGTATGTGTGAGTGCGGGGTGGTAAGTGAGGATCGACTAAGGTTGATCACGTATGGGTGGACCTGATTAGTCAGGTAACTATCCATCTTTGTACATCAACGTTGAGTAAACTTCTTCAGTGGAAGAGGACTTTACCAACTGCTGGGCCCTCACTCACGTAGAGGGAAAAAATTGTTGGAAGAGATTCCTAAGCCTATTTGCAGAGGTTATAAGGCTGAAAGAAGTTTATGTCTTTTAGATTTTGTCTTGTTTTTGCTTGAAGATATGACTAGGTCTTTCTCTAGGGATATAGTCCCAAGCCATTGCCAATAGTAAGGGTCTGTTCCCTGGATTTTTCTTACTTAGAGACTCTAGTTTCTCAGAAGACCTAGAGACTTGTCAAGGACCCCACCACCACTTTAGAGTGCGTGAGTTGGGGACCTCTCAGTTATCAATCTGGTACTCTACAATACCAAACATTGGTACTCCACGGCACCAAAGCTGGTACTTTTTGGTAGTGTGCTTTATAGTTTTAGTTGACTGTTGTGTTACGATAGTACCAAATTCTGGTACTGTGCTTTTTTGTTTTCAGTTGACTATTGTAGTATCAACTTTAATACTCTATATTACCAAACTTTTGTACTATCTCCTACCAATTTGATACTCTATAGAATTGTAGTACCAAATTGATACTCTACACTACCCAAGTTTGATAGTATCTGCTATCTATGCAATCATTTAGTTACTACTATGTTATATAGGACCAATCTTTGGTGGTAATATGCCACCAAATTTGGTAATGTAATACCAAATTTTGGTACTATGCTAAATGGTTTTAGATGACAATTGTGTACAATTCTTTTGCAGCTAGAGTTATAAAGCCCAGCAATATAGCGGTAATAAGTAGCCTTTTTGGTACTCTGCAATAGCTATCCACTTCCTCTCACTCATCCTCCCCTCCCTTGCTCTCATGATCTCTCTCCCCTTGCTTCCTATCATTCTCTTCCTTCCTCTAATTTGGCCATGAAGAGGAGCTACTAACCTAGTAACTCCCACTTGTCTCCTACTCCAAATTCACCCTTGTCACCAAGTAGTAATAGAAAAGTACCAAACCAATAGCAAGAAAAAGTATGTGTACAAAAAGATAAAGTGCACCATTAAAAAATTTCAAGGGACTAAGGTACACGCACAATGATAATTTTCATGAAAAAGCCAAAAGCAATGTACACACTTACAAAATATTTTATGCATTAGAGGGGTCAAATTGGTACAAATACCCCTCCAAAGATACAACATAGTTAGCAACATACAAGGAATTTCCATCCTCGACATCAAACAAGGGTGTGTGGTGGCTGTAAGTAGTGGGGAACTTCTCAAATAGCCACCCGCAAATTCATGGGAAAATGACATCCATAGGATACTTCAACTTTTCCTAGTCATAATACTTTGGCTCATATGAACTGATGCAGAAGCACGAGTCGTAATCATTCTTCAAGGACTTGTATCTCGTGTTGTCCACAAGGAGGGTGTTTGCTTCATTGATCTGCAAAAAAAAAAAAAAAACTAAAACAGTACTAAATAGGCACTAAAACAGTATTTAAATAGTATCACAGCAATACCAGAAGAAATCCAAAATAGTGTCAAAATAGGGACCAAAACAGTATCAAAACATATCAATTTGTACCAAATTAGTTCTAAACATCAGTAAATTGGTACAACGAAGTACCAAAAACTTCCAATATAAATCCAAGCAACACCAAACAATACTAAATAAGTAACAATGTAGTACCAAAGCAATAACAACATAGTACCAAGTACGTAAAAGAGAAGTACCAAAACATGTCAAATTGTACCAAAACGGTTCTAATCATCATTATATTGGTACAACAAAGTATCCAAAACGTACCCAAAAATACCCAATGAGACCCAATAACTTGTCACAAAATGGTTCCAGATCGGTACCAAAATAGTACCAAAAAGCATAGAAAACACCAAAAACATCAAAGATAGTATCAACATAGCAACCAATACATATTTAGCAGTGCCCAATAAGGCCTAAAAACTTGTAGTAAAAATCATCAATGCAGTACCAAAATACTTTCAAAGAGCACCAAATGAAGCAAAGAAGCACCAAAAGTACCAAAGATAGTAACAACATTGAGCCCAAGACATACCCAACAATACCCTATAAGACCAAAAAATTGTAACTAGAAAGTACCAAAGCAATACCAAAATAGGTCAAAAGAGTATGAAATGAATAAAAAAGCACCCAAAGGACCAAGGATTGTGCAAACATAGCCCCCAAGACAAAACGAGATGTACCCTATACGACTCAAAAACTAGTAAAAACAAAAAATTACCAAACCAGTACCAAAATAGTCCAAGGGAGTACCAAATAAATTAAAAAAGTGCCAAGGAAAGTATCATATAGTTAAATAAAGTACCAAAGCACTTCCAAAATATTTCAAAAAAGTATGAAAATAGTTCAAGAAAGTATCAAAGCACTAAATTGGTACAACAATGTATACTAATGAGACCCAAAAACTTGTCAACAAAAAGTTGAAAACCAATTCCGAGATAATTAAAAATAGCACCAAATGAAGCAACAAAGTACAAAAGTACCAAAGATAGTACCAACATACACCCAAGATATATTAATCCAACCCTACAAGAACCATAAATAACAAAATAGTATTAGTGTAGTACCAAAGGTAGTGCCAACATATAACCCAAGACATACCCAACAATACCTATGAGATCAAAAAACTTGTAGCTAGAAAGCACCAAAGCAATTCCAAAATAAGTCAAAATAGTACCAAATGAACAAAAAAGCACCAAAAGTACCATGAATTGTGCCAACATAGCACCCAAGACAAAACCAATAGTACCCTATAAGACTCAAAATTTGGTAACAAAAAAGTACCAAAATAGTTCAAGAGAGTACCAAATGAAACAAAGAAGAACCACAAAGTACCAAGGAAAGTACTAGCACAACACTTAGTGTTGACAAAGTACCAAAACAATAAGAAAGTACCAAAGCCCCTAAAAATATTAGCAAATAAACAAGTCAAGAAGTGAAAGATGCCAAATCACCAAACCATGTGCAAAGTAAACACTTTCAACAATCAAACACAATGCAATAAGCCAAAAATACAATACCTCCTGTTGTTGAACCTCAGCTTGGAGCTTCTAGATATTTTTGAAACCCCCGTGTCATTGTAACAAGCACTGACTTGCTCCCAGCTCAGCTTCCACCTCTCTGATCACTTCATTAGGGACATAGATTTGATGATGTAGCAGAACAATGCGTTCTTCCAGGGTATTAATGTCCTTCATCAAACTTTTTGCCACGCCCTCTTTACCTTCATATACCAGTAGTTGGTCCTTTTTTGCTTGAATAGAGGCCTTTAGGTCTGCCAGTTCGCACCATTGGATGTGACACCGAATTTAGAAGTCTTTGGAGCGATGCCTCTAAATCAGGTAGGTAGTCAACAACGGCCCCTCTAATGGCATGTTGTGGTTCTTTGCAAATGTTGCTGCCACTTTGAGTCATCCAACCCTTCTTATCTAAATATAGGACACTTCCAAGGGGGGAACCATTTTTCCTCTTCCATGTCTCAATTTAATGGTCAAACCTGCCATTCCTAGGTGCTATCATCTACAACACTCCTTTCCCAAACCGAGCCCATGCTACTCTTGTCCTGTTGGGTCTTTTTTCATTGCATGACATTTCTCAAAAGTATAGCACCTAGAGAATTTGTTGGTCAATTCACCATATGAAGGGGGGGCCTAATAAGCTTTGGAAAATAGAAATCTACATTCTTTCACCAAATGTGTCTACGAATGGTTTAACTAGATTTTGTCATTCTTTAGGTACTTGAACTTGAAAAATAGTTCACCACTACTCAGGTGGCAAGTCTTCATCAGTTAGGTCCTTAGCAAGTTTTCCTTCTAGATTGAGACCATACTCCTCATGCAGGTCTTGTGTTGTGTAAGAGAATCTGGTTTATTGAGGGTACTCCACCATTTTATTCTTTCCTGACATGTGAAACAAATGTTAGAAAATTGATGAGATACAGATTAAATATTGTGTCAGGCATTGTGTCTATTGTGATGCAATGCCCTACAATACCAAATGTGACCCAAGAGTACCAAATTGGTACTCAAGGGTACCAAATTTGGTATTATACATTTAACTTCAAATTGCATATCAAACTAGAAATATCTGGCCCATGTGACAAAATATCTAGTAGGACATGTGAAAAGCCCATGTGATTTGATAATTGTCAAAGGTTTCCAATTTTTTTATTAATTAAAGTGACAGTGAAAAATTTTGGCAAAGATTCGGAGGTCAAATTTGATTCGAATTCAATTCTGGAAATTTTTGGTTGAAGTAAAGCTGTGCTTAAGATTTCAAAAATACCAATTTTGACTATGTTCAGGATAAGGGTTTACTAGTTTGGATATCCAATGTTGTCAGATAAAGCTTAGGGTTCATTTTCCTACTTCCAGAAAGGTTGAAACCTTACAATAACATAGCAATAGCATCACAAGTAAGATTCTATTCAAGAGAATTACGAATGTTTCCATTGGTTAGAATTGTAGTTGGAGTAAACACTATATGGCTCTCCTGCTCACTTCCTTCTTCATATGGAATACTTTTGTAGATATTTTAATATATCTCTGAGGATTGTTTAAAGTGGTTATACAGGCTAGGGATAGCCTTCATGGGGAGCCGTATGGCTATAACAAGATGAGAGTAGATCATCACCGATGGTTTCTGATTCAATAGGGTATAGGTATCAATTTTTCCCTCAACGTGGACATAGTACAAGCCCTCAACTAGAATTCCACCTCTTACGATCTTGTTATGCCAAAGGTTCTTCAGTACTGTTGGTGCCTGATACATGGTTTTTGTGCACTTTAGAAGGTAGAAGTCCTCTTTCTCCTCGGTTGTGTTCACAACAAAGTTATCCCCAATGGACAGTAATTGGCTCAACACCTTAGGGTCTCCTTCATACATAGGCATGCTTAAATCTTGCTCATTTGGGAGGAAAATAGATCATTGTAGTTCTCCTAATCATTCTTGTCCTCATCACTATCTCCTTGTACCAACTATGTCAATGGCCGGATGGAGACATATTTCCTCTTCAATGTGTAGTGTATTATTGTATCTCCTCCACTACCCATTCTTCAATGTGTTGTTTATTATTGCATCTCCTCCATTGCCCATTCTTCAATGTGTTGTTTATTGTTTCATCTCCTCCATTGCCCATTCACACATGGATCACAAAAGCATGAAAGCGCCCAAGAATGCACATCACATAGATTGTGTGTTGAGTATCCGTCAACACAATGGAATGAGCGAGAGCCTGTAGTTGGTTTATAGTCCCATAGTGAAGAACGCAACACATCATTCGTTGAAACCAACCAAAACACCGTCTTTGTGCTGACACTCCCACCTTCCCTTGTTATCTAAAACCTTGCCTGCAGAAAATTGACCACATCAGCCACATACTTCATGGGCCAGCCATTACGTTTTAGCTCCTCATGCATTAGGGTTCTCTCAATAACAGCACATGCACCATCATGCTCTCCTTCTCCATGTCCTGAAGTGGAGAAGTGCTGCATCATATGCAATCCTATCAAGTGATAATACCTAGCTACAAAATAGTGTGGTCAACGTGCCTTGAACTATGAAGAGACACCATCTGACCATACCCAATGATAACGCAAATGGTGTCCTTGTTGTTTCATCCAATTGTCATGCAGCATAAAAAAATGTTGAACAAAATGTCTGTCATGGAGATTATCATATGATATGTACAAATGCAGAGTCTTCTCAACAGCTCCTACTAAATTTCTGATATAGGAGACGTGCACCAACATTGTTACATGTGCTGATCACAATGCATGGACTGGATCTAATTATGCACTTTAGAGCTGTAACTCTCTGCAAAATCAAGAATAGAAACCACAACATTTGGAAAACTTAATAAAGCAATCTTTGAATTGTTGGGCCTACCACCTAAACACAAAGTAATGTTTGACGAAGCTGTTTCGTATGATCTGAAAAAAGATGAATAAACCTTTTCCTAAAAAGTTGAAGTAAAAACCATTTTCTCTTTGTAGTGGCTACTAATTTCTCCCCCCTCTCTTCTAAAAGGAGTCCCTCCAAAACCTACTAGACATTCCCTCCCTCCTCTCTCTATTGTAACATCTCTATCCTCTATCCACTCCAGCTTGCAAGTTGTATGTTCTTCTTCATTGTCACTTTTCCCTCTCAAAAGTCTCCTACAATAAAGTTTTGAAACCTCCTTTCCCTCCTCAATCTTTTTGTATTCTTTTCAATGGTAGCCACCACATATTTAAGCTCTCCATTTCTCTATGAACCTCACTTCATGCCCCTCCCTAAAGTTATAGATCTGAACCATATTCTACTCCTAGAGATTCTCTCTTTAGTGTTACTTTCCTCAACAGTTTCCATGCTTCTTATTCCCCATCTAGCAATTGAAGCATCCTATTTCCTATCTACTCATCTATATGCTTACCATATTTCTTATGATTCAACTTGAAAGTGGAGGCTCATAGTGGTATCATTGAGGGTCTTCTTTGTGTCCATTCTAACTGTTCTCTTTATGCAGTTATGAATAAGAGTAACTAATCATAAGTTTCTTTGTGCAAGTGGTGCTACTTCCTTCCATGGAATGTCCAGCTACTCAAAAACCTAGGAGTTTTATTGACTCAATAATTTGCAGCAATGTACAAGACAATAGTTGTTGCTAGGTTGTTATCGACTACAGATGATTTATGTAGGTGACAATGTAGCCAAGTCATCGACGTGCACACAAGGTTTCAAGGAGACACATAGTTTTTTGAGCACACCACTGGAAGAGAAGACTCATGGAGTTCAAGTAAACACAAGGTGATAACTTTCTAGAAAAGGTGCAGCATGTATATAGCTTTTCAATTGAAGCTCAGGACAACATTAACTCAATCGAGGTTTCCTGCAAATTGTACATCCTCTTCGATTTAAATACTTAGGATTGTCTCTTTTTTCCTTTACCTCATATTATTCTTCAAATGTGTGCATGGTATAGGTTGTTTGTTCATTCTTGCAAATATTTTTCCATTTGATTTTTTAGAGTGGGAGCCGATAGAATCCTTCATAGGCACCTTTGAAGCTGGATCACCTGGAACTTGGAAAATTGTTATATGGCATTTATCTATCCTCTAAGCTTGCCTCACATTACATCTCTTTTTGTCACTCCAAGCAAAATGGGTATGGAAATCTATCTTCCATTCACTCACCAATCATAGAGAGTTTGGAATGGTCTACACCAGATAACATGCTAATAGCAACCAAAAGGAGAATGGAGGTAAATGTGCACACAACCATGAAGTGTAACTATGGGTCATACAAAGCAACAATAACATGTTTTAAACATTTTCATGTGTTTGTGTACATCTTTCAATCATAGGGTGTCCATATAATACCAACAATGTGGATTTGCAAAGGGGATGGTGCAATGAACCACTTCCTTGTAGTTGGATGGGACACCAAGATGGTTAATCACCAAGGAGATACCTTTAAGTGTTGTGTAATTGGCAAGAAATTGGTATTCAAATACCATATTTCAAAGCAAAGCTTTTCAATGGTCTTTCCCTATGAGAGGTGCAAGCAAACAATGGGAGTATGATAGTCACTAGACTCTATTGTTGCTACTAGAGACATCAAAGACCTTCAAATATGTCTACACAATGATGTGGTGTACAATATCTCTATCAATAATGCTTGGCACTTCATCCATCTTTGCGAGTATCTAAATTTCTAATACCTCTTTATTGGTCAATGATAAAGTTATTCAGCTTAGAAAAGAAAAAGGTTTTCTTTGTGAGGACATTATGTTCCCGAGATGTACTATTGCTTGCGATTGACACGGTTTTTTCCCTTATTTAATAAATATGGTTTTTTGTATCTCATGTCTATGTATATTTATTTAATTTTAAGTTTTTATGGAGTATTTTAAGTTTTTGAGCCAAAACATTCAACTTGATGGATTGCAGTTGTCAATTGGTTCAAATGGTGTTTTGTGTTGTTTTGTTCTTGAGAGTATCTACAAGGGAAAAAAAAAAAAGAAAAGGCAAGCAACAAGGACCCTTTAGCCATTTTTGAGGAAGAAAATAAAGATGTCACAGGTTAATGAGCAGATGGAAGCATAATTGGCATTTGTTCTCTTACAAGAGGCCAACTCCATCAAGAAGGAAGAATCAATGATAGAGGGAGCGGTGTTAGTATACCTACAATGCCCACCTATCAATTTTTCCCACCATCATATATGTTGAAAAATTTGTTAGGGCCCCATATGAGAAGAATCCAATAGTGCACATATATTTGGTGAATTCCAACTTACACGTTGATGAGGTCTTTATCTGTGATTGTGGATGGTATAGAGACAATTTTGGAGCCCAACCTTGGGGTCCGAGGTGTAGTGAGCATCCCTAGCTAAGGAGTCTAGGGGGCTAGTGGCACCCTAGGCAGGGGTTTGGGGCACTGCCCTTGAAGAAAATCTTCAAGGAATATTCCTAGAATATTTTGTATGATACTAGGCCATATGCATATGCCATTAGTACTATGGCCGGAGGCTATGGACGGTGGGTTAGCATAGTCAATATTGCACATCACACACACACACACACACACACACACACACACACACACACACACACTTATCTATCACCCTACAATAGCAATATATAAGGAGGCCATCTCCATGAACAATGGCATCCTTTATTGAAGGATAAACAACCCGTTAAATTTTTGCCTACTACCTCTTGTTGCTTATATCACCATCTAAGCTCTACCTTGAGAGCACATGGATGGATGACTCTATTACTTTGCAATAGTGCTAAATTAAATTTTGAATTTCCACTAATCTACTTTGCATATTGTGTGCACGTTTGTCGCACGTGTTGGAGCTAGGGACTCACCGAGCATCTATGCAAGCCATGAATGGCTCCAAGCACACAACCAAGCTAACCTAGCAAGCTCAAAGAGAGCAAAGGGTGTGTCACTTATCGCTCTACGCTCCCCACCGTGAAGGATTCCTTGCCACAAAGAAGAGGGAGCAACCACCGCCGCAATGCTCCATCGCCCATTCTCTCTCTCTCTCTCTCTCTCTCTCTCTCTCTCTCTCTCTCTCTCTCTCTCTCTCTCTCTCTCTCTCTCTAGCATACACACACACATGCACGCACTCATGAGTACACAATGGAGAAGGAGATGAGATAGGGAAAGAGCACTCTTCTTTAGCATGCACCCTTTAGAATGAGGAATTTAGGTCACAATGGCCCTTTTATATGGGTTTGGTCTATTCACACATGGACGCCCACATTGGTCGGTCAAGGTAAAAATATTGTCAAATGAAATATGTGGTGCACCTCTCATTGTAAATCACCCAAGCACCTATAGAACCAACAAGCCGGCCCATGACTCAAAACAATGTGATATGCGTCCATTATCGGTTAACATGCCCCCCTTCCTGCTGTAGATTCCGTCCTCAAAAGCTAGTGAGGTGAAGCTCGTTCATCAAGGTGGTAGAGCATTTGGGATAAAATGTCTGCAAAGCAAAGTCACCGTGAGAGTATGCAAGTTGAACTATATGCCAATAAATAATGAGGGCAATGTAAAGTACATGTGGAAATGAGTAAGTGCAAAGAATTATGAACTGCTACATTGCCATTAAGGACCAATAAATTTCACTTTGATGAAATTAATCAATCAAGAGTTTTGGGCTTATGGATGAGTCTACCGGTTAGTTAGCTAAGGTTAAAACAGCTACTCTAGATGCAAGATTACCTAATTGTGCTTATGGATGAGTCTATTGATTAGTTAGCTATGACTAACTAATCAATAGACTACCTAATTGTGCTTATGGATGAGTCTATTGATTAGTTAGCTATGACTAAGGTTAAAACAACTACTCTAGATGCAAGATTTCCTAATTGTGCCTTTCAGCTTTGATTAGCCAACTAACTCTCCGAACTCCAAAGAAAATCTTGAATTTTTCCCTTTAAGCTCAATGGGAGTCTTCTTCATCTCATTTTTTTCCCTTTTCCTCTTCAATTTCTTTCTTTCACTTTGGTTCAAAATTATTTGACGTGTGTACTTATTTTGTATGCCTAGGGCTTTTTGCTTTTCAAAGAAAAGTGCCCACACTAGGAACCTCTATATAGATCGGGTGGCATCCCTAAGGCTAGGCCTCTATCTTCATCATCTAGATAAACAAAATCATTTTCAATGAGTCCATAGTCTTCCTCGGTCTCTATTATTGATTCTTCATCATCTTCTTGTGCATATATGTTAATCAAGAACCTCACTACGCGTGGATACTCATATTGTGTAAAAGAATAAGCATGTCCCACTCGAGAAACATTCGCTACTGGGTAGGGATCACTAGTAGTCCATAGATGTGTCAACCACTCTAACTCCTCAAAAAAAAATTCACACACAAATCTCTCTACCAAAACCCATTTAGAAGAAAGTACAAGGTAGCATATGTAAAACACTTGAAAGAAATAAAAAGGGTACCTTTCATCAATAATAGAAGCGCACATGTCTAGTGAACTAGCCATCTCTGGCAACACACATAGATTTGGTTAGGTCTCTAAAACATAAGGTTTGTCTTCTTGTGCTGCTTGATGTGACATGGTGAATTTGGGTTATGTGTTGGATCCGATAGGGTGAACTCTCGTTGCTATTTTCTCTTGATCTACTTTTGTTTTTATTTTTGTTTTTTTATTAGTATAAGTATAAGGCTATGTATATACAGTCCCTAAGATTAAGAGGTTAAGAGGTCGGGGAGGAAGGTTAAGAGGGAATAAAGTGAATGATGGATGTCAGTAAACACTCGCCCCTTCCTTTGGTAGATCATACATTTTGGAAAAATGTCATCACCTTTTGAAACCACTTGTTCCAAGTTGTAATGGGTGAAGACTTTGACCAATAGTTTTCATCCACCCTAGGTGCTTCATCAAGTCCCAAGGGTGGTAAGGTACTCTCCCATGATCTTCCTTGCAACGTTGCTTTAGGTGGCAAATTTACAATGGGAGGTGCAAAGTCTTTCTTTTTTTTGGGGTATTTACAATGGTAGGTCGAGGTTTTGTAGGATTTTGTATTTTTGTGGATGAACTACATGAAGCTTCATTTGACTTCCCTATTTCTGAGCTAAGTCATACAAATCGTACTCGCTTTGGTTCCCAAACTAGCTTTGGAACAGTTGTGTAGTATTCTGTGATCTTTTCCTTCCCTAGGTCTTTAATCGGCTCCATAGTTACAAGATCCGACTCACATGGGTCTATAAGTGAAAGGGAAGAACACATTTTACATTTAGGCACCTAAATTTGATCATTTCTGTCATAGTAGCCTTGGGCTTCTAATAGCCATTTAGAGATCCAACGTAGCATTTTCTTACATTTCTTGGCGCAAGTGAAGCGTCTCTTATGAGCTTCTGTTTTGAACCAGATTGAGCATCAAAGGTGTTCATTAACGAAGCTTTAGGGACCCATTTATATGTTCCCCTTGTCAAAACACGATGATTCGTGGGTGCCATATTTAGGTGTGGAAGTTGAACTTTTAGAGGTTTTTGCTACATGTATGGATGCTTTAACCTCTCGGATCTGTAATTTTTTGTTCTGTGATTCCTCTGGAGACGATATCTCAGGGGCTACTGCTTGAGGGGTAGGGTTGAGAGTTGGTTTTTGTGTCGTGATACTCCCGGTTTCCCAATCAATGCTACATTTAGTTGTAGACATCCACCCATGCCCTAGGTTTATGTTATCCTCCATAGTTCTAGCAAGCATGACCAAAAAAATTTGGCCTAGACTCCCATTTTGATAGGAAACATGTATTTGAAGGATTCCAAAAACAGTGGTTCTCTTCATATTAATGCCCTTGACTTGCATGGTACTCGAAGATAGGGGTGGTTTCCCTAACTGGCACATACTCCATATGACAGCAAATTATGTCGAGCTTACGTATCTAATAAGGCATTATACAACACTCTCCCACGAGGGGTTTTTAGCTCAATGGGTTATCATAGAGGTGGATCATATTCTAATGATTCGTCATTGAGTTCCTCAAAAAATGCTTGCATGATCCCCAAATTAGCCTCTTGTTGGTGTCTAAGACTTTGTTGCCGTTCTCGAGTCTCAGCTTGGGCTTATATCTTTTTAAGTTCTGTTTCTTTCTTGGCTTCCTTATTTTGATGGATGTCTTGCAATTATTCTTGGCTTAGAGGATCGTAGTACCTTTTGAATTTACTCCCATTAAGGAATCCCGCGGTTTCAACTCCATCTAGAGTCTACACACAAATGGTATCTTGCACGGTCACACACTCAACACGGTCCCTTACCAGCGTATTTCAGTTTCTTCTTTTTGTACGTACACCATACATAAGAACGTTGTCTCCTACTTTTATATCTTTGTCTTTTAAATGGTGGTCAAATTATTTTTTCCTTCTATCTTTCTCCACTAGGGCATTGTACATAGCCAATTGCCTTTCTTCCTCTAGACACTCAAGAATATACAATCGCTCGACCAAAGGATTATCGTCTCAGCCTTCTTAACTGGCCATACAAAGACTAGGGATTACAAATTCCCAAGGCATCACTACTTTTGTCTATATACCATTTTAAATGGTTTACAATTGATGGCTACTTTATACGTAGCTCGATAGGCCCATAAAGCTAACGTAAGCTTTAGATCCCAGTCAAGGCGACATGCCTCAACAGTCTTGGTCAAAGCAAAGATGAGAGTTTTGTTTGTACTCTCTGCTTGTCCATTTGTTGGCAATAATAAGGTGTAGACTTGTGGTGGGATATCATGAAGTTCATTGTGAGCTCTTTGACCATGTCATTTATGAAATGAGTGTCAGTATCACTTACAAGCTCAAAGGGGCACCCAAAGCGTGTAATAATGTTCTCAAAGAGGAACTTAGCTGTTGGCTTTGCGTCAGCCTTGCGTGTAGCCCTAGCTTCATCCCTTTTGGTTACATAATCTGTGGCCACTATAATGTATCGTGATTGTGTGTTACGTGCAGCTGACTAATTGGACCTACAAAGTCTAAGTCCCACTTTTCAAATGGTTGAGTTACCTTGGTGGGATGCAGGGGCATCTTATCCTTCCATTGTGGTTTCTTGTACCATTGGCATTCATCACACCCTTTCACAAAAAGTGACACATCCTTAAACAAAGTGGGCCACCAATAGCCTAATTGCAAAACCTTCCTAGCAGTCGATTCTCCTAAAAAATGGCCGCAAGCTATGTCCATATGTGCTTCTTGCAAAATGTACAAGTATTCATCTTCACGGGCACAACGTCTAAGTACGTCGTCCTTCCCTCTCTTATAGAGAGTTCTATCCATTAGGCAATGTGGTTCACACTCTTTGATTAGCTTCTGAGCTAAATCTTTACGAAGCTTCTTAGGTGGAAAACCATTAACTAAAAAGTTAGCAATTCTCTCACTCCATTCAGGCATTGTTTCAACCATAAATAGGGAAGTATCGGTTAAATCATCATCAATTAGTATAGGGACTTCCCCATTGGGTATGTGAGATAAATGATTAGCCATGACATGATTTTTTCTAGGTCTCACAACAACACTAAAATCAAAGTCAAGAAGAATTAATAACCAACATGTAATTCTTCCTCTTGAGCAAGGTTTATTTACCAAGTATAATAGCACTTGGTGATCTACATAAAAAATAAACTTGGTGGCAAGAAGATAATATCAAAACTTCTTCACTGCATAAATCATACCCAACCCCTAGTGGTGTAGTTCATCTCGCCATCATTTAACTAGCGACTAGCAAAGATAATGGGTTAGTCTAGGTTATGCTCTCCAAGTTGAGTTAAAACACAACCAATATCAAAGTTTTGACACATCAATATGAACATGAAAGATTATCTCCCAATTTGGAATTTGTAGGGTTGGGGCACTTGCTAGAGCCTTCTTTAATAACTCATAGGCCTGGTCACATTCTTCTGTCCAAATAAACTCAATAAGAAGCTTGTACAAGGGACGAGCTATATCAACAAAGAATAATATAAACCGTCGATAATAACCAGCATGGCCCATGAATCTTTACTCCCTCATAGTTCATTGGTGGGGGAAATTCCTGAATGACTCTAATTTTTCTCTCATCTGTAGAAATCCCATTTTTGGACACTATATGCCCTAAAATCACTCCATGTTTAACCCAGAATTGGCATTTGAAGGGGTTCAATGAGATGCGATATAATCTACATTTTTTGAATACCTTTCTTAACAACTTAGATGCTCTTCCCAAGAGGAATGAACACACAAGTCATCTAAGAAGGCCTCAACAAACTCCCTTAGATACTGCTTGAAGGAAATGTTAATAATCTTTGGAATGTAGCAAGGGCATTAGTCAAGCCAAAAGCCATCACTGAAAATGCAAATACATCGAATTCAATTATAAAAGGAGTTTTAGCTTTGTCCTCTAGTGCAATTGTAATTTGATTGTAGCCCGAGTACCCATCTAGGAAAATATAAGCCGCCTTACCTGTGACTCGTTCGAGCACATGTTCTCAATATGGCAATGGATAGTGATATCTTTTAGTGGTTGCATTAACCTTTTTAAGGTCCACGCACACTCCGAGCTTCCCATTCTTTTTTGGCACGATGACAATTGGGGACACCTATTTAGAGTGCTCAATAGGGTATATGAATCCACATTTGATAAGCTTGTCAAGCTCTTCTTTAATTATCTTTGCATACTTAGGGTTCATTGTGTAGGGACATTGTTGGAACGGTTTAGCAGTGCTAACCATCGAGATTGTATAATATACCACGGAAGGTGGAACACCTTTCATATCATGGTATGTCCAAGAAAATACATCCTTGAATCCCTTAAGCAGTGCTTTAAGGTCTTCCTCTTCCTTTTCTTTGAGGTCTTGAGCAATAAAGATTGGTTTAGACTCGTCATTTGGTTCTGCTAAATTGATCTCCTTCGCCATTGTTGGACCATCATATACTCCCTTACTTTCTGGTGTAGGTGTCCTTTGGGCTTTGGTGTAGACCACCTTACGCTCTCCCATGGTATAAGATTTGAAACGTTCGGGTGAGGGGTGTAAGTCCACAGGCTCGTGTTGCTCTAAGTTCTTGGCCTTAGCTTCCGCTTCTTTTTGTTGTTGGGCTAACTCCCGATTTTGTCGTCTCCTCACTAATTTTACGGCTCAACTTGGGCTTCTCTGCAGTCTCTATTTGGGAGATTTCAAGGGGTTGTGGACTGCACCACATGACACTTTGGAGGTATTCACCCCAATCGTCCACTAGCATTTGATGAGCATCCAAAGCTCCCACATAACAAAGCCATTCTACAGTGGATTTATTTTCATTCATTTGAGCATGCACATTTGCTCAATATCGTTGCCTCTTACAACTCTTATTTTTCTTGCCTAGGACACACTTTTAATTTACATATAGATTTGAGTCACTAGATTGGTCCTCGGCAGTGTCCTTTTCACTCTCGAATGAGCTAACATAGGTTGATGTACTCGATCTTGAATGTTTTGACTTCAAAATTCAATAGTCGTGGAAGTTTTATATACGGCAACCACTTGTGGGGGGGGAGAGAGAGAGAGAGAGAGAGAGAGAGAGAGAGAGAGAGAGAGAGAGAGAGAGAGAGAGAGAGAGAGAGAGAGAGAGAGCGAGAGAGAGAGAGAGTGTGTGGATGCATGCATGCTCGGTGTGCTATGCAAGAAAGGAGAATGTAGAGGATTTGGGTGGAGCTCCCAATAAGGATTACTCCTTATTGATGTATATTACCAATGAACAAAGTTAAGGTTAGTACATTGAGTAAGATGGATGTATGGCTAGTTGACTTGAAGCCTAATACTTTACGAAGGTAAGCTTGATGGCACCAGCTACACTTTGTGAAAATTTAAAAATTTTGTAATTGTAGATTTATATGAACTATTGGATACATTGTTGGGGCAAAATGGTGATGACCCAGAGCCTATTGCAATAACTTATCCAAAAAATCCAAGTCTTGTAGTTCCTCCATATACCACTCTTCTACATGCTTGGAATAGAAGGAATGGAGATGTGTTGTGTGCCATTTTCATGTATGTATGTGATTTTGTTCTCACTTTGATTCAACGTACCACTAAAGCACATGAAGCTTGGAGCATATTGGCTTGCCAATATGAAATGCACAATCACATCAGAATTCAAAATCTAGAAAATTAACTTACTACTGAGAAACTTGCTAAGACAACAAAGAGAAGGTGGAGGCCTTTATCAAGCCAATTAAGGATCTCCGAGATCAATTAGCTATTGTTGGTGTGGCTATTTCTTTAGAAGATTTAGATGAGCACTGCATTCACATACTTCCATCTCGATATGATGTTCTTGTTATGGCACTCAACACTCACGTTCGTCCAATCCCTCTTACATTTATAGAAGTGAGTCATGTTTCTTGAAGAGGAGTTATGACTCAAGACTAGGGATGGCAGAGGTGATGTTGCTTTCATGGCTAGCACAAAAGTCAAGGGGAGTACATTAGATGCCTCTAAGATGAATCCCAAGAAGAAAAAATTTACAGACGGCTATTTTTACTGTAACAAAAAAGGTTACGTTGTTAAAGACTACAAAAAAAAAAAAAAAAAAAATCAAATGAGAAGCATGGCACTTTGAAGGAAAGAGAATCCACTAATAATGCAGAGGTAGAGCTTGAAATATGGACTACCATAGAAGAGGTATGCTCATCAACATAAACCCCATTTGTTGATGGTTCTTGGATTCTAAAAATGTGCAATAGTCTTTACGAGCTTTTTGCACTTATGGTAATGACAAAAAAAAAAAGCATAACTCATTATGGCATGAAAGATTTGGTCACTTAAGTATTGAGGTGCTAAAAAAGATGCAGAGATCTGGGATGGTTGCACACATGCCTCAAATCTCAAATATGAATCAAGTATGTGAGGCTTGTATGATGGGCAAGCTACAAAGGAAGGCATCTCTACAAGAGACTAATAATTGAATACATCCTCCTCTAGAGTTGGTACACGTGGAGCTATGTGTAAAATTTCTACTTCTGCTTTGGGTGGATATTTCTATTTTTTGTTGTTGTTCAACGACTTTAGTAGAAATATATGGGTGTATTTCATTCATGAGAAGTCTGAAGCTTTTGAAAAATTTAAAATGTGGTACAAGCTTGTAGAAAATGAGACAGAAAAGAAGGTCAAGATATTTTGCACAAATAGACGAGGAAAATTCATTTCAAATGAACTCAACAAGTATGGAATCAAGCATCACCTTACTACTACTTACACACCACAAGAGATTGGAGTTGTAGAATGTTGCAATCCGACTGTGGCAAAGATGGCACAATGCATGCTCAAAGAGAGGGATATGCTAGACTCCTTTTGGGTCAAAGCAGTAAATACACATCAGTCAAAGATACACAAAGGATTTGGAAGGAAAAACACCTCAAGAAGCCTATTTTAACCTTCAGTCTTACATTTCACAACTTTTGGGTGTTTTTGTATATACGTGTTCTTGATTCCAAAAGATCAAAATTGAATTCAAAAGCAAGAAATGTGTCTTTCTAGGATATAGTGAAGAGTCCAAAGCATATAGACTCTATGATCCAGAGGCAAAGAAGATACTCACTATTCACGATTTGGTATTTGAAGAAGGGCCACAATTGGTGGAGAAAACAGGCTTGTCCACTTTCTTATCAACAAACAAAGAAATAGCCCAACTTGTGTTAGATCAAAGTCGGGTAAAAATTAAGGAGGATGAGTTATTTGATGATGACAACTCAAATAAAACTAACCAACCTATTGTAGCATCATAGAGAAGCCACTACCAAAGTGGACTCAACAACTCTTTGATTATCAAAATCCTCATGTTCACAATCCTTGTGAAGAAGAGTATGGTTTGAAAAGGCTAAAGAGAGTAGAAGAAAAAAACAAGCTTCCAAACACATCCAACATGGCTCTAATGACTAAAATTATAGGCTCTATAAAGGAGCCAGCCTTTGTTGAATAGACCATGGATGATCCAAATTGGAAAAAAGCAATGCAGTCAGAGTATGATAGAATAATAGAGAACAGCACGTGGGAATTGGATTGCTCATTAAGAAGAAGGTCATCAACACCAAATGGGTTTACAAAGTCAAATACAAGGTTGATTGCTCATCAAAGCAAGGTTAGTATCACAAGGTTTTGTTAGGTTTAATGGCCATGTGGCCGACTGCCCATCACTAACTGCTACTAACCCTAAGTGTACAGTAATACACTTTTGTGAGCCACTAACACTAAGTACAGTGTGTATTGTGCCTTAGTGCATAAGATAGAGAAGAAAGAAAACGGGCACACAGTGTGTGTCAGCTCTCCCCCTCCAACCTATGTGTGTGACAATGGTGGTGTGTGTGTGAGTGTGTGCGTATTCCTCTTCCTCTTTCGTTGTGCTCCTGGCTCCTCTCCTTCATCTGGTATCAGAGCTGTTTCATTCCCAAAATTGCTTCCACGTGTGCATGCACTTTCAAGAGTGCAAACAAGATTCCAACTTTGGCATCGGTAGATTCAGCATTCCGAGAACGTTTCTAGCGAGTGACCTTAGGTTTTACCCCCCTTTCGGAGCCATTCGTGCCATCAAAAACCTCATTCGAGCTACGGTTTAAGAGTTTCATTTTTTAGCTCTCTTTTAGTAGTTTGTGCTGCAGAGCATCCATAGCCATTATAGGTACCATTGTTGTAGTCTCTTCCATCTACAAGAGCCCATGGCTCATTCGGGAGTGTGTAGTCTATTTTGGAGTGGCTTCATACACACACATAGAGTGCGAGTTTGATGGCATTGTCTTCTTCGACTACAAGTATAGGTACATAGAGCGGCTTGGGTAGCTTTCTCTATGCTTATCGGCCTTGATTTTGGATTTGTCTATGGCATCAGCATCGACTCACAGGCTACAAGTTTCAGTGCTTGCAATATTTTGGTTCCAGTGGGAGCAGTTTTTATGGTTGGTACTTTTGACAGTGTTTGAGCTCTTTTGAGAGTTGTTTGACTCCGCGCAGGGATATTTCTTTGCATGCACACATGCTTTTGGTGCTTTTTTTACAGACTTGTACATCTTTGTGGATGCTTCCATTGTACGCTTTTTTTGAGCCATTTTTGGCTAGTACGGCAGTCCCGGCCATTTCTGAGACTTGGTCGGATGATAGTCATTTCTAAGCCTTGGCTATACGTTTTGCTACATAACCTACGTTGTTGAGGGTCGATAGTGTGAGGTTTTCATTGAGTTGGGGTATTCTCAAATATAGAGATACCTTCAATGATACAGGTAGCTGGAGCATCCCTTACGAGGCCTCACCATAGGACATGTATAGAGTGGTATAGGTGCTTTTGATGCTGAGTTGGTGGTCTATGGTAAGTTTGACAGTTTATGTGCCTCAGTTGGTCTCTATACATTGTGTTTTTGAGAGGCATTGCCCTCTTTTATGCTTTGTGAGTGACACACTTGGTCATTTTGTCTCGTATTTTGGTTGACATAGTCCCAAATACAAAGGAGACTCTACCGAAATTTTTCCAGAATCTTTTGGTAGTTTTGTCACCATGTCTACTAGCAAAGACTGTGACATTTATGACATAAAGAATTTTGATGGAACTAATTTTCAGCTTTGAAAGAACTAAACGCATGATGTGCTTGTCCAAAAGAAGCAAAAGTTGCCTATTGCCTATGCGGCTAGAACTGAAGATATGCACATGACTCAGTTTGAGTGGGAGGAGCTTCATGAGCTATGCAAGTCTATGATTAGACTGTACCTTGGTGAGTCGGTGTACTTTTCAGTGTTATAATGCAAGATTGCTCATGCTTCATGGCAGAAATTATGCGGCACTTACGAAAAGGATACTGCTAGCAATAAGGTTTTCTTGATGCGAAAACTTTTCAACCTTTGTATGAAGGAATCAGCTAGTGTTGCCAGCCATATCAATTATTTTGATTCTCTTTTTGCCCAGGCTCGTGCACAGTGCATGACCATTAATGATGAGATGAAAGCAATCTTTTTGCTTTGTTCGTTGCCACCCTCTTGGGATATCTTTTTCACAGCTGTTAGTAACTCTACTCCTAATGGTACGCTAAAGTACAATGATGTTACTAGTGCACTTTTGTCAGAGAAGATACGTTGGAAGACCATTGCTAGCTCGCATCATGACAAAGCTCATTATGTGCAAAGGGATGATAAGCAATGTAAGGGCCTTTCTTTGCAACATGAGTCCAAGAAAGAGGGCAATAGAGATGCATCAAAGGGTAGATCAAAGTCTCGTGGTCATTGCAATGTTCAATGCCATTATTGTGATAATTTTGGTCACATAAAGGAGGATTATTATGCTTGGAAGTGTGACAAAGAGAAGGGAAAAGGTAAAGGCAAAGATCATGATGATAAAGAGGAGAAACCAAAGAGTTTGGTTAAGATTGAAGAACTGAACATAGTTTAGGATGACAATGATGCACAAGACATTAATATGTTGACTAAAAGTAATGATGTCTTTTATGATGCATAGGAAACTCTATCTTTGCAGAGTTCTGCACCAGTTGAACTCCTTGTTAGTGGTGAAGTATCCCATACATGGATTCTTGATTCGGCTGCTTCGTTGCATGTCACACCTCATAGGCATTGGTTTACTACATACGAGGAAACCATTGGCTCTATTACACTTGTGACTGTTACTCTTGTGACATTGTTGGCGTAGGTGGTATTGCCATGGTTATGGCAAATGGGGTGAAGTTTATCATCCATAATGTGTGTCATGTTCTAGCCTTGACACGCAATCTGATTTCGGTTGGACGTCTTGATGATTTGGGTTACAAAGTCACTTTTCATCAGCAGTCTTGGCGTTTGCGAAGGGTCATCTTATTTGTGAAGGGTCATCTTATTATAATCGTTGCTTGACATGAAAGATTTGGGTGAAGCCAATCACATTTTGGGTATGCACAATATTGTGACCGTAAGAAGAGGTTGTTGTACCTTTCTCAAAAAGAGTATGTGCACAAGGTTCTTGATCATTTCAACATGCAGAAGGGGAAGGCTTTGAGAACTCCATTGCCTGCATATTTAAAACTTAGCAAGAACGACTATCCCAAATCTGCTGAGGAAAAGGCTACAATGGCTAAGGTTCCTTATGCTTCATCTTGTGGTAGTCTCATGTATGCCATGGTGGCTACAAGACCTGACATTGCACATGCAGTGGAAGTTGTCAGCAGATTTATGTCTAACCCTGATAAAAAGCATTGGGATGCTATCAAGTCGATTCTCAAATACTTGAGTGGCACTGCAGATAGGCAGTTATGCTATGGTCGTGGAGAGTCATCCGTTCAGGGATTTATAGATAGTGATTATGCAGGATGTGTTGACATTCGTAAATCAACAACAGGTTGGATTTACACATTTACTGGTTCTATTATCTCTTGGATATCCGTTCTTCAAGACTGTACGTGCATTTCTACCACAGAGGCAGAGTATGTTTCATTGAGTGAGGCATGCAAAGAAGCTATTTGGCTTGCTCGCCTACTGAAAGATCTTGGATTGGAGCAGTGTACACCAATTCTTCATTTTGACAATCAGAGTGCTATTGCATTGGCTAACAATCTAGTGTTTCATTCCAGAATGAAACACATTGATGTGTGTTATTACTTCAGTCGTGAATGCCTAGAAAAAAAGAACCTTGATTTAGTGAAGATTCTTACATCAAAGAACACAGTAGATGCACTCACTAAAAGTCTCTCCAACCATCAGTTTTAGCATGTCGTGAGTTGATGGGCATTGGGTGAAGAGTGGTTCTCTTCCATTCTTATGGTCTCCCACATTGGCCATCAAGTGGGAGAATGTTAGGTTCACTGGCCATGTGGCCAACCGCCCATCACCAACTACTACTAATTCTAAGTGTACAGCTATACACTTGTGTGATCCACTAACACTAAGTACAATGTGTATTGTGCCTTAGTGCATAAGATATAGAAGAAAGAAAGGGGGCACACAGTGTGTGTCGGCTCTCCCCCTCCAACCTGTGTGTGTGACAATGGTGGTGTGTGTGTGTGTGAGTGTGTACGTATTCCTCTTCCTCTTCCGTTGTACTCTCGGCTCCTCTCCTTCAGGTTTTTCACAAGTTGAATGGCTTAATATGAGTGAAACCTTTGCTTCCACATCTTGAATGACCACCTTCGTCTCGTACTTTCTTTTGTTGTTATCTTTCAATGAGGTTTTTTCTAAATGGATGTAGTATCTACCATTTTTAATGAAATTCTCAAGAAGGAGGCTTATGTAGAGCAGCCACTAACCACTTGTGTTTGAGTCGCGCCACATTCACAAGGGAAGGTTTGCAAGCTGAAAAAGGCTTTATATGGCCTAAAGCAATCACCAAGAGCATGGTATGTCAGGATAGATAGGTTTTTCAAAAAGCCTGCCTTTAAATGGGGTGCTCATGATGCAAATTTATATGAGAACAGAAAGCAAGTCATTGTTATCTTGTATGTAGATGAATTAATTATATCACATGATGATGAAGAGCATTCAACAAAAAATCAAGCAAATTGATTTTTGCATTTGAAATGACAGACTTGGGACTTTTACATTATATCTTGGGGATTGAAATTTGGCAATCCACAAAGGGCCTCTTTATTTGACGGTTTAAGAAAATGATTAAAGATTATTGTATATCTTGCCTTACAAAATAAGTAGTTTTAACCAAAAAGAGAGGTGGATAACACCATTTTCAAATACATGTTTTAAAATTTTAATTTATCTTTTCTCCATTCTTCTTTCCTCTCTCTTACATTGAAACCATACTCTCTTACTTAGAGGTTATTAAAGAAAGCACTTTTCATACCTCTACCTTTCACAAAAGCAATTATTTCATATTCCATTTGCACTCTTTCTCTAAAACGTGAGCTAACTCTCTCTCTCTCTCTCTCTCTCTCTCTCTCTCTCACACACACACACACACACACACACACACACACACACACACACACACACACACACATTGAAATGACATTTTTTGCAGCTTAGATTTGACAAAAAGTGGAGATCTTTTAAGGTTATAGATTTTCTCACTCTCTCCCACTCTATCTTCCTTTAATGTCTCTCAATCCCTCTCTCCCTCATGCTTTTCCATCTCCACCTCAAGCTTAGAGCAATGGGAGTCTTTATCCTACCATTGTGCAATAACATTTCTCTCTCTAGCACAACCATGAGCAACCATTTGAATTCAAAAGATTCTACTCAACATTTCCTTCCTTTCTTTCCTCCATACCATCATCCAAACCTCCTCTCTCAGTTCTATGTGGTTCTTTTCTCCATAGCAAACATCTCTGCTTGTAAGTGCTGCATTGTGAATCACCATTACACTTTGTCTCTCTAATTAACTTAATAAAGCCAATGCTAAATGTCATCAAATTCAATTCTATTTTAAGACATTACTAATAGCAAACATCTCTGCTTGTAAGTGCTGCATTGTGAATCACCATTACACTTTGTCATCAAATTCAATTCTATTTTAAGACATTACTAATAGCAAACATCTCTGCTTGTAAGTGCTGCATTGTGAATCCTTCCTTTCTTTCCTCCATACCATCATCCAAACCTCCTCTCTCAGTTCTATGTGGTTCTTTTCTCCATAGCAAACATCTTTGCTTGTAAGTGTTGCATTGTGAATCACCATTACACTTTGTCTCTCTAATTAACTTAATAAAGCCAATGCTAAATGTCATCAAATTCAATTCTATTTTAAGACATTACTAATAGGCCCAAAAAAAATCATTTTAATGCGAATTTGGAGCAAAAATATGCAACCTTGCGAGTTGGCACATCCAATGTTGTTGATCAACTACGGAGAATTGGGTACAAAATAATTAATTTATGGATTGATGGTCATATTTACCCAAGCAATCCTCTAACCAATTAAAGAATAACATTTGGTGGCTTGTAGCTTTTCATCTCTCGCACGAGACACATGGGTCCTCACGTGATATTTCAATTACACTCCCAATTGTTGACATTGTTTTGTTTTTGTTGCAAGCAAGGAGCTATGCCTTGTCATAGTAAAGATTCAATGATCATGAAAGCAAAGTGTTGGTCTCCATGGTGGTGTGGTTAAGATAAGAAAAGACAAGAAGGCATCATGAAGCACACAAAATCAGCCAAATAAGAAATGTATGAGTGGTAGTAAAGCAAACCATCTACTTTTATACTAGTTTAACTCCCAAATTCTCAACGGGTTTTAGTTATTGAGAAAGGTGTATGTCTTCCCCCACACATTAACCAAAAAGTTTCCCCCATCATGCATTAAACAAAAAGGTAGGAAAGTCATACTCGATGACCCAAAATCAAAAGCATCAGAAGGAAAATGAATTAAGAGAGCTAAAGAGAAGCGAAAGAAAGAGGAAGCAAAAAGAAAAGCACAAAAGAAGCAAGAGGAGGAGAGAAGAATGAAGGAGTAGGAGAAGTAGGCAAGGAAAAAGTCCAAGAGAGACTAACTTGCCAATTCACAAACAAGGATAGAGGCAAAGAAGAAGGCCATTGAAGATCATGTTAAGTATGGAGCCTGATTCACCCTTGTAATTTTCTGTGGTAAAAGCGCACATTTGTAAGGCCCCCATTATGAGGAGAAGCCATCGTGCGTGAAGGAAAATCACTCACCGGAAACCAAAATTTTCACGGACAAGAATCAGGGGCAACTTTAAAAGCCTCGGGGGCGGAGGCCCCCGAAATTATTCTTTTTCGTCGGAATATTATGGCCGGACAGCGGTCGAAAAGTGGTCGGAAAACAACCGGTCGGTTGGCCGGTGGCCAGTAGTCAATGGTCGGGCCGGTGATCGGAAGTCAATGGCCGGTGGCCGGTGGCCGAATTCAAAAGCGGACTTGTCTTCTCAAGGGCGGCCACACATGGGCGGATTGGAGGGTCCGATTTGGACTTATTCGCACAAGGGCGGCTACACATGGCTGTCTCTCATAAGAGAGGGCAGTCCTTTTGGCCTATAAAAGGAGGCCATTTCTACACACATTTCATAGTGTGAAGTTGATGCAACAAGGTGAGTGTGAGGTGGTGAGAGTGAAGCAAGGCGGGAGCTCCATTAAGGGTATAATCCCTTTGTAAACTACTTCTTGTTTTGAAGTACTAAAGCCATTGAGTGGTTGCTTTCCCGTGGACGTAGCTCACATTGGGTGAACCACGTATATCGTGTGTACTCTCTCTCTCTCTCTCTCTCTCTCTCTCTCTCTACTCTATAATCTCGTATATATAAATCTGTCTCTCTCCATTAAGTAATCTACTCAATTATCTATTTAGCTACGTCTTATTTCCTAACAGATCGGGTAGGAGCTGCCTAGCAAGGTGCAACTGCGAGCTCCAAACCCACAAGGTTTCCACCTAATAAATGTGCAAAGAAAAAAAAAAGACAATTTGGATAGCAGTATACACGAGGAGAGGAGGAAAAATTAAGAATGACTCTCAATAGGCACAATAGCCACCTCCACTACTATTCCCAACCACTCAAAAGAAACAAAAATGGAGGCCGAGAATAGTGGCTTTAAGAGGAAGAAAAAAAAAATCAAAAGAGCACTAAGATAATCATTTCTAAAGCGATTTTCTCTTGAGTAGTTAGGGAGATTATGGTTGAATACAATGATTTGGTGAGGAAGATACAAAGAGCTGCCCTAATGGAACTACATGACACCATAATAGATATTTTGGTGCATCTATTCCAAAATGGCGTTTTTTGTATGATGCACGCCAAGAGGGGCACGTTGAAAAATATTGATCTAGCTCTTGCAATCAATTTAACAAAACAAGGTTTGCCTCCATAAGAATTATAATAGTTTCATGTAGCCACTCTTTTGAGAGATGTAGCCATTTCATTTAATATCAATGCCTCGATTTATTTCTTTTATCGCAATTGCACAATTAAAATGTTTCATTTTGTTATGGCATCCATAAAGACTCTTAATTGCAAGATCAGAGTTTGGGTTCTAGGGGCGAGCGTTGGGCATTTTCTCATCAAAACTAAACCACGACAAATCCACATGGAGGGGTGGGGGGCCAGCAAGGCACCACGGTGCTAGGAGGGCCGGATGGGCCATAAAATGGCTTTGTGCACCATGATGTGTAGGGACTTGATTTTGACCTAGTCAGATAGGGTCCCTTTGCGCCGTGACACACGTAGATGCATAAAGTCCACTTGGCCCCTCATGGCTTGATTTTAGTGAGAGAATGCCTAACGATGATGTCTATCACCACCAACACCTAGACTCCAATGCTATGCTCGAAAGTTTTAAAAAATTAAACGCTAATTAAAAGCATACAATACAAAATGAAGTCAGCAAAACAAACAAAATACTTCCATTTTATTTCTTTTGTATTTATTTGTATTTACTCAGGGAGTATTCTTCACTTTGTGAATTACATCAATTGGGATGGGATGAATGGCGAGCCTCATGCTAAGGGTTTTTATGATCTCTTAAGGGTTTGTTAACCCTTGACCTAAGCTCGGGCGTAGTGGGATAGGGATGATTGAAAGTGCTTGCTTGCAAATACATACAAGGTAGTCTCATGATCCACTAGTATACATTTGTTGGCATTGAGAGTGAGCGAATATTCACTAAGGATGGCACTCAATGCCTTGCACTTGAGTAGCTTTGCATAGCCATGCTTCAAGTACTTAGTGCAAATAACTCAAAGCATGAATGGTTCCCAATGGTTCTGGTAATGCCTCAACAAACTATTCGTGCCAATGGACATTTGCGAGAGCCTTCAATTTACATAGGAAACTTATTAATGTGGTGTGCAATCTACAAAACATTTTAAAGAACATTATCTATATTAGAAAGAAAATCGTAGACAATTGTTTTAAGTCTAAGTATCTTTTTCTCACTATCCTCATCTTTTTTTTTGAGAGCTTTCCTTGTAAGGTCGATGCTGGAATGATTGTCTCCATCTAATGGAATCAATTATTTGTGAGGGGGAAAAGCCCTTTTTGACACACTCTCATAACATGAAGCATAAAACTTGATTTCCACCAAGGTGCTTGCAGATAGGAGAGTTTTGCATAGAGACTTTGGTCTTCAAAATCAATTTCAAATTGTGTCGATGCTTCTTTTCCACTTGGATCCTTCATGCATGCATAGATAGCGAACACTGAGAATGACTCGTCCTCTCAGACTCCAAGAATCTTCGCAATGTTGTTGAGGGAAAAAATTTGATGACCCTCCATCACCACTGCATGCAAAGTGAGTAATTGGAAGTTCAAAACTTTTTGCAACACTTTTTCTTATAGGAAATGTAGAACAAAGTAGGACCTTGTAGCAAGGAGAGTATATAGAGATATGATGCAAAGTAGATTAGTGGAAAATCAAATTTTAGATTAGTACTATTACAAAGTGATGACATCATCTACCCATGCGCTCTCAAGGTAGAGCTTAGATGACGATATAGGTGACTAGAGCCAGTAGGCAAGAGTCAAGGGGAAGTGGTTATCCTTCAATATAGGATGCCATGGTTCATGGAGATGGCCTCCTTATATAGTGCTATAAGTGGGTGGTAAATACGTGTGTGTGTGTGTGTGTGTGTGTGTGTGTGTGTGTGTGTGTGTGTGTGTGTGTGTGCGTGCGCGCGCGCGCTCGCCATGTGTGGTATTGACTATGTCAACCATTATTTGTGGACATCGACCACCAATCATAGTATTAATGGCATGTAGGCCTAGTATTGCAGGGAATATTCTAGCAATATATCTTCAATTTTTTCCTCGACTCCCAAACCCTGCTTGGGGGCTAGTTGCCCCCCCAAACCTGCTAGTTGAGGGTGCTCACCACGCCTTGGACCCCAAGGTGTAAGAATCGCAATAGAGCTCAAGGGGGCTTGAAAAAGTAGGCAGCCATAGCTTAGACAATAAGAGATAGAGAAAGAGAAGTACAATGCTAGAAAGTAAAGTCAACTCAAATTGCAAGAACAATCTATTACATTAGCTTAGGATATCTTATGTACATGAAAAATCTTTACTTTATAAGGCCCAAAGGCTATCCACCTGAGAGCCCTTGAATTTCATAAAAGGCTTACAAATATCTTGCCACACAAGCACTTATCCTCACATAGGATTTTCACAAGCAAGAGATAGTTCTCACAAGAGGTGTCATCATTTAGGCCAAAGGCCACAAACCCAACACAAGGTTGGGCTCTTGAATTGGCTCCATACCATCCACGATCACAAATAAAGACCTCGTCATTATGTAAGTTGGAATCCACTAGATATATCTGCCCTGTTGGCTTCTTCTCATATGGGGGCCTTATAAATTGTGCAACACACATGATGGTGGCAAAACTGATAAGTGGGGATTGCAGGTATACTAACACTCCCCTCAATGAACACCCAAAGATGATTTATGTTTGTCATGCGCCAACTTCGAGCTGATGAATGTGTCAAAGTAGTTGGTCTTTTCCAAGATATTTGGTAAAGATATGTGCACAATTATCTTCTGTAGGACAATACTCTAGCTCCACAATCTCATCCTCAATAATCTCTCAAGCAAGATGATATTGAACCTCAATATGATTTGTGTGTGAATGGAAGAGAGGGTTCTTGGCAATCGACATGCAACTTTGGTTGTCACATTGAAGTGTTATGACTGAATCGACAAGGACACCTAAGTCCATGACAACTCTCTTGAGACAAACTACTTCACAAGCTACAAAGAAGCTCTTAGAAGCATTGAAATGATCAAACGATTGTGGCTCTTCCTCATGGGAACTTTCTTGAGATCTATTGGGTGTTTCCCCTATTTCCCCTCTCTCATATATATGATACATGGTGTATCCTATGCATGGTATGGCCCCTACCTTTCCCTTTTGCTTACAATCCTTTCTTTTTTTTTGTAGAATTCACAATTGTGAGTGGTAGATTTTTTTTGCTTACAATCCTACTTGGTTGGGAAATGACTAATGTTGCAGGGCATCCTTGACACTAGCATAAGAGGTGGTGGATGTCTTGGTCCATTTTCCTTCTCCCTATTTTAGGTGATGTACATACAAGAGAGAGGATGCCCAATACATCCAATGGTCAAAGCTCACATACCATGCATCCCAATACCTCGTATTACTTATTAGTAAGGAGGAAGCATTCATCCACAATTCAATAGGGATGGTTGATGGCACATGCGTACAAAGGGTGGAGAGGAGAGATACACCCAAACGATGACTTTTGTGGTGCAGAGAGGGAGAAAGAGTTTGCAAGACCTCGAGGTCCATCTAGCAACAAGCGGTTATGCCTCTTCACTACCCAAGGCAAGCCAAGTGGCCCAACCAAAAGAAACTCAAAAAAAGTTCACACCTAAATAACCATCTCCATAAGGAGGTCATTTTTAGGAGGAAAAGTCAACCAAAGATAATTGGCAAGGGGGAAGGATCACACTTCAAGTAAGCTCCTCCGTCCAAGGAGGCATTTTCATGAGAGAAAAGAACCAAATAAGATACAACTCATCCCAAGGCAAAGGTACATTCCTATAGGGAAGTACATGTATCAAGATAGACCAAAGAAACCATTATGGTACAACCTATCACCGCGTGAAGGATTCAAAACCACACATCAAAACGTTCAGTTGCAAGGAAACCCATTATCCGCAAGTCTATAGAAGGTGATTGTATTAAGAATAGCCAAGGTCACCCATTAACTACAAGTCAGTCGAAAGTGACTATATTAAGAATAGCCAAGGTCAAAGAGAGGCTACGCTTTGAGAGGGAGAAAGACAAGCTGAGTAAAAATACAATGTTTTAAATGTGTGTGTGTGAGAGAGAGAGAGAGAGAGAATATGGGGAGATGCAATCAGCAAAGGAAGTTCCCACCTAAGTAAGCAAGAATGTGATACAAAATATGTGGCACCAGCCCTCCGAAGGCAAGCATTCCCATGAGAAGCAAAAGAAACAATAATGACACCCACGTATCATAAGGTACAAAATATAAAAACCCAGCTATTAAAAATTACTAACGAAGACTTGTAGCTGTCAAGGAGAACCCTAATTTGTAGAGAGAGATTCTTCAAGTTAGAAAGGTGTCCTGTCGAGGTCATAACAAAGCTTGGTTTCACCTTGACATAACAAAGTTGGATTTCGAGAGTAGACAACTTTGTTTCAAGAATAGACCAAACAACCATCTCTCATGTGTGGGTAAAGCATGAATTACGACGAATGTTCAACAAATGTATGTGTTTGTCTGTGTCGATGTGTGTTTTTTGTCAGTTTGTTTATGACATTGTGGTGCTTCTTTACTTTGTTTGCACTTAATTTATCGTTATTTGGAGGATCCACTCGGTTTTTTTGATTGCTCCTTTACATAATATTAAGGTGAAATTTTACCAAGGACACCACTTGTGATTGAAAATTTATCTTTACACCTAGTCCTAAAATATTATCATACTTTTGTGTGTTTTTATCATATTAAAAAGCTATGCTACCAAACATGGTGAAGACCACCCGACAAGATGACCATTGTTTATGGACATGAACTAAGCAGTAGCAAGCATCAAAACTGCTGTAATAAAGGAGAGGAGACTGACACGAAAGCAAGGATCATGTGGCACTGATCCAATGACTGCCAAAAAGTCTTTGTTCCAAAATGCGAGGCAAATCAATCCAGATGCAATATCAATAGGAGAACAAGGAAACAAACTCTATAGCACGAGCATAATTGACCATAAATGACCCACAGCCCACCAAGATGTCATGGTCTAACTTGACTCCCACAAAAACGAGACAAGTGGTCTACCAAGACTAGTAACCTCCCAATGGGGGAAAAGGGTCTTAGCTTACAATCATGCGTGCTCGCTCGCTCTCTCAACACACACTCTAAAGTGTGGTAGATTGGTTACCCCATTCCCCTCTTAAAAAACAGATCTAGAATCAAAACTAGCCAGATAGATCTATGAGGTCTCTTGGGATTGTTCCTACGACATTAAAAACTTTCCTCCTCTCTCTCAAGCCAATTGATTAGCAGTCAAAGATAACACATTCCTCAAACCAGACATCTGATTTGCACTTTGTTGCAATTGCTATCAATACATCTGCCATATAGTGAAGAAGTAACCTTATTTTGATGGAATGCACATATATACAACAGGGGTCGACACTTCAATTACCAAAATGTGTCTCCCCAAGACGATCCATTACGTACATCTGCTGTAGAATTTGCTTTTGCTTCAAAAATAGATTCAATGTCTGTACTTGAATTTGACTTGCAGCACATATCGCATCCGAATTTGTTCAACGTTATAAACAATGTACTCATTGTATAGAAGGCCACCCTGCCAATGTAATAAGCAATGTGTTCATGATTGAGCAGCACAAAAACACCCTCAAAAGGCCAAAAAATTTCCAAACCACATACTGTGTTTCCATTCTTTTGAACCGGCTTTCCCATTGGAACTATGAGACCATCGGGAAGAACCTTGGACTCCTTCGAATCTGGCTCTGTGCCACCCACACCTTTCGTACTGCAAAAAATGGTAAAGAGCAATGTTATGGCCCTTCCATGGTGCAGGGTGACATGAAACGTTTCGTGATGTGATTTCGACTGTTTCGGGGTTTTGAGGCTTTGAAACGTTTTGTTGCAGGGCATGAAAAAAGCAAAACAAGTTCCGAGGTTTCAGAGTTTCGTACCCGTGAAACGGGTTTTTTATGTCACACAGCCATGGTCATAGGATAGTGAAGACTGTTGACATCTTCAATGGTAGAAATTTAGATTCAAGATCATGCAACCACACACACGCGCACACATTAATATGGCAACAATGCACCAAACGCATGAAAGTATGGAAAAACTATGATTGAAATTCCTAAGAAATCTGTACATTGAATATCATACCGGGTCAAAAAAACAAGCTACTTATAACAATTATACATATGTTCCTGTTCAAAATGTTGATAGCCACTGCTTTAAAATCCTTGCACATGTCAATAGCTATTGATTAGGATACCAATGTTATGGATAACATGCTAATGTTGCTCGCTGTTACCCTTCCATAGTCACGCAGGGTGACATGAAACGTTTCATGGTTTCGACTATTTCAGGGTTTTAAGGCTTTGAAACGTTTTGTTTCAAGGCATAAAAAAAGCAATACAAGTTCTGAGGTTTCAGAGTTTCATACCCATGAAACGGGTTTTGTGTCAAACTGCCATGGTCATAGGACAGTGAAGACTGTTGGCATCTTCAATGGTAGAAATTTACATTCAAGATCATGTAACCACACACACACACACATTACTACGGCAACAATGCACCAAACGCATGAAAGTATGGAAAAATTATGATTGAAATTCCTAAGAAATTCCATACATTGAATACCATACCGGGTCAACAAAACATGCTACTTATGACAATTATATAATTGCCTGTTCAAAATGTTGATAGCCACTGCTTTACAATCCTTGCACATGTCAATGGCTATTGATTCTGGTCCAATTAAAGAAAATTTCAATTTACCATATAAATTGATGCAAGGTAAGTATGTTTGTATCATATCATATGTATAGTAAATTCACCATATGCATGCAACTTGCAAAACACAAATCTCAATGGGCAAGAAACTCTGGCGAGTTAACATCGTACTAACCAGAGGCTAACGACATACTCAAGAGTCAAACACAGCTATCAACAATCATAATTCATATGCTTACCTGAGTTTCCCAGATGGAAGCTTGTCCGCATTATAGTCAGCATATTGCAGCTCCCTCATATCTCCAAGTGCTACCTAAATTGGAGACCATATGCTTTTAATAAACAGCTTGCATCAACCTATTAGCTGGCAGCTAGTATAAGCTTACTACCACCTGCCAATTGAAACTAACCTCACATAGTAGAAGCACTCCAATAGGATTGTGTGCAGAGGTGCAACAATAGTTTGCACTCTTGGAGACCATGTCAGCAAAATAGACACCTTTTCCAAACATGTAACCAGTCACAGGAGCCTCTGGGGGAGCGATTCTAAGACCTTGCATTTCCAAATTTTCCATCATTTCCAAAGGTAAGGTGGTTCAACAGCTAAAATACATCAATCTAGCAATATAAGCCTGCCTTGTGAGAGGATTCCGGTCCAATTTGTTAACCTCGACCCATGCCAAAGAAGCATCCTGTTTTGCACACCAGCAAACTGACACAAACAAAGAACAAAAGCAATTGTAATGGAAAGTATTGGTTATAAATCACATATCTATACAGTACTACGAGCTTACTTTCTTAAAACGTTCTCCTTCATCCTCTCTGCTTGCCTTGAAAACTTGCAAAATTTCAAGCCCATAGGAAGCATGTGTCTTTGCATGAGTATTCTGGAGATAGCCCTTGATCTGAAAAAAGCCTCTTAATAAACAGCTCAGCAACCAGAGAGTCAACACCTTTTAGCATAGATAAAGAGACTCAAGGAAACAAGATTCATTATTCAAACAACAGAAAGCTGGTATGCTAGAATATTCTTTACAAAAATTCGACATCTTTCAAGCCATCAAAAGAACTCGACATCTTTGAAGCCATCAAAAGGACTACACTGATTTGTGAAGTCGTCGTCCAAACTTCAGTCATGCAACAATGCAAAGAAGGCACAGAATTCTACAAGTTGATCAACTGTCCGCTAGACTAGTTATGGTTAAAAATGCACAGGTTGGGCATAAAGCTACAAAGTACCCATTCAAATTCTTCATGACTGTGCTCAAGCGGCTCAAGCTGGCATTTCAGGCGTTGATAGGAAGAATATACTGGATCCTGCAAAAGAGCCAACGAAACCAGCGGTCAGTAACTAAATTCCCTTCCACCTTACCCTATGATAACGCTTGCGTAATGGCTCATATCATTGCTCCTTTTTTGTAACACGCATGACTCATCCATATTAGCAGAAAATAAACAAACCTCTTCATCCTCATCTTGTAGCAACTTGGTAGCAAGTTGAATTTCACCAAGTGCCTCTACCTGCAACACAAAGAGCAAATAAAACATTCACCAGCTATCAAAATGCAGCCATATAAAAGGGCTTGCAGACAGTGACAGATGAATCCTGAGTAACGACTAGCTAGGTCAATCAAATGTAGGGAAGACATACCATTTCTAGCTTCCTTTTCAGCTTTGGGTTTGTATCTATGATGAAATTACCTGTTTCCACTCGTTGAAACAAGAGAACTGTTATTCAACATGCTCTGTACATGTAAATCACCTACTTTTCATCGTCATCAAGCTTACTCATTCTTTGAAATCCAAAGTCATGTGGTATCACTGTGTAGAACTCACTGCACGAGAAACCATAAAATTCAAACTTATATCCAATGGCAAGAAGAATTGTCAAGGGCTGATGAGAAAGCAATACCTGCTCAAGCGTTCTAAAGAGCCTGTGGCAGACCCTTCCAGCACCGCTGCAATTCTCTTCAAAGCTTCATAGCCCTACTTCAAATCAGAAACAAAGTCTTAATTCACAGAGGACAGAGGACCCTTCATACAAATGCAAGCACTATGACAGAGCACCTGATACATGGAACGATATAAACCTTCAAAATTGTGGTTTTACTTAATTTACCAAGTGGCATTTTGTTTGCATCATAACCTGTAGCCATGATATCGCCACAATTACTAGCTGCATGCAGATACTAACTTCACACTGAAAAAGTTCAAGTGTTACCTATTTCCATCATCTGCTGCTTCATCATGTCAACACTGCATATACAGCTAATAAATTGTGCAAGTCTACTGTCCAGTTTGCTCTCCTTTGGAGCTTTGGGAATTGAAGGCTTCTTGGCTATGTCCTGTGCAGCATATGCATCAAGATTTGAAGTATGAAGATCAGCTATTTGAAACTCTTTGTGATGATGCAACCCACTTATTTTGTTAAAAATGGCCCACCTTAGCCTTTGACTCTGAAGCTTCAGCATCATCGTTGTAATCCCTCTCAAGCCACGTATACTTATTCTTCACTGGTTCAAAATTTGCTCTCTGTGCCCAAGTATTTCTAGTTTTGTCAAGAAACTTCGCTTCAAATTCACTTATAGCTGTCTCCCTCTGGAGGACACCAAATAATTTATCTTGGCCCTTGGCTCCTACTCTTCCCCAACGATTGTAAACATAATATTGGCCCAATCCATCGTCTGATTCTGCAGAAGTGAGCCAATTAAACTTTACAAATAACTGTCACAACTGATAACAAAAGTCCAAATATGGTAACAAATATACCTAGAACTTGGATGACATAGAACTTATTATTGTTGTCCCCAACATTAGTCTGGTTCAACATCGCATCGTAGATACCTTCAACCTGAATCATACATTAGTCATAAGCCAGAGTAGTCACAATTAAACTTGGGCTGAAATTAGCAAAAAACTACTCACAGTCTCTAGCACATGAAAACGAGACTTGATATGATCCGGCAAATGATTGTCCAGAACTGCTCTTCCTTTCTTAGTCGACGTTACAATCTTCTCCTCTTTGTTGCGTTCCTTGCCTAATTAAAGATAGATTCAAAGTGTCAAGACTACAAGAACATCAGGACAGGATTACATGAAGGGGGTTTTCAGAAACATAAAGAAACATTCATTAGAGAAGTTATGCAAAGCAAAGTATTTGGCAAATGAGCAACTGCAGCGTCTGGTTAAGCAAGCAAAGCTTACTGCAATAACTACTCATCTAATTGGCACTTAACAACTCTATAGTCATTTCCGTTTGCAGGATGATGTAGAACAGGAATCCAGATCTCCCCAGTACCAGATAATATTGCCAAGAAAAGATCAGAATGAGAAGCATTGAAGACTTTTCTGCAGAGATTTGAAGTTGGGAAGATGTCACAAAGCCTATGGAGCCAATTATAAGAGTTAAGCCAGATAAATTTATTCAAGTACGCATAATATCATTCCAAGTTCATGGATTTGTGGGAGTGATAGGCTGCATTGCTAATAGATGGGGAAGGAGCAACATACTTCTTGAAGAAGGATTATTTGTTGTTGGTTTATGCCCGGCTCTCAAAGAGACGTGATAATCCCTGTCAGCTATTTCCTGCTCTTCTTCTTCCTCGTCAGTGTCACAAACCGGTGACGTGGCGTAGCCTTTTGGGGCAGGAGAAACACACACTGTGGCTGCTGGCTGAAATGCTGACATGGCAGTGACGTGGCAGACATTCCCGGAAATCCGCTGTTAGGGCTGACGTGGCAGCAGTGTACGGACACCTGGTTAACGTGGCGCTGATCTGCTGATGTGGCTGAGTGTACAGACGCCCGCTTTTTCCGCTGACTGTACGGCAGTTCTACGCAAAAGCAGGGCAGAATTCACGAAGCTGAAAATTGGCAGTTTTTATGCTTTTGGGGCTACTTGCTTTATTTTTAAAGCTTTTAAAAATTGACTGCTTTTGGGGCTCTGCTTTTGGCATCCCTTGTAATGAATAAATAAGTGGGCAGGGCTCCCACTCTGCAGAGCATCTAGACGTAGAGTCTGAGAGTGAGACCCTCCCCCACTCCCTTGTACTTTGAGCACAGATTTAATACAAAAAGAAATACCGAAAGGGGCGCCAGTCTTTGGGGCCAATACCTCTTGGCACGGAACTCTGCGGGGCCGGTGTCGAATCTAATTGTGAACTATGAATTCTTGTCGTGTTGCAATAGATTCTTGACTTGGAGTGTCCAAGTGTGTTACAGTGGTGTCAAAGCGCGGCCGATTTCTCTTCTACCGGGAAATCCGATCCTTTTTACGCGGTACTTATGGATTCAAGCAAAGGACATTCGACTTCCTCTGCATCTAGAGACGCAAGAAGAGATCACGAAGAAGATTCACGCGAGAAGTACGGCCCGCCTCGGCCCACTCAGGCGGAGCTTGAAGAGATGGTGTAACAGACTTGGACACTCCAAGTCAAGAATCAACCGCGACAGCACCAAATAACCACTTCAAAACAATTCACAGATCACAATAGATTTGCACTGGCCCGGCGGAGTTCCGTGCCTAGAGATATTGGCCCCAAAGACTGGCGCCCCTTTCGGTATTTCTTTTTATATTAATCAATCATCAAAGTACAAAAGAACGGTTAGGGTTTCACTCCCAGACTCTGCGTCCAGATGCCCTGAGAAGTGAGGCCCTCACCACTAATTTAAAGGTTACAAGGGATGCCCAAAAGCAGAGCCCCAAAAGCTTCAAATCAAAAGCAATTGCTCTCTCTCTCTCACAGAGAGTCAAAACATGAAAGCAAAAGCATTCTCTCTCTCTTTCTCATTTAAGTAGAGAAAAAGCGAAATTTGCGTCGCTCATCATTTTCCAAAAAAAAATTTAAAAAATTAAATAATCCACCTTCGTGATTTCCAGAAATTAGGGTTCATGGCAAAAATTAGGGTTTGCAAGAATTTTAGGGTTTCTGCTATCCGCCACGTCATCACTTTGTGACATACCCCCCTCTTGAAAGCATTGTAATCGACCGCGATTACGCCTTCAAAACCGACAAAAGCCATAAACCGTCTTAGCAGACACTGACTGTTAGTACCTACGTACTAGGAACACACATCTAGCACATGTACAAAATCGACAGTCACATCACATGACATTCAACATTCATTCGGATCTTAGACCATGATTTATCGGCAATGTAGCTAGCAATCACATCTAGGTCCAATCGGGACCTCATCGATGTCCGATTGACTAACCCCTATTGCAACCATGTCTATTCGAGATCAATCAAACCAAAATGCTGCAGTCATTTCGGCTATCAGTTCCTGCACTCACAAGAAGTCAAGAACAAATCAGTATCATAATCAGCAATTCCATTTCATAAAGTCATCCAGCAGAATACTGTCAGCTCTCAGTATCCCTGAAGCTCAAAGAGACATCAGTGACTTTAGTATCAAAATCGAGGCATCTGTTGACAAAGGAGTGGAGTGACTCCCCTCTTGTGCATCCCACTGCACCAGATCTCCGGCCAAGCTGAATTCTGGGTTCCGTTTGGAGTAGACTATGCTAAACCAAAACATCGAGGTAAAGTTTCACAATCCGAGGAGTATCTGCTAGGTCCTCCTCCTCCATCCACTTCGCATCAAATGCAGGAAAGTTCTTGAACTTAACCAAGAACCGCCTTCGGACTTTACCTTTCTTCGTATCATTATGTGCCAAAATCTGTTCAGGAACAAGGATCTCCTCGTTTTCTTCCACTTTGGGTTGCTCATCAGGCTACCCATCATCAGGCACATCACCCTTAACAGGTTTCAAGAGACTCACATGCAATGCATTGTGAATCCTCCAAGTATCTGGCAGTTTCAATCGGAAGGAGACATCATTTATCTTGTCAGTAATCTGGAAAGGTCCGTAGTATCACATACTAAGCTTTGGAAAAAGCCTCTCCTTTCCCTTTTTCTTTCTTAGGCATGCCTTCTCAAAAGTAAGAGCACCCAATCATCCTCCTTCAGTTTCCAGTCGCGACGATGGCGATCCGCTGCCTTTTTCTGTCGTTCTTGAGACTCCTGCAAAGTCTCGCGAACCTTGGCAAAAGCCGTATCCAAGTCTCGCGAATATTCATCCGCTTCAAATATCTAATCTTTCGTGCTCAGGAAGGATGGAACCTTCGCAGCACTTTCAACAATCTCACATGGCGTCTTCCCCGTCGAAGAGTGTATCGTGTTATTGTAGGCAAATTCCACCAAAGGTAAGTTCTTTTCCCATTTGAGTCTTCTGATCCGAGATACAAGACTTCAATAAATCTAAAATCACTTAATTGGCAATCTCAAATTGCCCGTCAGTCTGCAAGTGGAACGATGACGAGAACTGCAACCGCGTGCCAATGTTCTCCGAAATTGCCTTCCAAAACAAACTCATAAATCTGGGGTCTCTGTCAGAGACAATCGTCTCAGGCGTGCCATGTAATCGGAAAATCATTGTGATCATTCTGTATTCTCGGGAGATCAAAAAAAATGAAATCCATTTCAATATTTTCCTAGGGGCGGGTGGGTATGGGTAAAGGCTGTAACAATCCCTGTGCCTTATGCCTGTCAAACTTGACCTTCTGGCATACCAAGCAACTGCGCACAAACTCTTCCACATCCTTCTTCAGTGTCCGCCAAAAGAAATCTCTCTACCCCTTTCATGGTGATAGCAATGCCCAGGTGACCCGTAAAAGGTGGACAGTGGCAATCAGTCATAACCTTTTCCCTCAACGGCTGTGTAACCCTTCATTTATCAAAGTCGCTTTCTCGGCCCGGTAGTCAACCACGGCGTAGTTCTTGTGGTACCAAGGGATCCCGAGTAGAACGTCACTCACGTGCCCTGAACACCCCTGTCATTGCAAACGAAGTTTGCCAATGCTCGGTGTAATGGCAACATCCCATCCGGGTGCCAGTCGAACTACCTCCGCCAGTGGCGTCAGTCTGTCGGGCGCAGTTCCAAATCGAGCCGCCAATTCCAAGTGAAAAGAAGTTGGCCTTGGCTCCTTCAAAAGAGCTTCTTGATCCTTCACTTTGCCCCAAAAAAAAAACGGCAAAGTTTGTACTTTCATTCATTTGATTCGGTGCAAGTCCCACGCCATGTGGTACCAGTTCTGCTTTTCTATCTGCCTTTTCTGCCACATTCCTCAGCTGCTCTCGAACTCTCAGACCTGTCGTCGTCTTTATCATTCTGTTCTTTCTGTGCCTTATCAGGGCACTTTGCGGATATATGTCCATGTTTCCCGCATCCAAAGCACTTCCCCTCTCTGATGAAGCGAGCTCTCTCCTCAGGAGTAAGCTTGGGTCGTGCATCCTTTTTTTTCTCTGGGTTGCTCTTTTTCATTCTACTTTCATTCCCAGAAGTCTGTTCGGCTCATTGTGTCATGGCCTCATCTGTGGGGTAGGTCAGACTGCCAGAGTGAATGGCAAAGCCCCGCTTCGCATGACTCATCAACTCCTGAATAGAAGCTGACTTCTGTTCCAAGTAGTGATCTCGGATCTCTGTAGGTAGACCCAAGGTAAACCGCTCAATCTGTTCTCTGAACGAGATCTTCTTGAATGAAGAGGCGGGTAGAAAAGAGTTCCAGAATCTTTCACAATAAGCATTGATTGTATCTTTCTTGGTCATCCGAAGATGGTTCCAAGCAGCTCGTACACCTCGTTCATATTCTTGCGTCAACCAAGAAGAAATAAAAAGCTTCTTAAATTTCAGCCATTTAACTGGCGCAGTCTTGTTTAAAAGAAGCGTGGACAACCAAGTACGAGCATTCCTCTTAAAGTAAGAGGCAGCTCTCTGAATCTTGGAGTGCTCTGAATAGCGTCCTCCCAAGAAAGCGATGTCAAACTGCTGAAAAAAGACACAGCCTTCGAAGCATCGGAGTATATTGAAAAAGTATCAAACTTGATCGAGTGGCCACCTTCCTTAAACTCTCGGACTTTCTTGCTTTTATCTTCGAGAAAGTCATACTGGTTGGCTTTGTAAAAATTCTTCTTGTTCGCATAAAACTTTCCGTCATCGGAATCTCAGCTGTCTGTAGACGAGTCCTCAGTAGAACTGTCAGTCTCTGGGCGAGATGTAGCCTTCTTCTTGCCCTTTCCGAAGATTTGTTTCTTGCTTCGCTTTTTACCTTTTCTGTCTTCTTCGCTCGAATCTGAAGAGCTAGAAGAACTGTCAGAAGAAGAAGAAGAAGAACTGGGTACTCCTTCAAATCGAACACGCTTCTTCCGTTTCTTTGCCTTGTCAAATGTCAACCGACGACCCAAATATCCCGAGAAGTCAGTGCTTTTCTTCTGCTTTTTGCCGTGCTTTTTGTCTTTCTTTTGCACGTCGAAAAGCTGAGCAATCCGTGCATCAACCACGTTCTCCAGTTCTTGCTCCGTATATTTTCTTGGAGGCAGAAGGTTTCTTGAGAGCGGGTTTCGGGAGTGGTGTTGTGGTTCTCTGCCACTCCATCTGTACCTCTTCCAAAGAGGTCTGGCTCATATATTTTGCCATCTTCGGATCCTTGGCAAAATTGAGCATCATCTTTGTTGCATCGCCAATCAACTGGCGACGCTCTATCTCTCGCCGCTCCGCCTAAGTAGGCCAAGGCGGGCCATACTCTCTGCTTGAATCTTCGTTGTGATCCCAGCTCGCATCTCCAGATGCAGAAGGAGTCGACTGATGATTACCTGAAGCCATAGGTGCCGCGGGAAAAAAATTCGGGGATCGGATTTCCCGTAGAAGAGAAATCGGCCGTGCTCTGATACCACTGTAACAGCCTTGGACACTCCAAGTCAAGAATCAACCGCGACAGCACCAAATAACCACTTCAAAACAATTCACTGATCACAATAGATTTGCACTAGCCCGGCGGAGTTCCGTGCCTAGAGATATTGGCCCCAAAGACTGGCGCCCCTTTCGGTATTTCTTTTTATATTAATCAATCATCAAAGTACAAAAGAACGGTTAGGGTTTCCCTCTCAGACTCTGCGTCCAGATGCCCTGAGAAGTGAGGCCCTCACCACTAATTTAAAGGTTACAAGGGATGCCCAAAAGCAGAGCCCCAAAAGCTTCAAATCAAAAGCAATTGCTCTCTCTCTCTCACAGAGAGTCAAAACATGAAAGCAAAAGCATTCTCTCTCTCTTTCTCATTTAAGTAGAGAAAAAGCGAAATTTGCGTCGCTCATCATTTTCCAAAAAAAAAATTTAAAAATTAAATAATCCACCTCCGTGATTTCCGGAAATTAGGGTTTCTGCTGTCCGCCACGTCATCACTTTGTGACAGATGGAACATCGGAGATTGGTCGATGATGCGACAAAGTTGATTATAAATTTTGTGAAGGACCCTAAACTTGCAAAATTTTTCACCCAGACCTCTTTCGACGAGGTGCACTCATAGTGGCGGCAAACCATAGAGCCACCCCTCAAACCGGCACTCAAGAAACCTCCTACTCCAAGGATGTTTACAGAGCAAGAATTAGAAGAGGTGGTTAATGCACGGATTAGCCAGCTTTTTGACGCACATAACAAAGCCAAAAAGCACGACAAAAGCAAAAGAAAGGCACTGACTACCTCGGTTATTTGGGTCGTCAATCTACTTTTGCCTCGACAAGAAAGCAGAAGAAGCGTGTGCGATTTGAAGGAGTACCCAGTTCTTCTTCTTCTTCTTCTTTTGAAAGTTCTTCTAGCTCTTCTGACTCGAGCGAAGAAGACAGAAAAGGGAAAAAGCAAAGCAAAAAGCACAACTTCGGAAAGGGCAAGAAAAAGGCAAAGAAGTCTAAATCTCGCCCAATTTCGGACAGTTCTACAGAGGACTCGTCTTCGAATACTTCAAACTCCGATGACAGCAGATTTTATGCAAGGAAGAAGAATTTTTATAAAGCCAACCAGTATGACTTTCTGGAAGATAAAAGCAAGAAAGTCCGAGAATTTAAGGAAGGTGGACAATCAATTACATTTGACACGTTTTCTGGATTTCGAGATGCTTCGAAGGCTTTGACCTTGATACAGTAGTTTGACATAGCTTTCTCTAGAGGACATTACTCAGAGCACTCCAAGATTCGGAGGGCTACCTCTTACTTCAAGGGAAATGCTCGAACTTGGTGGTCCACTCTTCTATTGAACAAGTAACCGCCACTTAAATGGCTGAAATTTAAAAGGCTTTTTATTTCTTCATGGCTGACTCGGGAGTACGAGCGCGACATACGAACTGCTTGGAACTATCTTCGAATGACCAAGAAAGATACATTGGACGCATATTGCAAGAGATTCTGGAACTCTTTTCTACCAGCTTCTTCATTTAAGAAGATCTCGTTCAAAGAACAGACTTCCTACAAAGATCCGAGATCACTGCTTAGAGCAAAAGTCAGATTCCATTCAGGAACTGATGAGCCATGCGAAACGGGGTTTTGCCATTGATTCAGGCAATTTGACTTATGTAACAAACTGCTTACGTGTAAAAGCCTAAAGAATGGAGCCAACTTACAGATGAAAACAGAGGGGCCTAAACCCTAAGCAAAACAAGTAACAGAAGAAGTCCTCCCAACTTATGGGGACCCCGTCCGATGGGGCCCCAAGTGACATAAAGGATTAAAATAAAGCAGGACCCACACACGCGCAAAAACTGATGACGTGGCAGATTTCCAAAAAATGCCTTGGGATGATGACGTGGCAGGCTGTACGGATTTCCGCGTTTTGCGTTGGCTGATGACGTGGTAGCTGTACGGATTTTCGTGATTTACGTTGGCAGCTTTTTGGCTTTGCTTTTGGACCAGATGCTTTTGAGTTTGAAGGCTTTTCACTGTAAACTGCTTTTGGGGCCTAGGGCCTTTAAAATATGAGGTTAGGGCTCATTCTCTGGCATGCTTCCTGGAGAAGGTGCAGAGTCTAGAGTTCCGGCTTGTACTGTATTGATGCAATATAAAGAAATACCGAAAGGGGCGCCAAGGTTTGGGGCCAATACTCTCTGGGGTGGTATTCCGCCACTCCTTGTCTCTCTCTCTCTCTCTCTCTCTCTCTCTCTCTCTCTCTCTCTCTCTCTCTCTCTCTCTCTCTCTCAGGAGAGGGGATCTAGCCCAGATGCCGTCGGGATGGGCGTCCAGTGTCCAGGCGGACATAGTGTGAACACGGCCAGTCTGGCCGGCCATTATTATAAAAGGGAGGCCAAGGCCTCATTTTCAGCTATCGACCCCACAGGTAGAGTGCCAGTGATTAGCCCGAGAGGCTAGGAGTGCGCGAGGTCACCTCGAGGAGGTGAGCCGGGTGGTATGGGACGCTCGGTCTTACAGGTGCACACCTATGTCCTCGGACGTTGGCCCCAGCACGAGGAGCTGCCGGATGGTGGCTATGGTCGGGTGGTTCGTCCGATGCGCATCTGTAGGCGGTCTGTGTGGCCAGGAGATCCTATCTCCTCGTTCGTTTCATGGTATCAGAGCCGGCTTGGCTGCACGAAGGACCGAGTGCACACTTACAGACTGGTTCGAGTCGGAAAATCATTGTTTTATGTCATTTTTGATGAATTAACTGTTTAACTAATATACATAGATGGGATCTACAGACGCTTGTGTACAGAAGAGCCAGGGCGACCTTTGGAGGAGCTTACTACTATACTGACGCAGACGTTACATGATGCAGCAGCAGAGGCATACCCACACACACAGCCTGAGCAGAGACGTCGTTCTGGGAGCATGCCCCAAAACAGCTGGTATGATGAGGAATGCCGAGAGACCAAAGCTAGACTTCAGAGGGAGGTGCTTTTGGGGGACATCACTCACAGACAGTCACAAATTGACTTCCGACGACTAGTTCGGCGGAAGAAGAGGGCATTTTTGGCTCGCCTAGAGCAGGATCTATACCAGCTATTCTTGAGTCAGGACTCACGTGAGGCATGGCGGCTCTTTCATGAGCACTCCCCTCCCCCTGCCATTACCTCCACAGAGGCTTGGGGCCAATACGCGTCATCTCTGTACACAGTTCCTGGACAACCGCCCCTTCCCGACCCCCCGATCCATGCCCCCACACATGTGCTTTTTTCATCGTTGAGATGGTAAGGAAGGCCATTGACAGGATGAGGACTGGGAGAGCATATGATCATGATGGTTTAGTGGCTGAGCACTTCATGCATGCCAGAGATCTACTAGCAGAGCTCCTAGCAGTTATGTTTAACCATGCCATGTGTGAGGGCTTGCCTGATACTTGGAGCCTATCTACTATTGTACCTATCTTCAAGTCAGGAGACCCTATGGAACCTTGGAATTATCGCACTATCATGATCGGACACACATTGGCACGGTTGTACGCATCCATTCTTGAGCAGCAGCTGTGTAGATGGGCAAAGAGGGAAGGGATTCGCGCAGCCGGGCAGGTAGGATTCAGGAGAGGTTTTTCTACTCTTGACCATATCTTGACACTCAGAGCCATCATTGAGGAGGGCAGATCACATGGGAGACGGATCTATTGCAGCTTTGTGGACTTCCGCAAAGCATTTGACACCGTACCCAGAGCTAGATTGATGCGCAGATTACAGGAGATGGGAGTACCCACAGAGCTCATTTGGGGGATCATGGCACTGTACAGGTCAGTAGTGGGGCATGTACGCACCTCAGAGGGCCTATCTACAGCAGTTCACTCCACTATTGGGGTGAAGCATGGTTGCCCGCTCTCTCCTACTCTATTTGGTATGTATGTGGATGAGGTTTCTGACTACATTGAGAGTGATGGGTGATAGAGGTGCACAACTGGCAGGAACATGGATCCCACTATTGTTATATGCTGATGATATTGTGTTGATCTCCGACTCTCCAGAGGGGATGCAACGTCACTTGGATGCTTTGCATAGCTTTGCCCATGAAAGTGGTTTGTCTGTCAACCTTGGTAAAACCAAGGTCATGGTATTTAATAGTAAATACGACTCCACAGTGGATCAGGAGGTCAGCGCCCGCATTCACATACAGCCAGGAGACGGTGGAGTATACAGATGCTTACACCTACCTTGGAGTTGTTTTTAGTGGACCAGCATTTTCATTGAGAAGAGCAGCAGAGACTAGATTGACAAGAGATCATGCAGCATTAGGTAGATTGGAGAGGATGTGTTCACATGTTCAGTTTCAGGAGCCTCGGACGAAGCTTTGGCTCTTTGACACCCTGGTGGCTTCTGCATTGCTCTATGGAGCTGAGATTTGGGGACCTTCATTGGACCATCATGGGAGGACAGGTCGCACTGATGGATGGGGGGACATGGAGAAGTGCCATTATACGAGCAGAGCTAGCTGCCCCCCCACTAGTGGTTGAGGCGCTCACCAGATCCGTCTCCTTCATACACCGCATCTGGGAACTTCCCAGAAATAGATATGCCCGCCTTGCACTTGAGTCCTCTCGACAACTTCCCAAAAATAGATATGCCCGCCTTGCACTTGAGTCCTCTCGACAGTTAGCCATGCAGGGAGATAGAGCATGCTGGTATGGGGAGATGACATCATGGTTTCAAGCACATGGGTTCAGCATAGACAGACTGCCACCCTTCCAGTACTCACTGGATGCACCCTCTCTGACTCTCACACTGTCCGAGATTACCAAGCTCATCCGCCAAGACCTGACTCGGCTAGACATCAGGAGGACATTGTAACAAACTTGGACACTCCAAGTCAAGAATCAACCGCGACAGCACCAAATAACCACTTCAAAACAATTCACAGATCACAATAGATTTGCACTGGCCCGGCGGAGTTCCGTGCCTAGAGATATTGGCCCCAAAGACTGGCGCCCCTTTCGGTATTTCTTTTTGTATTAATCAATCATCAAAGTACAAGAGAGCGGTTAGGGTTTCACTCTCAGACTCTGCATCCAGATGCTTTGAGAAGTGAGGCCCTCACCACTAATTTAAAGGTTACAAGGGATGCCCAAAAGCAGAGCCCCAAAAGCTTTTAAAATCAAAAGCATCAGTTCTCTCTCTCTCTTAGAGAGTCTTTTCTCTTTTTTTTTAATAAAAAAAAGCAAAAGCAAAATTCGCGTCGCTCATCATTTTCCAAAAAAAAAAATAATTTTATTTTTTTTTTTAATAATCCGCCTCCGCGATTTCCGGAATTTAGGGTTTTTGGCAAAAATTAGGGTTTGCAGGAATTTTAGGGTTTCTGGCAGAAATTAGGGTTTCTACTGTCCGCCACGTCATCACTTTGTGACATACCCCCCTCTTGAAAGCATTGTAATCGACCGCGATTACGCCTGCAAAACCGACAAAAGCCATAAACCGTCTTAGCAGACACTGACTGTTAGTACCTACGTACTAGGAACACACATCTAGCACATGTACAAAATCGACAGTCACATCACACGACATCACAGGACATCACCAGACATCACAGGACATCACATGACATTCAACATTCATTCGGATCTTAGACCATGATTTATCGGCAATGTAGCTAGCAATCACATCTAGGTCCAATCGGGACCTCATCGATGTCCGATTGACTAACCCCTATTGCAACCATGTCTATTCGAGATCAATCAGACCAAAATGCTGCAGTCATTTCGTCTATCAGTTCCTGTACTCACAAGAAGTCAAGAACAAATCAGTATCATAATCAGCAATTCCATTTCATAAAGTCATCCAGCAGAATACTGTCAGCTCTCGGTATCCCTGAAGCTCAAAGAGACATCAGTGACTTTAGTATCAAAATCGAGGCATCTGTTGACAAAGGAGTGGAGCGACTCCCCTCTTGTGCATCCCATTGCACCAGATCTTCGGCCAAGCTGAGTTTCTGGGTTCCGTTTGGAGTAGACTATGCTAAACCAAAACATCGAGGTAAAGTTTCACAATCCGAGGAGTATCTGCTAGGTCCTCCTCCTCCATCCACTTCGCATCAAATGCAGGAAAGTTCTTGAACTTAACCAAGAACCGCCTTCGGACTTTACCTTTCTTCGTATCATTATGTGCCAAAATCTGTTCAGGAACAAGGATCTCCTCGTTTTCTTCCACTTCGGGTTGCTCATCAGGCTCCCCATCATCAGGCACATCACCCTTAACAGGGTTCAAGAGACTCACATGCAATGCATTATGAATCCTCCAAGTATCTGGCAGGTCCAATCGGAAGGAGACATCATTTATCTTGTCAGTAATCTGGAAAGGTCCGTAGTATCACATACTAAGCTTTGGAAAAAGCCTCTCCTTTCCCTTTTTTTTTTCTTAGGCGTGCCTTCTCAAAAGTAAGAGCACCCAATCATCCTCCTTCAGTTTCCAGTCGCGACGATGGCGATCCGCTGCCTTTTTCTGTCGTTCTTGAGACTTCTGTAAAGTCTCGTGAACCTTGGCAAAAGCCGTATCCAAATCTCGCGAATATTCATCCGCTTCAAATTTCTAATCTTTCGTGCTCAGGAAGGATGGAACCTTCGCAGCAGTTTCAACAATCTCTCATGGCGTCTTCCCCGTCGAAGAGTGTATCGTGTTATTGTAGGCAAATTCCACCAAAGGTAAGTTCTTTTCCCATTGAGTCTTCTGATGCGAGATACAAGACTTCAATAAATCTAAAATCACTGAATTGGCAATCTCAAATTGCCCGTCAGTCTGCAAGTGGAACGATGACGAGAACTGTAACCGCGTGCCAATGTTCTCCCAAATTGCCTTCCAAAACAAACTCGTAAATCTGGGGTCTCTGTCGGAGACAATTGTCTCAGGCATGCCATGTAATCTGAAAATCTGGGCCACAAACAGTCTCGCTAAGTGATCCGGCTTGACTGTTTTCTTCACTGGAATGAAATGAGCCTGTTTGCTAAATCTGTCAATAACAGTCCAGATACCATCGTGACCACTCTTGTGTTCTCGGGAGATCAAAAATGAAATCCATCGCTATACTTTCCCAGGGGCGGGTGGGTATGGGTAAAGGCTGTAACAATCCCTGTGCCTTATGCCTGTCAAACGTGACCTTCTAGCATACCAAGCAACTGCGCACAAACTCTTCCACATCCTTCTTCAGTCTCCGCCAAAAGAAATCTCTCTCTACCCCTTTCATGGTGGTAGCAATGCTGCAGTGACCCATAAAAGGTGGACAGTGGCAATCAGTCATAACCTTTTCCCTCAACGGCTGTGTAACGCACAACATAGTCTTTTTCATCAAGTAGCCTTCCCGAAGGGAGTATCCAGCTACTGTCTCCCCATCCCGTATCCGTGTGAAAATATCTGCAAAATCTGTATCTGTGGCACACTGATCGACCATATCCTCGAAGCTCCTATGATGTATCGCGGAAATAGCCAGAACCAACGGTTTCCGAGACAAAGCATCTGCCACCACATTCTTCTGTCCTTGCACATGGACAATCTGGAAGTGAAACTGTGACAAGATGTTCGCCCACCGCATCTGCTTTTCCGAAAGCTGCTTCTGTGACAAGAAGTAGCGCAAACTCTGATGGTCTGTAAAGACAATAAAATCCGCTCCGAGTAGGTAATGCCGCCACTGAGTAAGAGCGTGGATAACCGCCAAAAGCTCTTTCCCATAAATCTGTGCTGTCATCTCCGGCCTAGAGAACAAACGGCTCTCGTAAGCTATGACATGGCCTTCTTGCATCAAGACCGCACCCAGACTACGACCACAAGCATCACAATATACTTCGAATGACTTCTGCAAGTCCGGCAAAGTCAAAATAGGTCCCGTAGTCAATTTCTCTTTCAATGTCTGAAAGGCAGTCACCTCTGTGGGTCCCCAAGAAAAAGGTACTCCTTTCTGTGTCAAGATATGCAAAGGGGAAGCAACCTCTGCAAACTTTCGTATGAACCGCCTGTAGTATGAACATAGTCCCAAGAAGCTTCTAACTTCATGGACATTCCTCAAATCGGGCCAATCACGGATAGTCTCTATCTTGGCCGGGTCCATTTGCACTCCTGTTGTGTTGCTGACACAATGTGTCCCAAAAAGTGTATCCATGGTAGGAAAAAATTCACTTTTCTTTGCATTAATCACTAGCGTGTGATCTCGTAATGCCTAAAAGACTTGAAGCAGATGATCTCTGTGTTCTGCCTCATTCTTCTAGAAAACAATGATGTCGTCAAAGAAAGTGCCAACAAATAGCCTGTACTCTCGAAAAATCCTGTCCATCATCCGGTTAAATGTCGCAGGAGCATTGGTTAAGCCAAAAGGCATCACCAAAAACTCAAATAACCCAAAAGTCGTCCGAAAAGCTGTCTTGTAGACATCTCCTGGCGCTATCCTGATCTGATGATATCCACTCTTCAAGTCAATCCTGCTAAAGCACGAGGATCCCTGTAACCTGTCGAGTATATCATCGATCCTAGGAATCGGAAATCTGTTCTTGATGGTGATTTCGTTGAGAGTGCTATAATCGATGCACATTCTCCAAGATCTGTCTTTCTTCAAAATCAACAACACTGGAGAGCAATACGGTGAAGTACTAAGCTGGACAAGACCCTTTTCCAAGAGGTCTTTCACTGAGTTCATAATCTTTTCATTCTGTACTCGGCTCACACAATAAGGTGGCCGATTCGGTGGTGTGCTTCCAGATATCAGATCAATGGTATGATCTTTAGGCCCTCTCAAAAGCAATCGGCATGAGCGTGGAGAAAAAAATCTTGGCGTTCTTTTCTTCAGGTCAAAACATATTCAACTTTTATCCATGGTTCAGTTCTCCCAAAAGAATGAGTAAGAAAACTGAAGTTCATCAAGTACAATCTCTAAGCCCTTCATTTATCAAAGTCGCTTTCTCGGCCCGGTAGTCAACCACGGCGTAGTTCTTGTGGTACCAAGGGATCCCGAGTAGAACGTCACTCACGTGCCCTGAACACCCCTGTCATTGCAAACGAAGTTTGCCAATGCTCGGTGTAATGGCAACATCCCATCCGGGTGCCAGTCGAACTACCTCCGCCAGTGGCGTCAGTCTGTCGGGCGCAGTTCCAAATCGAGCCGCCAATTCCAAGTGAAAAGAAGTTGGCCTTGGCTCCTTCAAAAGAGCTTCTTGATCCTTCACTTTGCCCCAAAAAAAAAACGGCAAAGTTTGTACTTTCATTCATTTGATTCGGTGCAAGTCCCACGCCATGTGGTACCAGTTCTGCTTTTCTATCTGCCTTTTCTGCCACATTCCTCAGCTGCTCTCGAACTCTCAGACCTGTCGTCGTCTTTATCATTCTGTTCTTTCTGTGCCTTATCAGGGCACTTTGCGGATATATGTCCATGTTTCCCGCATCCAAAGCACTTCCCCTCTCTGATGAAGCGAGCTCTCTCCTCAGGAGTAAGCTTGGGTCGTGCATCCTTTTTTTTTCTCTGGGTTGCTCTTTTTCATTCTACTTTCATTCCCAGAAGTCTGTTTGGCTCGTTGTGTCATGGCCTCATCTGTGGGGTAGGTCAGACTGCCAGAGTGAATGGCAAAGCCCCGCTTCGCATGACTCATCAACTCCTGAATAGAAGCTGACTTCTGTTCCAAGCAGTGATCTCGGATCTCTGTAGGTAGACCCAAGGTAAACCGCTCAATTTGTTCTCTGAACGAGATCTTCTTGAATGAAGAGGCGGGTAGAAAAGAGCTCCAGAATCTTTCACAATAAGAATTCACTGTATCGCTCTTGGTCATCCGGAGATGGTTCCAAGCAGCTCGTATATCTCGCTCAAACTCTTGAGTCAACCAAGAAGAAATAAAAAGCCTCTTGAATTTCAGCCATGTAACTGGCACAGTCTTGCTTAATAGAAGCGTGGACCACCAAGTACGAGCATTCCCCTCAGAGTAAGAGGCAGCTCTCCGAATCTTGGAGTGCTCTGAATAGCGTCCTCCCACGAAAGCGATGTCAAACTGCTGTATAAGAGACAAAGCCTTCGAAGCATCTGAGTATCCTGAAAAGTATCAAACTTGATCGAGTGGCCACCTTCCTTAAACTCTCGGACTTTCTTGCTGTTATCTTCGAGAAAGTCATACTGGTTGGCTTTGTAAAAATTCTTCTTGTTCGCATAAAACTTTCCGTCATCGGAATCTGAGCTGTCTATAGACGAGTCCTCAGTAGAACTGTCAGTCTCTGGGCGAGATGTAGCCTTCTTTGCCTTTTTCTTGCCCGTTCCGAAGCTTTGTGTCTTGCTTCGCTTTTTGCTTTTTTTCTGTCTTCTTCGCTCTAATCCGAGGAGCTAGAAGAACTGTCAGAAGAAGAAGAAGAAGAACTGGGTACTCCTTCAAATCGAACACGCTTCTTCCGTTTCTTTGCTTTGTCGAATGTCGACTGACGACCCAAATATCCCGGGAAGTCAGTGCCTTTCTTCTGCTTTTTGCCGTGCTTTTTGGCTTTCGTTTGCGCGTCAAAAAGCTGAGCAATCCGTGCATCAACCACGTTCTCCAGTTCCTTCTCCGTATATTTCTTGGAGGCAGAAGGTTTCTTGAGAGCGGGTTTCGGGAGTGGTGTTGTGGTTCTCTGCCACTCTGTCTGTACCTCTTCCAAAGAGGTCTGATTCATATATTTTGCCATCTTCGGGTCCTTGGCAAAATTGAGCATCATCTTTGTTGCATCACCAATCAATTGACGACGCTCCATCTCTCTTTGCTCCGCCTGAGTAGGCCGAGGCGGGCCATACTCTCTGCCTGAATCTTCGTTGTGATCCCAGCCCGCATCTCCAGATGCAGAGGGAGTCGACTGATCATTGCCTGAAGCCATAGGTGCCGCGGAAAAAAAAAAAAATCGGGGATCGGATTTCCCGTAGAAGAGAAATCGGCCGTGCTCTGATACCACTGTAACAAACTTGGACACTCCAAGTCAAGAATCAACCGCGACAGCACCAAATAACCACTTCAAAACAATTCACAGATCACAATAGATTTGCACTGGCCCGGCGGAGTTCCGTGCCTAGAGATATTGGCCCCAAAGACTGGCGCCCCTTTCGGTATTTCTTTTTGTATTTATCAATCATCAAAGTACAAGAGAGCGGTTAGGGTTTCACTCTCAGACTCTGCATCCAGATGCTCTGAGAAGTGAGGCCCTCACCACTAATTTAAAGGTTACAAGGGATGCCCAAAAGCAGAGCCCCAAAAGCTTTTAAAATCAAAAGCATCAGTTCTCTCTCTCTCTTAGAGAGTCTTTTCTCTTTTTTTTTAATAAAAAAAAGCAAAAGCAAAATTCGCGTCGCTCATCATTTTCCAAAAAAAAAAAAAAAAATTTTATTTTATTTTTTTTAATAATCCGCCTCCGCGATTTCCGGAATTTAGGGTTTTTGGCAAAAATTAGGGTTTGCAGGAATTTTAGGGTTTCTGGCAGAAATTAGGGTTTCTGCTGTCTGCCACGTCATCACTTTGTGACAGACATGGATACAGCCAACACAGGAGCTGGGCACGAAGATGGCTTTCTACAGAGAGCATCTTCTCCAGCTTACGGAGGACGGTTTTGTGACGAGACCTAGATACATGGACACCCACTTGTCTCATGGGATACGATGTGCTATTGGCCAGATACGCACATCTTCACACCAGCTACGGATCGAGACTGGGAGATACAGCAGAGTACCAACAGAGGCCAGGACATGTCTCCTATGTGACCTGGAGCCTGAGACAGAGTTGCACTACACATGCCACTGCCCTGTCTACTACGAGATACGCGGCCGGTTCCACTGCTTGTTCAGAGAGGGCTTCGGACCACTCTCCAGAGTCATGCGGTACGAGGATTAGAGATGCTTGGGTTTGTTTTTGCTCGAGCTGCGCACACACAGAGAGAGCCTGATGAGAGGAGAGGCTAGCCTGTCTCACAGACAGATCACAGACTTCTTTAGAGCAGACACTGGACACCCGGAGGAGTTACTACCACAGCAGAGGTCGCCGCCTCACGCCAAAGGCACACTGATCGACCGGGCAACCAAGCTGGGGAGATCCAGACACCCGCGACTACAGAGGACTACACGGCACCGACGGAGGCTGCATAAGAGGATTCGGATCACTTTGGCCCGACATGCACGACACCCGGTCAGACTACTGACCATGGAGGAGATTGATGAGATCCGCCAGCGACCAATGCTGGATCTCTTGTGATTTTAGCTATCCCAGCTAGCTGATTAGTTCACACCTTGGAGTTTAGGACTCCATAGTAGTCATTTAGTCATTTTGTCATATTGTCATTTTCATTTCATTTTGTTACTTTTGTTACTCGGACTTTGTATCAGATCCACCACATTGTAACTCTTAGGTCTCATAGGTCACTTTGGCCTTTTGAAGACGTTAATATAACATTTCTCTCTCTCTCTCCTCATCATCCCTGGAGCTTATGTTCTATTACTACAAACCTACATAGCCCAATTTCCTTAAATCTTGGGATTAGTTTGCTCTGCACTGTACAAGTGCAAGCTCTCAAATTTGGCAGAACTCTACATCAGTGACCGCAGTACAATCCTGCAATCAGTTAGCCTGATAACAACATGTGCACCTGAAAGTTTAATGAAATCCTCTGGTTCTGAACTCAATCCAGGATGATAACATGCAACAAGATCATTACAGCAGAATCAATAATCTTCTCTCAACAATTCGTGTTCATGGGAAAATAAGAAACTAGTGAAAGACCTAATATTTACAACATAAAAAAAAACAATTTAATGATGTATTTCAATATGGGGGAAATATTGACACGTCCAAAGCTTCTTCATAGACCTCCTCCTTTCACTAGAACATGCATTAACGCAGTTAAGCAGGTCCAATCTGTCTGCACATGTTAAGAGGAAAAATAGTGATGACAAGAGATTATGCTATGACTTGCCGCATGTCTTCCTCTACTAAAACTTGAGCTGACAACTACGCTTAGTGAATAGAAAATGCTGCCTTTTTCTGGATCAAAACAAACTTTGAGTAGCCAAACCATGAAACGATGTGGCATAGAACAACATAGGAAAAGATTATTTTAGGAAAGGTCCAAATTGCCAAAAGGCACAATTATCTATTTGCAAATAAGCTCACTCCTCAAAAATAGGTGCGAAGGAAAGATTAGCAAGAAATGATTAAAGGAAAGTGAAGAAACAGAATTCATTACAAGTTTGACGCCAAAGACTGGCGAAGTGGCCCTAGACTCTGAGGAGGAGGATGTGTGATAAAAACATACCTCTCTCTTTCCACCTTTAGCAAAAGTCAAAATAGCTTTCTTTATTCTCTCTTCCTAAAAATTCTTGGGGGCACCTAGTTAGTATCTCTAGGCGTCCATTCTGTCGGGACTTAAGACTCATAGAGTAGAATTTTTCAAAAAACACAAAAAATGTTCAAGCTTTTGGTCTACAAACAAACTTTGATTCTTATAAACAGTCAGCTTTTAAAAAATGCATGCAATTAATACGCACCATCACAGTCTTCGCCATCATCCTCTTCAATAGTATCATCAGCTTCTGAGGATCGCATAGCCTCCAATAGCCTACTATGGAGGGTCTTTTTTGTGCCAGTCGTCGATAGTCCACGCTCAGCCAATGCAGAACGAAGATCCGCAACAGAGTAGGAACTTATATCCTTTTTGGACTCATCCTCTTTTGATTCCTCATCAAAATATTCTTTTTCCTCTCGATTATCACCTGCTGTGAAACATGATTAAGCATGCAGGTAAAATTTTAGCCCTCAAACTTATTGAAGCCAACAGTAACCAAAAGTTCATAATGCACTGATGTACAAAGTTTGCAGAAACAATAGTGGCACAGAAAACAAAATTCAACAATAAAATATTCACTTGCTAAATGGAAAATGAGAAAACCCAACCCCCACATTTTGCAAAATTATCGTTCTTGTCATTTTGATCGCCGTTAATGGCCTCTAAGAGCCTGCTTTGAAGTGTCTTCTTGGTGCCTGCTGTAGAGAGTCCCCGTTTGGCCAAAGCAGCCCGAAGCTCCACCACAGTGTACCCATCAATTTCTTTATCATCTGATACTCCCTGAGAGTCAGTTTTAACTCTCTTCCCTCCATTGGCATGGCCATCATCTACAACAGAAGCATCTCGTTTCTTTGACGACTTGTCAATCTCATAAGCATCAAGTCGTGCAACCTGCATGGAAATTATGAAGACTCGACAATGCAATCATCAATGATTTCTTTCAAAAATGTATTTGCTAGTGTAAACAGTGTATAGATGCGCTCTCTCTCTCTCTCTCTCTCTCTCTCTCTCTCTCTCTCTCTCTCTGTGTGTGTGTGCATGCACGCCCGCATCGAGTAAAAGTTTTGATGCTGCGTTACCTTCAGCTTTATGGAGGTACCGTTTTTTCTGTCAAAAACCAAACCATAGCTTCTGTAGATAGGTGATTGAAAGAATCCATACCAGGACAGCTTTCGTGCCAGATGTATCGAGTCCACGTTCAGCAAGAGCGTCGCGGAGCTCCTGCACTTTGAGCTGGCTGGACATGTTTCCTGGTTCACGGTTGCGGCAGACAACGAAGAATCTTAACCAAGCTACGACGACGGTGTGTGTGTGTGTGTGTGTGTGTGAGTGAGAGAGAGAGAGAGAGAGAGAGTCGTGCGCCTAAACGCAGCAGAATGCATGCATCAAAGTCCAAAGCTTCGTGAGGAAGATGCTTGTTTGTTACAATTTTAAATTTTTCTCCCCACAACAGTTAATGGATGAGAATGGTTCTGAAAACTAAGGGTGCGTTCACACTACAGCACTCCCCAAGGACTCTCCCTTGAGTGTCTCTCCCTTATTGGTGGGAAATAAAACGATTGTTTCAGGAGAGGATCCAAGACCGATAAGGTGTTTAGTAATACCATTGGTGACCTTATTAGGGGATAAGCTAAGCAAAGTAAATTCCCCACCAGAAAGGCGTGAGTGAGCAGCTTTCCAAGCAAGGTTTTTGCAAATAAGAATAGGACAATTGGCGCTCTTAACCAGGCCCACAACAAACCAATTATATGTGAGTTTTTGAAATTTCAAACCGAGGTCCAGTGTGATCCTAGTGTTATTCGTGTGACAGCCAATTGTGTGGCAAGAGGGATATGTTTTAAAGAAAACACTATTGAACCAATTTGCTTAAGTCCAATAGGACTATCTTCTCCGGTCGGAGAGCATTGACAAGATCAGTTAAGCACCTAATTAAAGCTGATAGACAAGGTATGGGTTTTTTGGGAAACTAGGAATTTGATTCAATCCTTTCGCCGTAATTTTTTGGACAGTGGGGTCATTAATCACATTTAGATCACAAGTGCAGACATGCTTGCCTAATTCACCAAAATCTTTACAAAAAGTGTTATACTTATCACAAGTACAATCAAGAATAGTATTGCAAGGTAGAAAGTCATTGATGTAGACTAAACTTTTAACAAGCCGATAATATGTCCATCCAACTAAGACATTATCAAGCAATTTATTATTGCCAAAAAGTAAGTCAAAACACTCACGAAGTATTGTCTTGGGTGAAAACCATTCCAAAAGTTCATTCTGGAACAGACAATGTATATAGATAAAATCTGATGTAGAGGCCTTTTTTGAGAGAGCATCCTTCCATAAGGGCCAAAAAATACTTGCAAGGTACCGATGATTACAAGTCGAAGAGGTGACAGATGGGAGTATTTCTACCTTTTCCTTTAGTAAAGTTGCAAGACTTTCCACCATTGAAGCTAGAAGAAGTACTAGGTGTTAGAAAAGGTGTGAAAGAGTTATTGGGGGTTGTTAAAGAGTTAGGTCTCGTCAATGAGGGAGAATCCTCATCTTCAATGCACGGGTTGAGTAATCCAGTAATGATTTTGACACCTCTGTAATTGGCATTGTAGTGAGATATGTCCCAAGCTCATCAGAGTTGATTCCTTAAGAATATTAAGCATAAGGCCACAAAAGATGTTAAAAGAGATTTGAGCAATAACAAGCTGCTTGGCCTGCCCACCCAACCAAGAGCAAATAAGGGATAGATGAAAGTCCCTAGGTTTCTCCGGGAAGAGCTATTCTAAGTGATTGAGAGTATACCAGATTGAATGGTCAAACCACATGATGTTGGAATCACAAGAGGCTTTTGGGTCGAGAAATTTGCAGGCACATTTTAGGTAAGGCCGGAAAACATTCCAAATAGATTCAGTGTAGAGGTCTGGATTGCTCTTGGCGAACTCCATATTGCCTTTTGTACGAATATATAAACCTACATTATATGAACATTTGAATTGGGCAACAAGGTTAAGGTTGAAGGGAGCCTTAATGAGTTCTGCTTTGTCCAAGAACTGTCCTCCTTTTAGAACCTTGAGTCTGCTGTCCTCCACATTGGAAGCAAGGAGGTTGGCCAAATATACCCATGTTTCGCTAAGGATAGGTGCTGAAAAGGCTTTGTTGAGGAGGACCCAAAGCTGATGGTCCACTCCAAAAGACTCAACTTCAATTTGTCTAACATGTAAAAAAGGCAAAACTTTAGAAACCTTAGCACCATCTCCAAAAGGTCAGAGTCACTGAGGAAGCAAAGGTTGTTTTGAAATTCCTTGACGGCTTCCAAAGTAGCACTATCTCTGCAGATGGTGCCACTAGTTTATGGGATAGCAGAAGTAGTAGGGGCACTAATAAAAGTTGGATTAAGGTCGCATAACTTCTTAAGAGAGTTAGATAACTTTGTCCCCAATGAAGAGAATTGAGCTACCTCTTGGTTGTATTGTAAAAGAAGTATAGGAAATTGGGCAATGTAATGGGAGATCATAGCTACACCATCCTTAACCTAGTCATTAAAAGAAAGCATGTGTAAAATAGAAACTTTTTATCCAAAGCCAAAGCCGATTCATAAATAAGTTGTGATGCTTCCAAGATGCTAATACATCTCAGGACAAGGGAAGTTCATAGAAAGAGGTTCGGAAGTAAGCTCCACGCCTTGGGAAAGAGCAAGGTCCTAGTTTTGACAAGCTAGAAAGAGACTACTTAGGGTAAGAAATTACAATGCTTTTGGCCTTTTGGGCAAGAAAGGGCCTAGTTCTGAGAGCAATGGTTTTTTTTTTGGAGGGTGGTCCTTTAAGCAAAGTCTAATTTGCTCTAAAATTCTTGCATGTTTCTCCGTATCCTGGATGACTCTCATGCGAGCAATCAATTTATAATGAGTGGGATCCTGCAAGATTATATAAAAATCAAGGTTAGTACCTTTGGATAAACCTGCAATCCTTAAACCGTCAAAGTCAAGCGACTATGATAGCCGTGAGCAGGAATCCAAAATTATAGTCTAAGAGGGACCACCTAACACTAGTCAACCTAAACAGGAATTAGAGACAATGGGTCCAACTCAGCCCTATAATCCAAACAAGTCTCTAAAGCCAGCATCCTGGTTCTCCCAGAAAACTAGGATAGCCTTGTGTGTAGCTCTTTTATTTTAATAAATAAACACAAATGAACATAAAAGTTCAAAAGACACAACACAAAACCAACTTAGAACTATTTTTGTACATAGCATGAGAATGAGGTCTCATTCTGGTTGTTAAGTACAAAGGTTGATCTGTGTTGTTTGTTCCATAAAGCGGTAAGAGTCTGGTACATCAAGGATGGACAACAGCTAGGACAAAAAAATTCACCTGCATCCTTCAAGCAAGACAACAACTAAGTTAGCCTTGAATGTGTTTTACAGGTGTCAATGGACTATATCAGTTGTTATCCATGTCCAACTTACAACATTTTTAACTTAAAACCATCGTCTAAAGTAATCATGAATTCTAGTCTTGTCAAGTAAAAGGTGTGTTTTTGTTCTTTTAAAGTTCATTTTAATGCTTTTAAAAAAGGTCATCACTCCTTTAAGATACAAGCAAACTTTGGTAGTAATTATAAGTATTGTTAGACCAACGGGTAGACAGACATGCGAATAACTTCCCAACCATCCTATATATAGGCCCCTGGTTCTCTTCCATATATAGATCCCTTTACTACATGTGTGTCCGGCACATTGCCCGGGCCGTGCCCGTTTAGTCCTACCCTTGGCATGACATTACTCCCCCCTTGGAGAAGCGTTTTCGTCCTCGAAAACACAAGTGGTGGTATCTTCATAAGAACACTAATGTTTTCTACCGTGGCATCCCTCATGGATTCAACGGTTCGTTGAATCGGAACCCGGTTCATTGGGAGGTTCAATGAAATCAAGAGTAACATCTTGATTTTCTACATTGTTGTCCCTGTGCAACTGTCTTGGTTAACCGACTCATAATCAAAAGAGCGTGAAGGCTCCATTTAGAACTCACTTGAGAATGCTAAACGAGTTATCACAACTAAGAGGTGTTTAAATGCATACCCAGGGTTCAGACTTTCTGAAGGTACTGGAATGTGCAATATAACCTCGGCTCATCTTTCCATGAAAGTACTATGCTGACATACTCATCAGCAACAACCAAGTCCTTGACTTGCGGTGGTTTCTTGCCAATAATCAACCTCATCCAAACTGATGATTAAGGTTGATAACTTGAGAATAACAGGCAGAGACGAGAACTAGCCGTAACATGCCTTTCATCATATGAAGCAAACTCCAAACCATAAAGGTAACCGATCTAGTTGTTTCACTTCTTGCTAACGTATGCACTTAGCATATCCTTTAGCGTGCTTTACTAACGTATGCACTTTGCATATCCTTTAGTACTAAATAGAATGCTTGTAAGCTGCCCATCCTACGCTGGATGAATAGAAACAGTAAGAGTGAGGTGCTTTCCCCCAACCACTTACAGACAGTCGCCCACGACTGACGACAAACTATGACTCAATCATTGAGTATCCAGCCATATACGCGATATGGAATGGAGACAACCAACGAGGTTGAAAGCAGAGTGGAGTTTCAAGCAGCCAATCACGAACACCCATACTCAGCCATCACCTTGTATGGCAGGGTGTAAACTCGTACTAAATCTGCAAGAGAGATTGCACTCGCAGTGCAAAAAATTGCAAAACAATAATGTCCATGAATGTGCATGCCGCTTCAAATAAATTTGTGTTAAACACTAGGGCCCATAACACCTAGTGTGCATGAATTTAACACAAACATATCCAAACCGCAATTCCATGATGAGACTTTCCACGGTACGTACGTGAAAGTCTTGCAACAAATTTGGACCATAATAGAACGTGACAACCCGATCACACCTAGGTACCAACCATGAGACGTTCTCATGAATATAGCATATTTGGCAACAAAAGTTGGACCATAACAGAATGTGACAACCCAGTCACACCTAGGTACCAACCATGAGACATTCTCATGTACATAGCATACTTAGCTATATGTAGACCGTTAAGGTGGTTTCGCAGCACTTGTAATCGTAACAATTTTGTACTTAGTACCCGACAATTTCTGGCCACTGAAATTGCTCCTGATACTGTGTGCTTAAAATGGTCGAACTAATGGATGCGACCAGCACCTAGGGACTTCGTCGCGACACATTGGTAAAAAGTTGGCGCCAGTGTCAGTCCAAGAGACTCATATTCTCCACATGTGGAATATGTCTCAAACAAGGATATCAAGAAAAGCGACATCCATCAAGTACGAGCTGGTACTTGTGTGTGGAGGTAACTGCAAACACTCCACGACAAGAGTGAGAGGGACCCTCATTATCATGCTCCACACTGGCTAAACTGAACTCCTTAAGTTCCTAGACCATGTTGTATCCCATGTGACAACATGTGCCAAATCGAACCCTACAACTAGGTTCGTAACAGCATAAGGTATAGTGGACGCTACGGTCCAAAATACTCTGTTCCAACATGCCCTTGGCATGGATTTGAAACATTCAAGCGTATTTATATGACTTGCACTGGAAACCGTGGGTGTTGCCTACGCAATCCAACCCCTTTGGTTAACATCTACGTAGTCAAACCCCTTGGTAAGACCCTCTGTAGAAACTGCTCAACTAGCAGGCAACGATAACCAACATAGTTAACCGTGTACATAATGATTGGAATCAACTCGAAAAGTTGAATTCGTCCCCTACCATGTGGTAGATTGCGGAATTCTTTCCTTGAAAGTTTAACTGGGAGAGATCAAACTATGATCCTCAATGCCTATGGGGTGATTTAGCAGTCACCCTCCGGGCCGTACCCCAAACAATATGTCCATAGACACTCCGTAGTGCTATAGAGAGAGCAAGAAATCCACACAAGTGAACTGCCTAGCTCTTGTGGACAGCCATGCTGTCTCAACTGATTGTTGCATCTATACTTCCTTGTAGAGATCAGCTGTTGTGAGTCGAAGATTTATCAAAAACTCAACTTGAGTGTTGCACTGAAAACATGTAGTGCAAAAATGACATTGTAAACATCCTGAATGACAAGACCCTTGCTTGTCCATTAACGTCGATGTATACTTCCCTGGGTAGATCTGTTCACTCTTGAAAACAATCACCCAAAGAATGCCAATAGTTGGGTCTTACCCTTGGCCTGACAATGGCTCTTAGCCTGTGTGGCTCATAGCCCTTGTGCAAATTAGTGTTCAATGGACGAACCGATGAAGACTAATTTGAGTAGCATCTTAGCCACATGCTAGCTGAGAGTTAGAGCACCTTGGCTCAGGCTGACTCACGAGCAAAACACGTATCAAAAGCTTCTTAGAAGATTTTCATTATTCCCTTAAAGAGAGAGAACGAGAGAGAAGAAGAGCATGCTGGGCTGCGAAACTTTCCTTGAACGACTATGACGTGTATAGTTGATTGCCATGCTCGTGTGCATCTTATGCCTAACGTGCAGCGTATCCTATAAGCATGCAACAAGTTTCTGTTATGACTCTCATTGAGAGAGGTAACAGAGAAACACAACCACATCTTGATCTACCTGCCTTGCAGGGTCGGGATTGTATGAAAATGACTTAGCATTGGCACTTTCCTGTGAAATAAGTCCTAAATTTAGGTTCCTTTTAGTGTTGTTGGGTGTTGATAGCAACCAACCATCAGGTTCAACAATCCATCACTTAGTCTGTCCTTGACAGAGTTGCGAGTGTGATAGCGGAAGCATAATGCATAAAGTGGTGGAATCCATGCCACTTGCTTAGCATGCCTTGCATGCAAAAACGTAAGCCCTTGGCTACTATAACGGTCTCAAGCGTGAGAACCAAAACCATAAATACCTTGCACAGAATAAACTAGTAGGGATTCTGTGAGTTGACATTCCCTATTTTGCTAGTTTCCCAAACTTGTGTGCCAAAGCCCTTGATGACAAGGCATTGGGCAGTTCTTTGGCACAAGGGAGAAGCCTTGCTTCATGTAAAATTGCCAAAGCACTTTGCTTTACACAATGATAGTACTTGCCAAGCAAAGTGTAAACATGGAAAAAAGAAGAAAAACTTAAACTTGGCTAACCTGGTAGTTGTTGCTGCAACCGGTTGTTATGAGATTCCAAAGGGAAAGCTCGCGTAAAGGTGGCGCATAGCCAAATCGGCCGGGCGAGAAAGAGTTGTCACATATGGATATACGCCCTCTTGTATCATATACATCCGTCATATGCTCATAGCATATGCCAAACGTGGTGAGTCACTATGGAAGATGCATAAATAGAATCCTTGCTTCACCTAAATCTGATACTGCTAGTAGCCAACGGATGTGGTTGCAAATAGCATGACAAAAAGAATCGACCTTGTCAAGAAATTTCAAGTAATATTAACCAGTATTGTGTGTCAAGCATCCTATGTCGGTTTGTAGAAGCAGTGACAAGGAGTCGGCCATGCCGAGCAACTTGCTGCCTTCAACAAGTCCAGTAATAGGCCATGTCTATCTCCTTGAGATACTGAAAAATTGGCCCTTGGCCTTGCCTTTGAAAGAAAATGTAACATGTGACGAGCGTGCGCTATCAAGGTACTCAGGAGAAGCCATGCTTCAGATAATTATGTCTGGCCTCATTGCCAATAAACGCTATTGACGACATATGTCATAGCAAATAGAGTCAACTGTGTCGATCATGAACAGATAATGGACCTTGTCCAATTGTCCTATGCACTCCCACAAAATGGTCATACCATACAGTTGTAACAATTTCCTCAGATTAATTTCGTGAGAGTGGTAACATTTGCATTTAAGGCATTAAAGTTACTTTCAAGTACACTTTGGCGCTGTTCCAAAGTCTTGAAAGCGGCTAAATCAACAAGACCATGATCTCCTAGATCATCGGTATCATGCATGCTAGTATCGGCAACGCTTGTAGCTGCCGGATTTTGTGGGACTTGCTCAGAATCAAACGTGTGGGAGGGTGGTGCATTCTCACCGGCCCTGGTAAACACGTGTTAATGCAAAGAGAGGGAAAATAAACACCAACTCGTACCTTATTGCACGTAATCCTGGCTTCCTTGTTCTTCGTAAGAACGCCGGTGTTGAATCAACCAAGAACGGCTTGAAAAGAAGAATCGAATCGGCAGTCGATGAATCACTTGAAGTCACCGAGCAAATTCGAGCGGCCGATAAGCTGGTTTGCGTCAAGCTGGTTTGCGTCGTATGCAAAACACCAGTAAATCTTTGAAACGTGTCCTCAAAATCTACAGCCGTCGAGAAGCCGAAACATGCAAATCAAATTGCAGAGTCGGCCGATGCGATTGGCATCGTATGCAATCACAAAACCGGTGAAAGGTGACCAATCGATGGCTTGTCGTCTTGCTGAAACTTTCAAAAGCTATGTCGCAGCAGAGGCGGACTGCGGAAATGGGCACAATCAACCGCAAGTTGTGTTGATGAAGCCTACCGAATCGAAGAGGAAAGCTGGAACAACCTCCGAAGAGTGTCGGCACTAGCTGCATATGCACAGGACCTTGTGAAGGGCACCAAATGTGGCGGAGTGTGGACGGACCAAAAAGAGAGCCCTAAAAATAAAAAAATAAAAAAATAAAAAATAACGAGCTCTCTCTGCAGACAACTTCGGCCGCCTGCGCTGGGGAAAATCTTGCTATAGCTCGCAATGTGAGCGGAATTTGGGCCTGCTGCAGGGTCGGAACTTCACCTCCTCGCCAAGGCGCTCCAACTGAGCCTAACCTCAACCGATTTGACGCAGGTCAAGCCACGGCCCCTTTCCCGGCTTAGCTTCCCTGCACACGCTCGATAGCTTCGGCTTCTCCTCCACTTCTCCATGGCACCGCATGCAAACTCATGCAAATCCATGCAAAGAAGCATGAGGGCCACGACCTTTCTCCATGATTCCTTCACCGAATTCGTCTCCTCCATGAAGAGAGAGAGAGAGAGAGAGAGATCGCCATGCTTCCCTCCTCCATAGCTCCTTGCTGCCCCCCTCCTCTCCACCTTGCTCTGATACCAATGTTAGACCAGCGGGTAGACAGACACGCGAATAACCTCCCAATCATCCTATATATAGGCCCCTGGCCCGATTCCATATATAGACCCCTTTACTGCATGTGTGTCCGGCACATTGCCGAGGCCGTGCCCGTCTAGTCCTACCCTTGGCATGACAAGTATGGTTATTATATAACCCGATTTTTTAAGACCCTAAATAGATATTTACATACATATCATTCTAATCGGAGGGCCGCCACCCCTTCATATCCAAGCCCCAAATTATTTTGAACCTGTTCATCAATCCTACAACACTATATATCACAAAGAAATGTTTGTCATGCACTTTCATAAAGCAACAAAATTGGTCCAGGAACTCATCCAGACCAAGCAAGCGCACGCAGTACTACTCTTACTACCTTTATCCCCCTCTTGAAGAAAAAAACCAAGGATAACTCGGTAGCCCTATCCCATTAGACAAGACTCCACAAAACACTGTGTTATACAACAGAAAATTATCTCATTGTTTGGCTTAGGCATCAACAAAGCTAAGTATATCAAGCCAAAAGAAATCAATATGACTAAATTGTGAATGAGGCCTTCTCTTTTTTGAAAAAAACCAAAAGAAATGCAGTAACCACGTAAGAAAACCAACAAATGTTATGATGTTATTCCTTATATGTGAAAAACCTATATTTTCAATCCATTTAGCCACAAAACCAGCTTGTAGGTGTTTCAAGAACAAACCCCAAGTGCTTTCAAAACCCCTTTTTTTATATAAAAAACCAAAATCATAGTATGCAGTACAATACCCAGTCAACAAATAAAATGTGCCACAAGGTCAAAAGTGACACCACCAGTATGCCAACAACCCAACAGTAAAGAGATACCGAATGTAACTAGAGCCAATTGGGTCGGGTATCTTCTCATATAATATTGCCAATAACCCCTAACTCATAAAATCTGTGCGAAATTTCATTGTATAACCAGACACATGGGGTATATCATACTTAATAATCCCCCCTTTTTTAAAAACCAGTACATCAATCTAGTCAATACGAGTAAGTGAAGGAACCCCCCCCTTAGGTGCATCTTACCCCAAAGTGTCACCAAAAACGCAAACCAATGTTTGTGGCCTTAAATGGTGAGTCAGTATGCAGAAATGTGAGCCTAATTTTGGCCTCATAAGATTTATTAAGCTCAAATGTGAAGTGCACGATATCTGACTAAGTGCCAGAATTCTTTATACAATATAAGATAGCTACATTACCGGTTTAGAAAAGAACAGTTTTTACAAAGTATGCACCAACCATGGCAATAGTGATGAAATACCCCCAAGAATGATGACATAAACCAATGGTCCCAAATAAAAAAACCAAATTTTTAATTATGTAGAGCACAACATAAGAGCCTACATTCAGTGCATAAATGAAACAAAGTGCAGTTTTCCGTAGGCAGATAGACATTCCAACAGAGTGCATTACATCATCAATGTGCCAAAGTACATATTATTGGCAAAACCAAACAAGGTAATTACTGACCTGCGAAGGTTGCTCCACAAGCTCCATGTCCACTAAGTAAGCGGCATTAAACACACTCCTCTCTTTCACATACAAACACTAAACAAAATCAATGCATAAATGAAACAGAGTGCAGTTTCCCGTAGGTAGATAGAAATTCCAACAGAGTGCAGTACATCATCAATGTGCCAAACCAAACAGGGTAATCACAAACCTGTGAGGATTGCTCCACAAGCTCCATGTCCACTAAGTAAGCGGCATCAAACACACTCCTCTTTTTCACATACACACACTAAACACAATCAAGGCTAAATGAGGGGCAAAAAGCGCCCTCACCTCTTTATATAGAAGTTTGGCGAGGTTGAGGCATCATGACGAGCTCTAGGCGGTACAATCTGCACGATCCGCCAGTGCACAATTTCAAATGAGAAGCAAATGCGGCCGCCTCAGTGGAGGCTAGGAGTATGCAAGGTTTAGGTTTTTTTGCAGGTGCACAGAGACATCTGAGTGTAGGCAATGTAGCAGGGGTGGAGAGGGAGACAAGGGGCGTGAAGAGGTCCTTGGTAGGATGAGAAGCATAAAGGGGGTTTAAACCCCCACGTTCCCCTTAACAATTGCCAGGTTATTTTTACCATTCCCACGGGGAAAAGAATAGCACCAACTACAAAATAGCCACCTTGGGGGGGGGGGGGGGGGGGGGGGGGGGGGGTAAAAAAAACCCCCTTTTAAAAAAATATTGGATAAGGGAATAGAAAAATGGTGCATTGTTCTTGACTTTTAATGACCTCGAAAGATGGTGAGTGAGTATAAGAATGCTCCACAAGCTGAACAAGGAAAGTTTTTAATGGGGGAAACCCCATGTTATAACCAACCAAAGTCAGTAGCGATACCTGTGTGTGTGTGTGTGTGTGAGAGAGAGAGAGAGAGAGAGAGAGAGAGATGGAGAGAGAAGTGTGAGTCGTGCAAAGTAATGCCTAAACACAGCAGAATGCATGCATCTAAGTCCAAAGCTTCATGAGGAAGATGCTTGTTTACTACGATTTTAAATTTTTCTCACAACATTTTGAATTGTTAATGAATGAGAATGGTCCTAAAAAATAAGGGTGCGTTCACACTACAACACTCCCCAAGGACTCTCCCTTCACTTTTCCACCATCAAAGGCATGTTCTATTGAGCAGTCCTCTCTTTGAATTCTGGATCCCACTATGTTCGCTACACAACAAACATACAAATGTACATGTTGATGAGCTATATAGGGATTGTCCATCGCATGGGTGACGTGGGTAGGCTGGAAGCCTCACTATAGCTCTTGGGCGTGACTCAATCTTGCCCCAAGGACATGACGGGCAAAACTCCTTGTACAATTTGGATGCGGATGGAAGAGGTGCACAATTTCATTGGCTAGCAATTACAAAATTACGACTACAAGCTGTTGTGAACCTAGCCTAAGATGGGAGGGTGGGATCAAGGATCTTGTCAATCTTGGTGCAGACATCAATAAAGCACCATAGATCTTATAAAAAAATCAACTATCCTGTGGACATTTACACGCCAAAAGTAAATAAGGTTGCATATACATCATGAAAGAGAGCATGGGCCAATGTGGTTCAACTCTATCTTCATCCCCAAAATTTTTACTCCTTTCTCAAACTTTATCCCTCATGCTATACATCTTTACTTGATTCCATCCCTCCATATACACATGTTTGGGGCGGTCACCTTTAACATACAATATATTTTGACTTACATGCGCATACGAGAATTTAGGGGAAAAGAACTTTGTGGGAATACAAAAAGGTACAAATAAATAAAATTTTGGTAGAAGTTCTTATTCTATTGATTATATACATTTTTTTCTTCATCGTTATGCTTTAGGGACAACACCAAGTCTATTTTTGGCCATTGTTTGAGCTTAATAACAATTGTGAGCCTGTCGCTAAGACCTGGAACTTTGGATAAGACTCATAATAGCAAAATTATGAGTCTCATAAGACCCAAAAAAGGTGCGCTAATCAGTCCACTCTCATTAGCTCGAATCTTTGTAGATTCCATGAAGGTATTGTTTCTGATCTGCCTTGTTAAAAAACCTTCGCTCAGCTCTCCGTAGCAGATAGTGCTCGACCTCACCTGACGCTTCTCAGTGCTCGTCCCTTCCCTTGCCATCGTCCACCCTCGCGTGCCTCAGTCCGCCACCTAGGCCCTCAAGGTGATGCCCCCAAGGAGCACTACCTAATTGTGCCTCCTGGCTTCCCAAATGGTGCATGCATTGTGCGATCGAGCTTGAGACATGCCGCGTAGGTAGATCTCACTGTTGTGAGCCAATACACACAGCCTAGCTCTGTGACTCTTCCTTGAAACCCTCCATATTTTAAAAAAACCTTCCTCCTGCCTCAAACTGGCCACTCCAGCAGCCCTCGTCGTCTCCCCTGCAGCGCTCATCCTACAGATCATGGAAGCATGGCCAAATCCACCCCCTACCGCCCGGCCCTCTTCCTTCAAAGTCTACCAGATCAATATGCCTCATGTGTTGTGTTCTGCAATCACGTCTTTGTGGCCTCGACCAACCCACTTCCTTGCCCTTGACGATCTTTGTCGTCTGACCTGCATGGCAGCTCTTCCCCCCCACGGTTATCCTATGTGCAAGGCAACGGAGCGGGGATGACGATGGACAACGGAGGATCGTCGTTGACCCAAGTGATTTACAGGGCGGCATGTTGTGCATCACGCATAGAGAGAGAGAGAGAGAGAGAGAAAGAGAACTGTGACTGCAACAAGAAATTGTTCGCCGCGTGCAGATATACAAAAGAGAGATTCCACTGTGTTGAAGGCTTAGTCGCCAATGCAAACATCTGTGAACTCTGGATATCGCGCTCACATCAAGGTCGTCTAGACTAAGCCAATGCACCACCGCATGCTCGTTGCACTGTGCGCGACTGAATGATTTTTTTAAAGAGTGCTGCCATCGTAGACCCTTCTCTGCCACCTGTCCAGATGCACAATGCTTTTCTCTCTCTATTTCTCTCTCTCTCTCTCTCTCTCTCTCTCTCTCTCTCTCTCTCTGTTCACGTGCCGTCTCCCTCGTTTTTCACCTCAAAGCCAATCCGAGCATCTGGTGAGATTCGCATTAAAAAGACATGCGTACTGACCTACCTAGCAAAATTGTACCCATGTCTCCTTAATAGGAATCTTGAAAGATCCCTTGGACTTAGGAGATAGGGAAAAGGAAAGGGAAGATTTTTCCTTCCAAATCAATAATTTGATAAGTTATCCTGAGTGTTCAAAGAGTTTTGGTTTTTTTTTTTTTTTGGGGGGGGGGGGGGATTTTATGCAACAACCACAAGGCAAGTCAACGGGAGAGTGCATGAGCTGGGAAGGGACAGTTGTCGCACAGGCCATTGCGTAACATTAGTTTTGTTTTCTTTAACATCATATTGTGGCCTTTGCACGCGTGACATGAAGTTGCCCATGGTTCTCTAATTTGTGGAAATTCCCAAAACCTGCAACCACGGACGAGTGAGGGTAGTCAGGACACAGAAGGCAGGGAGTGCGACAAGGGCCGAGGCGGAGTAGGGTGTTGCTCTGAGGTGAGCTTTGTAATGAAAAAAAAAACATATTTTTTGGGCTAATGTGGCTTTGGCACATGGAGGTGAGAGAGAGAGAGAGAGAGAGAGAGGGAGAGGGAGGATTTCTTTTGCTTGTATCATGTCAAGAGTGCAACAGAGCAGGTCGCCGCATAGAGATTGCATCGCGAGGGAGGAAGAAAGAGATATATTTTTTTTAAATCCTTGCTTGGAGACGATCGTGTGCGCAATGGCATCGTAAGATTGTGCACGTCGCTCTCTTTGTGTGGCTATTGATAGACAATCAGAGAATTTATGACAAAATGTCTCACAACCAAGGGTGGGTGGAATTTTGGAAAGTTTGAATGGCATTTTGGAAATTTATGACAAAATGTGGGGGATATTTGCGGAAATTTTGAAATTTGAGAGGTATTAAAGTAAAAAAGAAAGGTGAGGGAGAAGAAAGGGAGAGGGGGCACGTTGATGTTTTTTAATGCTTAAGGCCACCACAAAAGCCACCCGGGCTTTTAGCCTGGTGGTTTAGTTTGACCTTTATAATGTCAACGTGATGGGTTCAAATATTGAAAGTTGAAATTAAGAAATTATGAGTGGTTTTGTGGAGCCTTTGAAATAGAGAGTGGTTGGAGAATTAGAATAATAGAATATTCTATTTTGCACACACAATAGTTTGCATAAACATTGTGATTTTTTTTGTTAGCTTGTGATCTATTTGTGGTACATGTCTACTATACATTAGGGTTGATTTTAATTTGTTCAATAACATACATAGGATATCTATTTGAAGACACATAAATATACAATTGAACAGCAAAGAAATTTCATAAAACGTATACATATGGTTTATTTTTAAAGCTTTGAATGCTTGTGATATGCTACTGCCAAAGATACACATGTGCTCCGTCACTCTCTCAATCACAACATATTCATACCTCTCCTGTCTCATCGACAAGCAAAGCCCATGGAGGGCTTCTACATCAGTTATTAACACACGTCATAGATATGGGGGATATTTCTAAACGAGCACTTTTGGAGAGCGCTTTTTAGGAATTAGGTGAGCAAATTCCTAAAAAGATTCTCTCTTCCTCTTTGTGGACTATCTTTATCTCTCTCTTTGTGTGTGTGTGTGTGTGTGTGTGTGTGTGAGAGAGAGAGAGAGAGAGTTGAGACACAGTCAAAGATATGGAAGCTAGACAAATTGTTTCAAAAACAATATAGACAAGGGTACTTAAAACAAGAACTCCCATTAATAATAAAAAAGTTACATTTTATTAAACTTGCATTACATAAACAAGAAGTGTTCATCTTCTAGAAGGCCCGGTTTTAGTAGTTGATGTGCTCCCTTCGATTGGCATATTAAGATTCACCACGTTGCTTAGTTGTTGCCTCATTTCCTCCTCATCCTCCTCTGTGATGAGCCCAATCTTCTTCCAGCAAGAGAAAGCTAATTGTCCCGTCTCGTTCAAATTGATTAAGCTCCGCATATTGAGTTCCTTGCGGCATTGATAGAGGCGATACATGTTGATGGTTGCCTTGAGAGCCTGACGAAACCAGTCGGCTCCATACAATGCCTCTCCGTTTGGAATGGCTTCCATGGCATCCCACGCAGACTTTATGTTACTCTCAAGATCGTCGGACATCGTGAAAGAAGGAGAGGTGTGCTAGGAAGCTAGTGGACACTTTCACAAAAATAACTCAAGCTATGGCAATTTATAGCCATTGTGGTAATATTATATTATTTTATACACGATTTGACACATAAACAACCAGTACTCAAATATGAAAAAAAGTTGCAAATGAATGTATCCAAATGTGACCATCCTAAGATAAAATTAGAAAGTAGTACAATTGTTTAGGTAAAGCATACTAAGAAAAAGTGAGCATTGTCAAATGCTATGCATCCATGCCTGGATAAGTCCGGCTTCGACTCAGTGCCCTGAAGATATCAACATCTGCCAGGATTGGTTGATGGATAAACATGTTCTCATTTTGGCTTAGCCCTAGCACACACAGATAAATAAAATACAAATGTTTACATGCAAGATATGGTTTTTTCTTTGACACCCGTTCCATGAAGTCTGGGCATGTGCACGATGGCTGGTTGCTAATACAAACTTTGTACATCCCGACATGACCATCTTCACTTTTCGTCTCTAGTTTGAAGACCTCACTAACACCATCTGCTGCACATATCTCTTCTATGACCTTCGCTCTCAAGGCTAGTGCTAGATTGATCTTGTGAGCAACATCCTCGAAAATGGAAGTCTGATACCGTACACGCAGACCATCTCGCACTGTGGCTCTTGCACTGCTTTCAGGAGTGGATGTATCTTTTGACTTGAAAGGAGAGTTTGTCATATTTTGTTCTTGAGCAACTGGCGTTACATTAGATACTCCTTCTTTGCTTAGCTCCACTTGATACCCCCCTTCATGCAATATTTGCACCTCATCCTCCGATAGGTTGGTGCCCACATGCACGGGCCAAGTGTGTGGTGGATGAAGAGGTTGCCGTTCAATGTTCTGGTCTACTATATGACAATGCAAGACATGATCCGGACAAAACCAAAACCATTGACTCACCACACCATTTGGATGTTTTCGATATCCTTCAAACGATGGGGCTGGTATACCAAGGCTAGAACATGCTATACTGCATCCACACCTGCGTCTGCCTCTTGGTGTGCCGCTACATGTGACCCTACTACCTTGTGGAGTTCACGTATGGCCCACATTGCCTCATTGACCTTGCGCTCAACTACATACTGCCCACCAGAACCTATACTTCGTTTTGGGGTTTGTGATATCCCTTCTTCTGCAAAGTTGATCTTACGTGGTCTTCTACACTTCTTGCGATCTTTGGTGACCGAGTTGTACTCAGGCCTATGTGATGCATCATCTTCCACGTTGATAACCTCATTCGGCTTCCGTTTTTGCCTTGATGTCTCCTTATCTCCTGTTAATGGAGTTGGTTGTTTATACATTGGAGTGCCCTCAGTAGCCGCATTCACTGCTCTTATCATGGCTAGGACGTTTTTCATGGCGTTCCGTAAGCTTTTGTATTGATGGACCCTTCCCAATGTGTTTTCCATGGCTGTATGAAATGGCCTTTGTGCTCTGTAAGATGGAATTTGCAAGGTCGGTTGTACATGCATCATATAATGATATGCGTTTACGGAAATCCTCCCCTGCTAGCCAGTTGCCATGCTTGCTCTCCACAAGGTTAGTGCATGGAGTGTTTGGTCCATCAGAGCTACTTTCTACGCATGTCATAATGCCACCCCAATGTGCAATACGAATTTCCCACCAACTAAGCCATGAATCCATGTATGGAATGTTACGGTCTATGCAATGACCGTTACGCCACCATTGGCGTATCAGACGAGCCTCTGCTGCTGCAGCCTCTTTTGTTGGTGCTTGCCTCCACTTCTCACACATTTCTTTGTGTGTGTGTTGAGAAGCTTGCACCACATACTTCATTGTGTGTTGATTCAAGCTTTGCTTCCAATGGAAAAGACAAGAATGCTCTCGGCCGCTCATTGTATTGGTCTTGTCACCACCATTGAAAACAATTCGAACTGCATTTTCAATTTGCTTGAGCTTCATCAACCATGTAGCCAAAGAAATTTGCTTTGTCACACCCACATGATATCATTACATCATTAAGGCACTCCCAAAACAAACATTGCGTTTTCATGTCTTCCTGTTTCATTTCACAAGTTGCATTAGTCAAAAGGTCCTGCATGCTGCAAACAAATTGTTTTAGAGAGAGTAAATGGAAAGCCACAAAGCTCTTAAGGTGCGCCATGTACCTTGGATCATAGACATGACAGTAGTCACCCAATCGTTAACACGTCTGGTGTGATCAAACTGGATCCACGCACGTCAAAGATCACCATCCCGATCTTGTCTCATTCGGTTGACTAGGTCCACACCGGATGCTGGACCAATTGTGGACATTTTGAAGACATAACATTTCTCCCCCTCCATACCTTGACCAGGAAACCGGCTTCCATGGAAAAACTCATATGTGCAGTCTCGCTTCAGTTTTAGGAGTGCATCAATGCCAAAAGATTCTTTGTCAACCCCTCTACGTAAAATAGATACTGACCTCCGAAACCTGTCAATGTTAAAAGTGTTTAGATAAAAAAATAATTTAGCATAGAGTTTTGCATCGAAATAAGAATCTAGGAAATGCTCATACCAGTTATCTTGCACCAATGGGCCCAACTCCTCAACGATTGCAAATAGCTGTTGCTCGCCTAAAATACCTTCGTTGGTGTTGTTGCGAAGAAGTGTTGTACTTATAATTTCTTTTGCCAAACACATTTGAACCTTCCTGGCTCCTGCGTGTGGGTCAACATTCAAAATCCTTTGCACCATCAGCTTGGTGTTGTCCGTTAGTGTTTTGGATGTGCCGTTGCGCACATCGTGTCGATGTGTGCCAGGATGAATCATGACTCTAGTGGCAGTTTCATCGGATGGCATGACATAGTATACTACACAATCACATGTTGCAATACAGAAAGCAATTGCCTTACAAAAATGGCATGTAAGGCTCTTATCTCCAATCTTACAATATTCCCCAGGTCCAGTTGCCTTTTGTATGTACCCGTTGAAATGACTTGTATTGGGAATATGGTAATTAACCAAGAGGACACATTGTTCATTCATGCACTTGAGAGGTCCTATGCAATGACTAAGACGCACTACACCTGCAAATACAATATTAGATGTAGTAGGCTTCGACCACAAATGAGGATCATACTTATGCTCCATCGCATCCATATGGTGCAACTTTCCCATGGTAGGTGGAAATTCTAGAACGAAATCTCCATTGTAAGACCTTGGAATCTCTGTAACTTGTTCCACTACTTTTATTTGCATTAATAGCTTTGTCAATGTGCCCTTCTTCTCGGCCTGTAAGAGTTTTTGTCTTGTACTCCTTTTGAAGCTGTTCGAGGGCAAAACTCGAGGGGGGGTACATACATCTATTAACTCCTTTGGACCGAATTGCATCTTTGACGGACTATCCACAATGGAAATGGGAATCATGCTAGGTGAGCCGGCATACTGTGTTTGATGAGATACGTTGACTTTGTATTTACGTGAAAGCTGCTCATCCAATACATAGATGAATTCACCAAAATTGTTGAGAGTCCTCTCAAGAGGCAAATTCATTTCAATATCACCTACTTCGATAACAGCATCTAAAGTTGTAAATTGCATTGGAGAAATTAATTCTAAAAGAAATGATTCAGATATTATGAATTTACCATTGTAAAAAGGATAAGAAAACTCTTTACCCAAGAAAAATAAAGAGCAAGCCATAATAATATGCTAAGCAAATAATTAAGCACAAGATCACATTGTATAAGCTACAACAAATTGATTATATACTCACGTCTAATAAGTAGTCGTTATAAATTTAAAATCAATATTATTTTATTAATTTAAAAAATTAAAGTTAAAAAATATGATTTAAAAAAAAATTGTTACAAAATATTTGTTTGTGACTGTGTGTGTGATCACGTGAATTTAGTAATTTTAATTTCTTTTTTAAATGTTTGTGTAAAAGAGATGTGTGAATAATCGAATGTATTAAGGATAGAGAAACGCTATCTAGAGGGAGAGGGGGACAAGGGGCACCAAGGCGAGCGGTCGGACCGGGCTGGACTGTTTTGCGTGGACGAAAGCAAGGCACTAACGCAAGGGGGGCGGAGGGAGAGAGACCAGGGCAATGGGCGGCCGGGTTTTGCGTGCAGGGCCGGCGATGGGGCGGAGGCAGAGGTTGGGTGGGGGCGGAGGTTTGGGGGCGGGCGGGGCAAGGGGACTGTAGAGGTGGGGGCAGGCGGGCGGGGCAAGGGGCAAGGGGGGCGTAGGAGCGGAGCGGAGCGGAGGTGGGGGCGGGCGGAGGCGCAGGTTGGGTGGGGGCGGAGGTTTGGGGGGGGGGGGGGGGGGGGGGGGGGCAAGGGGGCGAAGGAGCGGGCGAGGCAAGGGGACGCATGAAGGACAAGGGGGACGTAGGAGCGGAGCGGAGGTGGGGGTGGGCGGAGGGGGGGAGGAGCGGAGCGGGATGGGCTGCCAAGCGCCCATGGCTAGCGCGTTGGCCATGGGCGGGGCACACGCTCCACACGGGAGCATGTGCCCGTCCATGGCCAACACGCTGGCCGTGGACGCGTGGGCGTCTATGTGTACTCTGCCTTTGGCCAACGCGTGGCCAAAGGCAGAGTACACACAGGCACCCACGCGCCCACGGCAGTCCACGTGGACACGGCGGCACGCGTGTCCACGTAGACTGGCCACGTGTCTTTTCGCACTGTCACAGAAGCAGCATGATGGCCACATGGCCTGCCACGTGTACTGTCGTTGGGCGACAGTACACGTGGCACGACACGTGGTGCCAAAAATGGCACCAAGCACAGTGCCACGTGTACTGTCGCCCAGCGACAGTACACGTGGCAGGACACGTGGCCAGCTCATTGCCTGCGTGGCAGAGCGCGTGGCCACGTGGTCGGCCACGTGTACTGTCGGTTGGCGACAGTACACGTGGCATGTCCACGTGGACACGTGACGGGCACCTGCGCCTGCGTGTCCACGTGGCTTGCCACGTGTATGTGTCCACACACACACACACACACACACACACGCAAAAAGCGTGCGCGTGTGTGTGAACAGACACACAAACACAAACGCACACGCTGGCGTGCGTGTGTGCACCACACACACGTGCGCCTGCGTGCAGCGTGTGTGTGTGCGCGCACACACACACACACGCACACGTACACACGCACGTGCACGCGTACACACACGCGGACGCGTACGCGTCCACACACACACACGCGCGTACATGGCAACACACACACACACACACACACACTCCTTTCTCTCACACACACACAGTCACAAAAAAAATAAAAAATAAATAAAAAATAAAAAAATAAAAGCTTTATAAAGTGACCTCTTCTTCATTTTCTTCTTCTCTATTCACTTTTGCTACACAGATCTCTCTCTTTCTCTCTGTCAAGTTTCTTTTTGTTCACATCTTAAACTCCAACTTACAAATTCTCATAAATCATCCTATATCTATTTCTTATAAATTATTCTATGACAACACCCAAGCTCTTATTTCCATGGGACCATAACAGCTAGCATTAGCATGTCACATCCGACGTCTGCTATGCCTAGGGCCACACACATGAACTTTGGACCGCCACATGGCACAAAACCGTACCAAACATGGAATCCAAGGGCCTCCTATGCACCAAGCCCAATGCCAATACCTACTCCACATGTAGTCTCTGGAGCACCTCCACCCACGGTTCCTGCTCACTTAGGTGACTTGGCAACATTTGCTCAAGGTATCGGTCGATCTATTGCTGAGAATATGCATACAACGCCTAAAAGAGAACCTAGAAGTAAGGCAGTACAAATAGCCAAGCTCACACAAAAATTTAGTGGAGATGGGGATGTGAGAAAGCATATCGAAGCGTTTGAACAAATATGCGATTCTCTAGGAGAACACAATGACCTGCATAAGAGTAATGCTTTAAGCCTAAACTTAAGTGGGAAGGCTGGGGATTGGTATAGAACCCTAAGGGTGGAAGAAAAAACGATTTACCCTACTCTTAGGAGATTGTTCTTAAAAGAATATATACGAGAGGGAGTGCTTTGGGGTGTAGCCTCTCAACTCCAAGAAGCCCAACGAGAGGAAGGAGAGTCGGTGAGAGACTTTATTAGTCGCTTGAAGCATTTGAATTCTCTTTGTAATCCAAATGAGCGCTTCAATAATAATCAATTGCTTGATAGATTCATTAGGGGATTACGACATGAGGATATCTACAATGGCCTAGTCATTAGAGGTATCACCACTTGGGAAGCAACCACCACCAATGCGATTCAATTGGAGGATAATTTAATGACTCAAGGAGAAAGAGTGTTTGTTGAGCCTAAATCTTTTAGATCGCAAGCATCGGGGCATCAGCCAATGACCCTAAAGCCTATCGCTAAGGAGCCAAAGATATCTGAGATGACTTTAGCAGATCTCACCAAGGCCATTCAAGAGAGTCTTAGAGACAATCGTGCTCCACAAAACAATCATATGTATCCAAGAAGGGAGCAACAATGGTGCTCAGTATGCTATGGACCGCATAATATCAGTGAATGCCCTACTTTTAGAGTAAAATTCAATGGGAATTGCAATGCCTGTGGGAGGTATGGTCATCAAGCTAAGGATTGCATAGTATTTAAGCATGCAATGGCCAATAGACCAACCTTAGCATGGACAGACACACCTCAAGCGCCTGCATTGATGTCGGTCCCACCTCTTGAACAAACGTCACAACACATGGTCCCTAAGGCCCAAAATGTTGTTCAAACAACACCCTTACCACCTCTAGTGCTAGGACCGCAACCACCATATCCGAGAATCACTTATGTGAATCGAGTGGGTTGTGAGTCATCCATTGCTTGTTTGGAAGGCTGTGAGGAAGATATAGACCCTAATATTGCCTTGGGGATGGAGGATGTGCTTGAAGAAATTCCACAATACTACATGGAGGACTATTGGGGACAAGTCAAACGTGTCTATCAAGTAGCTGCTCTTGCTGCAAGAGGCCAAAATATCAATTACACTGCTAAGAGAGCACCTCTTCAATGCTATGAGTGTGGAGGTCCACATCGTGTGGCCGAGTGTCCTATTAGACTACAAAAGAATGCCACACTAATGCAAACCAATCAAGCAAGCACCTGCACGTCTACAATGCCGATACTCATGTGTAATCGATGTGGCATAGATCATTTGATTGCCCAATGTTCAAATAATCCAAATGCACCGAAGATCATGCCATTGAACTTGATTGAGGCTATCGAGGAGCCATCACAAAGTACACATGTGGTACCAGTAAATGTACTCACACGATCGATGCTCCAAAAACAAAATTATATTCTTGAGGAAAGAGACACGGCATCAATTGCCCAATCTCAGAAAAAGAAGAAAACACGAAGGAAGAGATCACAAAAAGCAGCAAAGTCAAACCCCAGTTCAAAGACCAACATAGGGATTGGTGACGACCCCGTATATATGAACAACGCTAAAGAGGATTCTGATTCAGGTGAAACCATGGAGACCAAAACGACCACTAAGATAGAAACCAACAAGGAAGATCTTCGTGATCCATAATGGCCAGGATCCAAGAAGAAGATAGGAACTTATCCAAGCCCTATAGAGGAGATCGAGCGAGTCAAGAAATTAAGGAGTTTGGTAGAAGATACCCAAAGGGATCTAGAACCAGCACCTATGCATATCCATATTATAGACACCGTGTTCCCTACGCAACAACAACCTCACCAAGTCCATAGACCCTTAGCCATATCTAGTGTCATCCAAGAAGAAAGTGACTTAAAGTCCTGGGGAAGTGGGCGTACTCACTTCTTGATAGAAAGAATGTTTACAAAGGGACTACCTGATCCTATTGAAGAAATGGAGATCCCATCTTCCCCACGTCAAGAACTGAGGCCCAAAAGGTGTCGTTAAACATTGCCAAATTGATAAATTTCATGTCTTTAGAAGCTAGAACCACCATCATGTCCAAACTATATAAAGACCCTGAGCTAGTCTCAGCTCTTCGAGCCTTCCTCAATGGAGAACTAAAGTTTAGGCTACCACAATTTTCACAGATGGATGGAGCTGGGGAGATGCCAATAGAGGAGGAACACTTAGATCCACAACCTAACCTAGATGAGAACCTTCTGGTAGAAATACTTGTTAACAAGTTGGGACAATACTTTGAGGGTGATGAATCCAATTCGACCATACCAATCACTACTAAGGGATTAATTGTGAAGGAAATCCTTGATGGTGGTGCTAGGGTTAGCATTGTGACTAAAAATTGATGGGAAACTATGGTAAGACCTCACCTTGCGACCACAACCATAGTAGTAAAGATGGACAATGGGTCTATTGTTAAACCTATTGGGATGCTAGAAGATCTCAAGATCAAGATCTTTGGACATAAAATAATAATTACCTTCATTGTTATGGATTTCTCCAAGCACACTATGGCATCGGAGATGATCTTAGGACGTCCTTTCATGAGGGAAGCAAAAATGGTGCATGACTGGTCTAAAAACCATGTCTACTTGCAGTTCGAAGATTCTGTCATTCGAGTGGATCTTGTAACTAGTCGAGCACATCCTCTAGGAAACATTTTTATAATTGATCATAGATCTGACACCATAGTTCACTCGGCCCCATTGCAGTATTGTTACATGTGTAAAGTGGACACTGATGTTGGGGAAGATTCTCCTTATATGGATGTACTACCTAGGATGACTGAGTCGGACAATGTGGATTGGGTCCACCTAGGAGCAACCATAGACACTTGGGGAATAGGGGGACGACATGGGTAACACCTGAGGGGGATGAAATGCCACCACTCATACCCTAAAATATGCTAGAAGAAATGCATATAGCTTCTAATGACCTACAAGATGAAGGTTTGACTGGCATTGGAACCAGTAGGACCTCACAAGACTATAGCCCACACGATTTGGGGTCAGAATCATCAATTGAAATTGACTCTGAGGACGAAGAATCTGAGTTAAATCTTAGTGCAAATGTGGGGACAAATCATTCAGGGCCCAGTGGTACCCTAGATGACAATCTATCCAAGGGAGCAGAAGACACAAGTAGCGATTCATCTAGTGACTCTTCACTAGAGATCGGCCGTAATAAAAAATTAGACAAGAAGAGTAAGAGATATAAGAGTCGATGATATCGAGCAAATGTGCGTGCTAGAATAAATGAAAAGAAATCTACCGCGGAATGGCTTAATTATATTGGGGCATGTGATGCTCATCGGAAGTCGGTAGATAACTGGGGTGAATACCTTCAAAGCGTTATATGGTGAAGTCCACAACCCATTGACATCGCACAACTAGAGACTACAGAGAAGCCAAAGTTGAGCCGTACAGTAAGGAGACGACAAAATTGAGAGTTAGCTTAACAACAAAAGGAATCGGAAGTGAAATCATTGTCCACAGAACAACAAGACCCCACAGACTTACACCCTGCACACCTGAACATTTCAAATCATATACCACAGAGCAACGTAAGGTTGTGTATACAAAGGCTCAAAGAAAACCTATCGATGGGAGCAATGGAGTCTATGAAAGTCTAGCGATAGTTAAGGAAATAGAGTTAGCAGACTCAGGAGAAGAGTCCAAACTTGTTTTCATTGCCCAAGATCTGATAGAGACTGAGGAGTGTGTACTTAAAGAACTTCTCAAGGAATTCACGGATATATTTGCCTGGACATATCATGATATGAAAGGTGTTCCATCTTCCGTGGTGCAACACACAATCCCCATGAATAGCATGGCTAAACCAGTTCAGCAACGACCCTACCCAATGAATCCTAAATATGCAAAGATCGTTCAAGAAGAGATTGAAAAGCTTGTGAAATGCGAATTCACATACCCTATTGAGCACTCAGAACGGGTGCCTCCAATAGTGATTGTGCCAAAAAAGAATGGGAAACTCAGAGTGTGCGTGGATCTCAAGAAGGTCAATGCCGCCACTAGGAGGGACCATTACCCCTTGCCATATTCAGAACATATGCTTGAAAGAGTTGTAGGGAAGGAAGCTTATAGCTTTTTAGATGGGTACTCTGGCTACAATCAAATCACAATTGCGATGGAGGACCAAGCTAAAACAACCTTTATAACTGAATTTGGAGTGTTCCCATTTCGTGTTATGGCTTTTGGTTTAACCAATGCCCCTGCTACCTTTCAAAGATTAATAAACACTGCTTTTAGAGAATATTTGAGGGAGTTTTGTGAAGCTTTCTTAGATGACCTTTGTGTTTATTCCTCTTGGAAAGAACATCTATCATGCTTACAAAAAGTGTTTGTCTCCTTAAACCCTTTCAAATGCCCATTTTGGGTTAAACATGGAGTCATTTTAGGACATATAGTGTCCAAAAATGGGATTTCCACAGATGAGAGCAAAATTAAGGCCATTCTTGAATTGCCACCACCTACAAACTATAAAGGAGTTCAAAGGTTCATGGGCCATGTTGGTTATTACCGACGGTTTATTTTAAACTTTACCGAGATAGCACGTCCTTTGTACAAGCTTCTTATTGAGTTCCACTAGACTGCGGATGACCATGCTTATGAGTCATTGAAAAAGACCTTGACTAGTGCTCATATTCTATGAGTGCCCGATTGGAATGTAATTTTCCATGTGCATATTGATGCATCGAACTTTGCTATTGGGTGTGTTCTAGCTCGACCAGGAGAACATAAACTGGACTACCCCATTAGCTTTGCAAGTCGTCGATTGAATGATGTCGAGAGAAACTACACCACTACAGAGCAAGAAGGTTTAGGTATAATTTATGCAGTGAAGAAATTTCACTACTACCTTCTGGCTAACAAGTTTGTTTTCTATGTTGATCATCAAGCCTTGTTGTATCTAGTAAATAAACTTTGTTCCACGGCAAGAATTACACGATGGTTGTTAATTCTCCTTGAGTTTGATTTTACCGTTGTGGTGAGACCTGGTAAAAGGCATGTCATGGCGGATCATTTGTCTCGCATACCCAATGGTGAAGCCCCTACTGGAGTCGATGATGAGTTGCCCAATACTTCTCTATTCCTAGTCAAAACCATACCTGAATGGAGTGACAAGATTGTGAACTTTCTAGTTAATGGTTTTCCACCAAGAGAGCTTCGTAAGGACATAGCTCGAAAACTGTTAAAAGAATGTGAACCTTACTCTCTCATTACAGGAACTCTCTACAGGCTAGGGAAGGATGATATTCTTAGACGTTGTGCCCGTGAGGATGAGTATTTATACATACTGCAAGAAGCCCACATGGGTATAGCCGAAGGACATTTGTCAGGGGAACTAACAGGTAGAAAGGTGTTGCAATCAGGCTATTGGTGGCCTACCTTATTCAAGGATGCATCACTTTTTGCAAAAGGATGTGATGAATGCCAACGTTACAAGATCACACAATGAAAGGATAAGATGCCCTTAAATCCTGTTAAAGTGACTCAACCATTTGAAAAATGGGGTTTGGACTTTGTAGGCCCAATTAGTCCGACAGCTCGTAGCACTCAATCTCAATATATTATCGTTGCCACTGACTAAGTGACAAAGTGGACGGAAGCCAGGGCGACACGTAAGGCCGTTGCGAGGTCAACTGCCAGAGTTTCTCTTTGAGAGCATTATTACAAGATTTGGTTGTCCCTTTGAGATTGTGAGTGACAATGGTACTCATTTTATAAATGGAGTAATAAAAGAACTCACTACCAACTTTATGATAGCTCACCATAAGTCCACACCTTATTATCCACAAGCAAATGGCCAAGCTAAGAGCACCAACAAGACCTTAATCTCTATCTTGACCAAAACGGTGGAAGCTCATCGCACAGATTGGGATTTAAAGCTGACTTCATCTTTATGGGCTTATCATACTACATAAAAGTTTCCATTAACTGCACACTATTTAAGATGGTGTATGGCCAAGAAGCGGTTATGCCATGGGAGTTTGTCATTCCTAGTCTTCGAGTAGCTTCTCAAGAAGGTTGGGATGGTAACCCCTTGGTTGAGCGATTATAAATCCTTGAAAGGCTAGATGAAGAGAGGAAATTAGCTGTGCAAAATGCACTTGTGGAGAAAGATAGGAGGAAGAAATGGTTTGACCGTCATCTAAAGAACAAAGATATCAATGTTGGTGATAAAGTCCTTATGTATGGAGTGCGTAACGAAAAGAAAAAGTCAAAATATGTGGGAAAAGGACCATATAGAGTATGTGAGATCATCCCACAAGGAACCATTTGTGTGGAGACTCTTGATGGAGTTGAAACCATTGGATTTCTCAATGGGAGCAAATTTAAAAGATACTATGATCCTTTAAGCCAAGAGAAGCTACGTACCATCCATCAAGAAAAGGCAGCCAAGGCACAAATAGAATTGAAGAAGATACAAGCTCAAGCTGAGGCTAAGGAGCGACAACAATGCATAAGACGCCAATGAGAGGCTAACCTTGGAGTTACACATGCATTCCACGTTGAAACCGACAAGGATTGGTTGGACTCTGACACACCTCTACGATACCCTATTGAGCTAAACAACACCTATGGAAAAGTGCTATATAACGCCTTATTGGACACGGGTGCTAAATATAATTTGTTATCATATGGGGTGTGGTGTCAGTTAGGGAAGCCACCTCTATCTGAAAGTATTATCCAAGTCAAGGGTGTCAAGAAGAAAAAAACTACGGTTTTTGGAATCTGGCACACTTCTGTCAGTTATGACAATGGATTTGTAGCTCAAGACTTTTTGGTCATGCCTGTTGGAGCCATGGAGGGTAATATAAACCTAGGACACACGTGGCTGATAGCCACCAAATGCACTATTGATTGGGGGACAGGGGGTGTCACAACACAGAAACCAACTCTTAGCCCTGCCACTCAAGCCATAGTCCCTAAGATATTACCTCTTAAGGAAATAAAACCCAAAACATTGCATGTCAAAGAGGTTGAACCATATGTCCCCATAGCCCAACTCTCTAGAGCTTCAACTGATGTAGTTGAAATAAAGCTTGAGACACACAAGACCCATCCGAATATAGCAAAGAAAACATACAAGTGGGTCACTAAAGCTTCTTTAGCGACCATAGCTAGTGCTAAAAGATAGGAGCCTAGTAAGAGACGTCCCACTCGCCCCAAGAAATGTAAGGAAACATTGCGTTGATTCCTAAAAAACTATTGGAAGCCCAAGGCTACTATGAAGGAAATGATCAAATCTGGGTGCCAAAACGTAAATTATGCTCTTACTTGTCACATGGCCCATGTGAGCCCAAGCCTGAGGCTCCAAAACAACAAGTCCTTTTAAGTATCCGACAATTTCTAGCCACGAAATTGCTCGTGATACGTTGTGCTAAAAATGGTCTAGAAAACAGATGTGACCAGCACCTAGGGACTTTGTCGTGGCACATAATTGAAATAATGGCTCCAGTGTCAGTCCAGAGACTCATATTCTCCACATGTGGAATATGTCTCATGTAAGGATGTGTAAAAAAGAACATCCTTCAAGTACAAGATGTACTTGTGTGTGGAGGTAACTGCAAACACTCTACGACAAGAGTGAGAGGGACCCTCATTCATTGCTCCACACTGGCTAAACCGAACGCCTTGAGTTCCTAGACCATGTTGTATCCCATGTGACAACATGTGCCAAATTGAACCCTACAAGTAGGTTCCTAACAGTATAAGGCTTCTAGAAAGATAGATTGGACATTGGGTCCAAAATACTTTGTGCCGACATGCCCTTGGCATGGCTCTGTAACATTTAAGCGTACTTATTCATCTTGAAAAATCAAGAAAAGCATACTAAAAATGGAATAACACCAAATCAATAGATGAGTACCAAGAGATTTGAACGTAATGTTCACTTACCCGTATTCAAATGGAGAGGAGCACGTCCCCTACTGAAAAAAAACAAACAGCATTGCACTAGGAACCCGGGGTGGTGCCCTTGCAAACCATTCCCTTGGATTAGAATCTACGTAGTCAAACCCCTTGAGAAGACTCTTTGTAGAAACTGCTCAACTAGTAGATAACGGTAACCAGCATATGTTAACCGTGTATAGATTGAGTGGAATCAACTTGAAAAGTGTGTTCGTCTGTTACCGCGGTAGATTGCGGAATTCTTTCCTTGAAATTATAACTGGGAGAGATCAACTGTGATCCTTAATGCAGATCAAACTGTGATCATTAATGCCTATGGGGTGATGTAGCAATCACCCGCCGAGTCTTACCCCAAAACAGTATGTCCATAGACACTCTGTAGTGCTATAGAGAGAGCAGGAGACCCACACGAGTGAACTACCGATCCCTTACAACCATGTTGTCACAACTGATTGCTACGTCGATACTCCATGGTAGAGATCAGCCGGTGTGAGTTTAAGATTATCAAAAACGCACTTGAGCGTTGCACTGAAAACATGTAGTGCAAAAATGACACCCTACACATCCGTAATGACATCCGTAATGACAAGACGCTTGCTTGTCAAGTAACGTCAATGTGTATTCCACTGGTTAGAGTTGTTCGATCTTGAGAACAATCGTCCAAGGAATACCAACAAGTGGATCTTATCCTAGGTTTAGCAATGGCTCTTAGCCAGCGTGCGTGGTTCATAACCATCATGGAAATTAGTGTTCAATCGTCGAACCAATGAAGACTAATGTGGATGGCACCTTGCCCAATTTCTAGCTGAGAGTTTTAGAGCATCTTGGCTCAGGAGAACTCAATAGTGAAACATGAAACAAAACTTCATAGAAAATTTTCATTTTGTTCCTTAGAGAAAGAGATGAAGAACGAACAGAAGAGCATGCTGGGCTGAGGAACTTTCCTTAAATTTCTAGTGTGTGTGTGCCCAAAATGTGTGCTCTTAGACATCTTATGCCTGACTGGCAGCTTATCCTATAAGCATGCAACCATCTGACTGTATGATGCTCGCATCGCGAGAGGGAACACAAGTCACATCTTGACCATCTACCGTGTATGGGTTGTGAATCAAGTAGAAGTTTTAGGTTCTTTTTAGTGGTGTGTGCCTTGATAGCAACTGAAAATTATGGGAAACAATGCAAAACTAATATTTTCCTTGACAGAGAGATTGTGTGAGTGTGTACTTTATACCACCTGGGTAGCATGCCTTGCATACAAAAACGGAAGCCCGTGGCTACCTTGACAACCGTAAAAGTCAACACCATAAGTGCCTTGCACCGGCTAGACTGGTAGGGATTCGATGAGATGATATCCTGAATAATGTAGGTGCCCCAAACTTGGTTGCCAACTGCTCTTGACGCCAAGTTAATCGGAGTACGAATTAGAAGCCTTGTTTCGTGTGAAATGGGCCAAGCATTTGGCTTTTCACAACAGACAATATTGTCCAAAGTAAATGCGAAATGTAAAATTGTAGGACACGTGTATCATATACAACCTACTTCAATGATCTTGCATGCATCTCATAATGTTTTCGGCATATTATATAAGCCGAGATGATGTGACTGGTCGTACCGAAAATGACTATGGCATAAAAGCAATTGGGGGGTAACAGTACCCAATTCAAAAAACTTACAATACGCTGAAAATCCATATTCAAGTATGAGAAAATGGCTAAGCATAACATGCCCAAAAGCCATATAACTACTGTGCCGTGCACCAAAACTGGAGTTTATGTCAAATCACGAAATCATGCATCATGCTTAAGTTTGTTGGACATGTGCACACTGCTTTTTTTGATACGTTCCTAAGCAATAAAAGCATAATTTTTGACGCTTTTCCCGTTGGAAGTCTGATTGTGAGAGTCATTTCATGACCACGTTGGTCACGACCAAATCTGTATCGACCACCGAGTTCTCTTGTACATGCTGGACCTCTTTGGTCATAATTGTTGGGCAGACAACCCCTTGGGTTGCTGGCGAGTGAGAAGCTGATTCTGGTAGCATTCTGTAAATTAGTTGTGTGAGATTTTCTACTTGCGTCACCAATATTTGGACCCTTACAGCTAGCTTGCGAAATCGGGCATCAAAAGTTTGCCAGTCCTATCGAGTGACAAACTCCCTCGCATCCGGCAATTGACTATCATCCTCTAGAATATCCAACACGCATTGAGGAGGAGGGGTTGATAAATGAGGAGATAGAGATAGATCACCTGGGTTTGCACCATCCATCCCTGTTGCCGTGATGGTACCCTCCGTGAGAGTATCCGGCCCCATGACATCCACAGGTGGAGCCAATTCTAGGTATTCAAAGTCAAACATGTGTTGATCATCAATTTCCGCACTCATGGCGAATCTGTGTTGTGCGAACAAATAGAAAACAGTACCCTGGAGTGCAAAAAAGCTCGTAGCCGTATCAAACATAGAGGTTGGTAGTTAGCCGTGCTAACTTCGTCGGCGGTCGTAAAGAAGGTGAATTTCAAGTCACGGTAGAATTGACGAAGAGGTGAAATTACTGAGAAAGTTCAAATTGCCGATGACATTGAAAGTATTGAGAAAGTCGAGCTTCCCAATAAACTTGTTCGCATCATTTGAAATCAAGCAAATTGCAAGTCGTCTAATGTAGACTTGATGAACCGAACGTTGAATTCGAAGTCGGATTTTAAATCCCAAGCAACCATGAAATCAGCAATTGACTTGCAGCCGAGGATGTACTTGAAAACACTGATCAATTCGTAGTGGCCGATAACTGGATTTGCATCTTATGCAAACGTCAAATCGGTTGGAATTTGTGGTGTGCAAAACTGCCAAATCTGGTTTGCATCCAGTTCGGAATGATGAGTTATTCCTGCTCAACAAAGATTTGTGGTCGTTTACCTTCGACCGGATCACCAGAACTGAGGGGAGGCTTGCCGGCATACGAAGGCTCGTCCTTGTGCTGCCTTGCCTATGGGAAGGACCACCTAAAATGGTCAAGGCTCAAAATTGAGGTTCAAGTGGCCATGCCATGTGAAAATGAGTCACTTTCTTGAAGGGAAATGGCACAGGCAGCGTGCAGAGTCGACGAAGGAGAGAGAGAAGGTTATGGCGGCTTGCTCAGGCCAGTAAAGGCCGCGAGGTTCTAGAAACTCCCTCCCTTCCCCAGGGCACCTGTGTCAAGCCCAAGAGCTTCAACTTTCGTGCACCATAGCTTCTCCTCCAAAACAGGAAAGCCTACCCGAATTGGCAAGAAAAAAATGCTATTTTTGGAAAAGCCTCAAAGCCACGGTTCTCACCTAAAGACCTTGCTTTTAGGGACCTAAAGTGACCACGCCTAGAGAGAGACTGGAAGAGAAACTCTTAAGCTCTGATACCAGTGTAAGAACTAGGGAAACTAGACTTGAGATCCTCCTCCCAACCTCCCTTTATATAGGCGGGCTCCTAGCCCCTTGCCCTAGACGGATCCCCTGTCCACACTGTCTAGCCCGACCCTTGGCCGTAGTCCATGACCATCCTAGTTCTTAGGGTACAGGACCCTTGTCCTGACACTTTGACACACAAAACAACGCTATTTTGATTGATTAAAACCTTTAGAATATATAGCTTTTCCTCTTTGCCATGCAACTCCACGCTAAACTTCACTTGTAAGTGGCCTTGCCTCGATGCCATAGGGCATGTTCCCACGAGTACAACGGGCTTGAACCCAACAATCCCTCCCCTCAAGCCCAAACCATCGACAATGGACTTGATATAGACCATAGCAGAGTTCAAGCACCTGAAACTATGATTAGAAGCCCCCGCCCCCCTCGACAACAACATAGGTGTGTGTGTGCACTTCCCTCAAAAAACAATCAGAGTGAGACAACAAGAACTCGGCGAAACATAAATGGGAGGTCTTACCAATTCGTATGTGTGGCAGTGTCTATAACCCGTACAAAATTTTGGCACGACAATAAATGACAAAAAACTGATAAGATAAAAGAAGGCTTTGACAACAAAGTATATGATTGTGTTAACAACAGACAAAACAAATCTATCACACTTAATTAGGAAAAATAGTTTTTGAACTTTGTATTGAGCTCGAAGCAGACTGTTGAAAAAGTCATCACTGGCTTTCTTTTTGCTACTTTGATTTTGGAGTCACCCTTTTGATCTTCTTTGAAATCAATACCTAAATTCTGACAATCAAGACCGAGATCCTCCATGTTGTAGCAGTGCTTTGATATGTTGTAAGAGCCTGTGAATTTTGAGCCGCCGGATGCCATTAAGCTCAGCCAAAAATTGTCAATTTGAAGTGGCATTTTGAAAAAAGAAAAGGGAATTTTTTCCTTTGTTGCAACCGTTTCTTAGCATATACCACTCATAGGGCGTTTTGAAAAGCGAGCACAGACAAGAGAGCCTACAATGTTGTTACAAGCCTTTGCTTAGTAGTGCTCCTATCTTGAGGGTTTTAGCAAGTAGGAGAACCTTTGTCATCGCCTAGCTACCTTCAGGCAGCATTTTAATAGGGCTTGTTGAAAAACAGGTTTAATCCCTCGCAGATAACGTTCTAAAATGCTCAGCGAAATTACCTCCACGCTCTGCCCACGTTTTGACATGCAGCTTAGTGGCTAGGCTTGCCCTCTACAATTGATGACAGTGTTGTAGTAGGCATCATTTTGAGAGGTGTTTTTATAAGCATGCCAAAAACTCCTAACAAACTCACCCTATGCTCTTAGCGACTGTATTTTGAGAGGCTAGCTTTAGCACCTCCTTTGAGAGGTGGTTTGATAAGCATGCCAAAAACTGCTAACAAACTCACCCTATGGCTCTTAGCGACTGTATTTTGAGAGGCTAGCTCGAGCACCTCCTTCAAGCTCTACCTGTCTGGGCTTTGATACCATGTGAAATATTGTAGCAGCTATGGTGGATGGTGCCGATGAGGATCCATGGCGTGCTTGAGAACGTGCAGAGGAAGGACAGAGAGAGAGAGAGAGAGAGAGAGAGAGAGAGAGAGAGAGAGAGAGAGAGAGAGAGAGAGAGAGAGAGAGAGAGAGAGAGAGAGAGAGAGAGAGAGAGAGAGAGAGAGAGAGCCTTCAACACACAAAACAATGCTATTTTGATTTATTAAAACCTTTACAATATATAGCTTTTCCTCTTTGCCATGCAAATCCATGCTAAGCTTCACTCATAAGTGGACTTGCCTGCATGCCATAGGGCATGTTCCCATGGGTACAACGGGCTTGAACCCCCCCCCCCCCCCCCCCCCCGGCCCCTCTTTTAACCCTCTATCACTACCCTTACGTCCCTCTCTTCATCTCCATGTGTGCTTGTGTGTGTTTGTATTGTGTATATAGTGTGCATATGCACATGCATGTGTGCATTTGTTAGGTGTGTGGACTTCATATACGTGTGTACAAGCATTTGGTGCATTGAGTGTTTGCACATTGCATGTGTAACTTGCATTAGTATAGGTATGCCCATGTGTATCTGGCAAATTGTGTGTGTGTGTGTGTGTGTGTGTGTGTGCACGTGTGCGTGCACATGTTTGTCTTTCGGCATTTACGTATGTGTGGATGCATTGATGTGGATGTGTGTGCGTGTATGTGTATCGCACAAGGAGACTCACAATGTGTTTCAATGACACCTTCAAATAGAAGTGAGCGTGGATGATATCTATCGGACGCGATTTCTGGGCGAGCAGTTTCTGGCGAGCGCTTTTTAAGAATCGGGCGAGAGGATTCTCAAAAGAAGGGACAATCTACCCATCTCTCTCTCTCTCTCTCTCTCTCTCTCTCTCTCTCTCTCTCTTTTGTTTCCTCTCTCTCTCTCTCTCCCTCTCTCTCGCTCTCCCTCTCTCTCTCTCCAACTAAAATTTGATTGTCATTTCACGACCAACTTACATTCAAACAAAAAACACCGGCGAATCATTCAATACACTATTAATAAGAGAAATAGAAGTTCCTTACACACAATTACGGTCTATTTCAAATAGCAAACCCCAAATCTATGAGTTCCATTGCATCCAAAGTAAATACATATGGGGGGTGATACATCATGGGTGATGTGGAGGAAAGAAGGGCGGTGGGGGGCCATATCCCCTGGGAGGAAACAAAGGTCGTGCCAATGGGGGCAGTGCACCAAATGGTGGGGGAACTACTCCAAATGGCAAAGGGTATGAACTATATGTGGGGGGGGTTGCAGGTAGTGAAAGAGGCAATGGATCAACCCCAGGCGGGCCTCAGATGAGGAGGCAATGAATGCACTGGGAGACGGCCCAGTTGCACGCCATGCCAAAAATGGGGCTGTGAAAGTGGGATATGGTGCTGCTACTACCCCGCCCTGACTGCTGAGTGGTGTCGGGAACGGTGGGTCAAGCGGATGAAGCTGCTCGAACACCTGCTGCGGTTGCTCAGTTACCTGAGCTCTGACACTCCTATGAAACATCAATGTCGAGCCTAAATTGGAAGGCAGGCGATGAGCTGGCTCCAAACAAGCACTGAAAACTGCCCAATCCTTCTCACAACTGATGCAATGTCTACGTAGTAGTAAACATTGTGCTGCCAATGTCCCAACTTCTGCAAAACAATCCAACACAACATCTCCCATGTTTGTGAAGGTACCTAGTAGCTATCTACAAAAGAAAAGTTACCTTTAGATTTATTATACCTATAATTTTATAGGAACAATAAAAAAAACTACCAAAAAAATTCTACCACCTAGCAAACGCTGGACTCCTCTCAACACCTCTACGATAAGGCCGGCCCATACGATCAAGCGTCCACTGTGTGGAATCTGATCCTGGTAGCTTCTCCCACAACATGTCGTCATCTGCAGAGAAGCCACGTACATTTGCTGCAATCTCTCAATCCACTCGATCGTACCTCGGAAGCCAGCACCCACTAGTTCTAGGGGGTGAAAAAATGGCTAGCAACAAAGTACCAACCTACGGGGAGCAAGTAAAACATTATTTTTTGACCCGCAAACATCGAAGTTACTATTCATTATCAAAACAAAAAAATAACATACCCCCTCTAAATAGTCATGAACAGTCGTACAACTAGCCTCCGGTAGCCGTAAGTACAATATCCTCAACAGCTGGAAACCAGCTCCCTCTGCCTTCGAAGTGACGATGGAAAGATGTTCTGCACGACATGTCACCATAATCATGCCATCCACAAAAAGAAACTCGGATGCCAAAAGGAATGCAGCATCCACAAGGTCACTATCCCATTGGTTCCATAAAGGAACCCGACCCGTGCTAGCTGCATGTGGCCTAGTGTGTAAGGGAAAGGCCATGTACACCAAACGTACGCCACCCAATCTCAAGCTAGGGTTCATCTGCCCTGTTCCTGATAGAGAGCCCAAGAATCTACGTAGTGACTGCATAGAACTGCATGCAATTTTTGTTAGCACTATAAGTGTGCACATAACTATGATTGTAAATAAGCGTGGCTTACCTGTCATTGCACAACACATCTGGAATAGCTTTTGCCAGCTCTTTGGCACTAGCAATCACTGCAAAGTGGCGTGGCTCTACATGCATATTTGTATGTAGCAACATAAGATTAAATATATCTTTCAAGCAATGCTAAAGAGAACAACACAACATTAAGGATTTTCACGTACCTGGATGGTTATCTCCCACAACTCTGGCCATGTCTGATATGTCCTCTGCAGCCCTACCATGTGATGGTGAACATGGAGGGGACTCCTGGATGCCCCCCACTGGTCTGGAAGTGAAGGATAGTGTCAGTACACTGTGACTCATAGCACCAAGGGTATGAGCACTATCGCTGACTTCTACAGAATACTCCGCAACCACATGCTCGCTCTCACTGTCGCTGGAAACTACAGCCCTCTTCTTTCTCTTCCCACGTTGCTTGTCAGCCGGTTGTGCTTGCGAGTCTTTCCTTGAGGTCTGTTTCTTCCTCTCTGGTTTCTTTGATGTGTTTGGAGATAGAGCATCCTCTATCACAACCGCTTTCTTCCGTGACGCACTATACTCCGCTATTAATTATAAGAAGAAGAGTTATGAGCCCATATTCTATTGCTTCATGGCAAAGGTAAAAAATACATAGAGGCATACCTATGTATAGCTCTTCCTCTTCGGGTGGGTACTCCTTGTCCAGGTAGTCCAGCCACCAAGGACACTTGAGCCACGCTCCCTTTGGCCGCAAGTCATCTATCCACTTGTCAGGATATAAGCCCGTCTCCTCTCTCTCCGACCTGCACCATGCATCACTGGGGTGCTCGGGAATGGAAAAGACAAGAGCATCTCTCCACCATCTACAAGACAGACCACAATGTTTTCATTTGCATAGAACAAGATTAGTGTATCCTACTACATTCTTAATTTGTCAATTAAAGATGTCGAACCTGTACAACAAGCGTCGTGCCATACAAGCAAAATGGGGTTTCTCTTCGGGTTCATGTGTGGACTTGATCCGAGCACTCCACTTCTTGAAGGCCTTCTCAAAGTGCTTGCATCTATATGTCAATAATGTGTGGGCAAGTGTGCAACCATGCTTACCTTCAGCCTTCTCATGTTGGATAGCAACATCATGATTCTCGGCCTCCATTTTCTCGGCCATCTCAAGCACTCTCATGCAGCAGCAAATAATAAGTCACAAGTTACATAAAAAATTGCTAGCTGGTGCAAATGTTCACTAAATCTAACCTTTCCAATTGCCACCAGTACACGTGATATTGAAGCCACTGGATCCAGGCCTTCTCCGTCAAACCGATGCCCATCTCCTTCAGGGATGCATCACCGCCTTGGAGCAAATCAAGCAATCGGCACTTCCTATCAAAGGAAAAGCGAGACTTATTTTTTATTGCTACATAATAAAAAGAGAAATATATGCAATGCTTTAAACGACTATTACTTACTCTGTTGGGCTAATGCATGCACACGCAACCTCTGCCACTCTCGAGGGTGTCATTTTCGTGGTCTTCTCGTCCCAACCTATAAATGAAATACATTTCTGGAAAAAATCGCTGCCATTCTCTGGATTTGCAATGGTGGCTATCTCAAGCCCTTTGCGCGTAAAGTATTGCTCCGTTTGAGATAGCGCTAGATTGATGCTTTCCTCGTATGCGTCAGGTGCCAACTCGTAGTCAAAACTCCCTTTTGATGGCATCCCTTCCGTTTTACTACTAAACATTCGAACTCTTCCTATCATTTTCCAAAGACTCAATCAAAATACACATAATAAGATTTTGTAATCAAAACATATTCTCATATACAATTGGTTTGAAGCATACCTTCCAAAGTAGTTGCGCAAGGACAGCCATTGGCAATTTTAGCCACTTTGACTTGTTTGGACCTCTAAAATTCAAAGCCCTTTCTGCTGCCAAACGCGCTCTTTCAGGGAATTTTTGCAAAAGTGATGTAGGGTCCGCCAACCCTAGCTTTCATCATGAAAATATCATGAGCAGTTGTGTGAGGCACTGAAACCCTCGTGGCCCTGTTTAACAATCGATTGTAATTTATATGGTTTACAAATAAGATGCATTTACATTAGCAAAAAAAAAAGGGGCTCACCTATTGATCATACCCAAAACCAATAGAAACTCCGCTGCCTCATGGGGCTGAAAGTCAACTAGAACGCACTCCACCTTTGGCGCTTTCTCAATTGGAATGTCATTCTCGTTCATCCACCGCATCCATGCCTCCAATCGGTGATTACCATCCCAAACCACAAAGTACCTCTCGACCATGTGACTAAGCTCGGGGATTTGGCGAAGCTCTTCATCCAAATCATATGACATTGCAAGATCCCTCGCAGCGTGACCATGACGAGTAAATTGTTTGTGATCCTCCCCAGGAATTTGTTCACTAACAATAAATCTTGCCATGGTTGGTTGGTAGCTTTTGTTTGCAATAGAGAGTTCCAAATCGGCCACATGGTCATCATGCGTGCGGATGGCAGGGTTTGAGAGAAGTCGACATAGAGGCAATCATGGAAGTTTCCCATCGTATGGTACTCTGTGAGAATCCACCCAACCCAAAGAAATGTGTTTTTCGACAACGTTTCCAAACGCTTTGTCTTTGACATCCTCAATAGCGGTACCTGTTTCCACACGATGACTGGGTGCGGCGCTTGATTGTGATGTTTCAGCCACTCCAGTTACAATGGATACAATGCGATCCAAAGAACTCAATGCCTGAGATTGTTGGGTATCCTGTGTGCCTAACGGAGGTACTTCTTGTGAGGTAGTAACATCAATCTCATCAACTGCACTAGTATTTTTTGTTTGGTTTCTTGTTCTCATGCTTGCGAGAAAGAATAATCAATATCTAATTCTCCTAAATGAATTTCTCATGTTAAGCTGATCATTTAATATGGGGAAGTGCCAGGGGAGAAAAAGCTCGAATATTGGTTAAGCTAGCAGACCGGCCACAGTTAGGATCCAAAGGAGGGAAAATAGGGATCCAAAGGGGGGGCCATCTACAAAAGAGCTATGTGCAACAATGGGCTCAAAAGACCCTAAGGTTCAGCCCATTAAGACTTCCAAAATGCTAAGGTTCCAAAATTCAAAGGTTGTGTCCAAAGGTCAAACATTAGGGGAATTGGATGCTTTGAGTGTGTCCCAAAACGTCTTGGTCAAGCCCTACATAGGAGGGGGTGAGCCCAAGAAGTAGGGTATGAGAGAGAAACACCCACACACACTCACAAGCTTGATTTGTACACAAGGGGAAAGAGGGACACATGTCAGCTCCCTAGGCCAGATGCCCACAGGGTGTACTCAAATCCTTTTGGATGGCCATGGAGGTGGACCAATGAGAACTAGGCTAGAGTAAATCTAGTTTAAGTAATTAAAAAACACTTAATAAAAGAACCAATAAGAATTAAGCTCTCTAGAAGACTATTGGACAGTCTCCCAAGGGGACCAATGAGCATTCAACAGCCCAATGGCTTGCCTGATTCCTATTGGCCAGGAGGCAAAGGGGTCCAATGAGAGTTTAGTTGCATTTATTAATTACCTAAAGCTCTCACAAAAGGGGAAAGGGGGACACGTGTCAGAAGGCTACCACTTATGATGCTTAATTTTCATTGGCTAGGCCTGGGGAGGTCGAATAGGGCTGTAGCATGAGCAATTAGCAAGGGAGGTTGACCACAAGAGAGAGAGGGGGCTGATTTTTGGAAGGCATTATCACACACACACACTCACACAATCTCATGTGTGAAGCAAAGAAGACTCTCTCTCCTTCTCAAGGTTTAATGGAAAGCTTACCACCTACTCCAAGCTTGTGAGAAGGGAGGCCTACACCAACAACTCTTGGCTTTGTGATGCAAATCTAACCAAGATCCAAGCTTCAATGCATGCTTATCTCTACCATGCTAATCACTAAGCTAAGCTATGCTAATGAGTGATTATGTGAGGAGATGTACATCTTTCTCGTAAGAATACTCCTTCTTCCTCTCAATCTACTCACATACCCCGCTAGCTCTCATCACCATCTTTGAAGGTGTGTGAGGTCTTGGGTCTGAGATCGTGAGGGAATTGATGTTGTGTTTGATAAGTGTTTTGCTTAGTGCATGAAGTTTCCATCTTCATTGCACTAGATAGTATTGAAGGAACACAAAGAATTGTATTGTAAAATGTCTCTCTTGATGGGAGAAACCATAATACAAAGCCTTTTGGAGGGGGGACCGGCTCCATGCAAATCCTCTCCTCAATTGTTGTCAATTGCTTAATTTCTCTCTCTTTTGAAGTATTGTTCATGCTATCTAACTAGGTGTTATGCTTTTTGTTGCTCTCTCCACCCAAGCACTCTTGTTATTAGGAAGCTATCTAATGAAACGCTCACTATGTTCATGCTATTTTCCGCTACACACAAGTTACTAGACCATTAAATGTTACATTGGTATTAGAGCACAAGGTTTCTCTTTTCTTGCTCAAGAAGGGAGGTCCTCAAGCTATCTATAAATGGGTGGTACTATTAATTGCATGTGAGTAAGTAGAATAGGGATTTTTCAGCCTTGTAGTGTGCCTACCTTTGTGTTGTTAACGTGGCATCACCGTCGAGAGCTATGGCCTTAATAGTGGAGTCCTACGGGGCTTGCCTACGGCTTAACCACTATTGAGCTGTTAGAAGCTTGACAGGAGCCGGTTCTATTTTGGTGTTGAACGACCCTCTCTTCTATTCCTTGCAATTAATGGTATTCGAGCCACGGGTACAGTAGCTTGAGTGCTTTTTCTAAAGGGGTAAAGAGGAGTAGCAACTAGTGCTTGAAGTGCCAAAGTACACCTAAAAAATTTACACTTAAAAGTTGTTAGAATGGCTGACAATAGTAAAGAGAGTGAAATTAATGTTGATAACTTTGATTTTGCTAATGAGCAAGCTACTAATGATGCCCCGATGCTTGTTAACTATCTTGTTTCTAGGCTTCAACAAGCCATGGGCAATCCATCCCTCCAAAGTGAAGTGCAATGGTAGCTTCGTGCTCATGGATTCTCCAAGCTCCTCACCATGACGAGAGAACACCTAGGAAGCCTCCTTGCGAGACTTCCAAAAGAGGTCTCTCTCCGATTCGGGAAGAAGAAGAGGATCCCTATGAAGGGCTCAGAAATTTGCTCCTTGATGACGCATCTCCTTCTCAAAGGAGAACTCAAGAGCCTCCACTGAGGGAACGAGATATAAGTGAGTCTCCTACCACCTCGACGGACATGGCTCCACGAAGACGACGGGCTTAACACTCTCCATCGCCTCCAAAACGGAGAAGACCATCGCATACTTCTCCACACCATCCTTCAAAGAGGGATGACAAAAAGCAAGAGAAGAAAAAGGCGAGAAAGAGGACACCCTCTTCTCCATCTTCTTCATCCTCTTCCTCTTATGAAGGTGACGGTGAAGACAACGAAGATCAAGGCAAGAAAAAGGTGAGAAAGAGGTCACCCTCTTCTCCATCTTCCTCAAATTCTTCATCTTCTGAAGAAAGTGATGGTGCAACCTTTGAACCATAAAAAAGAAGAGGCCATAGGAAATCCTGTGCCGCGTGGAAGAGGTCATCCAAGCTCAAGAATTTCAAAGAGGGTGGGAAGAGCATCTCTTTCCTTACTTACAAAGGCACTTTTGGAGCTACGGAAAAAGTCTTGGCCTTTATCCAACAATTGGATGCGGCGTTTGGAGATGAGGGCTTCACGGAGTCCTCTAAGCTACGCCATGTAGCTATGCACTTTCAAAAGTCTGCCAGGCAATGGTGGTCTAGCCTACGGGCCAACGGTGAAGCTCCACAAACATGGAAAGCTTTAAGAGATTCCTGTCAGGACAATAGCAAGGCTGGACTAGACAAGGGCAAGACCGGGCTAGGCAGTGTGGAAAGGGAGTCCAACTAGGGCAAAGGTCCAGGGGCCATGCTATATAGTGGGTGGTTGGGAGGTGGACTCCTAGGTTCTAGTTCCCCTGGTCTTACACTAGTATCAGAGCAAAAGAAAGTCGACCTTGTCAAGCATTTACTAATAATCGACCCTGTTGAATTGGCCCCATGTACTGAAAAGCAAAAAAACTTGCAAAATATGTACTGTGTACCTGCTTGGCTTGATTACGTTGTCCTTGATATATACGTAAATATTGGCCTTGACATATATGTAGATATGGAGCCCTCCTTCTGGAATCCTTGCTTCCTCCCTTTAAGACATATCAAGAGATGTTAGGTAACAATATTGATGGCCAATAAGTGCATGGAGCCGTGCTCCTCCTCATTGCATGGCCAAAACTAACAACAAGAATTGAGGACCGGTTTGCATCAACTCCAGAGGAGTTGTCGAGGAGGCTTACAAGTCACAGACCATGCCTACCTTGCCCTTACTCGCTAGGTAACTTTGCCTTGTTGGAGCCTTGTTCCATTGTGAAAACATGATGGAAGCACCATCATGCAGCTTATGACGGTGGTATACTGAAAGTAATTCCCACCAATTTGTGGCTTTATCGAGCAAAATGCCGTACCCAAGGCATATAAACATTTACCTTAATGGCACAAAGAAAGCGTAAATGAAAAAAATTAGTCGGCCATGCCAACATCTGTACCATACCAATTGCAGGCATGGCCTATAGTTTCCTGAATGCAATTGGAGTACCAATTGGTAGCAACCTCGCGACCGTTAACCATTCGTTAACCATTCGTGCATGTTTTACCTGAAAACTTTAGTCAAATACAAAAATTGTAAATCTTATTGAGATGCGTACCTCCCTTGCATGTCAAATTTATGCAGTGGCTCTTCCAATCCTATGACAAGTTGGTCACTTTCATGATCGCTGTACTTTTCATGCCTTGCATGTTTCTTGCCTCTTGCGGAGTGTTGTGGGAAAGGTGTCAGTGCATCTACTGCCTTGCATTCAAGAAATTGCTCCATCGTTTGCTCACCCTCCATACGGTGGCTTAGTATGGTGCCGTGCACGGAGAACGAAGAGGTGAAAGGGGGGGGGGGGGGGGGGGGTTAGCCTGTGGGCACCCTCCCTTGGCTTTAAAAAAACCCTAAAGTTGGGCACTTCTGAAAATAATCTCTTTGGAGCTATGGTGTCGAAACCAGGCAGCGCAGAGGCTTGCAAGAGAGAGAGCGTCGGAATTGATGCTCCCCGGCTTCAACGCCCGTGTTGTGAATTGCTGAGCAGGTTGAAGCGACCCCATCTAGCCCTCCTCCGCCTGCTGCACGTGGATCCTATCGTCGTCATCCCCGCCTGTCAAGGGTTTATGCACACAGCATGTGCCTTGTCCCCGACCGTGAACACCACGGCTTGCATGATATGCAAGACCATGCACGACCTCTCTCGAAAATGAAGGAGAGAGAGCGGATTCTAGAGAGAGGGAGGCCATGCCTCATGCTGCTGCGATTGAGAGAGAGAGAGAGACGTAGAGAGAGAGTCCTTCCCCCTCCTCCATAGCTCTCCCCTCCCCTGAGCTCTGATACCAGTGTAAGACCGGGGGAACTAGAACCTAGGAGTCCACCTCCCAACCACCCACTATATAGCATGGCCCCTGGCCCTTTGCCCTAGTTGGACTCCCCTTGCTCTGTAAATTGGCAAGAATATCTATTCGCTATGAGCATAGAAGTATTTATGTGAATCACGGCTTTCATAATTGCTCAATTTTGTATTGAGACTTCGCACATTTGGCATATGGTATGACCATACAAAATTGGGAAGAAATAGGCAATGTGTTTGCAGGTTATTTCATTATGTACCAGACAGGTGTATAGGATATACGATGGCGTTTGTGGAGATATGGCTATAAGCCGTTTTGGAATGAGTTTTTCATTCCAAATTTCATGACAACTGGTTGCAGCAACAACGACCAGGTTAGCCAAGTTTAAGTTTTTTTTGTTTTTTCTTGTTTTAACTTTACTTGGCAATTACTCGCATTGTGCAAAGCAAAGTGCTTTGGCAATTTCATAAGAAGCAAGGCTTCAAGGAATTGGAAACATAGGGAATATCAGAATCCCTACCAGTCTAAACTATGCAAGGCACTCATGGTTTTGGTTCTCATAGTTGAGGCCATCACTCTCAGCAAAGGCTTACCATACTGGATGCAAGGCATGCTACTTAGGCGGATTCAATTTTACCGCCTCATGAATTACGCTTCTGCTATCACACTTGCAACTCTGTCACAGACATACTAAAAAAGGGATTGTTTAATATGATTGATGGTTGCTATCAACACACAACAACACTAAAAGGAACCTAACTCTAGGACTTACTTTACGGGCAAAGTGCCGATGCTAAGTCGTCCTCATACAATCACGACCCCTGCATGGTAGGTGGGTCCGAATGAGTTTTCTGTTTTTCTGTTACCTCTCTTGATGAGAGAGTCATACCTGAAAACTGTGGAATGCTTATACGATAAGCTGCAATTTAGACATAAGATGCATATGAGCACACAACTTGCGTACACACTCTAAAAACTTAAGGAAAGTTCCTCAACCCAACATGCTCGTGTTCTCTCTCTCTTTACAGGAATAATGCAAATTGTCTAAGAAGCTTTTCATACATGTTTTGCTCGTGAGTCAGCCTGAGCCAAGGTGCTTTACCTCTCAGCTAACACGTGACTAAGATGCTACTCAAATTACTATTCATTGGTTCATCCATTGAACACTAATTTGCATCATGGCTAAGAGCCACATTGGCTAAGAACCATTGTCAAGCCAAGGGTAAGACCTAACTACTGGCATTCTTAGGGTGATTGTTTTCAAGATCGAATAGCTCTACCCAGTAATGCCAGATAACGGTAAGGCCTAACTACTGGCATTCTTTGGGTGATTGTTTTCAAGATCGAACAACTCTACCTAGGGAAGTACACATCGATGTTATTGGACAAGCAAGCGTCTTGTCAATACGGATGTCTAGGGTGTCATTTTTGCACTCCATGTTTTCAGTGCGACACGCAAGTTGAGTTTTTGATAATCTTCCACTCACCGCAGATGATCTCTACAAGGAAGTATCAATGCAACAATCAATTGAGCCAGCATGGCTGTCCATAAGAGCTAGGCATTTCAATTTTGTTGTTTTCGTGCTCCTTCTATAGCACTATGGAGTGTCTATGGACATACTGTTTTGGGATACGACCCAGCGGGTGCTTACTAAATCACCCCATAGTCATGGAGGATCATAGTTTGATCTAGTCCCGTTATAATTTCAAGGAAAGAATTCCGTAATCTACCACGCGATAGCAGAAAAATTCAACTTTTCAAGTTGATTCTCATCATTCTGTACACGGTTAACTATGTTGGTTACCGTTGCCTGCTAGTTGAGCAGTTTCTACAAAGGGTCTTACCAAGGGGTTTGGATTGCGAAGGCAACACCCAGGGTTTCCAATGCAATGTTGCCTGGCTTTTTTTTCACAGGTGGGAGACGTGCTTCTGTGCATTTGAATACGGGTAATTGAACTTTCAGTTCAATCCCTAGGGCCATGCCCAGGGCAGGTCGGAACAAGTATTTTGGGCCCTAGTGTCCAATGTACATTATGCTGTTATACACCCACTTGTCGGATTTGATTTGGCACATGTTGTCCCATGGGATACAACATGGTCTAGGGACTCAAGGAGTTCGGTTTAGCCAGTGTGGAGCAATGAATGAGGGTCCCTCTCACTCTTGTCGCGGAGTGTTTAGAGTTACCTCCACACATAAGTACCCCTTGTACTTGCAGGATGTTCTTTTTTTAAAACATCCTTACATGAGACATATTCCACATGTGGAGAATATGAGTCTTTGGACTGACACTGGCGCCCATTATTTCAAATATGTGTCATGACAAAGTCCCTAGGTGCTGGTCAAATCTATTTTGTAGACCATTTTCAGCAAGACGTATCAAGAACAATTTTGGTGGCCAAAAATTATCGGATACTTAGAATGACTTGTTCAGGTACAAGTATTGATAAACAACATTACAGATGGTTGTTTATATATATAGCAAGGCTCCGAGTGGTTAATGAAAACGTTTCATTGTTGTCCCTAGAAGTGATTAATGTTTCATCTTCTATTATGATTCAAATATTTCAGCAAGGCTTGAAAATGATTACCACTGAAAGTATTTAGTTTCTATTTGGAACTATTCACATTTCTATTTCCTGTGTGCTACACACATCATATTCGCCATCAGTATTGGCAAGGATGATCATGGATATACAGGTTTGGATCTATTTTTTGCTAAATGCATGCACACTAGGTGTTAGGGACCCTAATGTTTAGCAAAAGCTGATTTGGAATGGCATGCAAATTCATCCAATTGTTGCTTATGAAGCACTTTGCACTCTATGTGCAGTATCTCTATGAGACTACTTTAGAGTCTACCAATCACCCACAAAGGTCATGGCTCGATTTGGGTGCTTGGGGATTTTTCAATTAACCACGATGGTTATTCGAGACATTGTTGCTTCCTTAACAATGTTACACGATGTTGTGATTCCCATTTACTAGTCACCTCGAAAGACTGTATGTAACCCGTGGGGGAAACACACCTCAGTACTGTCAGTTATCCAAGGGGATAGGTAGATTACAAAGTGTAATCTTGGGCTAAAGGATATTCAAAGTGTGTACATTAGCACCAAGCATTCCAATTAATAAGCATTTATTGCTCTTCTTGGAATTTACTTACTATTAGTTAACGCATGTTGTGATTAGGTAGTCTCTTCATGTATAAGTCAGGTTCTCAATCTTGAACACTCGTTAGGTGGGGTTGTTTACTAATGATGAACTTGGGAAACAAATCAAGGACTTACACTTGGCTGATGAGTCATGTTAGCAAGTTACTTTTATGGAAAGTGAAAAGAGGCACTCTTTAGGGTACATCTTTGTGTGATAACTCGTTTTGCATACTCATGTGTGTTCGAAATGGAGTCTACACACTATGATTGGATAGGAATCGGTAACACAAGATGGTTGCAAATGGACGACAATTTGAAAAATCAAGATGTTACTCTTGGTTTCATTGAACCTCCTGTTGAACCGTGTTTCGGTCAACCAAACAGCTGGATCCATGAAGGATGCCACTTGGGAAAACATTCATGTTATTAAGAATAAGTTCCCCACTTTTGTTTTCGAGGACGAAAACTCTTCTTTAAGGGGGGAGTAATGTCAGGACAAGGGCAAGGCCGGACTATAAAAGGGCAAGGCCCGGCTAGGCAGTGTGGAAAGGGAGTCCAACTAGGGCAAAGGGCCAGGGGCCATGCTATATAGTGGGTGGTTGGGAGGTGGACTCCTAGGCTCTAATTCCCCTGATCTTACACTTCCATTATGAAGTAGTTTTTGGCCACCGATGCCAAAGACAAAGTACTCACCGAATGGCCAAGCTTAAAGCTCTCTCCTTACGAATCCATTCACAAATATTAAGACAAGTTTTGGGACCTACAACTCAAAGCCACTATCTTCAAAAAGTTGGATTTTGGAGAGAAAAAGCAACAATTCTATGCGGGCTTAACTGAGGAAATGTCAAAGTATGTCAACTCCCAAAGGCCACGCACCATATCAGCGGTTATACACCATACTATGGTGGCTTCTCGAATTAATTGCCAAACGGGGACTAAAAGAAATCCTAAGCCCATGGAAAACAAAGGCTCCAATGAGCCTAAGGGGAAGGACAATGTCCAAAAGTCTCCTAAGGGCAACTCCAACAAAGCTAAAGAGAAGGGAGTTTACAAAGGCAAAAATAAACTCTCTCCCGAAGAGCTTGAGCGTTATTGCAAGGATAACCGTTGTCTCAAGTGCGGCAAGCAAGGGCATGCGTACCGCGCTTGTCCTCAAAAGAACACCCACCATGAACTCCCTAGAGCTACCTTGGTCGAAATCCAAGAGGAGGAAGTTCATCACAAAGGATCTCCTCTATGCCATGCTTGGGGAAAGGTAAGAGAACCTGATTCTTTTATTCTCTTTGACCCTGGTTCTACTCACAATTTTATATCTATAGAGTTGGCCACCAAGCTAGGCATACAAGCCTACGATGGGAGATGTCCTACCCGCAGGTGGTGCTTTCAAGGGGCAAGAAGCTTCAGTCACCCCCTTAATTGGGAAATTGAGGCTCCATGTCAAAAGCTATGTGGACAAAGAGGACTTCTTTATCTCTCCCTCAAGCATGAGGATGTAATCATAGGGGCACCATGGTTTGATCGCATGGCTGCCAATGTTAAATTCCTTGAAAGGAGAATCTCCTTTAAGTTCAGGAAAAAAGATATGTATATAGATGCTAAGGAAATGGGTAACACTATACCCATTTTCCATACACAAACTTTTAACAAGTCAATAAAGAGCTCTATTTCCGTGTACATGATTTTTGTTAAAGATTCTCAAAATGAAACTAATGTTTTAGCAAAAGAAAATATACACAATCAAAAGGAATTAGAGTTATCCAATTTTCTGAAGGGGTTTCAGGATGTCTTTATTGACGACATCCCTTGTGAGCTACCTCCTAAACGAGGTAATGATAACCATGCAATTGAACTTCTTCCAAGATGTTCACCGCCTAACAAACCTCCTTATAGAGTTTCTCAAGCTCAACAAGAGGAGATTATTGGCAAGTGCATAAGTTAGTTGAGAAGGGCATGGTTAGGCCTAGCTCATCTCCATTTTGTTCTCTTGTGCTACTAGTGCAAAAGAAAGATGTAACATATCGTATGTGTGTCGACTATAGAGCACTAGATAGGATCACTATCAAGAATAGGTTTCCCGTTCCACGGGTAGAAGACCTATTTAATAAGCTACAAGGGTCCACCTACTTCAATAGGATTGACCTAAAAAGTGGCTATCATCAAATAAGGATAGTTGATCAAGACATCGTAAAGACCGCATTTCGCACTACATTTGGCCTTTATGAATACATTGTCATGCCTTTTGGCTTGACCAATGCACCAGCCACATTCAACCGCTTGATGGAGAAGCTATTCAAGCCTCATCGAACCTTTACTGGAGTGTTCTTTGATGATATCATCATTTGCTCTAATTCATTAGACGAACACAAGCAACACCTCCAGGTAATATTTCAAGTTCTAAGAGAGAATAAACTTTATGTTAATCGAAAGAAAAGTGAATTTTTCTTGCAAGAGATTCAATATTTAGGTCACATTATCTCTCAAGATGGAATCCAAATCAATCCATCAAAGTTAGAGGTAATAAAAGGATGGCCTAAACCAAGGAATCTTCATGAGTTAAGAAGCTTTATAGGTATGTGTGCATACTATAGACGCTTCATAGAAAAGTTCTCACTAATAGCAGGAAGGTATCAGAATCTCCCATCTCGTAGGCTTGTATGCCTAGCTTGGTGGCCAACTCTATAGATATAAAATTGTGAGTAGAACCAGGGTCAAAGAGAATAAAAGCATCATGTCCTCTTACCTTTCCCTGAGCATGGCATAGAGGAGATCCTTTGTGATGAATTTCGTCCTCTTGGATTTCGACCAAGGTAGCTCTAGGAGGTTCATGGCAGGTGTTCTTTTGGGGACAAGCACGGTACGCATGCCCTTGCTCGCCGCACTTGAAATAGCGGCTATCGTTGTGATAATGCTCAAGCTCATTAGGAGAGAGTTTATTTTTGCCTTCTCTTTAGCTTTGTTGGAGTTGCCCTTAAGAGACTTTTGGACATTGTCCTTCCCCTTAGGCTCATTGGAGCCTTTGTTTTTCGTGGGCTTAGGATTTCTTTTAGCCCCCGTTTGGAAATTAATTTGAGAAGCCACCATAGTATGGTGTATACCCCCCGATATGGTGTGTGGCCTTTCGGAGTTGACATACCCCACCATTTCTTCAGTTAAGCCCACACAAAATTGTTGCTTTTGCTCTCCAAAATCCAACTTTTTGAAGACAGTGGCTTTGAGTTGTAGGTCCCAAAACTTGTCTACATATTTGTGAATGGATTCGTAAGGAGAGAGCTTTAAGCTTCGCCATTCGGTGAGTACTTTGTCTTTGGCATCGGGGGCCAAAAACTACTTCATAATGGAAGCTCTTAAAGCTTTCCATGTTCATGGAGCTTCACCGTTAGCCTGTAGGCTAGACCACCATTGCCTGACAGACTTTTGAAAGTGCATAGCTACATGACGTAGCTTAGAGGACTCTGTGAAGCCCTCATCTCCAAACACCGCATCGAATTGTTGGATAAAGGCCAAGACTTTGTCCGTAGCACCAAAAGCGCCATTGTAGGTAAGGAAAGAGATGCTCTTCCCTCCCTCTTTGAACTTCTTGAGCTTGGATGACCTTTTCCACGCGGCATAGGATTTCCTATGGCCTGTTATTTTTTATGGTTGAAAGGTTGCACCATCACTTTCTTCAGAAGATGAAGAATTTGAGTAAGATGGAGAAAAGGGTGACCTCTTTCTTGCCCTTTTCTTGCCTTCATCTTCGTTGTCTTCACCATCACTTTCATAATAGGAAGAGGATGAAGAAGATGGAGAAGAGGGTGTCCTCTTTCTCGCCTTTTTCTTCTCTTGCTTTTTGTCATCCCTCTTTGAAGTATGGTGTGGAGAAGTATGCGATGGTCTTCTCCGTTTTGGAGGCGATGGAGAGCGTTTAGCCCGCCGTCTTTGTGGAGCCATCTCCAGTGAGGTGGCAGGAGACTGAGTTCTATCTAGTTCCTTTGGTGGAGGCTCTGGAGTTCTCCTTTGAGAAGGAGATGCGTCGTAAAGGGGCAAGAAGCTTCTGTCACCCCCTTAATCGGGAAACTGAGGCTCCATGTCCAAAGCTATGTGGACAAAGAGGAATTCTTTATCACTCCTCTCAAGCATGAGCATGTAATCCTAGGGGCACCATGGTTTGATCGCATGGCTGCCAATGTTAAATTCCCTAAAAGGAGAATCTCCTTTAAGTTCAGGGAAAAAGATATGTATCTAGATGCTAAGGAAATGGGTAACACTATACCCATTGTATATGCACAAGCTTTCAACAAGTCAATAAAGAGCTCTATTTCCGTGTACATGATTTTTGTTAAAGATTCTCAAAATGAACCTAATGTTTTAGCAAAAGAAAATATACACAATCAAAAGGAATTAGAGTTATCCAATTTTCTCAAGGGGTTTCAGGATGTCTTTATTGACAAAATCCCTTGTGAGCTACCTCCTAAATGAGGTAATGATTACCATGCAATTGAACTTCTTCCAGGAAGTTCACCGCCTAACAAACATCCTTATAGATTTTCTCAAGCTCAACAAGAGGAGATTATGCGGCAAGAGCATGAGTTAGTTGAGAAGGGCATGGTTAGGCCTAACTCATCTTCATTTTGTTCTCCTGTGCTACTAGTGTAAAAGAAAGACGGCACATATCGTATGTGTGTCGACTATAGAGCACTAAATAGGATCACTATCAAGAATAGGTTTCCCGTTCCACGAGTAGAAGACCTATTTGATAAGCTACAAGGGTCCACCTACTTCAATAGGATTGACCTAAAAAGTGGCTATCGTCAAATAAGGATAGTTGATCAAGACATTGTAAAGACTGCATTTCGCACTATGTTTGGTCTTTATGAATACATTGTCATGCCTTTTGGCGTGACCAATGCACCAGCCACATTCAACCGCTTGGTGGAGAAGCTATTCAGACCTCACCGAACCTTTACTGGAGTGTTCTTTGATGATATCATCATCTACTCTAATTCATTAGACGAACACAAGCAACACCTCCAGGTAATATTTCAAGTTCTAAGAGAGAATAAACTTTATGTTAATCGAAAGAAAAGTGAATTTTTCTTGTAAGAGATTCAGTATTTAGGTCACATTATCTCTCAAGATGGCATCCAAATGGATCCATCAAAGTTAGAGGTAATAAAAGAATGGCCTAAACGAAGGAATCTTCATGAGTTAAGAAGCTTTATAGGTATGTGTGCATACTATAGATGCTTCATAGAAAAGTTCTCACTAATAGAAGGACCATTACATGACCTAACAAAGAAAAACGTTAGGTACACATGGTCTGCCAAGGAGAACAATTCTTTCGAAAATCTTAAAGAAAAGGTTATCTCTCAAGCCGTGCTGACACTACCGGATCTCTCAAAGCCATTTGAGGTCCAATGTGATGCTTGTGGTGACTGCCTTGGAGCTGTTTTGCCCCAAGAAGGGCACACCATAGGCTATGAAAGTCAAAGGCTCGACGCTGTTGATCCAGATCTAGGCATATATGAAAAGGAACTCCTCGCAGTTCTACATGCCTTAGACTCATGGAAGCACTATTTATTGGGGACTCCTTTCATTTTGCGAACATATCACCAAAGTCTTAAGTACTTCATGACGCAAACCAAGCTTTTCGACAAACAAATGAGGTGGGAAAACTTTCTTTCGCAATTTCATTTTCATATTGCTCACATTGCTGGCAAGCATAATCAAGTAGCCGATGCACTCTAAAGACGGTCAAGAGTGAATGCGGTTTCCATAGCAACTCACAATGATCTATTTTCTATGATAGATGAGTATGCTATTGATCCCGATTTTAGAGATGTGATTTCAGCCCTTGCACTAGGGAAGAAAGAGGAACCATTTAGTTTACAAGATGGTTATCTTGTTTATGGCAATAGACTATGCGTTACTAGCTCACTACATGAGAAAGTAATGTATGAATCTCATGCTCCTCCTTATGCAGGGCATAGAGGGATTCAGTCTAACCTAAAAGGATTGAAACATATTTCTATTGGCCTACCATGAAACCAAACATTCAAGAGTATGTTTCTAAATGTGTGGTATGCCAAAAGACAAAGTTTGATAGAGGGAAGAAACTTTGATTACTTCAACCTTTGACAATCCTTAATTCACCATGGGAGAGCATATCCATGGATTTTATCTTTGGATTGCCTAAGTCTATCCATGGGAATACGGGAATATGGACGATAGAGCTCATTTTATACCTATCAAAAAGACCATCAAAGCCCATTAAATGGCAACCCTCTTTATTTCACAAATCTTCAAGTACCATGGCTTGCCAATGTCCATAATGTCGGATAGAGATCCTAGAATGACCAGTAATTTCTGGAAGGGTCTCTTTGAGAATTTAGGAACAAGGCTAAACTTCTCTTCGGCCTATCACCCGCAAACAGATGGCCAAAGAGAAATAGCTAACCTAACAATTCTCCATCTACTAAAATCCTATGTAACGGAAGTAGATCAAAGATCCCAATGGGAGAAGTACTTACCCTTAGTGGAGTATGCTTACATTAACACTGTACACACTTCCACGGGAAAAGCACCTTTTGAGGTAATAGAGGGAAGATCAAAAAGTCCCTTGCTACTGAAGGTACACAGGAAGATCTTCACTGCAGATGAGTATACCAGAGACCTACAAGAATCTTTCCAAAAGATTAAAGATGCTGTCTCTATCTCACAGCAAAGGCAAAAGGCTACTGCTAACAAGCACAGAAGAGCCCAAACCTTTAAAGAAAATGACTGGGTCTTATTAAAATTTCCCAAGGCTTGATTAAGGCACACGACACACAAGAATCCTATGGGACACCAAAAGTACTATGCTAAGTTAGCAAAAAGGTACTATGGTCCCTTCCAGATTCTTAGGCCAATGAATGAGATGGCCTATCGACTCAAGTTGCCCAGTCATTGGCTCCTACACGATGCTTTCCATGTGAGCCTACTAAAGCCTTACAAAGGAGAGCCACCTCAAGAACCAACTATTGAAGACCCACCGGAGATCGAGGACCAAGAAGAGGTGCTCTAGCCCGAGTCCATTCTCCGACATGAAGACAAGGTACTAAGAGGCGGTAAGACTATCCGCCGACGATATCTTATTAAGTTTAAGAATTATCCTTTTGAAGATGCTAGATGGATGCAAGGCATACGATTAAAGGATAACCTAAACCTTGTCAATGCTTACAATGCTTCCCTAGAGTAGGCAAATGTACAAATGTTTAAAATGAACAAAGTTTTTGTCTTATAAGACTCTCTTTTTCCTTATTGTGCACAAAAATGAAGTAGTATGCATGCTTAGATCAAGTTTGCGGAGACGACGTCTCCCGAACACCAAGTAGAGATTGTCACTTTACTATGGAAGACTGATAGGACTAATGTGCAGACATGCTTGCGGTAGCTTAGGCTCTCAAGCACCAATGGACTAGTCATCCATTCTAGAACGATGTCGTAGGGTAACATAGGGATCCTCTACCCGCTACGAAAAGGACTAATTAATATGCTTTATCTTCTCTACCCCATAGTCGAGGACGACTATGATTTCAAGAGAGAGGTAATGTCATAATAATCAATATCTAAATTTCGTAAATGATTTTCTCATGTTAAATTGATGATTTAATATGGGGAAGTGCCAGGGGAGAAAAAGCTCGAATATTGGTTAAGCTAGCAGACCGGCCATAGTAGGGATCCAAAGGAGGGAAAATAGGGATCCAAAGGGGGGGCCATATGCAAAAGAGCTATGTGCAACAATGGGCTCAAAAGACCCTAAGGTTCAGCCCATTAAGACTTCCAAAATGCTAAGGTTCCAAAATTCAAAGGTTGTGTCCAAAGGTCAAACATTAGGGCAATTGGATGCTTGAGTGTGTCCCAAAAAGTCTTTGTCAAGCCCTACATAGGAGGGGGCGAGCCCAAGAAGTAGGGGATGAGAGAGAAACAACCACACACACTCACAAGCTTCATTCATACACAAGGGGATTGAGGGACACATGTCAGCTCCCTAGGCCAGATACCCATAAGGTGTACTCAAATCCTATTGGATGGCCATGGAGGTGGACCAATGAGAACTAGGCTAGAGTAAATCTAGTTTAAGTAATTTAAAAACACTTAATAAAAGAACCAATAAAAATTAAGCTCTCTAGAAGACTATTGGACAGTCTCCCAAGGGGACCAATGAGCATTCAACAGCCCAATGGCTTTTTCCTGATTCCTATTGGCCAGGAGGCAGGCCAGGAGGAAAAGGGGTACAATGAGAGTTTAGTTGCATCTATTAATTACCTAAAGCTCTCACAAAAGGGGAAAGGTGGACACGTGTCAGAAGGCTATCACTTATGCTACTTAATTTCCATTGGCTAGGCCTGGGGAGGTCCAATAGGGCTGTAGCACAAGCAATTAGCAAGGGAGGTTGACCAAGAGAGAGAGGGGGACTAATTTTTGGAAGGCATTATCACACACACACTCACACAATCTCATGTGTGAAGCAAAGAAGGCTCTCTCTCCTTCTCAAGCTTTAATGGAAAGCTTACCACCTACTCCAAGCTTGTGAGAAGGGAGGCCTACACCAAAAACTCTTGGCTTTGTGATGCAAATCCAACCAAGAGCCAAACTTCAATGCATGCTCATCTCCTCTACCATGCTAATTACTAAGCTAAGCTATGCTAATATGAGTGTAGATGTACATCTTTCTCGTAAGAATACTCCTTCTTCCTCTCAATCTACTCACATACCCTGCTAGCTCTCACCATCTTCGAAGGTGTGTGAGGTCTTGGGTCTGAAACCGTGAGGGAATTGATGTTGTGTTTGATAAGTGTTTTGCTTAGTGCATGAAGTTTCCATCTTCATTGCACTAGCTAGTATTGAAGGAACACAAAGAAATGTATTGTAAAATGTCTCTCTTGATGGGAGAAACCATAATACAAAGCCTTTTGGAGGGGGGACCGGCTCCATGAAAATCCGCTCCTCAATTGTTGTCAATTGCTTAATGTCTCTCTCTTTTGAAGTATTGTTCATGCTATCTAACTAGGTGTTATGCTTTTTGTTGCTCTCTCCACCCAAGCACTCTTGTTATTAGGAAGCTATTCTAATGAAATGCTCACTATGTTCATGCTATTTTCCGCTACACACAAGTTACTAGACCATTATCCTATGCCACGTGGAAGAGGTCATCCAAGCTCAAGAAGTTCAAAGAGGGAGGGAAGAGCATCTCTTTCCTTACCTATGATGGCACTTTTGGTGCTACGGACAAAGTCTTGGCCTTTACCCAACAATTCGATGCGGCGTTTGGAGATGAGGGCTTCACGGAGTCCTCTAAGCTACGCCATGTAGCTATGCACTTTCAAAAGTCCGCCAGGCAATGGTGGTCTAGCCTATGGGCCCACGGTGAAGCTCCACGAACATGGAAATCTTTAAGAGCTTCCATTATGAAGCAGTTTTTGGCCACCGATGCCAAAGACAAAGTACTCACAAATGGTGAAGCTTAAAGCTCTGTCCTTACGGATCCATTCACAAATATGTAGACAAGTTTTGGGACCTACAACTCAAAGCCACTGTCTTCAAAAAGCTGGATTTTGGAGAGCAAAAGCAACAATTTTGTGTGGGCTTAAGTGAAGAAATGGTGGAGTATGTCCCAAAGGCCACACACCATTTCGGCCGTTATACACCATACTATGGTGTCTTCTCAAATTCATTTCCAAACTGGGGCTAAAAGAAATCCTAAGTCCAAGAAAAACAAAGGCTCCAATGAGCCTAAGGGGAAGGACAATGTCCAAAAGTCTCCTAAGGGCAACTCCAACAAAGCTAAAGAGAAGGGAGTTTACAAAGGCAAAAATAAACTCTCTCCTGAAGAGCTCGAGCGTTATCGCAAGGATAACCGCTGTTTCAAGTGCGGCGAGGAAGGGCATGCGTACCGCACTTGTCCCCAAAAAAACACCCGCCATGAACCTCCTAGACCTACCTTGGTCAAAATTCAAGAGGAGGAAATTCATCACAAAGGATCTCCTCTATGCCATGCTTGGGGGAAGGTAAGAGAACATGATGCTTTTATTCTCTTTGACCCTGGTTCTACTCACAATTTTATATCTATAGAGTTGGCCACCAAGCTAGGCATACAAGCCTACGAGATGGGAGATGTCCTACCCGCAGATGGTGCTTTCAAGGGGCAAGAAGCTTCAGTCACTCCCTTAATCGGGAAATTGAGGCTCCATGTCCAAAGCTATGTGGACAAAGAGGACTTCTTTATCTCTCCTCTCAAGCATGAGGATGTAATCCTAGGGGCACCATGGTTTGATCGCATGGCTGCCAATGTTAAATTCCTTGAAAGGAGAATCTCCTTTAAGTTCAGGAAAAAAGATATGTATATAGATGCTAAGGAAATGGGTAACACTATACCCATTTTCCATACACAAACTTTTAACAAGTCAATAAAGAGCTCTATTTCCGTGTACATGATTTTTGTTAAAGATTCTCAAAATGAAACTAATGTTTTAGCAAAAGAAAATATACACAATCAAAAGGAATTAGAGTTATCCAATTTTCTGAAGGGGTTTCAGGATGTCTTTATTGACGACATCCCTTGTAAGCTACCTCCTAAACGAGGTAATGATGACCATGCAATTGAACTTCTTCCAGGAAGTTCACCGCCTAACAAACCTGCTTATAGAGTTTCTCAAGCTCAACAAGAGGAGATTATGCAGCAAGTGCATGAGTTAGTTGAGAAGGGCATGGTTAGGCCTAGCTCATCTCCATTTTGTTCTCTTGTGCTACTAGTGCAAAAGAAAGACGACACATATCGTATGTGTGTCGACTATAGAGCACTAAATAAGATCACTATCAAGAATAGGTTTCCTGTTCCACGGGTAGAAGACCTATTTGATAAGCTAATCCAAAGGAGGGAAAATAGGGATCCAAAGGGGGGGCCATCTGCAAAAGGTTCAGCCCATTGAAGACTTCCAAAATGCTAAGGTTCCAAAATTCAAAGGTTGTGTCCAAAGGTCAAACATTAGGGGAATTGGATGCTTGAGTGTGTCCCAAAATGTCTTTGTCAAGCCCTACATAGGAGGGGGCGAGCCCAAGAAGTAGGGGATGAGAGAGAAACACCCACACACACTCACAAGCTTCATTTGTACACAAGGCGAAAGAGGGACACATGTCAGCTCCCTAGGCCAGATGCCCACAAGGTGTACTCAAATCCTATTGGATGGCCATGGAGGTGGACAAATGAGAACTAGGTTAGAGTAAATCTAGTTTAAGTAATTTAAAAACACTTAATAAAAGAACCAATAAGAATTAAGCTCTCTAGAAGACTATTGGACAGTTTAAGTAATTTATAAATAGTTAATAAAAGAACCAATAAGAATTAAGCTCTCTAGAAGACTATTGGACAGTCTCCCAAGGGGACCAATGAGCATTCAACATCCCAATGGGTTGCCTGATTCCTATTGGCCAGGAGGCAAAGGGGTCCAATGAGAGTTTAGTTGCATTTATTAATTACCTAAAGCTCTCACAAAGGGGGAAAGGGGGACACATGTCACAAGGCTAGCACTTATGCTGCTTAATTTCCATTGTCTAGGCCTGGGGAGGTCCAATAGGCTGTAGCATGAGCAATTAGCAAGGGAGGTCGACCAAGAGAGAGAGGGGGACTGATTTTTGGAAGGCATTATCACACACACACTCACACAATCTCATATGTGAAGCAAAGAAGACTCTCTCTCCTTCTCAACCTTTAATGGAAAGCTTACCACCTACTCCAAGCTTGTGAGAAGGGAGGCCTACACTAACAACTCTTGGCTTTGTGATGCAAATCCAACCAAGAGCCAAGCTTCAATGCATGCTTATCTCCTCTACCATGCTAATTACTAAGCTAAGCTATGCGAATATGAGTGATTATGTGAGGAGATGTACATCTTTCTCGTAAGAATACTCCTTCTTCCTCTCAATCTACTCTCATACCCCGCTAGCTCTCACCATCTTCGAAGGTGTGTGAGGTCTTGGGTCTGAGACCGTGAGGGAATTGATGTTGTGTTTGATAAGTGTTTTGCTTAGTGCATGAAGTTTCCATCTTCATTGGACTAGCTAGTATTGAAGGAACACAAAGAATTGTATTGTAAAATGTCTCTCTTGATGGGAGAAACCATGATACAAATCCTTTTGGAGGGGGGAACCGGATCCATGCAAATCTGCTCCTCAATTGTTGTCAATTTCTTAATTTCTCTCTCTTTTGAAGTATTGTTCATGCTATCTAACTAGGTGTTATGCTTTTTGTTGCTCTCTCCACCCAAGCACTCTTGTTATTAGGAAGCTATTCTAATGAAATGCTCGCTATGTTCATGCTATTTTCCGCTACACACAAGTTACTAGACCATTAAAGGTTACAGGTGTTGTGGTTGTGGAGCATATGTACTTGAAACAATGGGAGGGGTAGGAACTACATGAGTACGAGGACCCATAGGTATATACGATTGGTACACACTTGTAGGTGCTGTTGCAGGCATTGAGCTACCATGTAGTGGTGCTTTACGAACAAATGAGGTCCATGGCGTGTTTCTTGGTATGCCCATCATTGGGGTAGGAATGGTAGCCGTGGCGTCATCAAGAGAAAGATGAGGTAGAGTTGGAAAAGTAAAGCTATCACTTGTAGGCTCAGATTGCACTGAGACCCCTGGCGAAGCAACATATGGGAGATCCATTGAACTTACCGAGGAAGTCTCCATTTTTGAGAAGGTTGGTTGTTTAGCCTTCCCTGTATCCAAGAATCTCATGAGACCCGTTGAAGGCATGTGGATCCCCTTGTTCTGTCTCTCTAGATCAATAACCCTATGGATGACCTCACAAACTCTTTGTTGTTGATCCTCCACACTAGTAGCACCCGTTGTGGATTGTAGGACATCTAACCAACCCACTTGATAGGTGTGAGCTATGTATAGGTCGGTTAGAGTTTCGGTTTGTAGTTCGTACTCCTAGTTCTCATTTAGGAACGCTCCATCTAGGATTGAGGGGGTAGGGGTGTCCTTTGCAATGTGGCTCTCTATGGGTTTGCCCTTAGTGGTTGCTAAGTCAGGAGCACTCGATTGCTCTCCTGGCAAGGATATTTAACTCTCTTTGTTGCTCCGCCTTGCGTAAGCTCTCAATTTCCTTTTCCCTAGCCGTGATGATATACAACTCAACTTCTTGTACTTCGGCAAGGCTTCTACCATCATGTAATATAACCTCGGATGGAAATAGCTCTGAAGAGTTAGGGGGTGCACTGAATGGAGTATTCCCATGCACATTCTCTAAGGGCATAGGGTCTACGTTGTTCATGAATGGAGAATTTACTTCCCCACCACCCTCATTTACATCATTAGCTCCATGTTCGGAGCGAGTGGTTCTACTAAAGGTTTCCTTCAAGCGGCTAAGCACGCTCGGCCCGTACTGTGGACCCATGGCATGCATGTCTTGGCTTGAGTTATCGGGATTAGGCATGGGGAAACCCTCCATGACATTGTAGTCAGAGCAAGAGTCACTAGCCGCTATGTTTTGGTCTTGGTTTGTACTACCTTGGGTCCCTGCCAAGGGCCCGAAACCTAAGGTAGGTGGATATTGAGAGCTCGCGTAAGTCAAAATGCTCTCTAGTTGCTCGACCTCTAGCACACAACCAGAGCGCAGATGCATGTGCCTTTGGCACCCTACAAGCGTCGGCGAATAACCTCGAAGGTTAACCGCTTGCTTTTTTAGGCGTCCATTTTCACTCGTTTTTGATGTTTTTTAATGATTGATTAGAGCATGTGATAGCTCAAAACGAGCATATTGCTTAGGGGGTCGTGGTGTGCTTTACAACACAACATTCGGTTACCTGAAGCTCTGTTGGTCCTCAAAAAGGTCGATTTTTATTACGCGTGAGGCTAAAATACGTAACTTTAAAGGGGGACTGAGGCCTGAGCCTGAGCCTGAGCATGGGCTTGGGTTTGGGTATGGGGGATATTCCCGATCCCGGTCCTACCTTTAGAATTTTATTTTTTTTGTTTTGTTTGTTTTTTGCTTTTTTTTTGGGATAAGGTCGCCGCGGCCGCGCTGTGCGTGCGAGCATATGCACACCTAACCTACCTACTTACAACTAATACAGCTATTGTTACACACTAACACACTACTACAACAACTCATTAGCTAACAGAACTACTTACTGTACTTTATACAAAACTAACATTATGGATCTACTACTTTAATTCTAACACCTTATGACAGAGAAAACACAGTACCTTTCAACACCTTATTAACAAAAAACACAGTACCTTTAACAAAACAATACACAACAACAAAAAAAAATCTTTCTCAACACACACACCTTCCTTCTCTACCTTTCCTACAATTCAAAATTCACCACAAAGTAGCATAGAGTGCTACTCAAGCTTAGTGCAAGGCATTCCCCGACAACGGCGCCAAAAATATGCGTGTCTGTCGCACATTTCAATGAAAGGGACTTGCCGATATGGCTCCAAGAACACAACTAGACTAATCTAGCAAGCTCAAGAGAGCAAGGTGTGTCACTCACCGCCCTACGCTCACCTTCGTAGAGGATTCCTTGCCGCGAAGAAGAAGGAGCTGCCGCTGCGCCGCGCTCAACTGCTTCGCCGCTGCTGTCGTGCCATCGTCGCAATGCTTGATCACACACACACACACACTCTCTCTCTCTCTCTCTCTCTCTCTCTCTCTCTCCCCCCCCACGCATACACACACACACAAGGAGATGAAGAAGAAGAAGATGGAGATGGAGCAAGAGCACTCTTCACTTGCACAAATGAAAGAATGCATGATTGACTTTTATATGAGCTTGCCCCATTCACACTTGGGCGCCCATACTTAGCCAACTAACCCTTGAATGTTCCCGTTAGAGTGCGCCTCTCATCGACGATCACTCTTACCCTTTTCCTATTAGACCGACAAGCCCGGCCCATGACTACTAGAAGTGGACGCCAGTGGTTAACAATTAACAATTAATTAGATTACTAATCATAATCAAGGATTTAGTATTTAGCATTTTAATAACATGTAAGAGGATAATTATTAGAAAAGAGAGGCTTAATTATCCCTAATTAATAAGATAATTAGAAAAATAGATATAAATTAATATGCCTTTCATTACTCTAACAAGATTAGCATTAATTATCTCCATTAATGACTTAAAGTTTTGCTCTCTACTAATTTTTGTGTAGACTCTCTCTATGCTAGAGAGAATTTTCCAGGGTCTCCAAGTCTTTGTGAAAATGTGAAGGTTAGGGGCCTATTTATAGGTTTCTGGCAAGCACAACTATATTTAAAAACCCTCGACATTCTCCCTTCTCAAGGAAGCTCCACTGCTATTTTAGCATCTAGCAGGTCCAAAATATCCTCCCTAGCACCTATAGAGCTTGATTATCAAATCTGCTAGTTGGAAAATTTTGATTCGTCATCGTCAAAGAGGAATGAGGCTTGTTCGTAGTGTGTTGCACTAGCCCTTGTGTTGGGAGTGGTGAGATTTTCCAAAGGTGCTTGCTTAGCTTCTCATAGCTTTTCAAAATTCCCCTTACATCACACAAATCAACAATAATTTCTAGCACTTTGGGAGAATTTCCTACACATACAACTTTTCAAAATTCTATCTAATCAACAATGGAGAGGAGTGCTTTAGTCCTATAGGAATTGCATCCTAACATGCTAGAGTAAACATGTTAGTAAGCATAGGAGGTCTCAAGCAGTGGTCAACCTTGCCAATCAAAATACATTGAAGAAGCAGATTGTAAGAGAAGTTTTTTTTGAGCCACGATAAGAAGTTTGACATCATCAAACATGGGATCTAAAATTGATAGGTCCGGTTGTTTTTATACATGGTGGCAAATCAAAGTCAAAGGATACCTCATGTGCAAAAATCTTTGGAGTTTCATCAAGACTCCCTCAATGGATGAAGCAACCATAGTGGTTGCACAATCATTAGAGCTTTATCTTCCAAATAATAGAGGAAAAATGAGCAAGCATTGGGTATTATTCTCTGGAAGACAATTTCATTGTTTGGATGACATGACATCTTCTAGTGCTGCTTGGATAGAATTAGAAACTCCTTTTGGTGCCAAAGCCAAATATTCAAAGATGAGCCTAAAAATGGAATTATATCCTCCTCTAACCATGCATGCTGATGAAAATATAGCAGCATTAGCTAACAAATTGAAAAGCATAAAAAATCAGCTATTATATGTTGAATCTCTAGTTCCTGATAAAGATCTTATAGCTATTGTACTTAATACCTTACTTGCTAAAATTTGTAAAATTGTGACCGTCTTGAAGAAGAAAGATCTACTGTCTTCTTTGGATGTACTGTTAATTCTTTATAGAAAGAAGAAAACACAGCATCATGTGGTGCCATTTCTTCCATACTAAGTTGCATTGCATGTTATATGGTGTACCTATAATACATTTTAATTAGGTGTTTTATAAAAAAACGAAAAGTAAATGAACATATTAGGTTCTACCCATTTCAAAAAATTGAAAAAGCTTTCAAAACATCCAAATCTAAAAGAAAAATGAAAATCTACGGGGAGGAAAAGGAAAAGTCTTATGAAATTGGAAGGTCAAACAGTTTGGTACTCTCTTTAAAAAAGAAGGATGTGCGAGTCATTCTCATAGTTTTTTCTTTTCATTTAGTATTTTGTTTAGTTAGCCTTATATTTCTTTAGTGGTTTATTCTTAGAGTTTCCTTAGCGTTTTGTCTCACTTCACATTCAATTCCTGCACATGTAATGAATTCTTTTTCTTTTAAATCCTATAGATGAGCCATTAAACTAACGTATTATATGATGCCACATCAACAAAAACACTGTCTTGTATAATTCCTAATAGTTAGACTAAAATATAGTTCCTGTATAATCAAACTATTTATTTTGATTGAAGTATGTACTTCTACATCAGAGGCATCAATGAGCCTTTCACCATTGTGGGCATCTTTCTTGAAAGGTTTGCCTTGAGTTCATACAAAGGTGAACTCTAAAATCTAAAAAACAAAAAAAAACAATAATTTTGTAGACATTGAGATTTAAAGTAGAACAAAAGTTTTTATTTTAGTAAAAAATGAAAAGTTTAAAGTTCACTTTAAAGTGTCGTGGGTAGAAACAATGTAGCGAATAGACAATATGGTTAGTAGATCTTGTGTAGTGTTTCACTCAAACTTGGAAGTAAGTAAGTTAGAGTAAATATAGTGACTACTTACCACAAGTAGAAAAAATTTACACTCAAAAGTGATTTAAATGTTTGGGGATCCATGGCACATAGATACGATAAAGATGTTCAGTGAACCTATTTGGTGCAAGGAGTATGGAGGTGAGAGATACCCCTCCCCATGGGCCTAAGCGAAAAATATACAATTTACACTTTTATACAATTTCAACATATATCAGAGTTGCAAAAGCATAGGGGAGGAGTTCTCAACACCCGACCTAGAATGGACTTTAGGTCATGAGCTAGACTACATCCAGAGGTACCTATTGAATAGTGTTATCTCTAAACGGGTGATATGAATGAAAGCAAAAATAACAACGTGGAGGGTGAATATAAGTGTACACCGCATTGCACTCATTGTAGGAACACACACACACACACACACACACACACACAGAGAGAGAGAGAGAGAGAGAGAGAGAGAGAGAGAGAGAGAGAGAGAGAGAGAGAGAGAGAGAGAGAGAGAGAATAATGGAGGGTGAAATAGAGTGCACAGAGACACATGAGAATAACAAAAAGAAGCTTTAAAATATTCCATCTAAATGAAACAAGAAACCATGCATTAATGCAACAACAAGATTTGGGTATACCATAACATCAAAAATGTAAAAAATGACTAGTAGAGCACCCGAACCTTGTGTAGGGATTGATTGGTCCACCCATCCACTTTTGGTCTACTACAAAAAAAGAGAATTTCACTTCACAAGGAGTGAGCCAAAACACCTCCAACCTATCTAATCCAGACATAGGTTGAGGGGGGTTCGCCTCCCTCCATGATCTCGAGCTCTGAAAGAATCCCAAATACCAACAGGTGGTAGGTATCAACACCAACCGTACCAGTTTAGGCGCCACACCTCTTCAATGCCAAACATTGGGTAATTAGGCAAAGCCAAGGCAATATCCATGAGGCGTTATCCATGTAGATCATTCAATCCCCAACGCACTAATCATGTAGATGAGCCTAACAAAAAAGAAGGCCTAGACAACACCCCCGATCCAGAAAAGCCCCAAGTCAACGACCCTTTTGTCTAAGGCTAAACAATGTAAGTGATTCTAGTCTTGTAGAGACGCTGCCATGAGAAACATAACACATGAGTCCAATCACAATAGCATCTTCCCTATGCGCAAACAATCTTTTTCAAGCAATCAAACTGTACAGGGTCTCTACCCTTACATGTCCACCATAAACTATCAAAACCACTTCATGATCCAATCCAAAACCATAAGCCATAGTCCAATCGCATCACATCGGTGAGCACTCCATCCAACTCAGGGTGATGCACATCCAATTCTATAAAACCACTTTAGCACATAGCATGGGTGCAAAAATTTCGGCATCACAACCATACCCAAAAAAAAAGATCCATGAGCTACACTGACTTCCACAATCCATAATCCATGAGGGATGTTAGCCCTTAACCATAAGCCTTTTTCCATACTGAACCAACTCCCACACTTGGAGTTTGACATATCCATTGCAATCAAATTGAGCCCACACACCTAGCTCTTAAGATATGAACTTTTTATGCATAAAATAAGTCCAACCAACAACTAAACATGACATCAAAATCAAATTTTGACAATATACAATCATGCATAAGTGATGCACTATGACTGCACCTCACCCCCTTAGCACATAGAGCTAGTTTTGGCCTTGAAGGGTGGAAGGTAACATACACATCCACATGAGGTGTCCACATCTATCCATGAGGTTCCACACATCACATGACATCATTCCATCAACATAAGCATGATGCAAAACAACCTCGACACTTTGATCAACCATAAATTATAACATCACATTTATGCAAAAAACACCTTGTTGCCATTTTTGGGTGCATGCATAACATGCCAATGAAAGTATTTGACCTCAAATTAATGCATCAAGCTCAATTTCATAATATAGACTAACACTTTATCACATCAATTTGTCCATATGAGACTCATGCAACGAACGGTTACACAAAAAGAAAGCCACCTTATTCACATTCGTGTGTACGGTTTGGGTTCACTAACCACATACCCCCATATAACTTTATGAACATCAAAAACTTGAAATCAACTCACTAAAACAAACCATAAATCGTAAAAACAACTCATCCAACTCACTACGTCATATGGTACTTCCCCTTGGCAGCACCCCTGTGCGCGTAGGTAACCCTTGGTGACCTAATACATTTATCATCAAGTTTAATAAAGATTTTTATTTGGTTAAGTGGGTTTGCTCATCTGATGAATCTATATAGTGGTTCTCCAAGGAGCCAGGGGTCCAAAAATTTGACTATGAAGGGGTAGCAAGCTGTTTTTTGACCATAACCCACCAAATACAAATATATGGCCCATTTACTCTGTTCATGCATACAATAAGCTCTCAAAATATCCTCAATGACTTGGTTGGTTCTCTCTGTTTTTCCATCTGTTTGAGGGTGACAAGCAGTACTAACGACTAATTGGATTCCTGTAGCTGAGAATACAACTTTCCAACAATTTGAGGTGAACTTTGCATCGCGATCCAAAATTATATGATGAGGTAAACCATGATACATGAAGACACCTTCCATGAAAACTTGAGCTTTATCTCTAGTTGTAAATGTTGTCTTGACAGGGAACAAATGGGTCATTTTTGTAAGCATATCAACAACCACAAATAGAGTCATATCCCAGAGATGTAGGAAGTCTTGTAATGAAATCCATGGATATGCATTCTCATTTCATCTATGGTGCATCAATAGGTTGAAGTTTACCAGGGTATTGGACTCGTTCAAATTTAATATGTTGACATGTTAAACATCTTGTAGCATAGTTCAATATAGCATGCTTTAATCGTGGCCAAAAGAAATCTTTCTTACAGTAGTGTAAGTTTTAATGTAACCTGGATGTCCTACAATAGGTATATCGTGTTTATAGTTTAATCCCATCATTATTTGAGATACAAAGACGATTGTTGAAATAGAGACCATTGTCTTCAACATGGAAGCCTTTTATTTTTCTTTTTGCTTCTCTATGTAATTATCCATGTTCATTAAATACTAAATCTTTGTGTAGTATGGGTCCTGAGGTATACCTTCATGAATAAGGCCAATTAAAGAGGTAGTAGAGGTTGTGATAGCTGCTACAATACTCTTTCTACTTATCAGCCACTAGTTTCTTCTTTCCAAGTTTATAATCAATTCCAAAATCATATTCACAGAATAACTCTATCCATCTTCGTTGCCGCATATTAAGATCAGGTTGGGTGTAAATCCATTTGAGGCTCTTATGATCTGTACGTAATTCAAATTTCCTTTCAAGAAGATAATGTCACCATATTTTAAGAGCATGTACAATGGCCAATTATTCTAAATTGTGTAGGTAAGTCAACTCATGAGTACATAACTTACAAGATTCATAAGCTACCGGGCTTTCTTCTTGAGACAAAACACCACCAATTGCTTGTCCACTTGCATCAGTGAGTAAAATGAATTTCTTTGAGAACTCTAGAAGTCATAGTATTAGAGCATTCACCAAACCGTCTTTGAGTTTCTCAAAGCTAGCTTGAGCATGTTCATTCCAAGTAAACACTTTAGCCTTCTTAAGGGTATTAGTAAATGGAGATGCAATCTTAGCATAGCCTTCAATAAAAGTACAATACCATCTTGTTAAACCAACAAAGCCACGTACTTCCTTCATAGATTTGGATGTAGGTCAAGCTACAATAGCTTTGATCTTACTTGAATCAGTAGAGACACCATCGTTGGATACAATAAATCCCAGGTAGTCCGATTTTTCTATGAAGAAGATGCATTTGCTATGCTTAGCATTGTCGTTAATGTTGTTCATGTTCTTCCTTGTTGTTTGAGTAGATTAAAATATCATAAAATACGGCAAGAAAAAAATCATCAAGGTGTTCTCTAAACACATCGATCATAAGGCGATTGAAAGTTGAAGGAGCATTTGTAAGTCCGAAAGGCATGACCATAATTTATTCATAACATCCAAACAAATTATTGAGTCATGTCGTTGGTATATCCCCCCCCTTGATCCGGATTTGATAATACCCTCACTTAATATCAATTTTGTGAAGATAGAAGCTCCATATAGTCGATCAAGTAACTTATCAATCCTTGGTATCACATACTTATTCTTGACCGTTACCTGATTCAATCCATGATTATCAATACAAAGACTTAGAGTATCATTCTTCTTTCAATTGAAAAAATGAGAGTACTCCATGGAGAAACACTGAGTCAAATAAATCCTTGTTCAAGAAGTTGAGTAATATGGTCTACGAGCAACAAGTTCTTCCGGAAATACATCATCAAGTTTTGTTAACCACTCAAGTTCAGGTGTTTACGGCTTTTTCTCTGCAAGGTTAATGTAAGACAGGGGGAACTAGAACCTAGGAGTCCACCTCCCAACCACCCACTATATAGCATGGCTCCTAACACTTTGCCCTAGTTGGACTCCCTTTCCACACTGCCTAGCCCGGCCTTGCCCTTGTCTAGTCCGGCCTTGCGGTTGTCCTGACATTACTCCCCCCTTAAAGAAGAGTTTTCGTCCTCGAAAACAAGTGGGGAACTTCTTCTTAAGAACACTAATGTTTTTCCAAGTGGAATCCTTCATGGATCTAGCTGTTTGATAGACCGGAACACGGTTCAATAGGAGGTTCAATGAAACCAAGAGCAACATCTTGATTTTTCACATTGTTGTCCATTTGCAACCATCTTGTGTTACCGATTCCTATCCAATCATAGTGTGTAGACTCCATTTAGTGTGTAGACTCCATCTTGATTTTTCACATTGTTGTCCATTTGCAACCATCTTGTGTTACCGATTCCTATCCAATCATAGTGTGTAGACTCCATTTAGAACACACATGAGTATGCAAAACGAGTTTTCACACAAAGATGTACCCTAAAGAGTACCTCTTTTCACTTTCCATGAAAGTAACTTGCTAACATGACTCATCAGCCAAGTTTAAGTCCTTGACTTGTTTTCCAAGTTCAGTAGTAAACAACCCCACCATCACTAGTGTTCAAGGTTGAGAACTTGATTTATACATGAAGTGACTACACCTAGTCGCAAACATGCTTTATCTTTATAAGCAAACACCAAGTAGAGCAATAAATGCTTACTAATTGGATCGCGTGGTGCTAACATACACACTTGCATATCCTTTTAGCACAAGATTACACTTTGTAATCTGCTTATCCCCTTGGATAACTGACAATACTGAGGTGTGTTTCCCCCACGGTTTACAGACAGTCTTTCCAGATGGCTGCTAAACGGGGATCGCAATATCGTACCACATTGTTGAGGAATCAACAATTGGATGAATAACCATCGTGGTTAACTTGAAAAATCCAGAAACACCCAAACCAAGCCATGACCTCTATTGGTGATTGGTAGATCAAAAAGTAAACTCATTGAGATACTGCACATCAAGTGCAAAATACTTCATAAGCAACAACTTGATGAATACGCATGCCATTCCAGAACAATCTTTGCTAAACACTAGGGCCCATAACACCTAGTATGCATGCATTTAGCAAAAAACAGATTCGAACTTGTATATCCATGGTAATCCTTGCCAATACTTATGGAAAATGTGATGCGCCTAGCACACATTAAAAGGAATGTAAATAGTTTTGAAAATAAATTAAATACTTTCAGTTGCAATCTTTTGCAAGCCTTGCTATGATGTTTGAACCATGATAGAAGGTGAAATAGTGATCACTTCTAGGTACAAACAATGAAACTTTTTCATTAACAACTTAGTGCCTTGCTATATGTATAAACAACCATCTGTAATGTTGTTTAGCATTACTTGTACTTGAACAAGTCATTCTAAGTATCCGACAAATTTTTTTGCCACCAAAATTGCTCTTGATACGTCGTACTGAAAATGGCCTAGAAAAACAGATTTGACGAACACCTAGGGACTTTGTCATGACACATAATTGAAATAATGGCGCCAGTGTCAGTCCAGAGACTCATATTCTCCACATGTGGAATATGTCTCATGTAAGGATGTTTTTTTATAAAAAGAACATCCTTCAAGTACAAGATGTACTTGTGTGTGGAGGTAACTGCAAACACTCTACAATGGGAGTGAGAGGGACCCTCATAGCTTTTCTCCACGCTGGCTAAACCGAACCCCTTGAGTCCCTAGAACATGATGTATCCCATGTGACAACATGTGCCAAATCGAATCCTACAAGTGGATTCATAACATCATAATGTACATTGGACACTATGGCCCAAAATACTTGTTTTGACATGCCCTTGGCATGGCCCTGAAATATTCAAGCGTATTCAAACGACTTGAAAAACCCAAGCAATGCATACTAAAAACTGGAATAACAACAAATCTATAGATGCGTACCTGGAGATTGAACTGAATGTTCACTTACCCGTATTCAAATATAGAGGAGCACGTCCACCTGTGAAAAAACAAGCAACATTGCACTTGAAACCCTGGGTGTTGCCTTTGCAATCCAAACCCTCCTTTGCAATCCAAACCCTTCGATTAAAATCTACGTAGTCAAACCCTTTGGTAAGACCCTTTGTAGAAACTGCTCGACTAGCAGGTAACGATAACCAACATAGTCTACTGTGTACATAATGATTGGAATCAACTTGAGAAGTTGAATTTGTCTCCTACCGTGTGGTATATTGCGGACTTCTTTCCTTGAAAGTATAATGAGAATAGATCAACTGTGATCCTCCATGACTATGGGTGATTTAGTAAGCACCCGCTGGGTCTTATCCCAAAAAATGCGTCTATAGACACTCGTAGTGCTATAGAGAGAGCAGGAGATACACACAAGTGGAAAGTCTAGCTCTTATGAATAGCCATGCTGTAAAATCCATGGTAGAAATCAGTCGAGTTGAGTTTATGGTTATCAAAAACTCGACTCGAGTGTCCCGCTGAAACTATGTCGTGCAGAAATGACACCATAAACATCCGGAATGACAAGACTCTTGCTTGTCCATTAATGTCGTTGTGGAGTCCAGTGGGTAGATCTGTGCGATCTTAAGAACAATCCCCCAAGAAATGCCAGCTATAGGGTCATACTCGAGATCTGACAATGACTTTTAGCCAGCGTGAGTGGCGGATAGCCCTTATGGCAATTAGTGATAATCAAGGAAACGATGAAGACTAATGTAGAGGGCGTCTTGCCCAATTTCTAAATGAGAGTTAGATCACCGTGGCTCATGCTGACTCCCAAACAAAACATGTATTAAAAACTGAGTAGAAAGTTTTCATTATTCATGGAGAGAAATAAGAAAGAGAGAGAGAGAATGCTGGGGTGGGGAACTTTCCTTAAGTGACGAGTTTGTATATGTTGTGCCCAATAGGTGTGCTCTACTGCATCATCTGATGCCTGACTTGCAGCTTATCCTATAAGCATGCAACAATTTACCTGTATAATTCTCTCATCAAGAGAGGGAACAAAAAATACAAGCCACAGCTTGACCCACTTACCATGTATGGGGTCGTGACTTGACAAAAATGACTTAATATGGTACTTTGCCTGTGAAATAAGTCCTAGATTTAGGTTCCATTTAGTGGTATTGTGCGTTGACAGCAACCATAAATTTAAACACTCCAGAACTTAGTTTGTCCGTGATAGAGTGTCTGGTGTGATAGCGGAAGCGTAATCTCTGAAGCGGTGGAATTCATGCCACCTGGTTAGCATGCCTTGCATACAGATTTTTAAGCCCTCGGCGAGAGTGATGGCCTCAAACGCGAGAGACAAAACCATTAGTGCCTTGCACAGTCTAAAGTGGTAGGGATTCTGTGAGGTGATATTCCCTATTTTGCTAGTTTTTCAAACTTTTGTGCCATTGCTCGTGATTCCAAGTCATTGGGCAGTACCTTGGCACAAGGGAGAAGCCTTGCTTCATGGAAAAGTGTCAAAGAACTTTGCTTTGTACAAAAGCATTAGTTTCCAATGTGAATGTATAAACATGGAAAAATAAACAATACTAAACATGATCTAACTTGGTCATCCTGCTGTAACTAGTTGTCTTGAGATGTCGAAAGAAAAACTCGGTCAAACGTAGATGGTAACCATCTCCGTTGCGCGAGAGAAAGTTGGCCTGAAATATCCTGCAGGCATATGGAGAAATTCCCCAAAAGAGTGTGCTCATACCCTACCCCAAATGGAAAAAATCTCAATGCAAGAGAAGTAAATTGAAGCCTTGCTTCACATAAATATGTTTGTGTTGAGAGCCAACGGATGTGGCTACATACATCCTGACAAAAATAATCGACCGTGTCAAGCAGTTTCAAGTGAAATTAACCAGTACGGTGTGGTAAGCATCCTCCGTCAGCACATACAAACTGTTACAAGGAGTTGGCCATGCCGAGCAACTTTCTTCCTTCAACAAGTCGAGGAAGAGGCCATGCATATCTCCTTGAGATATTAAAAAAGAATCCCTTGCCATGTATGCAAAAAAATTTGAATGCTTATGTGAACTATCAGAGGCCGTGCCTGTGCTTGGATTGGGGAAAGTGCGTCACCTTTGATGCATTTTAGAGATATGCAAGAGGGGTGATACATGCTCCATCGAGGTCAAATGCTTCATAAGCAATTGACAGCCCTACTGTTATTACATCAAGTCATGGTCAACGACCAAAATATGTATGATAAGTGCCTCATGCCAGTCTCATACATACCCTATGTAGAGGTCCAGCCAGAATTGTGTAACCAATTATGCACATGACAATAAACAAAAATCAACTGCATACCTTCTTAAGTACACCTACTGACCAACCTTGCCGACCCCAAAAATTGAATGATTTGGAAGCAGTAAGAAAAACGAGAAATGATTTTCTAGACACTGTTGCTTGGTGCAATAGACGATCTACTCTTGCAATCAAGGGCCTTGCCCGATGTGCAAGAAAAGTGGACATAATGACCATGGGTATACTTGACCCATAGGTAGTCTCGCTGGGAAACATAGCGAAGATTAGCATAATTACAGGTTTTTGCAATACTCCTGCACACATAAAATCATGAAAACTGCAAGAACGTGAAAATGCAAACCTGAGAATTGTAACCTGTAAGAGAGCCATGCTCGTTGCCAACTGGACTCCGTATGAGTCATAGTCGTGGATTTCGACAGGCAATGAAACCCTTTGGTCGATGCACATAATTGAATGCAAGAGCTGAAATTCTCGAGCCCGTGCCTTGTCTGTTATTACTACAAATCCAAAATCTCCGTGCCTGGGAAGGTCACCGTCTCGCTACGGAGATTCTCGCAATTTCTTCATGAATTTGCACTTACTTAATAAGTGTTGTGAATTTATGAGTTTTACAAAAATTCTGCATGTTGAAAATCCGTACTGCTCCGTCGTTTGCTCACCCCCCATACGGTGGCTTGGTACGGTGCCGTGCACGGAGAACGAAGAGGTGAAAAGGGGGGGGGTTAGCCCGTGGGCACCCTCCCTTGGCTTGATTAAAAAAAAAAATGCTAAAGTTGGGCGCTTCAGTCTCTAAAAATAAGCTCTTTGGAGCTATGGTGTCGAAACCAGGCAGCGCAGAGGCTTGTGAGAGAGAGAGAGCGCCGAAATTGATGCTCCCCGGCTTTAACGCATGTGTCGTGAATTGCTGAGCAGATCAAGGCAACCCCGTCATGCCCTCCTCCACCTGTTTTCGAGCAGGTCGACCCGCCGCCTTCCCCCTTTTCTAGGGCTGCTGCACGTGGATCCCGTCGTCGTCGTCCCCGCCTGTCAAGGGTTTATGCACACAGCGTGTGCCTCGTCCCCAATTGTGAACACCACGGCTTGCATGATATGCAAGACCATGCACAGCCTCTCTCGAAAACGAAGGAGAGAGAGTCGACTCCGGAGAGAGGGAGGCCATGCCTCATGCTGCTGCGATTGAGAGAGAGAGAGACGTAGAGAGAGAGTCCCTCCCCCTCCTCCATAGCTCTCCCCTCCCCTGAGCTCTGATACCAGTGTAGGATAGGGGGAACTAGAACCTAGGAGTCCACCTCCCAACCACCCACTATATTGCATGGATCCTAGCCCTTTGCCCTAGTTGGACTCCCTTTCCACACTGCCTAGCCTGGCCTTGCCCTTGTCTCTAGTCCGGCCTTGCCGTTGTCCTGACAGTTAAGCTTTACTGCATAAATCATTTCCTTCTTTTTGTAGCCTTTTATAAGTTTGGTAAAGTTCACTAGTTGAAGTTTAGGTTTCCCCCGCTTCTTGATAACTATAACTCTCAAGTTCTACTCATTTACAAAAGTCAATGAAGCAATTTTATATTGTATGTGAGAATCATTGGCCTTAAGCCAATCCATTCCTAGGATTCCATCATAGTCTTTTATGGGTAAAATTTTAAAGCAAGCTGAAGTGTTATGACCATCCAAAACAAAATTCAAGTTAACCATTGAAGTAGAAGACCTAACCTTCCTACCCGTAGCTAGTTCCACTGTAAGGTCTGAATCAGGGTGTTCAGACAGAATGAGGTTTCTAATGCATCTAGGAGAGATGAAAGAATGTGTACTCCTAAAATCAATCAGTAAGTTGAAATGGCTACCTTGATATTCTAATGGGGTTTGAATCACTGAAAATTGTTCATTTGCTCCTTGACGTTTGATTGCAGCATGAACATATGCATTTTCTTGATTCCCTTTGTCTCTAACACCTTGAGCTCTATTGCCTTGAAATCTTTGATTTCCTCCTCCTCCTCCAAGACGAGGTTGATGGTTGAAGTTATTCCCATTGTTTTTATTGTTGTTAGGTGGTCCATTTCACACAAAAGGTGGGTTTCCTTGTCTAAATTTTCCTTGATTTTTAGGAAGTCTCTGATTTTGGGTGAAGTTTTGCTAAGCAAATTTCTAGTTGCAAGCGATCTAGGTCTAATTATTTTGAAATGACGATTTGGGTTGAGGTTTCTTGGTCCATAATTATCCACCAATTTTGTGAAGCTTGATTATTGAATGGAAAATCTCTGTTAGGATCAAGACAAGTATAACACAGATGATCTCACTTGGCCTTCATACTTAATAATTTCTCCCTTATTTTTTGTGTATCCCTTGACCTTTTCTCATCCTTTGGACAAGGTCTTTTGATTTCACGGGCAAGAGCAGGTTCTGGTTCCCACTTCCCACTATTTGATAACTCAATCTCAATGGGTTTACCTGCATCAAGAACATCTACAAAGTTTGTGAGCCAAAGGCTCTGAAGTGTAGTCTTCATAGGGTTATGTAATCTTGACACAAACCGTGCCACTTTAACTTCCCGATTCATTCCTATTGGAGAATATATGACAAAAGTCAAGTTGTATTGGTAATATGACTCTAGGTCTCTAGCTCCTTGAGTGTAATCAATAACCTCATTCATACAGTCTAAATGATATATTTTGTTATGATATTTCTTCTTTAGTTGAGTCTTCAAATAATCCCAAGTTGCTACATTAGGGTCAATATCATTCTCCGTGCAATGGTCTCTCCACCAACGGTGTCTCTTCCAATTGGGCTTAGCAATAATAGCCTTGTTGTCTGCAGATGAATGGGCCAAATCAAAGTAATCGTCCATACACTCAATCCAATCTTTGAAAACTTTTCCTATATCTTTGCCTTCTCCACTAAATCTCCCAGGTTGAGACTTGTGTAGCATAGCATCGATGCCTCTATCAATGGTGGTTAGCTCCCAAGTTGAGACTTGTGTAGCATAGCATCGATGCCTCTATCAATGATGGTTTGTTGAGGTGCAACCAATACATTGGTGTTTGCATCCACGACGTTTCCTCTTGGAGACATGGTAACTCACTGCACCATATCCAATATATCCCATTCCTACTTTAAGTTCCTCTTAGTAAAATTAATCTCACACAAGTAGATAAGAAAGTGAAAGAAAGAATATTAAATTAATTGAATCGATTCTACATCACAAAAAATTTGTGGTTCAAAATCTCTAATATGTCTCAAGGGTCTTCAATAAGTTCTAATAATATACTGTGTAATAACCATTGTGAAATCCTTTGACTACTTGATCATAGTTGTTGGTAGTATGTATGGTAGGGTATCCAAGTAATCCTTCATGATTTTTTGGTTGGAACATCTCCTTGGTGGCATGTGAGTCTTACCACTCATGTGGTCACATGTACTCCCATTTTTCTATGAATTGTTGCATTCTTGTAACTGAAGTAGTCATCAAAATTGGCTGAGTCCTTGAGAAACTCATATGGTGTGTCCCATCCATTAGTCTTTGTATGATTGCACAATCTGTCAAGCATTGGAGTTGATTGTAGGCATTGTACAAGATCTTTACATTATGCAGGTTGTGGATTTTCCAAACAAGTCAAAGAATAACTTATAGGGTACTGAGCTAAAGGAGTGTTTTTCATTGGTTAAACGTTGATGGCTACATAGATTAAACATGCCAATGTTGAAGCATCCTGTGGCCATCACTAAGGAAGTATATTTCTAGCTATCCATGTCTCTTTTGTTTGTCTCATGGTAATTTCATGGGCATTTATATACAACAACTTGTTAGTAACAATATTTCTTTCTCTAACTTAGATTGCACCCATTGGATACTCACCGTTGGTGAAGATTTATATCTTGGTGGTCTAAACTCTAGGTTACCCACAACATAATGGTCCATCCTCAAAAGGTATTTGGGATAATACATTCCATTGACAGAAGCCTCTTCTTCTTCGTCCCATCTGGCGTAGTTGTGATAAGCCTCTGCACCTCCACTCCCATCTGAGATGCTCTTTGACTATAAGCCGTGAGAGTATATCCCCTCATATACCTCAAGGTAGAATGTCGGTCATCTACACACATACCCCATCGCTCAAGTTAGCTAGAATTGATAATACATAAGTTAAAACTCAAAGATTATGACCTTAAAACAATATGAATCAATATGATTCATGTTGTTTTAAGGTGCTCTTAGATTTACATCTTCTCCTTATACCACTCTTGCCCTCGAGAAGAATCCGTTGGTGGTAGTCCATGAAAGCAGTTTACATGGGTATGTCATTCATTGAAATCCTTTCTATAGAAATACATGCTTGGATTCACCACCATTAAGTAAGCTTAACGTTATGAGGATTGAACTTAAGGATAGGTCCATAGACTCTACTAAACCAATCTTGAGGTATACAATAGAACCGATTGCCGCTACTTGACTTCTTTCAGACCCGAAAGATGACTTTCTCACAGAGGCCATATCTTTGGTTGAGCATGAGTTCCTTCTTTGTAAGGATGATTTTGTGGCTTGGTATATCCAAAAGTGAGCATAGGCTAAGATTAAGAACGTATCCTTGTACTTTGACGTCGCCCTTGAACTTTTTTTTGACCCAAAGCTGTGGATCAACTACGTACCTATCAGAAACTTGGGTTTGATGTTCAAGTTGTGCTTTGACATATAGTTTCCATGCTACATAGGATTTTAGAATAAGATAATCTTGAGTCCCCTTTGAAGCTCTGACCACTTCAACTCCCAAATAGACATTGAATCCAACTGCATAATTGAAAAATATATTTTGCACAAAGTCACTTGGGAGTTCATCTAGATAATTAAGAAGATCCATCTAAAACCAAGACAAGGAGAGAGAAGACTTAGTACACATAGTTACCAAAATTGGGTATATGCTCTTTATTCATCAAAAGCTGATTTTTATGGTTTCTAACAACATTACTGATGCTTTGGGGCTAACTCTCTAAATACTCTTTTACCTCTCATAACTGGATATTCTATTAGACCTCTCATACGACATTGTGATCTATAGTTATCCTCTAGTCTCTCTTTTCCTATAATGGCTACAAGTGTTTCAAACCTCTTAGCAACTTCTCCAATCCTGAGCATTTGTGAGTGCATTGCCAAGTAGTAGTACATATACTCTAGGCCTAGCCACATCCTAAGTTGAAGTAGCCTGAGGTTGGCAAAGAAATCCCTTGGACTATCATCGGAGTAAATAAAGAACCGATAGAAGGACTCTTGATGATGAGTAAGGTAGCTATGGTCAGCACTCTTCCAACAAGTCATGGTTCCTGGAATTGCAAAGACTTTGGTCTTGATCTCTAGATAAAAGAGTTTCCTTGCATCCCTCGATAACTGTGTTGCCATATTGTTGAGCACTATGGACAAAACCTTGTTCCCCTTGCTAAAGCATTCAGACGTCTCCTTAGGAGCCATTTGCTAACAATAAACATTCAAAGAAATTCATAACACACTTGTAGAATACTTCAATCACTTCATCATAACTCAAGACCACATAAATCCATACAAGAAGACAAGTCAAGAAAGTATCACCAATCAATATCACTCATAGATGCATTGTGAATACAATATTTTTTCTCAAACAACACACTTGAACGCATACATTATGCATGACTAACTCGACTAGTATCAAGCTTCAATCTATCCCCATAACCTTTGGCTCTGATACTAGATGAGAGATACCCCTCGTCAGGGGTCTATTGGAAAAACCTACAATTTAAACTTTTATAAATTTCAATATACATTCGATTTGCGAAAGCGTTTTCATAGGGGAGGAGTTCTCACCACCCAACCTAGCAGTGGAAAATGGTTCTATCACTATACCACCCAAGCTTCTTCTTCTCCATCATCATCTGCTCTCTCTCTCTCTCTCTCTCTCTCTCTCTCTCTATCCTCTCAATCATACATGAGACTTTTCTTCTCAAATGTTGTGATATATGTTGGGCAACAAGATTAATCACCAATGTGATAAGTGTCTTTTTATTTTGTCACACTTGTGAGCACTCGTACACATGCAACAAATCAATTTCAACATTTCACACTCCACAATAATGAAATTCAATTTTGAACAACATTTAAAGACTGCAATAAAAACACTACAGATTGTTATTAAAAGGGTTTAAAGTACACAACATAAAACAACAACTACAATAAGATATATATGGAGAAGAAAATAGTACAATATGCTAATATAGTGTCAAGGCCTTATTTCTCCAACCTAAACGAGAAAGTTGTTGTTGTTGTTGTTGGATTCATTGGCTATTCCTTGCATAACAATGTATGCCATCCACACTTCTACCCAAGCCTCCACATGTTGTTCAAAGGATGCACACTCTTGTTGCCCATGTTCCCCCAAATCATACTTGCATTGTTGGCTAGTGCAAAAACTTGATCGATATCCTCTTCGATTGAATATGTGCATTGAAATCAAGGTTTTGCATGGCAGTGAATATAGAGCTTGTGGCCTCATCAACTACACACAGAGAGTCCATGTAGTTGTGTGCACTCTCCAAAAACCATGGAAAATCTCTCCAAGTTTCCTTACCATGGAGCTTCTATATCTAATTGTCAGGATAGAGACTGCTCTGATCTCTCTCAGACTCCACCCATGCATTGTTGGGATGCTTGGGGTATGGACTACAAAGACCTATTTTAAGGTTGCCCAACCACCATCTACAAAAACCAAGAGGAATAAATCCACCATTCATAACACACAATTTTAATATTGTATAGTTCAATACTTGTATAGCATGCTCAGACAGTACAAGAAAAATGCGGCTACTCCACTGCATTGTGGGTAGCTCGTTTGGTTTTCTTCCATCGCACAAAAGCCTTGCTAAAGTGCTTTATGGGAAAGCCTGCAATGCATCGCTAAGAGACATGCCACAATCATGTGCGGCATGTGCATATAGCTTCTTTAATATGGAGTTCTTGACCTCCATCTTTTTGGCCACACTCAATACACCCGTGCACTTTAAGTATTAGTAATGTGGAAATACTAGATAAGATCCCAAACTCTAGTGTTATAGTACGCTAACCTTTCAAGCTGCATCCAATATACATGCATTCTCAACCATTGAGAGAAGGACTTCTCCTGCGTTGGAATAGATGCCTCCATTAACGACACATTTCCCTTGGACAATATATCGATCAGGCAACATTTTTGCAATTTATCATTGGATAACATTTTTAATAGATTAAAAAGAACAAAAAACTTTCAAAAAGCAGATAGTACTTACTCCAAAGGACTAATTCGTACCCGTGCAACCTCAGAGACTCTGAAGGGGGTCATTTTGCAACCCTTCTCTCTCCAACCCACAAAAGAGATGCATTTTTGAAAAAAATCTGTTCCATTTTTGGGATTGGCTATGACTGCTATCTCTAGTCCCTTTTGCACAATTTTTTTTTGGACCTCTTTCACAGTCAAATCATAGATTGCCTTTTAATTATCTTTGTGCATGTGGTACTCTCTACTCCCCTTCACTCGTAAATTTTGTGTTTTCACCTGATACATTGTATCAAACTCTTCTTGCAATACAAATCGCCAAATCAAACTCATTTCCAAAAAAAACCCCATGTGCTTACCTAATGCATGTGTCGTATAAATTTACAATGACCTTCCTCAGTAGTTGCACTAGCAAAGACATAGGTAGTCTAAGCCATCTTGAACGGTTCATGCCGTCCCACAAAGTGTCCTATAAGCTTTCGCCCTATCTTCTTTATTGAATTTGTCCAATAAGGACCATGGGTGTGCAAGTGCTAATTTTTGCATCATAAATATGTCGTGCACAGTGGTGTGAGGCACATGGAGTTGTGTCAGCTTAGTTTTAAATGAAAAATTATGTTAACAATTGATAATATCAAGTGCACCAAGAGAAGTGTGAAGAAACTTACTTGTTGATCATGCCGAGAACTAAGAAAAATTCTGCCATCTCCACAAGGTTGCACTTCATAATCGTGCACTCAATATTTGCCATTTGGTGTAGAGAATTCATCCAACTGCTCCCGTAATGCCCAATCTTTCCACGCATGGAGCCAGTGGTTGCTGTCCCATACAATGAACATTTTCTCCTCCATGTGAGAGAGCTCGGAAATGTCTCTAATTTGGTCATCAAATGTGGCCAACTCTCTCCTGTAAGGGCCAGGCTTATCAAATGGTATAGGATCTTGTCCGGGAAAAGCTTTGGACACAATGAAGCGAGCCATCATGGGCTGGTAACCTCTTTTGACTATAGAGGTTGTTAGTTCTATCACACAATCATCATTTGTTCTAATGGCCATGTTGGCCAAAAGATGGGCGGCAAAGGGGGATGCGAGGCAACAAGTGATTGTATGACACAACATGTGCATCAATCCAACTCAATGAGATGGCTATCACCCACGGATCCAAAGAAATTGATAAGAGGATCATTACCCATGTTTTCCATAAGGATGGTCATCAACGTGAGTGCACCTGTCAAAGGAGGCACTGCAACGTCGTCAAAATGGATGCTCCAACCACGGAACCGCTCTCTTGAGTGGTGTTTAGAGGAATTTCTTCTTGGGTGATTTGAATTGTCATTTTTCCTTAGCAATCCACGTCTTTGGATTGTTTTCTTGTTACAATTGGCATCTTTTTTGTTAATTAGGGTGCTTATGGCTTCCAAAGAAATGATGAAAGGTGAAAGTAATATGAGAGGTTTGAAGGTATGGGAAGGAGGTTTAAGAGAAATGAAATAAAAGAGAGTGGGAGGAGAAGGTTTGGAAAGGTATGAAGCAATGAAAACAAGTGAAAGGGTCACAACGGCTTTCAAAACCAATAAGAAAGTGATAAAATTGTTAGGTTGAATTAAACTGGTATCAGTGTTTGGGAAAGGATTGCCTCAGCTTAGTCTTGAGCAGATTGAAAATCGAGGCTAGCTAGCTGCAAACCATGGTAAACGGAAGAAAAACCGATAAATATGTGAGAAAGTCGTCCAAAAATTCTGCAAATCTCAAAAATTTTGTTAGTATTTCTGATTTTCTTCTTTGTAAGAAGGAAACTCAATCAGCGGCCGCTTAATAAAAGAGACTTTCTTGAATGTTAACACTGACTGGAATCAAGCTATAACATGCAAGAAATGTAAAGCCGTGTGAAGTTGTGAAATGAAAGGTGAAATGAAAGGAACTACTTAATATATATGTGTGTGTGCGTGTAGAATTATTAGAATTATGCAAGGTGAAGCGTCACTTTAGCATTCTAAAATAATAGAATGAAAAAAAAAACATATGTGTGTGTGTGTGTGCGCGTGTAAAATTTACTAAAATTATGCAAGGTGAAGCTTCACTTTAGTATTCTAAAACAATAGAATGCAAGAAAAGTAAAGACATGTCAGTATGTGAAATAAAAGGTAAGTCTCCATCGTCCACTAAAAACAATGAAAGTCTCCCTAACCCAACACAACACTAAGGGTTTCTTTTAGAAAGCCAAAAATAGATTTGATTTTCAAAGAGATAGAGATCACTAATGGAAAAAAAGATTTTCTTTTAAAAGAGATAGAGATCACTAACGCTTAAGGAAGAGTAGAAGTGTGAGCAAAAATAAAGAAGATATAGTAGGCTTTTATAGGCAAGTGAAAAGGGGGGGGGGGGGGGGGGGGGGGGACGGGGGCAGGAAGGACGCATAGCAGGAACAAGGAAGGTGGCGCAACGGGCGGGGCGCGGGGGCAAGTAAGGGGTGGCGGCGCAGGGGGGGGGGGGGGGGGGGGGGGGGGGGAGGGAGGGGACGCGCGATGACAAGGGACGATACGGGGGACGCAGTGGACAGGGGGTGGAGACGGGAGGCGGGAAGAGAGGGAGAGTGTCATAAAAAAACTAAATATCTAATACTCCCAAATGATTTTCTCATGTTAAACTGATTATTTAATAAGGGGAAGTACCAGGAGAGTAAAAGCTAGAATATTGGTAAGTCTGCAGACCGATCTCTGTGAGGGATCCAAAGGAGGGAAAATAGGGATCCAAAGGGGGATAGCCTACAAAAAAGCAAATGTACTTCAATGGGGCTTAAAAGACCTAAGGTTCAGCTCCATTAAGACTTCCATAGGCTAAGGTTCCAAAAATAAAACCTTTTATATGATGGCCAAAGCATAGGGGAACTGGGTCATGGGGAAGACTAAAAAGTCTTTCCACATCCCTAAGAAGGAGGGGGCGAGCCCATTTTGTAGGGGATGAGAGGAAAACACACACACACACACACACACACACACACACACACACACACACACACACACACACACACACACACTCATAGGCTTCCCCTTTACACAAAGGGAATATTGGACACATGTCAAGGTCCTAGGCCAGTTGCCCCCAACCTCCCCTCAAATCCTATTGGATGATAAAAGAACCAATAGAAATTAAGCTCCCTAGAAGACTATTGGACAGTCTACCAAGGGATCCAATGAGCATCCAACAGCCCAATGGCTTGCTTGATTCCTATTGTCCAGAAGACAAAAAGGTCCAATGAGAGTTTAGATGAATTATTTAAATACCTAAAGCTCTCACAAATGGGGAAAGGGGGACACTTGTCAAAAGGCTATCAACTATGCTTCTAATTTGTGATTGGCTAAGCTTTACAGAAGCCAATGGGAGGCCATCATGAGCATTTATCAAGAGGGGTTAACCAAGATGAGAGAAGGGGCTGCATTTTACTCATACACAATGCTACACACACACACACACACACACACACACACACACACACACACACAACTCATGTGTGCAAGAAGAACTCCATCTCCTTCTCCAAGCATTGAGAAATAGAGGCCTACACCAACAACTCTTGGATTTAAAATGTAAATCCAACCAAGAGCCAAGCTTCAATGACATGCTCATCTCCTCTACCATGCTAATTACTAAGCTAAGCTATGCTACTAGAGTGATTATGTGAGGAGAATACTTCTTTCTCGTAAGATATCTCTTCTTCCTCTCAATCTATCCTCATTCTTTGCTAGCTCTCACCATTTTTGAAGGTGTGTGAGGTCTTGGGACTGAGGCTAGGGACACTAGGTGTGTTTTTCAAGCATAATTTGTTGTATGAAGCTTCCATCTTCATCACACCAACTAGTTTTATCAAAGAATACAAACATTGTATTGTACAAAAGTATCCTTTCATGGGAGAAGATATAATACAAAGCCTTTATGGAGGGGGGGCCGGCTTCATGTAAATCCGGTCGTCAACTGTTGTCAATTTTCTATTCTCTCTCTTTTCAAGTATTGTCAATTCCAAATTACCTAGGTGTAAATTGCTATGTTGCTTTCTCAATAAGTACTCTCGCTATGCTCATTAGGAACGTTTTCTTAATGAAATGCTCACTATGTTATCAATTTCCGCTACACACAAGTTACTAGTGCAGTAAATGTTACATTAGTATCATTTGACGATCGATTTTGACTAAAAATCCATGCTGACTCTTTGGCTAAGGTATAAAATCAAGTTTTTGCAAAGTTTCAAACAAGCTTTTGAATTATGAAATCAAGCGGGTAGTTGTTCAAAGAGTCTCTACCTTCTTGCTTCTCATGCTTGTATCTCCTTGTACAAAGTTCTATCACAATCCCTTGGCTTGCATGTGATCACAGGTGCAAGCTTTTCTATTCATTGTAATTTCTCATGAAATTTCTGATTTTTTTGGCATGGCCAATCCTCTTGTTGTTTAAGCTCATTGTACATTTTTTATGCATACGTTTTGATTTTTCCAAGCATATGTGGGGATAGAGCTCCAATAGATGAGGCTATCAAGTGTATCAAACGTTGAAAAAAACTTGCTAAAAATAGGCTACTAGTCTCTCCTGAAGAGCTAGAGCTTTATTGAAAAGATAACCATTGTTTCAAGTGCCGGGAGCAAGGGCATGCCTATCGTGCTTGCCCCCACAAGAATACACGTAATGAGCCTCCTAGAGCTACCTTGGTCAAAATTCAAGAAGAGGATGCTAATCACAAAGGATCTCCTCTATGCCATGCCACTTGGGGAAAGGTAAGAGAACATGATGCTTTTATTCTCTTTGACCTTGGTTCTACTCACAATTTCATATCCACATAGTTGGCCACCAAGCTAGGCATCCAAGCCTATGAGATGGGAGATGTCCTACCTACCGATGGTGCTTTCAAGGGGCTAGAAGCCTCATTCACTCCCTTAATTGGGAAATTGAGGCTCCATGTACAAAGCTATGTGGACAAGGAGGATATCTTTATCTCTCCTCTCAAGCACGAGGATGTAATCCTAGGGGCACCATGGTTTGATCGCATGGCTGTCAATGTTAAATTTCCTGAAAGGCAAATCTACTTTAGGTTCAAGGAAAAAGATATGTACATAGATGCTAAGGAGTTGGGTAGTACCATACCTCTTGTCCATAAGCAAGCTTTCAATAAGTCAATAAAGAGCTCTATTTCTGTGCACATGATTTTTGTTAAAGATCCTCAAAATGAATCTAATGCTTTAGCAAAAGAAAATATAAATAATCAAAAGGAATTAGAGTTATCCAATTTTCTCAAGGGGTTTCAAGATGTTTTTATTGACGATATTCCTTGTGAACTACCTCCAAAATGAAGCAATGATGACCATGCAATTGAACTTCTTCCAGGAAGTTCACCACCTAATAAACCTCTTTATAGAGTTTCCCAAGCTCAACAAGAGGAGATTATGCGGCAAGTGCATGAGTTAGTTGAGAAGGGCATGGCTAGGCCTAGCTCATCTCCATTTTGTTCAATATGTTATTAGTGCAAAAGAAAGATGGCACATATCGTATGTGTGTCGACTATAGAGCACTAAATAGGATCACTATCAAGAATAGGTTTCCCGTTCCACGGGTAGAAGACCTATTTGATAAGCTACAAGGGTTGACCTACTTCAACAGGATTGACCTAAAAAGTGGCTACCATCAAATAAGGATATTTGATCAAGACATTGTAAAGACCATATTTTGCACTACGTTTGGTCTTTACGAGTACATTGTCATGCCTTTTGGCTTGACCAACGCACCAACCACATTTAACCGCTTGATGGAGAAGCTATTTAGGCCTCACTGAACCTTTACTGAAGTGTTCTTTGATGATAAAATCATCTACTCTAATTCAGTAGACGAACACAAGCAACACCTCCAGGTAATATTTCAAGTTTTACAGGAGAATAAACTTTATATTAATCGAAATAAAAGTGAGTTTTTCTTACAAGAGATTCAGTATTTAGGTCCATTATCTCTCAAGATGGCATCCAAATGGATCCATCAAAGCTCGAGGTAATAAAAGGATGGCCTAATCCAAGGAATCTACATGAACTTAGAAGCTTTATAGGTATGTGCGTATACAATAGATGCTTCATAGGAAAGTTCTCACAAATCGAGGGACCATTACATGACCTAACAAAGAAAAATGTTAGGTATATATGGTCTGCCAAGGAGAAAAATGTTAGGTATATATGGTCTGCTTTCAAAAAGCTTATCTCTCAACATGTGCTTACACTACCGGATCTCTCAAAGCCATTTGAGGTCCAATACGACGCTTGTGGTGATTGCCTTGGAGTTGTTTTGCTCCAAGAAGGGCATGCCATAGCCTATGAAAGTCAAAGGCTCAATCCTATTCTCTTAGTAGTTCTACATGCTCTAGACTTGTGGAAGCACTATTTATTGGGGACTCCTTTCATTCTGCGGATGGATCACCAAAGCCTTAAGTACTTCATGACGCAGACCAAGCTCTCCAAAAAACAAATGAGGTGGGAAAATTTCCTTTCCCAATTTCATTTTCATATTGCTCGCATTGCTCGCAAGCATAATCAAGTAGCCGATGCACTCTCAAGAAGACCAAGAGTGAATGCGGTTTCCATAGCAACTCACAATGATCTATCTTCTATGATAGATGAGTACGCTATTGATTCCAATTTTAGAGATGTGATTTCAGCCCTTGCACTAGGGAAGAAAGAAGAACCATTTACCCTACAAGATGGTTATCTTCTCTATGGAAATAGACTATGCATTACTAACTCACTACGTGAGAAAGTAATGTATGAATCTCATGCTCCTCCTTCTGCGGGGCATAGAGGGATTCAGTCTACCCTAAAAGGGATAGAAACATATTTCTATTGGCTTGCTATGAAAGAAAACATACAAGAGTACCTTTCAAAATGTGTGGTATGCCGCCAAAGGCAAAGTTTGATAGAGGGAAGCAACATGGATTGCTTCAACCTTGGCCAATCCCTAATTCACCATGGGAGAGAATATCCGTGGATTTTAATTTTGGATTGCCCAAGTCTATCCATGGGAATACAGGAATATGGACGATAGTAGACAGGTTTAGCAAACAAGCACATTTCATACCTGTCAAAAAGACTATCAAATTCCATCAAATGGCAACCCTCGTTATATCACAAATCTTCAAGTACCATGGCTTGCCAATGTCCATAGTGTTGAATAGAGATTCTAGAATGACCAGTAATTTTTGGAAGGGTCTATTTAAGTACAAGGCTAAACTTCTCTTCGCCTATCATCCCCAAATGGATGGCCGAAGTGAAATAGCTAACCTAACCATTTTTTATCTACTAGAATCTTATGTCACAGAAGTAGATTAAAAGTCCCAATGGGAGAAGTACTTACCCTTAGTGGAGTATGCTTACAATAACACTGTACATACTTCCACGGGAAAATCACCCTTTGAGGTGATAGAGGGAAGGTCACAAAGTCCCCTGCTACTCAAGGTACATGGGAAGATCTTCGCTGCAGATGAATATAGCCGAAACCTACAAGAATCTTTCCAAAAGATTAAGGATGCTATATCCATCTCTCAACAAAGGCAAAAGGCTACTACTGATAAGCACAAAGGAGCCCTAACCTTTAAAGAAAATGATTGGGTCTTGCTTAAGTTTCCCAAGGCTTGATTAAGGCACACAACGGGCAAGAATCCTACGGGACACCAAAAGTACTATGCTAAGTTAGCAAAAAGGTACTATGGTCCCTTCCAGATTCTTAGACCAATCAATGAGATGGTTTATCAACTCAAGTTGCCCAAAAATTCGCTCATACACAACGCTGCCATGTGAGTCTACTAAAGCCTTATAAAGGAGAGCCACCTCAAGAACCAATTATTGAAGACCCACCAGAGATCGAGGACCAAGAATAGGTGTTATAGCCCAAGCCCATTCTCCGACACGAAGACAAGGTATTACAAGGCTGTAAGACTATCCGATGATATCTTATCAAGTTTAAAAATTATCCTTTTGAAGATGCTAGATGGATGCAAGGCATACAATTAAAGGATAACCTAAACCTTGTCAATGCTTACAATGATTCCCTAGAGTAAGCAAATGTAAATATGTATAAATGAACAAAATTTTTGTCTTATGAGACTCACTTTTTTATTATTGTGCACAAATTTTAATAAGTATGCATGATTAGGATCATGTTTGTGGAGACGACGTCTCCCAAACACCAAGTAGAGCTTGTCATTCTACTATGGAAGATTGATATGGACTAATGTGCAGACATGTTTGCGGCAGCTAAGGCTCTCAAGCACCAAATGGACTAGTCATCCATTCTGGGATGATGTTGTAGGATAAAATAGGGGTCCTCTACTGTAAAGCCTTGGGTGACTAGACCTGGAATCCTCCTCCCGACCTCCCAATATAAAGGCAGGATCCTAGCCTTATGCCCTAGCCGGATCCCCTTGTCCGCACTGCCTAGTCTAGCCCCTGGCCCAGTCCGTGACTCCCTGGCCTTGCCCTTGTCTTGACATTACTCCCCCCTTAAGGAAGAGTTTTCGTCCTCGAAAACAAAAGTGGGAAACTTCTTCTTAAGAGCACTAATGTTTTCCCAAGTGGCACCTTCCTCAGGTCGATCTTTCCACTTGATTAAAGCTTGTCGGCATACATGATGACGCGTACGTAAATCATGATAGTCAAGAATTCGTTCAGGTTCATGTAGTAAGGTAGGAGGTTCAACAAAATCGACCAAAATCTATTGGTCAATGACATTGTCGTCCCCATGTAATCGCTTTTGTAAACGGCTTACATGAAACACTGGATGGATATGAGAAGGTGTAGGTACGATGGTTTGTAGGCACGATCACCCACTCGCTTGAGTATTTTGAAAGGCCCACAATATCGTGGAGATAATTTAGGTGTTGGCCCAGTTTTTAGACTTTCTGAATGCCCTGGCACACATAAAATTACTTCCTCCCCTTCCTCAAAGGAAACTTGCCGACGTTTCTCATCATTGTACTTCTTATACCGATCCTGCGCTTGTCGGACGTTCTGACGAGCGAGTTTTAGCATATCCATGTGGTCTTGGAGAAAATTATTAACCTGTTGGAGTTTTTTGGTTGCCAACCCCATCGTAACAGGTGACCTAGGTTGAAAACCATACATGAGCATGAAAGGACTAAATCCAATCGGGACATGCTTAGCACTGTTGTAAGCAAACTCAAGAAGAGGTAGATATTCTTCCTAGTCTGTTTGTTTCTTGCTAATGTATGTGCGTAGCATATCCTCTAGCACTTGGTTAACTCGTTTAGTTTGACCATCCGTTTCTGGATGATCGGCTGTATTGAGGTTTAGTTGTGTACCCAATCGTTTAAACACAACCCTCCAAAAATGACCGTCAAACTTGGGATCACGATCACTGACAATGTTACTTGGCAAGCCATACAACTTGTATAGGTGGTCCACAAATAACTTGGCTAATTTTGGAGTCTTAATCCTTAATTTGGTTGGAATAAAATTACCTAGTTTAGTCAACCGGTCTACATCCACCCATACTGAGTCATGACCTCATACAGTAGTTGGTAAGCCCACAATAAAGTCCATAGAGATACTTTCCCATTTACCTTTGGGAATCTCCAAAGGATGTAAGAGTCCTCCTGCTTTTAGGCGCTCTGCTTTGTTAACTTGACAATTTTGGCAATGCAGACATAATCTTGAACAAAGCCATGTAGACCTGGCCAGCAAAACTGTCGTTGTACAAGAGCATAAGTCTTTCTAATACCCGAGTGCCCTGCACTTGGACTGTCATGACATTCATAAAGAATTTGGCACCAAATGTCTGTGTCCGCCGGTACACAAACTCTCCTCTTATGGAGTAGGTACCCGTTGTCGATGGTAAAATTCTTCCATTGCTGTAGTTCATCACTCGACAGAGGAGAACCGTGTGTGGAGGTTAACGATACACTACCAGCATTGGAGTGAGAAGGATCCCTCATTTGCACATGGCTCCACACTTTGGAATATGCGTCATCTTGCTCAAATTTGCCCTTTAGAGAATCCAAAAATTCACTACAAAGTTCCGTGAACAAGAGAAAATTGATCTCATGCATATGAATAAGAGCGTCAGCCACCACATTGTATCGTCCTTTACGATACCGAAGCTTTGCATCATATTCCTGAAGAATCTCGGCCCACCTGGCTTTTCGACCCTTCAAGGCGGTTTGTTGTGTAAACCATTTAATGCTTTCATGGTCAAACACAATCTCAAATTGAGCGCCATACAAAGAATGTCTCCATGTTTTCAAGGAAAACACTATCGCATAGAGTTCGCGTTCATAAGTAGAATAACTCTACTGTGCTGAATCAAGCTTCTTGCTTTCAAAATGCAATTGGCCGCCCTTCTTGTAGCAGGACTGCTCCAATAGCACGGTCACTGGCATTTGTTTCCAAAATGAATGGTTTCAAAGGATCTACAATAGCTAGAATTGTAGCTGTAGCTAATGCATCCTTGAGCGTATCAAAACTATGCTGTTGAGCGGGTCCCCACTGAAAAGCCTTGCCTTTGCCTTTCAGTTGGTCCGTCATGGGAACAACAATATTAGCATAGTTTTTAACGAACCTTCGATAAAAACCTGCAATCCTAAGAAAATCTGTAACTCTTACAGATTTTTAGGAGAAAGCCATTGCCAAATGGTATCCACTTTGGATTGATCCATGGGTAGCCCAGTAGCCGAAATAACATGTCCAAGATAGTGAATTTCCACCTTCAGAAAATCACACTTAGATTCCTTGGCATATAATTGATTTTCTTGTAACAATTCGAACACCTGCTTCAAATGTTGTAAGTGTTCTTCCTCAGAAGCACTGTATACTAGAATGTCATCAAGAAAAACAATGATAAATTTGCCCAAGTACGTTTTCAAGACACTATCCATAAGTGTCATGAATGTTGCAGGCGCATTGGTTAACCCAAAAGGCATAACCAAAAACTCGTAGTGTCCAAACCTTGTTCGGAATGCAGTTTTGGGTATATCAGCAAGTCGAATACGTACTTGGTGATAACCGGACCAAAATTCTATTTTGGTAAAGATACGAGCATGAGTAAGCTTGTCGAAAACTCATCGACGCGTGGTAATGGGTATTTGTTCTTAATAGTAACCGCATTTAAGCCACGGTAGTCTACGCACATGTGCATATACCATCTTTTTTCTTCACTAATAGGATAGGAGAAGCCCATGGTGAAGAACTGGGTTGGATAAACCCTCTGCTAAGATAGTCAGCAAGCTGACGCTCCACCTCAGCAGCTTCAGAGTAACTCATGCGGTAGGGTGGTTTACTGCCTGCAACCACATCGATGCTATGTTGCACCGATCGTGTCGGCGGTAATCCTGATGCCAAATCATTAGGGAAAACATCGTTAAATTCCTTAATAAATTTTTTAAAGCACTAGCAACCTTTGCTTGTTGAGAACTAGCCATTGGTGTAGGAGATGAGAGAGAAGCATGTGGCGTTGAGGAATGTTCAACAGATTCAATATTAGACAGAAAATGAGACAATGAGTAACACAAGAAAACTTGATCTATTTCATAGTAAAAAACGAGCTGCCTCAGCTGTACATATCAGGAGTGAGGAAGGCACATCCTTCTCTCCTAACAACAACACATGTGCGCGATGGGATTCAAACATCAAGTTGTTGTGCTCATAGCTACGCTTCAGTGATGGTCCTAGGCTATGAAAACATTCCCTACCAAGTACCACGTCTGCCCTCTCCATGTTCATAACTTGAAAATCCAAGGATGTGGAGCAGCCTTGTACTTCCAATGGTACAACTCGGACTTGAGTATGCCGAATTTTGGCATCATAACCATTCATCATTGCTACCTTGTAGCAATGGAAACTTGGAGTTTGAGGCAATTTGAGTTTTTTCACCAATGCATAATTAATGAAATTGTGAGTAGCACCATAATCTACCAAGATGCCTGTTATGGAATTGATATTTTACTTTTATTGCAGCTGACAGGTGGAAAAGGCTTGACCGAGCTAGGCTATTGCAAAAGGAAATTACATTTTATGTATATTTATTCAAGTGCTCTTTTATGAGTTTTGGCCATTTATGACCGGCTGGCCAGTTTGTACTCAATTTGACCATTTAAGAAATCTATAAATGAAATACGTGTAAGAGGGAAATGGTCACTCTTGCACGGGGGGAGATTGCACCCAGCGTCGTCTTATTCTTCTCTTATCTCCTCTCTTCTGGCTCACCGTGCTGGCGTAGCACTCCGCTCTAGGAGGTGCGCCTGCACGTGCTCTCTCACTCTATCTCCCTCTCTGTCTCTCTCTACTCGTGTGCAGCTTGATTATGTGCAAGGATGGTTGCCAGGTATGCATATTTGTGTGTTTCATCGTCTATAGTATATAGTTTTGGTATTTTGTAGGGCTCTCCGCGCTCGCGTTGTAGCAATGGTATCAGAGCATAGGCTACGCTCCATGACTAAAGATTTTTGACAAGTAGTAGCTAAGTGTTTTGTTTTCTTATGCTTATAGATTTTGTTAATTGCTTCAATTTATAATAATTATTAGTGTCGATTGTATGAGATAGATAGTGATCTTTAGAAATTGAAGAGAATCCTTTCTTTATTATCATGATATAGTAATTATTAGTATAATTATGTTAATAAAACATATTGATAGAATAGATTAAACATAATCTTATGCTCGGAATCTTATGGCAATATGCAATAACAAGAGAGGAATAGAATCTCTTTCATGATATCAAGGTTTGTCTATGACTCATAGTATAGGATAAAAGGTGAGGAATGTTAGATTTCAATTGCCTGTTAGTAGCTGATAAGAAATCCACAAGAGAATTTGACAAAAGGGGAAAAAGGAAGAAGAATAGATTTATGAAGAGGAAAGTAGCTTGAGTTTCGATGAGCAAGAAGTAGAAGAAGAAGAAGAAGACCCAACGAAGAAGATGAAGCTCTAAGGGATTTTTATTTATTTTTCCTATCTCTCTCTCCCGTCATGAGGAGCAATCTCAAGGACTCATTGCATAGTAGGAAATTAAGAATCACCCCCAATTTAGTCCCTCAAATAATTCTCACATCAGGCTATTGACCCTTGTCAGACTCTCCTCATCTTACACACATGACCAAGGCGAGTAGCACCAAGTGCGAGCAACATAACATAGAGCACGCATCTCTACCCTCGACCAACAGCGTCTGCATTTGCAGCAGTGCTTCATCCCGGCCCATTGAGCAACCAGCTGTCACGGTTGGCGAGTAACATCCACCACAATCCCCTTCCAATTTTGGCACTTTTCAATCATGCCAAATTGTCTAATCTGTAAAGTAGCAGAAGCGGCAACCACTTCCTTGTGCGCGTAGCTGTTTTTTTTTGTTTGCATGGCAACACCGAGTGAACTCCAGCCGTCAAAGTGTGTGGGCACGAAATGCTTTCTAGAAATAGACTGTTTCATTCTCACTACACGGACTGTCCACTCACCCTCTCTCTCTTTCTAAACTAATGGCACAGCTGTGTGCCTTACAATGCACACCACCAGCCCAGCCAGACCTCATGCAACTTCTGGCAGTCCTCGTCGACTCTCTCCTTCTCTCTCTTTCTCACTCAGTTGAACTCACCAAACCCTTGTTTGGCCTATTGATGGGCAGACGTATCTGTTGTCTCGCAGCCTTGAACTATTAACAACCAGCCACCCAATCACCCAGTGATCATCATGCAGTGAAACAATTTTCTGCAGCTGCATCCAACTCTTTCTCTCTATGTCTGCCCCTCGTTTGTTACACATGCACACACCTACACCCACTCCCAGGTTCCAACCAACCATGCAAAGTCGCTCTCCCTCCCTCCTTCTGACGCTGCAGCTGCATCCAACTCTTTCTCTCTATGTCTGCCCCTCGTTTGTTACACATGCACACACCTACACCCACTCCCAGGTTCCAACCAACCATGCAAAGTCGCTCTCCCTCCCTCCTTCTGACGGTGCAGCCTACTTACCTGAGTCAATGAGGATAATCAAATTATTTACCTCCCTCTCTCTCTCTCTCTCTCTCCTCAGCCGCCAAAAACTCCCTATCGCTCATCTCTCTCTCTCTCTCTCTCTCTCTCTCTCTCTCTCTCTCTCTCTCTCTCTCTCTCTCTCTCTCTCTCTCTCTCTCTCTCTCTCTCTCTCTCTCTCTCTCTCTCTCTCCCCCCCCCCCCCCCCTCATGCACAGATGGCCCGTTGCGGCCGCAAGTCAATCCCGTGTACTGGATCATGCAGCGGGTCCGACCCCTCTCTTCAGCTGTCCTTGTTCTTCTCTCTCTATTTTCTATCACCCATCCCAACAGTATTTATCTTTCTCTCTCTCTCTCTCTCTCTCTCTCTCTCTCTCTCTCTCTCTCTCTCTCTCTCTCTCTCTCTCTCTCTCTCTCTCTCTCTCTCTCTCTCTCTCTCTCTCTCTCTCTCTCTCTCTCTCTCTCTCTCTCATCATGCAATGCATTCTAGCACAACAGGGTTAGCTAGTTAGCCATGGTGCGTTGTGAAAAGCAGGCTGGGCTGAAAAAGGGGCCATGGACACCTGAGGAGGACCAGAAGCTCACAAGATACATTCATATGCCAGGGCATAGCAGTTGGCGAGCGTTGTCCAAGCAGGCCGGGCTAGCGAGGTGTGGCAAGAGCTGTTGACTGTGGTGGACTAACTACTTGCGGCCTAGCATCAAGCACGGATACTTCGCTGCGGCAAAGGAAAACTCCATCATCCAGATCCCCGCTGTTCTTGGCAACTGGGCCTTCAAGCTTCCATTTGTAGCTTAGTACAGTGTGTTGTGGCCAACCCGGACATCCATTATGGTGCATTGGCAATGGACTTCTCGCAGGCCAAGCATGCAACTTGAAACTTGAGCCAGATGCGGGAGACATCCCCACCAACACTGATCTCCTTTACTCCTGTCAGGCTCTTACTCCCGGCCTGCATGCCTATCCCCCTGCACACCTGCTGTAGGTTCCATTCTCTGATTTGCTTGTCGAGATGTTATTATACGTGATCTTATGAGGGGAAATTGCAGATGCTGAACATTAGGTCAACATCTTCCAAAAGCAACCTCCTACAACAACAATATGCGAAAGCAACTGACGTGCGAGATTATCTTCAATCTCTTGTCATCATGCATCAAACAAAAAGATTTCGCTACTTCCATATGTGTGCATGCTCTTATGGTAAGCTCATTTTGGCGCCGAAGAGAAGGCTCAAGCCTTGCAGTTGTATCATCGAATGCCAGAGCAGGCTCTTGTTAAGCCCAATGCCTATATTCTCATGTCTTTTGAAACCTTGCAGCAGCTTGGGTGACCTACTTCACGGTGCCCTTACACATTCTGCTGCTACTGTAGTAAGTCCTGGAGTCAGACATGGCTCTTGTTGATCTTTATTGCAAGTATAACCACTTAAAAGAAGGATTTAGTGTGTTTGAAAACATCAAGGGTCGCAATGTCATTTCATGGAATGCATTGCTTACTAGCTATGTGCAGAATTAGCAATGGCTTCCCACCCTTAGTCTTTATGATCGATTGAGAAAAGGAGGGAGTGACGTCAGACCGTGTTACTTTATTGTGCATCATATATGAAAGTTTGCGGTAGTTTAGGCTCCACCGAAGGGTGCAAGAAAATAAAGGTGAGCGATCTTGTTTTTGTTGTTCTAATTGGAAATTCCCTAATTGACATGTTTGCCACAAAGGGCAATTGAGGTTTTTAAAAGCTTGTGCATGCCCAATTGATTAGAGATGGACCTCTATTAGATGGAATGTTAGGAAACACCCCTATGGATATGCATGCCAAATGTGGTAGCTCGAAGATAACCATGGGCTATCGCCCTTGCGGGGCTTTGTTGGATATGTACAACAATTCTTGGGCTCTCTCTCTGTTCTTTGTCCTTTTTGGTCTATCAACAATCTATGGATTGTAATCAGCAATATTCATTGTTATTAAGTTGTTACTTTTTAGGCTTTAGAATCAATATTACCAATCAATTAGATGTCTACAAGCCTTGAGGAAGAGTTATTTAAAAATAAACCAATAAATCAATAGATAAATAAATAATATAAAATGATTCCTTCTCACGTTGATGTTATAAATTGTTATTATAGCATTTTTACAATAATTTGCTTCTCATGGGTCCTGTTGGCTCTTAGTTATTTTGATACTTTCATGCCCTACATTGTCAACCCCGTAAATAATCATAACGTGCTAGGGTCAAATGTTCACCCTCAAGATACATCATGCCTTAATATTCTAGCAATGATGACCCAAATTGATTGTTACCTGGACTATTAAGCAATTATCAAGCATACACACGAAAATCCCTCTCATCATTATTTGCAGGAGCCATTATTTCCATAATGTAAGTTTATCCCCATTAGTAAAGATGTACTGTAATTCAATTTTTGCTTTACTTGTTCTTCAAATTGTCTAAATGTTCCCTTATATATTTGTCAAATTGTTGTTGCATATTACTCCATATTGTTCCGTTTATTTTCTTTTGTACCATATCACTCCCAACGTTTCCAATACTCCATCTCAGAGGACTACCCTTACTTACCTTTATGCCCAAATTTGCAGCCAACTACTTTAAGAGACCTACTTTTGCCCTATCCTAACATTCATACATTTAGTGTGGCCTTACTTTCTCTGACCGATATCCACTAGATATAACAATCTTGCAAACCACCCTGTCAATTTAGATCACACCTCTCTTATCTGCTCATTTGTACTTCAAGTCTTCTACTTTCATTCTCTTTTTTTTGGCAAACAAACTTTGCATCAAATTTTTCTCTCATGGCGTTTCAACTGTTAATGCATTTAACCTGTAATTATTAACGTCTTCTTAAATTTAACAAGCAATTGTTTTGAGTGCTTTGTTTTTTAGAAAAGTTATGCAGATAAATCTAACTTTAGTGGTCTCACATCAAAATGCAGGTATGACACTCCTTAATGCATTATGATAATACCCCTCTTGAAACATAATTACAATGCCAGGTGTAACTTTCTATTATTTGTGCCTATGCCCACACACACACACACTGGTATATATATTTTCAAAAATAGTATACCCTCCTGGTATGTACATCAAATACATTCCTTTTTTCATATTTCATTTCTCGGCATTGTGTTCTAAGCTGCATACTCAAAGACTACTAAGGTCATGAATTTCTAATTGTATTGAAAGGGAATTTTTACTGAGCTAACTTGTCTAAAAGGTATGCAGCTACTCATGTGAGCTAAGGTGATTTGGGATACTAGAAAAATTGTTTGTAAATACTTTGTCACATAAGCATACTCCAATTTTGTGTCAAACAGGTAGTAGATGTTTTGTTTTTTATGCCTGGTCTAGTTCATTGGTCACATGCACACAGATTCGCCAATTTAGGCAGTGTGTAGATACTCATCTTGGTGCATATCCGTCGATTTAGGCAACACATTGATAAATTTCAGATTCATGATTTTTAAACTTATACCAAATGCAGATTCGCCGATTTAGGCAGCATTAGTGCAGATTTGCCGATTTAGGCAGCACATCTTATTGGTGTAGATTCATCGATTTAGGCAACACCGATCACAAAATCATGTTGCAGTGGCTAGCCACCACTGTGATTGGTATGATTTTGTCACCCGGGTATAGAAAATGAAAGATATTTTGAATTTGGATTTGGAATTGGTATATGATGATTTTTTGTTGCGACAATATTTATGGAAGTGAACTTAAGATTGATGAGAATTGATTTATACAATGATGAGTGTGACCAATGATATCCTGATTCATCGGGGTATGACATATATTGCTTATTCTAGTGGTATGGGACACTAAAATAGTTAGTATGTGGATGACGACAGGCATAAGCTAATGTTATTTAGTTTCATATATTATGTGATGTTTTTGACACAACATACTAATCATTGTTTTTGACAAGTATTGTTTGCAGATTTTTATCTTTGCAACTCAGGACATTTGCTTTCCAACGGAGAGGTATGTTATGGAATTGATATTTTACTTTTATTGCAGCTGACAGGTGGAAAAGTCTTGACCGAGCTAGGCTATTGCAAAAGGAAATTACATTTTATGTATATTTATTCAAGTGCTCTTTTATGAGTTTTGGCCATTTATGACCGGCCGGCCAGTTTGTACTCAATTTGACATTTGAGAAATCTATAAGTGAAATACATGTAAGAGGGAAATGGTCACTCTTGCACGGGGGGAGATTGCACCCAGCGTCGTCTTATTCTTCTCTTCTCTCCTCTCTTCTTGCTCACCGTGCTGGTGTAGCACTCCGCTCTAGGAGGTGCGCCTGCACGTGCTCTCTCACTCTATCTCCTTCTCTCTCTCTCTCTCTCTCTCTCTCTCTCTCTCTCTCTCTCTCTCTCTCTCTCTCTCTGTGCTCGTGTGCAGCTTGATTATGTGCAAGGATGGTTGCCAGATATGCAGATATGTGTGTTTCATCGTCTATAGTATATAGTTTTGGTATTTTGTAGGGCTCTCCGCGCTCCCGTTGTAGCAATGCGCACCTTGTGCCCTTGAAGATATCCGTGCATACACACTAACTCATGTGGTTTGAAGGTCTCTTGCCACATGGAAGCTGTGAGACATCATTCATGCACCACCTCGGTGTGTGTTACTTCCACTGTAGAGAATCGTGAGGAAGACTCAAAAGGCAGCAGTTGCACCGTGTGCACTACTTTCTCCTTGCCATGAGCAGCAAATTTCCCCTTGGGACAATCCTTTTTGCCATGGCCGCTTCCCAAGCATTGAAAACATAACTTCTCTTTTTTAGCCTTATCAAAGTCCTCAGGAGAGAGAGGACCCCAGGACCCCTTGGGTTTTTTAGCTACTTCAAAATTGGCTACTAAAAATTTCCTTTTGTTGTGCCCATAATGTGTACATGTATTACCATGTATATTAGCAGGAACGTGGTTATTATGTGATTTCTTTTCATCTGGATCATCATGAATGTGTGCTTTCACTATGGCCTCCTCAAGTGTTTTAAGGTCCTGAGTCTTGACGTGCTTCTTAAGCTCTAGCGTCAGACCACGGATAAACCCACGTACTTGCTAAAAGGTGTCTATTCCTTCCAACTTGAGAGGATAACATCTCTATAGAGAGAGATATATTCAAGTAATGATGGGTGTTGGCACATGGAACACGTGTCCCAAGCCGTCCAATTTCGATCTACCTCATTTGTAGGCAAAAATTCTTCGCGAAACATAGCCTCAAAGGCTTCCCAACTCTGTGGTATGATATTCTTCTCCTTGAGAGACATCCACCATTTGTAGGCCTTGCCTTCCAGAGTTAAACTTGTTTGCAGTGCTCTGACTGCATCCGGAGTACGCCGTAAGGCGTGAATTCCATCCCACTTGCTGAGAAAGATATTCACTGCATCCTTATTGCGATCTCGGTCTTCTCCCTTAAAAGTCGGTGGTTTGGTGTTTTTCAATAACTCATCCACCTCCTTTGCAGCGAGAGTGTGCAAAAAATCGGGAGATGGACCTTGTCCATGATCAGAAGGGCCTTGACCTTGTTAGGGCGTGCCTTCTCCCCACCGTAGCCTTGACGAGAGGGATCCTGTGGGCAGCCCCGCTTGCAAGGAATACTGACGACGAGAGCACCTGCTCGAAATGGCTTGATTTCAACCTGCGGGCGATGCTGCTGAGAAAATTTTGTCTCTTTGGCAGTCCCATTTGAACACCACACGGCGCTGGGAGTCCCCTTGCCTACTCGGAGGCCTGCAATAGCTGCCATTTCCGTTTACAAGAGGGCTTTTCACATTCGCCCTAAGGCCCAAAATTTTGGGCTTTTTTTTTTGGTCTAGTGTGCATGCCCACCTCGGCACACACCCTTTATAGCCTTGGGTGACTAGACCTAGAATCCTCCTCCCAACCTCCCAATATATAGGCACGCTCCTAGCCTTATGCCCTAGCCGGATCCCCTTGTGGCCCCTGGCCCAGTGTGTGACTCCCTGGCCTTGCCCTTGTCCTGACATCTACCCGCTAGCAAACGGACTAATGACTAGACTTTATCTTCTCTACCTCATAGTCAAGGACGACTATGATTTCAAGAGGAGATAATGTCATAAAACTAATATATGATTTTCTCACGTTAAACTGATCATTTAATAGGGGGAAGTGCCAGGAGAGTAGAAGCTAGAATATTGGTAATCTGCAGACCGATCCAAAGGAGGGATAACAGGGATCGAAAGGGGGATAGCCTACAAAAGAGCAAATGTACTTCAATGGGGCTTAACAGACCTAAGGTGTAGCTCCATTAAGACTTCCATAGGCTAAGGTTCCAAAAATTAAACCCTCCAATGGCCAAAGTATAGGGGAATTGGGCAATGGATGGTCATGGGGAAGACTTAAAAGTCTTCCCACATCCCTAGGAAGGAGGGGGCGAGCCCACTTTGTAGGGGATGAGAGAAACACACACACACACACACACACACACACACACACACACACACACACACACACACACACACACACACACACACACACACACACTCTCCAAGGCTTCCCCTTTACACAAAGGGAATACTGGACACATGTCAAGCTCCTAGGCCTGTTGCCCCCAATCTGGACTCTCTTCACCTGTGAAAATCGGACCATAACTCCGAGACGCCATCTCCACCAATACAAAAACGTGTCTTCTTCACCAAAATTAGCTCACTCCTCGGAGGGGGCACTAGAAGATGGAAAGGGGGAAGGGGATACACACAATGTGCACCTATCTATAGCCTAGGGCAAACACAAAAAACCTAACCACTAGTTTTCACCTTCAAAAATGACACAAAATCACCTTGCACACTCTTGTTTCGACACACCAATGCACCCACACGCTTCACAAGAAGCTCCAACACATCACACACCCAACACCTCTATTCCACACCACGGACACACACAAGTCTCTCTCTCTCTCTCTCTCTCTCTCACACACACACACACACACACACACACACACACACACACACACACACACACACACACACACACACACACACACACACACACACACACACACACACACACACACACTTTGCATACATGGACCTCAGTTTGGGGTTGCACTCAACCACACCAAAACCGTCAACACAGGCAAAGCACACGAGCAAAAGAAAGGAGGGGGAGCAAGGAATATTGGTGCACACTTATCCTTCAATAAAATGTTGTGACCTTTAGAGGCACACGGGCATGTCCCCCAACAAAATTTCCATGTCATCATCAGACCACCGCCACCCAAAGGGCTCCTAATGATTCCACCATAACCCGACACGTGTGCACACAGCGCTCAAAGGGCCACCATGAGCGGACGCCATAGCCACGCACTAGGGAGCTCCCCTCTCCATGCTTTGATGCCAATGTGAGGCGCCTATCTTTTCTCGCTCGGGTGCCACCATATGGGCTTATTGAGGCTGCCTCATGGCACGTCCTCACCGCCTAGCCCCCTAGGGCTCCAAATCCACCACACAAAAAAACCTCAAAAAAGTTCATTTTTCTCCACCAATTTCATTACCCTATAATCTTCTGCTCAGTGCTCTGATGGTACGAGCCGCAAAATACACAATAAGGCTCCCTTTGTTGGTTTTGCGTCAATTTCATCTTGGCCATTTTTGAACTTTGACGGGCCTAGCAATGAGACCAAAAATCGAAAAAACCATCTAGCATTGCGTTGTCGTCTGAAGAAATCGTTATTGGGTCGTAACTCGCTGATCGGGCATCCAACTCACAAGAAATCAGTTCCGGCTAGCTCCTCATGTTGAGCACTAGACCTTGTCAAGCTTGCTAATGGCACAATTTTCAAAGCACGTAAGTTGGCCCATAACTGGCCCCCGTCAAATCTTCCCCTCGCCATAACATGCCCTCTAGAGCTCAGATTGACAATCTAGAAAGACTGGCATGCTCCACAACTTGAGCTCTTCAACCCTATCCACTGACGTCGGCTCTAGCCATCATATGTCCTGGTTTGCCCTGCCCGTCGGGGATCTGCAAAGCCTTCTAACTTTGGAATTTAATATCTTCTACACCGTGGCTTCGTTTAAGGAGCCGTCTGGACCGGCTTCTAAAGCACCTCGAACACTACATTTTTGTGGACTCTCACACAACACTTTGGACACCTTGTCTTGCCATCCGAATTGGCCCTTCTGAAGCTCCTTTGGCCTAAGAAGCCTCATCATGCATACATTCCCGCAGCCTTTCGCCTGCCTAGGCCTCACATAACAGCTTAAACCCTTTGCCTAGCACTTGTAGGCACCCATAGCTTTGTATAATACATTTTCTAGCTCGTGCCAACTTTGGTTGCACCAACGTGAAACGAAAAGTGCTTTTTGTGTACAGACGTGACCATACATATGCATAAATTAGCGTACTAAACATGATGAAACAAACATGGAACATCCTCGTACACACCTGGCAAATCCATTAGCTCCCAGCTTTTTGGCACTTTGCTAAAAACATGGCCTTTGATTTTGGCAGTCAACTCTCCAATTTTTCTTCAATCTTTACAATAAAAATTTCCTATTTGGATGGCATCCTGGCGACTAGTGCCCCAACATAATTATGACTTCCCTGTACTGCCCCGACATATTTACGATGGTGCTTTTTATAAAAATAATTCCCGTAAAAATCATTTTTAATTTTTTTTAAATCGGATAGTCATTTTTATACGTGATGGTGACTAAAAAAAATATATTTATATTTCGGTCATCTTAAAAAGCACGTTGCTTTTCAAAAACACCAAAAAGTTAAAAATAGCATTTTAAAAAAATTAAAAAATTAAAAAATTAAACCACATGTTCTCCTCGTCCACTGGAATAAGAGAGCAGTTTCGCTTTTGACTAAAAAGCACTAAAAATCATGAAAAGCTAAAAATAGCGTGAAAAGCGCCTGAAAAGCGCCTGAAAAGAAGATTTTTACAAAATTGAACCATAGCTTCCCCGGGACTAGTAGATTAAAGATCCACCCTTGCTTTTTGCAAAAAAGCACCAAAAAGCACAAAAAGCATGAAAAAAGTTTAAAAAAATAATTTTTTTCAAAATTGAACCAAGCGTTCGTCTGACCTACCGGAACATGGAAATGACCTTGCCTTTCACTTTAAAACCTTGCTACACTGCCAAATAAGCATTTCGAGCTTCCCCTATCTATTTACATTTGCTGCAAATTGACTAAGGGCTAAAAACTGAAGGTCCTCATTATTCACAACCAATGAGTGTCATGCAAAAGTTTCAAGGGAAAAATGTTTTAGCATTGAAATGTGTTTTTTCACTTCAAAACATTGCAATGTAGTCTTAAGAGCAGCCAAGTGAAACATCGTTCATAGATGGATTTTGAGAGGGTCTTACACCATATCTTGTTCTTGCAGTTTAGATTGCATGTGCTAGTTCTTCTATGCATGTAAAGTGTTTTGTTCACAATTAGAGTTGGCTTACATGGGTCTTGCTTAAAAGCACCCACATCATGTCAATAATTTTATTAGTAATTTTTGGGTGATCCTTAGTACATAGAATGAAATGATGCTAACCCTGCAGATTAGCTTAGTACATGTGTTGAGTTTTTGTTGATGTCCCTTTTTACAAAGATAGATTCCATTCACTTGTTATTCTATCCATGAATTGATGCATTGTTGTTGATTGAATAAGAGCTAAGTACTTATGAAGAAGTTCATCATTGTCCACAACCACTAGCAAGGGCTCATATCAATATCCAAAGGTAGACTGCATGCCCTGGTTCTTCTTGGTTCTTCTGCATGAATAGAGTCATTTTGTGTGTTGAAAAAATGCCAAGGTTGGCTTATCAAAATATTGCTTAAACGCACTCACATCATGCTGGCAAAGCTATTAGTCATGTCTTGATGATCTTTATTACATTCAATGTTTCTAATTACCACCACACTGTTTTACAAGTACAAACAGGGTTCCTTTATTAATTTTGGACTAATACTGATTTTCAAACATCACCAAAACAATTATTTCTCAAAGCCTAATGGCTTCGAAAAAGATTAAAAGGTATATCTAATTCAAAGATTTCCTCAACAATAACAAAAATAATGTGTCGATCTATAGCTCGTAACAACGGCACGAAGCACATAGATTTGCAACAGTATTAGCTGGGAAGGAAAGATACAACATTGGCAGAGAGAGAGAGAGAGAGAGAGAGAGAGAGAGAGAGAGAGAGAGCAAGGACACTTTAAAGAGAAGAAAATGCTAAAGTGAAAATAAAGAGAAGAGAAACAACTCTTTATATGGACACACAAGGTCTTTTGATTGTCCACCTTCATATATCTTTTTGACTTTCCACCTTCATTTGTCTTTTCATTTCCTTTTTTTTTGTTGCAAAACTCATAACTGTGAGTGAATTATATTGATCATCCCAAAAAATTACAAGGTCTTGTCATGCTCGTGTTGAGCCATGACATCCTCCAGGGACCATAATTACATCGGCTATCTGGGCAACCACCCCTAACGACCCGCCCCCTTATCCTCGATACACAAGGTTAATTATCATGTTCTTCTGAGATCTTCTATTCACCAATGTCCAAGATTTCGCCCTTCCTAGGCATTCCATCTGCTGACAACAAGGCATAGGTAGTCCTAGACCAATCCTCTGAGTTTTTCTTGTGCCCGAGCGTCCATATTAGCACTTTGCTTCCTTGTATAATTTCTGTGAAGCTTTGCCACCTTAGAACCTCCTTCAAACACACGGCGGTTCCTTGTCTGCCATACATTATGTAAGAAGAAGTACCTGACAATTTGAGTGCTGATGAGGAGGGCATGACTACCTGAATTCTTACCTCCAAGGAATAGATGAGTCTTGAAAAAACCAATTTTCCATGTTCTTTGGACCCACTTGCATATTTTCCCTACGAGGCCTTTGATAGTTTGGCATTCCATGAATAGGTGGGCTAGATGTTCCCTAGCCAATCTGCACCCCAAGCATCAATCTGACCCAATCCCACTCTCTTGAATCTTCACCCTCGTTGGTAGAGCACCCCAAATTACCTTCCATAAAAATACCTTCATCTACTGCGGAACCTTTGGCTTCCAGATGTTCTCTATTACTTGCTCCCACCTTTCCTCCGACCATTGTTTTTTCCATATCTTGTTAAGGGGGCTAGACCAATTCTTCTTATGCATCATTGTATGATAAATGCCTTTAGGATGAGGTTCCCATAAGAGACTGCTTCCGGGCCATTTCCAGGCATTCCAATCAAACTCCAAATCACAGATTGGCATCACTATATTGTCAAGATCTTTCATCACTTTGTTGACAAGCAAGACCTCCAAGCTATTAAGTTGGTACTGGGTAACCAAAAGGTCAATGGTTTTCCAGCTCTTGCTGTCACTGTCCCAAAAGTGCCTAAGTCAATTCATACCCTTATTATTTAGTTTCCAGGCTATTTCTATCCAATAGGGATTTTGTGGTGGATCTATTACTTTAGAGAGCCAGGGGGATCAATAAAATGGAGTTCTTGAAGTATCTGGGTTCTTCCCCCCTTTTTAAGACTCCTGCTACTCTATTGCATTTTCTTACCGATTCTCCTGAGCGGCCCCCCAGTCTTAGGGTAGACCACATCGGGGCTAATAGTTTATCGTGAACCTCTACCCCTCTCCACTTTCCACCTTTCGAGGCAAGTTTAGCTGCTTCTGTCATATCTCTGATCATGACAGCCCAATCTTGATCCTGTTTAGCCAAGGAGACAACAAATGTGGTGTAGCAAGCTTCTGCATGGGCTGTGCACAGGGTTGAGAATTCCAAGGCCTCCTTGGTTCACCGGCCGAGCAACTGATTAATATTTGCTTGTGAGTTACGTCCACCCCCAAGGGGGCTCCCAAATGTTTGAAGATATTTCCTTTTGTGACAATCTACCCCGACCAGTCAGAAGGGTCAAAGGAGTCCTATTCCAACAGGGAGATCAGTCTTGACTTCTCTATATTACACTGTGTCATAATAATCAATATCTAATTCTCCTAAATGATTTTCTCATATTAAACTGATCATTTAATGTGGGGAAGTGCCAAGGGAGAAAAAGCTAGAATATTGGTTAAGTTAGCAGACCGGCCACAGTAGGGATCCAAAGGAGGGAAAATAGGGATCCAAAGGGGGGGCCATCTGCAAAAGAGCCATGTGAAACAATGGGCCAAAAAGACCCTAAGGTTCAGCCCATTAAGACTTCCAAAATGCTAAGGTTCCAAAATTCAAAGGTTGTGTCCAAAGGTTAACCCTAGGGAAAATTGGATGCTTAGTGTGAGCTCAAAAAGTCTTTGCATATCCCTACATGGGAGGGGGCGAGCCCCAAAGCTAGGGGATGAGAGAGAAAGCTACACACACACACACAGGCTCCCTTTACACAAAGGGAATGAGGGACACATGTCAGCTCCCTAGGCCAGATGCCCACAAGGTGTGCCCAATTCCTATTGGAAGACCCTTGAAGTGGACCAATGAGAATTAAGCTAGAGTAAATCTAGTTTAATTAATTTAAAAACATTTAATAAAAGAAACCAATAAGAATTAAGTGTCCTAGAAGACTATTGGGCAGTCTCCCAAGGGGTCCAATGAGCATTCAGGAGCCCCATGGCTTGCCTGATTCCTATTGGCCAGGAGGCAAAGGGGTCCAATGAGAGTTTAGTTTAATTATTTTAATTACCTAAAGCTCTCACAAAAGGGGAAAGGGGGACACATGTCAGAAGGCTATCACTTATGCTGCTTAATCCCTATTGGCTTGACCTGGGGAGGTCCAATGAGGCAAAAGCCAGCCTAACTTAGCAGCTAGGGCTCGCCCAAGAGAGAGAGGGGGCTGATTTTTGCTTGGCATTGACACACACACTCTCACACTTGACCATGTGTGAAGGAAAAATACTCTATCTCCTCCCAAGCTTTAATGGAGAGCTCATCACCTACTCCAAGCTTGTGAGATAGAAGCCTACATCAACACTCTCTTGGCATGTGGATGCAAATCCAACCAAGAGCCAAGCTTCAATGCATGCTCATCTTCTCTACCAAGCTAATTACTAAGCTAAGCTATGCTAATATGAGTGATTATGTGAGGAGATGTACTTCTTTCTCGTAAGATACTTCTTTTTCCTCTCAATCTACTCTCATACCCTGCTAGCTCTCACCATCTTCGAAGGTGTGTGAGGTCTTGGGTCTGAGAACGGGGATAATTCAAGTTGTGTTTGATTAAGTGTTTTGCTTGGTGTATGAAGCTTCCATCTTCATTGCACTAGCTAGTCTTGAAGGAACACAAAGAATTGTATTGTACAATGTCTCTCTTGATGGGAGAAACCATAATACAAAGCCTTTTGGAGGGGGGACCGGCTCCATGCAAATCCGGTCCTCAACTGTTGTCAATAGATTAATTGCTCTCTCTTTTGAAAGTATTGTCGATGCTATCTAACTAGGTGTTATGCTTTTTGTTGCTCTCTCCACCCAAGCACTCTTGTAATTCTCATTAGGAATCAACTCTAATGAAATGCCCACTATGTTCATGCTAAATTCCGCTACACAAAAGATTTTAGGCCATTAAATGTTACACACTGGGACCCCGAAGCTACTGAGAATATTTTTACAATCTCCAAATCTTTCTTGATGACCTGGGGGCATGCCTTCTAGAAGAGGAGAGAATCGTCTGCAAATAGTTTTCCTACTAGTTGGCTACTTCCTTGTAAAGCCAGGCCTTGCAACTCCCCTCGTTCCACACTAGCTTCCAGCATCGTGATTAAAGGATGTGGTCCGATGGCAAAAAGCAGGGGGGCCAGAGGGCATCCCTACTTAATAGACCTTTTGACCTCAAAAGAGCCCACAATTCTATTGTTAAATATGAGCTCTGGCTGGCTTCCAGCCCCCAGTACATGCACCAAACGACATAGGCGAGGCCCAAAGCCCAGAGCTTCCATGATGGCTTCTATATATGTCCATGTTATTCTATCGTAGGCCTTATCAAGGTCCAACTGCAGCAGAATGCACTCTTGCTTTGTGAAAGTTGGGTATTCGATGCCCACCATTACTGCCAAGATGTTATCGTAAATGGACATTCCTTTGATGAACCCATGTTGATGGGGAGAGATGATCTTGGTTAGTAAGGGGGCTAGTATGAGGGCTACTGCTTAAGCAATGATTTTGTAGGCCACCGACATAATCTGTTTTGGGATGGGTTTGATAAGCCCTCTCTTTATACTTATCTCCAACAACCCTTTGAAAATGGCTTTGTTGGCCAACCTTGTGACTAGGACCTTGAGATCATCCCAAAATTCTCTAAAGAATTCCACTGTCATCCCATCCCAACCAGGGGACTTTTCCTTGCCAAGGGCTTGCAATGCTAGTGAACATTTTTCTTCGGAAAATGCCCCTTCCAAGCTATTAGCTTTTGAGTGGGGAATCTCCTTCTTGACACTCTGAAGTAAGGTACCTCCGGCTTCTTCCATTTCCTGGGGCTGGATCTCTGGCCGTCCAATGATTTGACTAAGATAGCTCAACATCAGACCAGCCATCTCATCTTGATTATGAACTGCTATCCCTTTCTCATCATAGAGCGAGCGGATGTGGCCCCGGTTCATCTTGACTTTTAACACTAGGTTGGTAATGGGACACTTTTATGTCCTGTTATGTGATCATTTTCCTTGAATTATGTCAAGAGTTTCAAAATGGATTTTGAGGTGCTATCTATCTAGAAAGTTGTTTCATGAGCTGAAAAAACTCGACATTTTTTTGGCATATCAATTCCATCTTTAACCTTGTCCTTGCACAACATTTCACAACCTAAACTGTGTGAAAAAACGGGCCCTGTTTTTGGCTTTTTTCAACTTTTTGCAACTATACCACTCTAGAATTCATGTTTGTGAGGTCTATAATGCTAGAGAACTATCTTTAGTAGTCCTCAACATGTCGTGATGCTTCTAGGGAGAAATAAATGTTAAAGTTGTAAGTTATGACCAAATTACAAAAATTGTCAAATCTTGTTTTTTAGCCAATTTTAGCTCTTCTATGATTTTTTTGGTGGCTTTCATGATATCCAAATGCAGTTTTGATTTTCTATGTCGCATATTGTAACATAAAGCTAATATTCCTTGAGTTTTGGGGCACCTAATACCCTATTTTGCATAGTACACAACGATGGTTGATTTTTTCAATTATAGAAGAAAACAAAACATTCTAGTATATCAAGTATAGCTTTTTCAATATTGTTAGTTTCTTTTGACAACTACATGTATTTTGTAGGTAGTAACCATATCTAGTCATAAGGATCAAATTTGGCTAGATATTGAATAGTTTCTGTGGGATTCTACAACTCATAATGTTGAACCCAGTTTTTTCATGTTTATTGTATTTAACACTTCATCTTTGTCCCCAAGATTCCCCTTGGTAAGAGATATATTATTCTTTTGACATGCTCCATGGCTCCTTATGAACCTAAAGGACAATAGGGAACTAAGAAAACATGAATGTATTATTTGTATTGAGCGTGGCTATAGAAACTTTGATGATAGGTTTGCAGAATGGTAAAAATGCAACTCTTTTGTACCTAATTCTTTTGGAAAAACAAAAAATAGTGAGTGAGAAGCAATCATATGTTCTGATCACCAACCCATTGAAGATAACTAGGGAATTTATCTCAAGTCCTACAAAAATCCCTAATATTATTTTTATGCAACAAAACGTAAGAAATGACTGTTTTGATAAAAATGTACTGGTCCATCAACTTTGGAGGCTTGGTGTGACCAAAAGATGAGAAATTTTACAAGTTTCTTATTTTTTCCATGTGTAGTAGGCTTTGAACTATAACCTCATGAAAGGATTTTACAAAATGAGTGGATCTACTATGGTTTTGGAGGTTTTTTTCAAAACCCTGAAAGCACACTTTTATGTCCTGTTAGGTTACCAACCTAGTGTTAAAGCCCTAAAAAACTGAGCTTGATTAGAGGCTTCAGGTTGTAGGAAAATCTCCTTGGAGATAAGCCTTGCCTTTTTGGTATCTTCCAGCTGCTCATTAGCAAGGTTAGATTTGGCTTCGATCCATCTTTTGTGCTCATCCTCAGTAGCAAGCCCATTGGCTTTTATGGAGGTAAGCAATTGTACCTCAGCTGTAAGATGTAGAAGGTGCACCTCCCTAGCTTTTTTGATTCGGGGCCCTGAGGTTTTGATTGCTTTCTGGATGCTCTGAGCAAATAGGTCCCATGCACTGTGTTTGTTGAGGTCAACATCTTTTTTGAGCTTACCCAGTGCTTTCTTGGTTAGATTCCTGAAAAGAGGGTCTTTGAATAGGTGTGCCCCTGTTACTAATAGTTTTTTCTCACCTCTTGGGGTATGCTCCTCCCCTTTATTCTTCTTAAAATGTATGTGCAGAGGTTTGTGATCCGAAAGGCTTTTTGTTGGGACTACCTTCATCTCCATTACCAATGGTATCCAGTCAGCTTGGTGTGAGCAATAACATTTGTCAAGCCTAGAGGCAGTGCGGGCATATTGGAGACTTGTGTAGGTGAAACCAAGCATGCTGTTCCATGGGCCAACTTCCCATAAGTCGATCATCACCCACTTTTTGCACAAACTTTTCCATTTAGTCCTTTCCGAGCCAGTCAGCATACTGGGAGGATCCTGTTCTATCCCTGCTCTTTTTTACCATATTGAAGTCGCCAACCAACAACCACTCACCTTCAATAGGAGTATCTCTAAGATGCATCCACAATTTAGCTCTATCTATTGCATTGCAAGGGCTGTACACATTCACAATGGTGAAGGATGCCCTTTCCATCTGATTCTAATCCCAAGAATTCTGTCGGATGGGTGGTTTAGAACCAATTTTGGCTGTAATTCCCTGTCCGCCGCAATGTTGAGGACGCTACCGAAATCGTTACTTCCTTCTACATAGAAAAAGAGTTTCTTTCCTAGCATCTGCTTTCTCTTGCTATGAGCATCTAAGTGGTGTTCTTGGATGGCCCAGCAGTTGACTGCCTTCTCCTTTTTTATTTCCTCCCAGAAGAGGGTACTCTTCTTACGGGTTTTCAACCACTGTACGTTCCAAGATTATATAGTGAGAGACTCCATCATTAATGAGGGGTTCATTGGGATAGAGGAACACATTCTTTAGCATCCAAATCATGCCCAACTTCCCTCTCCTTGGACTCGAGAGAATCCGGGGGTTCCAAGTCAAGGAATTTCTTTTCTTGCAGTGCTGCAAATGGATTGTGTAGTGGGACAGTGAACCCCCCTCCTTTCCAAGGGGTGGAGGATGGAGTAGATCCTTTCACCTCAATTGTTTTGACAACTTCAAGCGCTTTGGAGTCCCTTGCCATTGCCTTCACCCTTTTGGCTCTTTTCAGACCAGGGACTTGAATAGCCGTCACCATTGTCATTGTCATAAATTTCGGGGTAGTAGCGAGAGTAATGATCATATTATTATTGCATGCACCTTCGGAGATTCATTGTATGGGAATCAATTCCTCCACCATCTTTTCGTGCATCTTTATATCCATTTTGTCACATACCATACCTTCTTTATCCTTCCCTGCATTTGCCCCTTTGTTACTGCCTCCTTGATTCTCCAACCCTTCCATCGGGGTTTCCTTTTCAGTGGGACCTGTGCTGCTAGAGCTACAGTACCATTAGTCTTCAAGGGGCAATCCTTGGAGAAGTGTCCAAAGTTGTTGCATTCAAAACATGCTCCAAAGTATGTCTTTTAATTTCCTAAACTCACCCTTCACTTATGCACTTAATATGTCTTGAAAGAATTTTTTTTTTTTGAGATTGAGGAGACTTAATGAAGAAAATCCTATATTTCAACAAAAAAAGAAATTTTCAATTTTCTTATGAGGTTGCCGCTACAAGCAGATTTTATCTGTCTAGCCAGAAGAGCCTTTGTAAAGTATTAACTTATTTGCTAGCCAAAATGCATAAACTTCTACGAACGCTAACTGCAAGGGGAAATCTCGCTAATCACAAGGAACAAAACGAGAGCCGATAGCCTCAGCTTATTCTCCGCTAACCACGAAATCATCTTGCTAATCATGTGTTTCATGTAGACAAAATATATTCTTTTAGCAATTGTTCTCTTTAAGTGTTTTCTCAAACATGATTCACTAATTCCAATATCAAACACTAAGAATTTATCAAACAATTCTTTCACTACTCTATGAAATCATAGGCTTTTTTCTTGTGATACAATCACGTTTCTTGGATGGTTTAAGGGAAATCCTAGGGTTGACTTACTAGGTCAACATGTATAACGATGCAAAATTATAAATTTGCCTTACCAGATTAGTGACATGTTTGACTACCTCCTATGGTTGAGGTTGGGCGGCTTCAACTTCTTCCGTAGCGAATACCTCCACTTGAGCTACAATTAGAGTAGTTGATACCTTCTTTTTGTACCTTTCTTGGAGGTGGAATGGCAAGAGCATCCTTGGAGCTTTGAGTCACTCGCTTTGGGGACATCATGTCACGACAGAGAAGGGGGAAAGCTTCGCCATACAAAGTAGAGTTGTTGCTTCTTGCTTGCCGAGAAGACGTCAAGAGAGAGAGAAAGAGAGCTTTACAATTCAAGGGACAACAGAATGGTGGTAGAGATGGAGATGGAGATGAGTTGAAGGTGAAAGTTTGAGGGAGAGAAGGTACTTCCGGCGTCAAAGCAAGAGAGCTTCTGCTTTTGAGAACTTCTATGTGTGTGTTGGAACTGAGGGAATAGGGGACTTTATATAGGTTCTCAACAGCAAAAACAAAAGCTTAGAATAGTGAAAAACAGAGAGAAAAGTTTGTACGCGTTTGTGGCTATTAAATTTGTTTGTTTATTTACATGCATGCATCTCGATGTGCAATTTGGAGACTCTAATTTTAGGAGAACCTTGTCTAATTTGAGAAACAGAAGAAAAGAAGCTCTAATCTCGACTTGGTTTTTTTAAAATACTCTTTCTTTGTTAAAAATACTCCTTCTTTCCTAAAAATACTCTTTATTTCTTAGAACACTCTTCCTTTTTTTTTTTTGGTAGAAACATCCTTCCTTTCCTAAAATTACTCTTCCTTTACGAAAAACACTCTTTCTTTTCTAAGAAACAATCTTCCTTCTCTAAAACTATTTTTGTTTTCTAAAATTTAGCAAACAGTTTCTCTTCTTTCTTAAGATATTGATTGTCATAGTGGGTAGGGGTAGATGAAAATGGTGCACAATGCTCTCTAGTGGTGGGGTGCTCTGGATGTAGTATGCATACAGACTTACAAACTAGCTCAAACCGACAGACAATGTGAACATAAAATTAGAATTGAGCAAAGAATTTCTTAATGAACAAGAAATGAAATAGTGGCCTAACCAGCCACAAGCCCTCTAAAGCAATACCGTGTACATAACCAAATGACCATGCAAAGACTAGTCTCGATGCGGCCAAATCTGCCCAATCCATGACTACCACAACAAGATACAATGGGGATGTAGAGGCTGAGGTGTGGAGAGTGCAGTGGGTGCAAAGGTACACGACAAAATGTAACTACATAACACGACTACAAGGCCCATAGGTCTAGCTGCAGACAACAAAGGTGAAGTGCCCCAAAGGCAAGTATACGGCAGTGGTACGTGCTCCAAAAATGTGACACAGTGGACTCCCACAAGGCAAGTATACGGCAAGACCATATAGAGACTCAATCTACAATCCACTTGATACTGTATATATCCATAAGTAAAGGCCATCGCATGGCCCCCACATATCTACTGCTACTAAAAATATCTAGCCAAGGCAACTCATAGCAATTGGAAATATCTGATGCTAGTGTCCTAGGAAAGCCTCTAGTGAGTCTAGCCACCAGCCGCCTGGTTGGCCAATGGACGGCCTAGCCCACACTGGTCTTGGGCCAACCCAATAACTATTTTTTGGTAGCTCTTGAATGCTCTAAAAAGGATGGTCATACGATGGCCACACTCTATATGATACCTCTCTAGCCATGGTGGTCCGAGGGGCCACCCTAGCTGGTCGATGTGTCCACATTGGGTACCTGTTGATGGACAGTCCAAGATTTCCTAAGCGCCTGGACCAAGTACTCTAGTGCAAACATGCTTACCCAAATCACTAAAGTCTTTACAAAAAACATCATACTCTTTACAAGAACATTTTGGAATAACCTAGTTTTGTAAAAATTCATTGTTATAAATCAGATTCTTAATAGGCTGATGATATTCCATCCTACCATGACATTTTTCAATAAGTTATGGTTACCAAAAATTATATTAAAACATTCATAAACGATAGATTTGGGTAAAAACCAATCGAGGACTTCATTGTGGTATAAACAGTGTACACAGATACGATCAACCATCGAAGGTTTGCTGAAAGTAGTCTTTCTCCCGCAAGGGCCAAAATAACTTGCATATCAAAATGAGTTACATGTCAAGGAGATCTCGAATAGGGGTGCTCCTCATCTACCTCTCTGGTGTAACTACAAGACTTCCCTCTATTTAAGCTAGTCGAAGTGTTAGGTGTTAAAAAAGATGTAAAAGAGTTGTTGGGGGTAGTTAGTGAGTTAGGTATTTTGAGAGATGGAGAATCACCATCCTTGATGTAGGGTTTGAGTAATCCAGTAGAAATTTTGACACCTTTGTATTTGGCATAGGTGGTGAGGTAAGTGTTGGGATCATCACCTATGTAGTTCTTCAAGAATGTCAAGCATCAAGCTTCGAAAGGCATTGAAAGAGATCTGAGCTACTACAAGGGATTCAGCTTGCCCAAGCCAGGACCAAATTAGAGATAAATGGAAGTTTGTGGGTTTTCAGGAAAAAGTTGTTCCAAATGATTGAGAATGTGCCAAAACTGTCCAGCTTTTAATATTTTGGGTCAGTAGTCTTCAACTGTAGATGCAGGTAGGTTGGCAAGATAGACCCAAGTTTCACTGAGTATAGGTGTTAAAAAAGCTTTGTTGGAAAAAATCCAAAGTTGATGGTCCATTCCATAAGATTCCACTTCAATTTGTCTGATCGATAAGAGGGAGAACTTTAGAGACTTTTGGAACTATCACTAAAAGGGTAGAGTCACTGAGGGTGCATAGATTATTTTGGAATTGTTTGATAGCTTACAGAGTAGCACTATCTCTACAAACAAGGCCACCATTTTGTGGGACAATAGGGGTAGCAGGGGTACTAATGAAAGCAGGATTAAGGCCACACAATTTTTTGAGAAAATTGGCAAGTTCAGCACGAGGAAGAAAATTGAGCAAGATCTTGATTGTATTATAGAGCTAATACAAGTAGTTGGGAGATATATTAAAAATCATAGCCACCCCATCATCAGTATCTTTGTCTAGAGTAGCGAAAATTACACTCACTCTCTCTCTTTATTAAAACTATAAAAACAATATTAAGTAGTCCAAGACTAAGTGATGGATAGAAAAAATCCCTCATCTTTTTATAGAGCCTGGGAGGAGGAGAGTGTTTGCAGCCAAAGTCCTACAATGTGGAGTCCAATAGGTCTATAACCTAAGCCTTGATAGGAATAGTAAGTAGAAATTACCATGGAAAATATGTATCTACAAATAGGAATATTCAAGTAGAAACCATTGAAAGGCACAACATGGCTATGGCATGTAAAGGATAGAGTAACAAAGTATTGAATAGATTAGCCAAACCATAAGCAAAGCAAGATGCCATGCCTTTATCTGTGTTGTGGGGGGCTCATTACTAACATGAGAGTAGATGCAGTGCATCTTCTAGCCATCTCACTTGTCACAAGAGTGCACCAAGCAAAGGTGGGAAGGGTTGAAAGTTTTGTTTTACTTAGTAGAGCAAAGAGAAGATGCACTGTCGGCAAAGAATGTGGGAGGGGAACCATGCGCTGCACAAGCATGGTAGCGAGTGGGCAACATTTGTGCATGGAAAAACTGAGGTGAGTACGAGTTTCCATCATGAAGAAATTCCTTGCAAGCGATGCAAAGGACAAAGTGCTCACCAAATGGCAGAGTTTGAGGCTTCTCTCTCATGAGTCTATCCACAAATATGTGGACAAGTTTTGGGATTTACATCTCAAGGCTATTGTCTTTCAAAAGATAGACTTTGCTAAGCAAAAGAAACAATTCTGTGGGGGATTACTTGAAGAGATGGCCGAGTATGTCAACTGTCAATGGTCTGGTTCTATCAGCAAAGTAATCCACCATACCATGGTTGCTTCATGCATCAATTTCCAACAAGGGGCTAGACGGAATGTCAAACCCATGGAAAATAAAGACAAAAGTGATGCAAAGGGAAAAATTAATGCCAAAAATTCTTCCCAAGGCCATTCTAACAACAACAACAACAACAATCAGTCCAAGGAGAAAGGAGTTTACAAAGGTAAAAATCAACTCTCTCCTGAAGAGCTTGAAACTTTTCGCAAGGATCACAAATGTTTTAAGTGTGGGGAGCAAGGACATGGTTATCGTTCTTGCCCCAAAAGCAATGCTTGCAATGAGACTCCTAGAGCTTCCACTATTGAAGCTCCAAAAGAGGATGCTCATTGCAAAGGATCACCTCTCTCCTATGCTTGGGGAAAGGTAAGGGAGCATGATGCTTTCATCTTGTTTGACCCTGGTTCTACTCACAACTTCATATCAACGGAGTTGGACACCATGTTGGGCATTCAAGCTTTTGAGATGGGAGATGTTGTAGCTGCCGATGTCGCTTCCAAGGGATAGCAAGCCTCCGTTACTCCCTTGATTGGGAAGTTGAGGCTTCCTGTCCAAATCTATGTCGACAAAGAAGGCTTCTTTATCTCTCCTCTCCAACATGAGGATGCTATCCTAGGGGCACCATGGTTCAACCGCATGGTTGCCAACATGAAGTTCCCTAAAAGGAGCATCTACTTCACCTACAAGGGAAAGAATATGTATATAGATGCTAATGAGTCTAGTTGTACTATACCACTTGTAAATCCTGTTACCCTTGATAAATAAATGAAGAGCTCATTTTTTGCGTACATGATTTTTGTCAAAGAGTCCCTAAAAGGTCCTAATGTTTCATCAAAGGTGAATAGTAGGAATCAAGAAGAGTTAGGCTTGTCTAACTTTCTAAAGGGATTCCAAGACGTGTTCATCGATGATATCCCTATGGACTTACCTCCAAAACAAGGGGATGATGACCATCAAATTGAGCTCCTATCAGGAAGCTCACCGCCTAACAAACCTCCTTATCGAGTTTCCCAAGCTCAACAAGAGGAGATCATGAAGCAAGTACAAGAACTGGTAGACAAAGGGATGGTGAGGCCTAGCTCCTCTCCCTTTTGTTCTCCAGTCCTTTTAGTGCAAAAGAAAGATGGTACATACCGCATGTGTGTGGACTATCACGCACTAAACCATATCACTATCAAAAAAAGATTTCCCGTACCTCAGCTAGAAGATCTGTTTGATAAGCTACAAGGCTCTACCTACTTCAGTAGGATTGACCTTAAAAGTGGCTACCATCAAATAAGGATGGTGAATGAAGATATCCTAAAGACTGCGTTTCGTACAACGTTTGGCCTTTATGAATATCTAATCATGCCTTTTGGCTTGACTAATGCACCAACTACATTCAATCGATTAATGGAGAAAATTTTTAGACCCTACCGCAAATGCACTGGAGTATTCTTTGATGATATTATCATCTACTCCACTTCCTTGGAGGAACACAAGCAACATCTCCAAGTGATTTTCCAAGCATTAAGGGAGAATAAGCTTTTTCTCAATCAAAAGAAAGGCGAATTTTTCCTTCAAGAGATTAAATACTTAGGTCATATTATCTCTCAAGATGGTATCCGTATGGATCCATCAAAGTTGGAGGTAATAAAAGCATGGCCTCATCCAAGGAATCTACATGAGCTAAGAAGCTTAATTGGTATGTGTGAATACTATAGATGCTTCATGGCAAAATTCTCTCAAATAGCAGGACCATTACATGACTTAACAAAGAAAAACGTTAAGTAATAATGGACTGCTAAGGAGCAAAGTGCTTTTGACAAGCTCAAAGAGAAGCTTACCTCCCAACCAGTCCTATGCTTCCGGATCTCTGAAAACCATTTGAGGTCCAATGTGATACTTGTGGTGATTGCCTTGGAGCAGTGTTGCTTCAAGAAGGGCATGCCATAGCATATGAGAAACGAAGGCTCAATACGGATGAACGGATCTTAGGTATTTATGAGAAAGAGATGTTAGTTGTTCTACATGCCCTAGACACATGGAAGCACTGTCTATTGGGGACTCCATTCATTTTATGAACACACCATCAAAGTCTCAAGTACTTCATGATGCAAACAAAGCTTTCGGACAAACAAATGAGGTGGGAAAATTTTCTTTCAAAATTTAATCTACAAATTGCTCACATTGCTGGTAAGCACAATCAAGTGGCTGATGCACTTTCACGATCTCCAAAAGTCAATGTTGTGTCCATAGCAACTCACAATGATCTATCTTCTATGATAGATGAGTATGCTACTGACGATGACTTTAAAGACATAATGTCAACCCTTGCTTTGGGAAAGAAAGAGGAACCATTCACCTTGCAGGATGGTTATCTTCTCCATGGCAATAGGCTATGTGTTACCCACTCCCTTCGTGAGAAAGTCATCTATGAATCCCATAACACCATATTACTGAATTTTGGAATTTACTAATTCCCACTTTCAAAACAACCTTAAGATTTGGCAACATGGCCAAATCTTAGCCAAAGTTTTGAGAGCATGTCTCAAAAAAGATTTTCAAGTACTACCTTGTGGAAGTCTTTGGCTTAAAACAATAGTTTGAGATTTGTCCATGTGGCCAAATCTTCAAGACATTGGTGATTCCCAAATTGGCTCCAAAGTCTCAAACTCTCTAATATGGTGTTCCATGCTCCTCCCTATGCGGGCATAGAGGCATTCAACTTACTCTTTGAGAAGTAGAGATGTACTTTTATTGGCCTACCATGAAAGTGGACATACAAGAGTATGTTTCAAAATGTGTGCTATGCCAAAAGACCAAGTATGATAGAGGGAAGAAACTTGGATTACTCCAGCCATTGCCAATCTCTAATTCACCATGGGAGAGTATATCCATGGATTTTATCTTTGGATTACCCAAGTCTATCCATGGGAATACGGGAATATGGACAATAGTAGGCAGGTTTAGTAAGCAAGCACACTTTATCCCTGTCAAGAAGACTATTAAGGCACACCAAATGGCAACTCTCTTCATATCCCAGATTTTCAAACACCATGGATTGCCAACATCCATCGTGTCAGATAGAGATCCTAGAATGACCTTTAATTTTTCAAAAGGTCTCTTCGAAAATCTCGGTACTAAATTGAATTTCTCTTCGGCTATCACCCACAAACGGACGGCCAACATGAAATAGCCAATCTTATAATTCTTGATCTACTAAAGACCTATGTTACAGAAGTAGATCAACGCTCACAATGAGAAAAGTACTTACCTCTTGTAGAGTATGTGTATAATAATACTATCCATACTTCTATGAGAAAAGCACCTTTTGAAATCATAGAGGGAAGACCTAAAAGTCCCTTGCTACTTAAAGTACATGGGAAGATCTTTGTTGTCGATGAGTATAGTCGTGACGTGCAAGCATCTTTTCAAAAGATTAAGGAGGCTATACCCATCTCCCAACTAAGGCAAAACGCTGCCCACTGACAAGCACAGAAGGGACTTAACATTCAAAGAAAATGATTGGGTCTTACTTAAGTTTTCTAAGGCTCGATTGAGGCAAATGACGGGCAAAAATCCGACGGGCCATCAAAAGTATTATGCTAAACTAGCAAAAAGATACTATGGTCCTTTGCAAATTTTGAAGCCTACTTAAGCCCTACATGATTTTCATGTGAGCCTACTTAAGCCCTACAATGCTTTTCAAGTGAGCCTACTTAAGCCCTACAATGCTTTTCATGTGAGCCTACTTAAGCCCTACAAAGGAGAGCCTCCAAATAAACCAATTATTGAAGATCCTCTCGAAAGCAAAGACCAAGAAGAGGTGCTACAACCCGAAGCTATCCTTCGGCGTTAAGACAAGGTACTACGACATGGTAAGATTATCTGACGGTATCTTATTAAGTTCAAATTATCCTTTTGAAGATGCTAGATGGATGGCTTAAGGATAGTATGAACCTTGTCAACGCTTACAATGCTACATTAGAGTAAGAAAATGTGCACGTTTCTTTTAAATGATCAATGTTTTTGTCTTATAAGACTAATTCTCTCTTTATTGTGCACAAATTTAAGTAGTATGCATACTAAGAATCATGTTTGTGATGACGACGTCTCTCAAACACCATGTAGAATTTGTCACTCTACTTGCGAGGATGAAATGGACTAAAGAGCAGACATGCTTGCGGCAGCTATATCTCCCAAGCACCAAATGGATTAGTAATCCGTCTTGGAATGATGTCGTAGGGTAAAAAGGGATCCTCTACCCGCTAAGACAAATTGACTAATGACTATGGCTTTATCTCGTTTACCTCATAGTCGAGGATGACTATGATTTCAAGAGAGAGGTAATGTCATAAAATCTAATATCTAACCAACCCAAATGATTTTCTCATATTAAACTGATCATTTAATGTGGGATAATAAATGAGAACAAAGGTTAGAATACAGACATGTGCTTACGGACCTATCTCAACACGGGGCCAATGGTAAAGGGGTCCAAATGAGAGATGGTTGTGGGGGGCCATGCCTTTATCTGTGTTGTGGGTGGCTCATCACTAACATGAGAGTAGATGCAGTGCATCTTCTAGCCATCTCACTTGTCACAAGAGTGCACGAAGCAAAGGTGGGAAGGGTTGAAACTTTTGTTCTACTTAGTAGAGCAAAGAGAAAAGAAAAGAGCGGGGAATGACAAAGGTAACCTATTGATGCACTATCGGCAAAGAATGTGGGAGGGGAACCATGTGGTGCACAAGCATGGTATCGAGTGGGCAATGTTCATGCATGGAAAAACTGAGGTGAGAGAGGGAATCAGGGGGGATATTTTCAAGGAGATGGAGTTTTACCAAAAATTCACCATCCACCTATAAAAATATTAGGGGAGTGATCACACCAACCCACCATTAGGAAAGATAAATTTGAAGGAACATAAGCAGGAGGATGAATTTAGGATAATCGCAGAATCACTCTTTAAGGAAAGTGCAAGGTATAGACTCATGGTAGTCACCTACAAAACATTGAAATTAAAACACATCACTTTCAACTAGAAGTATCTGTGATTTTGCATCACCACACTAACCATATTTATTTGAATTTTTTTCTTTTTGAAGCACTTATTGGAAGGATGGTTCTTCTTGCCGTAATGAGCACAAGGATTTTTGGTGAAGAAATCCTTTGTTTGATGATTATTTTGCCCAAAAATTGCACACTATCTAGTATCAATGGGCGATCTGGCTAAAGCTGAGGTAGAAGCACAACCATTGACTGCATATGCAGTGGGAATTATGGAACATAAGTTGCATTTGTATGCTTGTATATTTATTTTTTTGAGTATAAAATGTTATTAAACGTTGTATACCCATATTATATGTGTATAACCATATAAAGTATATTTTGATTGATATACAACTCAATCAAAATCATATTTTTATAAAAAAAAGGCATTGGAATCTAAAATACATAGGGGTTAGAAAACTAAAAACTTTCTCCCTCGTTATGGAGACCATCATGCTGCAATGTAGGGAGAGTATAGGGAGTGTTAGATTCCGTGTCTCTAGCTATGTAGACCATTGTGTCACAATGCAAGGAGGGTTTAGGTTTCAATAATTGCTCTATCTCCAGCTGTGAAGACCACCACATCACACTGTAGAGAGAGCTCAAGGAATGATATGCATATTTGCACTGAAGTGATCACTTGTTTAATACAGCTCATTACAAACTCATCTGCTTAAACAATTGCATTAGCTAGTTGTGCAAGCCTTTAAGCATGGCTACATGTATATTCAAATATGACATATGTGCCAATTGTTCACATTTTTTATTTCTCATTGGATTCGTAATCTTTCATTTTGAATAAGTGGTTCTAATTTAGAGTTCAGATAAGAAAACGCCTTGTCCCTGACTATGCATACCATTGTGTCACACTGCAAGGAGGGATTAAATATAAACAAACACTCTATCTTTGACTATGTAGACCACCTCGTCAAGTTATACACACTTACATGTAGTGAAGTAATTGATTACTCGTCCTAAATAATCGATTACAAAATCGGTGAGAAATAAAAGTTGTGCACACTTTACACATCTATCATATTTAAAGACACATATAAACTTGCTTAAAGGGTTGTTGCATAACCACTTGTGCATCACTTTAAGAAAAATTTGTGTTCATTTTTTATTATAACAGATGTGCACAATTGACAAATACACCAATTGTGTACATCCTTCTATTTTTTACTAAGTTTGTAATCGATCATTTTTGGACAAGGTCACATAATTTACTTCAGAGTCCAAATAAGTGTGTATGTTTTTTTTATCCTTGACAGTGTAGACCACCATGTCACACTACAGGGAGGAATGTGGTTTTAATAAATACATTGTCCTTGAGTGTGTAAACCTCTGCGTCGCACTTTAGGGAGGGTTTTCATCACTTTAAGTTGGTCATTTTGAATTACTTAACAACAATTTAGATTTGATGTCTAGGGAGGGTTATCATCACTTTAAGTTGGTCATTTTAAATTACTTTACATCAATTTAGATCTTTCTATCTTTATGTTTGATGTTGTCAATTTTTTATATTCACTAGTAGTTATTATGACATTTTCATGTAGTAACATGTAGGTTTGCTTCTCTAATTTTAATTTCATATATTTTTATTATAGCCATGGTAGAGACAAAGCTATCATGTGCCCATCATAAAGTCTTCATTGATGCGCTTGTACTCTACCTATATCATGTTACAGAGGATCACGACCAAGTGATGATTGAATGATCATTGAATCACAAGTTTTGTGCCATTGTTTCAAATGTGTAATTCTTTTTCAAGTTGGGTCTTTAAAAAAATTCAAGCACAAACTTTAAATTATTTCAATTTTAGTTTTTCTTTTTAAATTGTAGCAGTTTTTAAAAAACTTGAAGGTTTGAAGAGCATGCACATTTCATGTCACTAGCATGTGCTTTTTTTCTATGTACATATGGAAAATATACCTCAGCATGATGGCATACCTCAATACGATGACATACTATCTCAGCATGATGACATACCACCTTAGCACGATCAATTTCTCTCGTTGCTAAAGGCGATTTGAGAGGTTTGGAAAGGTCCCAATAGGACAAGCTAGACCATGATGGAGAGTTGTTGAGCTAGAAGCAGTGCAAAAGGTTGTGTCCAAACCATTTTGGGTGGCACACACTTTTCAAAGCCATTGGAAGCACAAGAGGATCCCCTCCTTTAAAGATACGATACCGACACAACATATGCATGCCAAATTCGTACAAGTGTACATGCAAAACCCAAACAATAACCAGTTAGCCATATACTTTGTGCATCAATGCTCATGTCATTATGTTTTGGGGTGCAAAGTAGATTGGGATGATCCTAGCATGGGAGGGGTGGGCAAGGGAAACTTAGTAAAACAAGTTCATACTCAAGAGGTAAATTAAGAAGTGTTACGAGAGATTTTGTAGAGTGGAATGTGGGGAGTTGATGAAGAGGCGACGGCAATTACTGTTGGCCATTTTACATTTGCACAGTATCTTAGAACATCATTTCAATAAGCCACTATGGCTCTGTAATAGTTGTAGTGGGAACTCCCCTTATGGGTCATGCAAGAACTAATGAGCTTCATTCATTTGCAAAAGTAAAGTGGTTGTAAAAGAGGGGCCTCAATTTTTGGCACCTTAAACTCAAAATAATATATTAAATACCAACTCCACAAGAGAGGTGCCGGTGGAGTTTGGGGCTGGATTTAGGCCTTTCTCTTGCAGATTCTCTTCTCTACTCTCTTAAGCTATGGTTGTTTTGTTGTGTACTCTCTAATCTAGTCTCCATCTCTTACACATCTCTTACACTCTTTTACAAGCTTGTCTATGTCAATTCTATGTTTACTGTGTATGTGTGTGTCATAGTCTAGGTGAGTGTGTGTGCTTGGAAATTGGAAGAAGAGGTGGACAGTTTGATGTTGATGGCTTGAAAGCTTATTTTGAATATTCTAAGCGGTCGATCTCCCCCTCTTCTCCCAACAGTGGTATCAGAGCATCAGGTTCGAGGATTAATCGGCACCAAATTTTTGTTTTAAGAAGGAGTTTCCTCTAATCGACAAAACCCCAATTGCAATTCATCGACTTTGCAATTCAAGAATTCAAAGGCTCGTGGAAATTCGAAGTATTATTGATCGAGTTCGCAGAAGAAAATTCGATTGTTAATTGGTGGCTAATCGGCAACTGATTTTCAATCTCGGCTTCATGATGGTCAAAAGACGGTATGTCGAGTCTCAACTTTCCAATTTAATGCATAATCATTGCGGATTGTGAAGGCAAGAAGAAAGCATAAAGCTTGGAGAGTCGGGAAATTCTTGATTTCGAAAAGCTAGTGTACTCAAGCAATTACATTGTCATATGGACGACGTCGGAAAACTTAGTTAAGAAGGAAAGAGAGATGGATTGAAGGAGAGAGAAGGAAAGAAAAACTTGTCACAGAAACTCGAAGGTTGGGGCAAACAAAGAAGACGGGGGCCAAGAAGGGAGCAAGTCTAGCTCAAAAACCAACAATTTTCTTGGTTTTTAATATCACTGCCGAGTTTCAGTGGGAATCGACGCCAACAACCGGAAAACCTTCTCTGACGAGTTGCTTGAAAACAGTCGGACAAGGCCTCAAACTGGTCGCCCAGGGGGCGGGTACAACTACTCCTTCTTGCTTGCGGGCCGAGAAGCTCGCCACAGGCCGTAGCAAGCCCTGCAGTCCAGCGCGCTGTCGGCAGCCTGACTGCACGCCACCATGCAAGTGTTGTAGACACTTTAGTCAAAAAGTGTGGCATAAAAGCCTCCAAGCCAAGTGAGTTTGGCCGACCGCCCACAGCACAAAAAAGATAAAAACTTACCCTCCAAGGCTTGCTCAAAATCCTCAAAGCAATTCCCTTTCTAATTTGGCTACCCACTACTCTACTCGACCGCCCACCGCCAAAAGCCCCCAAGTTTTTAAATTTAAAAAAACTAAAAATAATAATAAAAATTCCAACATTCTTGAAGGGCACCCACACATCATCATTACTCGGCCGTTGCACAGTCAAAGTTAGCGATTTGACCAGAAACAAATTGAATCACCCGCATCTCAAGTTTGAAACAGGAGACGATCAAAGGCCGAGTGTAATTAAATGACCATCCGCCACGACACAGGGCACAAATCAGGAAGTGACCATATTGTAAAACAATCAGCGTATTATTTTGGGGGTAAGGGAGACCGGACACTACAAATTCAACTGGCTCGATGACGCACCGTCGGACTGTCTATTCTCTGGCAATTTCCTAGCGCATCGCCATTCTGGACTGGACGCCACCGCTCGTTATCAGCTAAGTACATTACATTTCTGTTATTTATTTTATTTTATTCCGCATATTGCATCTGCGAATACCACCAAATAGCCTTTTTAAGAATTACCATTTAATTGTTTATTAAACTTTAAAAAAAAAGAGAAAAAAAAGAAAAAGAAAAGCACGCAATCATGGCACATCTTCCTCATGCACCCACGATTGCAGAACAACTTCAAAATTTGTAGCAGTCACTCACATATGAACTCATGCGAAGGCAAGAACTTGAAGATAAATTATTGCATTCTGCACGCACTGAATCAGCACCAGCACCCAAGAAAAACAAAATTAGCAGAAAAGCCTTCACTTTCAAAGATTTTGATGGCACTAAAGATGCTAGCATGGTTCTAGCATGGGTTAGTCAACTAGATTACTATTTTCATGATGAAGACTTTCCCGAGCGTGAAATGGTAAAATGTGCATCCAATCATCTCACTAGCAGCGCTGCATTGTGGTGGAACGCCACCAAACAACATGGAAGAAGACCACGCACATGGAATGCATTTAAAAAAGTGTTTTTGCCCCAATTTTTGCCCACACAGTACAAAGCTAAAGCACGACGTCAATGAGATTTAATTCGACAGGGTAGAAATGAAGATGTACATGGTTACACTGACCGTTTTTGGAATTGTCTAATTCAATTGCAATCTATTGAACATGTTAGTCGCAGGAAATTGAAGCTAAAGTACATATCAGGCTTGGCACTACAAATTAACGCTGAGGTAGATATGTTCGAACCAGATTCTCTGTCAAAGGCCATTAACTTGGCTCTCAACGCAGAAAAGAAGAAAGGTGGACATTCCTCTCACACTGATCAACCTGCTAACACTAACCGCAACAAGAGACCTCCTTTTTCTCCTAACTTTGACAGAAGTAAACACCAAAGCCGTACCTTTTTCAAAAGGCGAAGATTTGACAATCCTCCTACCATTGCTCAACCTCATACGAGCAACAACCACAACAACACTCAGCAACGAGGCAACCAACATCATTTCAACCAGCGTTCTCCTCCAAATTCTAATGGTAACAAAAAGGTGAAGTGTTTTAAGTGCTTTCAATATGGTCACTATGCAGACAAGTGCCCAAATGGTCATGCTAAGGGCAATGGTCAATCCAATGGCCATTCAAATTGAGTCAACAGGAATCCAAATCAGAAACCCTTCAACAACAACTGCCCCAACGGAGCTACTCTTAACCTCATCGAAGATGCTACACCCGACGACAATGTGGATATGATCCTGATTATGATAACGATGACAACCCATCCTCAGGTACTCCTATATCTCCTCACACTTCGTTTAAAGTGCAAGGCACTGTTAAGGGTGAAAATGTCACCATTCTGCTAGATGATGGTAGTAGCCATGATTTCATTTCCACACGATTGGCACAACAACTATCACTCTCTGAAATTTCATCACCTAATAAGGTCAAAACTGTTTTTAATAATCAACGTTTTAATTGTAAAACTCAAGTCACTGTTGAAGTTTGCATTGGTGAATTCACACAAGCACGTACATTTTTGGTAGCACCATTGCATGGTCCTGATATGATTTTGGGAATGCCATTTCGCCATGAATTTGACCCGTTGATTAATTATAAAACATGTACAATGTCTCTCACTCATAATAATCAAACTTTCTCCATCCAAGCAACACTGGCACAACAAAAATTTCCACTTCTCTCTCACACTCAAGACAAACGAGCCATTCGAAAACAGGGGAAAACATATCTAGTATTGGTAAATCAAATTTCTGCTGAAACTGAAACTTCACGTAATTCCACACACGATGAATTTCTCTCACAATTTAAAGACTGTTTCATGCATGATCTGCCACCTGGAATTCCACCATCACGCCCCGAAGACCACAAAATTGACATCATACCGGGTAGTGAACCTCCTTGTAGAGCACCTTATCGTGTAAATCCTACCGCACAAAGGGAAATACAAACTCAAATCACTGATTTACTTGAACGAGGCCTAATCTGACCTAGTAGTTCACCATACGGAGCTCCTTTACTTCTTGTCAAGAAGAAAAATGGAACCTTTCGTATGTGTATCGACTACAGGGCTTTAAACAAGATCACCATTAAGAATAGGTTTCCAATTCCTAGAGTGAATGACCTATTAGACAAACTGAAAGGGGCACACATATTTAGCAAAATTGACCTTAAATCAGGATATCACCAAGTCAAAATGTTTGAACATGATGTCTACAAAACTGCTTTCAGAACACAAACTGGACACTATGAATTTCTTGTCATGCCATTTGGTTTGACAAATGCACCAGCTACATTTACACGCATGATGAATCGAATTTTCATTGACCATCAAGATTTTGTGATTGTATTTTTTGATGACATTTTGGTATTCAGTAAATCTGAAGCAGAGCATAAGCAGCATTTAACACGTGTATTTGATCTGCTTGCACAAAATCACTTGTATTTGAATCCTGAAAAGAGTTCATTTTTCCAATCTGAAATTGATTATTTGGGACATATTGTATCGGGTAAGGGAATACATGTCGATCCAAAGAAAATTGAAGCCATTCAATCCTGGCCTAGACCCAAAAACTTGCATGAGCTACGATCTTTTATTGGTCTTTGTAGCTATTACAGGAAATTTGTTCGTAATTTTGCTTACAAAGCACATTATTTGACTCTCTTATTGAAGAAAAACATGCCTTATGAATGGACTGATTTTCAAGAAAGCTCATTTAATGCACTTAAACATGCTTTGACTAATGCACCTGTATTGCAATTGCCTGATTTTGAAAGACCATTCTTTGTGGTAGTCACTGATGCTAGTGGGAAAGGTATTAGTGCAGTCCTTATGCAAGATAACCATCCAATTGCTTTCGAAAGTCGTAAATTCCAACTGTCTGAAACAAAGTTCAGTACTTATGATAAAGAGTTGACTGCTGTGGTACATGCATTGAAAATCTGGAAACACTATGTAATGGGTACTGACTTGATCATTAAAACTGATCAACAAAGTATCAAATATTTACTTTCTCAGCCCTTAATAGATGATAGACATATTAAGTGGGCCGCTTTTATTCAAAGTTTCCAGCCCAACATTCAATACCAACCTGGTAAAGAAAACGTTGTAGCTGATGCTTTGAGTAGAAGACCCTCACTTAATCATCTATCAACCATTACGGGAACTTCCTTTGACACTATGCCTGACACTTATGCACATGATGATGACTTCAAAACGACATGGTTGCACATGCTTGATAATTCTGTACACACATTTCTCGAATACACTATTCAAGAAAATTTCCTTTATTTCAAACAAAAATTGTGTGTGACTAAACCTTTTCGTACATTAATTATTGAAGAATTGCACAAACCACCTTATGCTGGACATAGAGGATTTGCCGCAACTTTTCAAAATTTATGTCGTGATTTCTATTGGCCTGCTATGAGAATGGATGTTAAATAGTATGTGTCAACTTGTTTGATTTGTCAAAAAATCAAAGCAGCTACAGGTAAGAAATTGGGACTTTTACACCCTCTCCCCATTCCTGAAAGACCTTGGGAACATATTTCCATGGATTTTGTTACTGGTTTCCCACTCACAACACACAAACATGACATGATATGGACTATTATTGATCGTTTCTCTAAACAAGCGTACTTTGTTCCATGTAAGAAAAAACTCACAGCACATCAAGCTGCACTTTGTTTCTGAAGACTGTTTTTCCACATCATGGTTTGCCTAAAGTGATTATTTCTGATCGAGACTCAAAATTTTGTAGTGCTTTTTGGACTACTGTATTTGAAAATCTTGGCACTACACTTGACTTCACTTCTGCATTTCATCCTGAATCTAATGGTCAAACCGAAGTCACCAACCGCACTATTATTGACTTGTTGAAGGCTTATGTTTCCTCTCAACCTAAGAAATGGGATGACTACGTACATATTCTGCAATTTGCATACAACAACACCACTCACACTGCCACGGGTAAATCTCGCTTCAAAATTTTATATGGTCACTCACTTCCTACTCCTGCTTCACGTCTTTCTAATGTTGTGCCTGCCGCTGATGATTTCACTACTGACTTTCATGATATTTATGCAAGTGTGCATTCTGCCATTAAATACTCACAAGAACTTTACACCAAGCATGCTAACAAGCACCGCAAGGCACACCAATTCAAAGAAGGTGATCATGTTTTACTTCGCATCGAAAAACGAAGGATCAAAAGTGTTGATACTAATGTCTTTGTTAAGCTTGCTCCACGTTTTTATGGACCTTTCAAAATTTCAGCTGTCATTAATGATGTTTCTTTTCGTTTAGACCTACCTGCACATTGGCACATTCACAATGCCTTTCACATTAGTCTTTTACGCCCATTCCGAGGACCCCTACCTACACACCACATTTATGAAGACCCACCTTCACTTGTAGACCAAGAAGAGCAACTCATCCCTGATAAAATAGTTGACCATGAGACCACCACTACACGCACTGGAATGGTTTATAACCGTTACCTTTTGACTTTCAAAGGCCACCCTAGAGAGGATGCCAAATGGATGCCTGAAAAGTTTTTTCGCAACTTTCCCGACCTTCTCCACACTTTCCATCACTCACGGTCCAGTTGATTTCTCTATTGAGCAACTGAGGACAGTTGCTATCCCTAGTGGGAGGGATATTACGAGACTGGGCACCCTCCTGTTGTAGTGGTTAGCTGCAATTGGGATAGCTGGGCGTAATGGTTAATTATGTGCTGTCTATTTATTTTACTAATTGAGTTGATGATGATTTTGTAGAGTGGAATGCGGGGAGTTGCTGAAGAGGCGACGGCAATTACTCTTGGCCATTTTATAGTTGCACAGTATCTTAGAACATCATTTCAATAAGCCACTATGGCTCTGTAAATAGTTGTAGTGGGAACTCCCCTTATGGGTCATGTAAGAACTAATGAGCTTCACTCATTTGCAAAAGTGAAGTGGTTGTAAAAGAGGGGCCTCAATTTTTGGCACCTTAAACTCAAAATAATATATTAAATACCAACTCCACAAGAGAGGTGCCGTGGAGTTTGGGGCTGGATTTAGGCCTTTCTCTTGCAGATTCTCTTCTCTACTCTCTTAAGCTATGGTTATTTTGCTCTGTACTCTCTAATCTAGTCTCCATCTCTTACACATCTCTTACACTCTTTTACAAGCTTGTCTATGTCAATTCTATGTTTACTGTGTGTGTGTGTGTGTGTGTGTGTGTGTGTGTGTGTGTGTGTGTGTGTGTGTGTGTGTGTCATAGTCTAGGTGAGTGTGTGTGCTTGAAAATTGGAAGAAGAGGTGGGCAGTTTGATGTTGATGGCTTGAAAGCTTATGTTGAATATTCTAAGCGGTCGATCTCCCCCTCTTCTCCCAACAAGAAGAGCCTCTGTGCAAGAAGGGCTTCACCTATCTCCCCAAGGAGATTGCAATCCTTGAGCAACTTGCTACTCAAGGCGTAAATTTGGCTAGCCAAGGAGAGGCTGCACAATCATTGTGCACTTGTTTTTCAAGGCATTGGAAGTTGAGAATGTTGGATTGAAGCAAAGACTAGCAAGATACGAGGCAAAGTTTAGTCCCTTAGAAGAGAATATATTGACCTCTCTTTGTGATTGCTCTTTTTTGTAAAAGGCCACTTTTTGTAATAACCAAATTAATGAAATTACTTGATGTCTCACACACACACACAAACTCGGATATATAATGAAAGATATTTGGAATTGGAATAGATTTGGATTTGGTTTTTGATTATTTGATATCAACAATGTATATAGAATTGGAGTTGAGATTAATGGAAATGTTTATGCGATGATGACTATGATCAATGATATTATGATACATTAGGATATTATAATACATTAGGATATGAGGTATACTACTTATTCTCATGGTATAGGACACTAAAATATGCATTATGTGGATGCCAAGAGGCATAAGAAAATTTGTGTGTTTAAATTTATGAGTTTTTATTGTCATACATGATATTTCTAACACATAATTTTAACTATTGTTTTTTATAAGTATGATTTGCAAATTCTTAACTTAGAATTGAGAACAGTTGCTTCCTAACAAAGAGGTATATAATGAAAATTGATAAATATAATTATTAAAGGTGACAGGTGGCAAATTAGGGTTGGTCTTTGGAATATACAAAATATGCCAAATTTATTAATATTGTATGATTAAAGAGCTCTTTATGAGCTATGCTCACTTTATGTACGAGCGGAAAGTTTGCAATCATTTTGAGCATTCAAGAAATTTATGAGTAAATACATGCAAGAGAAAAATTGCTCACTCTTTCACGATGGGAGATTGTCCCCAGTGTTATGTGTCCTTCTTCTCTTCTCTTGCCTCTCCTCTCTTTGTGCTTGTGTAGCACTCTGCTCTAGGAGGTGCATGTGTACATGCTCTTTTGCTCTCTCTCTTGCCCTCTATCTCTCATATTGTGTATATCTTCGATTATGTGAATGTGTGATTCACATGATAGAAAACACCCTCTTCTTTTCCATTCTAGATCGTTGCATAACCAGGTCATCTACAGGTTTACTTGTTCAACTGACTCTAACCTACCTCATAATGGTTTTGTTTTGATATATTAGGGTGCTCTATGTTGTCTGATCCCTCCCCCCCCCTCTCTCTCTCTCTCTCTCTGTGTGTGTGAATTTGGTAGTTTCTAACTTGATTCTAAGCCCTTGAATTATGGCTTTTTGAGGTCTATCCCATCTGCAATTAACTTATATTTTTTGGTTTGGCTTTACCTTTGCTTAGCTGATAGACTTACCCTGGGGGATTCACTCTATATAACAAACAGGACGCCACCTGCGAGCGGACAACTTTGATAAAATCCCTATATACGACTCATATTAGGTAATATGACCCCCCTTTCTACGCTTATACGAAAGTCAATGCAGAAAACTATCATACCCCTATCTTACATATAAAATTTAGGTCTCACATGATCTAACTAAGTAAAACTAGTCAAAGAGCGTGTAGCATAGTGGCTGGCAATGTACTAAGGAACCACTTTTGTTGATAACTAGAAGTACCCTCAATGTGTCTTAGTTTGACTTTCAAACTGTGTGCTCGTTCAGCCTGCACTCTAGCTACTCGTCCAATTGTGACCGATCTAAATTACTCAAAAAACATGGTTATAAAGTTGTGTGTGTGTGTTAGGTTCTTCGTGTAAATTTGCATCTATACAAACTCATTACAGCTTTCATCCTCAACAAATGATCTATAATAACAAAACAAGCAATTGATACAAAGCAGTGTTGGTTCTTGCATGTATCTTGATAGCTATTGACTCACAAGTTTGAGGGAATACTCTTTTGGGAAGCCATGATTTTGAAACACAAGAACTTCCTCTCATTTTTCCCTTTTTGCACTTCCCCCCCTCCCCCCCCCCCCCCCCCCCCCCCCCCCCCCCAAAAAATAAAATAAAATGATACCCCTCCCTTATTTTTAAGCTTAGGAGATAAACTATTGGGGGCCTACCCCTAACTTATACGCTTATGTAACTTGTAAAAGAACCCCCCTCCCCTGCACTTACATGGTGCGGTAAGTTTTCCATGGTGAATCCCCCGGGAGACTTACATATTAGGATATTAGGATTTTGGCTTCACCAACGGGTGGTGAGGGGTTACTAGCTATTTCGATAGGTTCTGTTTTTTGCAAAATAAACTAAGAATCAAGATTTCACGAATCCTTTAAGGGTAAGTTGATGTTGGTTTGGAAAAACTAAAAAATTAATGTTCTTTACTCTTTGGCTTGAAAACAACCATTTTTTGCAAAAAGATTGAAACATGACAAAAACTTGCGGGGAGGCATGATCATGGTAGGAACGGGCATTCTGACCTTTTTTCACATGAGCCAGATCAACTCCAACACAGTGCAATTTGGAAGACGGGAAAGCCGGTCCTCCCCTATGCATGATGACAAGTAAATCTACTTCAAAGGGATGGTGGTTTTACTATGATTATGGCCTATAATTGATGTGATGGCTTATAGGAATGATTATGGTTCGTTTTTTTTAGGTGTGAGACCAACGGTATATGCATTGTCGCATTTAGGCATTTGTGCAAGGTTATTCAATTTAAAGATTAGAGACGATGACTCAAATAAGATATATAGCTACATGTAGTAAGCGTCTTTCGATTAGTTGGGGCTCATGTGATGAATTTTATCATGGTAGCCTTGTTATGAGTGAAGAGATATATCACCATACATACATTGGTAGAGAAAAGCTTGTGTTAAGAGAAAGGGAAGGGGGGGGGGGGCGCGGGCCCTCAGGAATAAAGAGCACGGGGTCTTGAATGAAGACCTTGTCATGGGATCCACGGAGGAGAACCCCACGCACAAAAGTAGAGACGCGTTGCATCATTAGATTTTAAAAGGTAACTCAGACAAAATTTGTAAACTCGAACATCTGAGGTGTAAACGTAGACAAGCATAAATAAATATAAACTCTCCCCCATTTCAACCAAATCGTCGTGCGCGCTCGGTTAGCACATTGGGTTGTGACAATGTTCGTCTGAGTTCGAATCACGGTGGAGGAAGCGCTGCTGTTTTTTTTTCATCGTCGAATCTCTTCGAAATCTTCGTCATTTGCCATCTGTTGTCGATCCCATGACCGGGTCTTCATTCAAAACCCCGTGCCATTTAGTCACGAAAAGAGGGGAGGGAAGGGGGGGGGGGGGGGGGGGGGACCTAGATATGTTGACACAAGTTTAGTATTTGATTGTTAACGTATATGAATTTTTAAGGAGATTCAAAACACTTATGGATCTAGACTCTGATAGGCAATGCATACCAGCCACCGAAGCCATATACAGAAAGTCACTTAGGTGAGGTGGTGTAATCCATACTGATCATTCAGCTTGGGACCATAATACCGGGACCAACTTTCCTAGTCTCAACTGGCCTTGTCTGCGAGCGGCCATCTATGCCTCCCTTCACAGACAAACACAAGCCACTATTGGGAGTGAGAGAGAGAGAGAGAGAGAGAGAGAGAGAGAGATCTGATACCGTGCCTTCTCCCTGGTTGCGCACCCCACTCCCTCCCTCACCTCTTTCCTGCACATTCATCCCCTCCTGCCTGCTCATCCTTCTGCAGAGACATATCACTACTCCTTCAAAGGTTTTTCGGCATCGCATCTATCGCTCTCATCTCGCTTTGTAGAGACCTGTAGGCATCGCAGGAGAGAGAGAGAGAGAGAGAGCCCTTCAGTTTGGCTACTCGTCGGGACGAGAGAGAGAGAGAGAGAGAGAGAGAGAGAGATCCGAGTTGGTGCCACCGCCTTCTGAAGACTCGAGAGAGAGCCGTGTTCAGGGAAAATCAATTTCACAAACACACTTGTGTTTGGTGTTCGGGAGAAATGTGTCTCAGCTTAATATTGTGGCCTTTAGAATTTCAAAAATGCCGGTTGAGGGCAAGGGGAAATGAGAAATTCCGCCCCAAAATAGACAAAAATAGTGTAAAAACCCAAGAAAACAACCCAATTTTTTGAAATTTCCTCTTGGCAAAGTCAAAGAAAGGAATTTTGTACTTTTGGAAAAATGATATTTTTCAAACGCCGAGGTCGTGAACGGGAAAAATCAAGTTCACAAACATACACCCTTTAGGGTAGATCTAAAGAGGAAAATTATTTGAATTTTTGTAGTTTTTCTTGAATTTTCCAAGTTGATTTTCTCCTTCTCCAAGTTGAAGATTCAATGCAAACTCAAACCTTTCACCTAAACATCTCGTTTAAATCTCCATACATTCTGTTTGAGGAATACATCGTGCCACCTTGCCACAGAGAATCGATCTCACAACCTCGATAGGCTTTCGGTCTATGCTAGTGTAGCCCGAAAACTTCCTTGTTAGGTGCGATAGATGGCTGCCCGTACATACTCTCCACCCTCGCATGACATCGAGTGTGCCTTCCTATCTTGAGCTTTCCCCCTCCACCTAGCATGTCAATTGCCCCTTCTCGCTTATGTCCCTAGCCACTTCCCCCTCCCAACCTACCTCCACCCATGCATGCCTCTTTCATCACCACATGTACTTCCTTGTATCCCCCTCCCCCTTTTTTTTAATTAGCTTTTCGTTTCATTCACAAAACTTCCCAAAGAATCTCTTTAGATTCCCCTCAATGAGACACTTTGGAACACTTACTGGGTTGATTTCTTTATTTTTGTCTCTAGAATCATTGCTCAAAAATTATAGATGACTAATAATACTATCCCCTTCCTATGTAGAGGCTAAAATTTAAAACTCAGCAAAAAACCAGTCTACATTTGGGCCTTGATTATATTGTTGCTTGAATTTCTCAAAGAAACCTTGGTAAAGGCCAAATACTTCATCTATAGGGTTTTGCCCTACAAATTACTAGCATCTTAGGCAATACTTGATGGTTTACAAACTCTCACCATGTCATGAGCATGTGTAGTCAGCATAATTTTTTCCAATTACTGCTTCTCTTAGTGCTAGGATTCATTATGGTTGAGTCTCCCTTGTACCTCTCGAGCTTAAGGAAAAACTTGATGCGTAGATATTTGCATTGATGTATTCATGTGTGTGTGGCTGTGTGTGTGTGTGTGTGAGAGAGTGTGAGAGAGAGAGAGAGAGAGTAATGGTACCTAGTTCTATACCCCCTATTGGCCACTGACGACGATAGGGGGGATGCCTAATGATTATGATCCCCTCTAATGATTATGGATCTAATGGTTATGTTGTCTTGTGGATGATTATCATGAGTCTATATTGTGCACTTTTCATTGAAGGTGAATCTCGGCTTATCCTGCATTCATCAAGGTACATATAACTTGTTTATGTCATTCTCTAGAGTATTCATGCAAGATATTTATATGGTAAATGGGTAAAAATGACACATTTTGATGCTCTTTATTTTTTCCTTAATGATCAACCAAAATGCAAGGCCAACCATTACTCCTCATTGCCCCCAAAAAAAACTAAGATCATGAAGAAGTGTTTGTCAAGTCCTCAAGTATCTTTTATCTTCGATCTAGTAGGGGTACCCAATTGCAGAAAATACAAAATAATACAGAACCGTATGAATATGCCAAGACCGAATGATTGCATAAAATAAAGAGGGAGCCAGTAGAATCCAATCAATGTGTCCAAGGATCCAACTTTTTTGGCAAACGGTGCGTTTTAAATTTGCGACATCTTTTTAAAAAAATAAGTTTGGATAAGCTACATGGCTTGTAAAGACCCATGACAATATTTGTACCTCCACATGATTGAAAGGCGGTCATGAAACATGAAACGCAAAAAAAAAAATCTAACTCAAATGTTCCATTCCAACCAAATTGTCTCTCTCTCTCTCTCTCTCTCTCTCTCTCTCTCTCTCTCTCTCAATTAAGATTCATTAGATGGTTGATTGAGCAGCTGGTTGGAACTATGAAATTTACTACAATTTTTTCTATCTTTGGAAGGCCAACATCCGTGTTGTTTATGTCACTAAGTTTATATGCTAGCCATGCAAATTGTGTTTTCTCATTATGATGTCTCAACATGCAGGTAAGAGGTCAATTGAGGCCCTTGTCTTTGCAAGAACCCGAGAGAGAGAGAGAGAGAGAGAGAGAGAGAGAGAGAGAGAGAGAGAGAGAGAGAGAGAGAGATTGGGTTTATGGTCTTCTAAAAGGTTGAATGCATCCCCTATCTTCATGTCCACAAGCAATATTGGGTTTATCTCCGTGTACTCAGTAGAAAGGTTGACTGCATCCCCTATCTATTGACATTTGCTACAAATTGACTAAGGCCTAAAAAGTGAAGGTCCTCATTGTTCACAACCAATGAGTGTCATGCAAAAATTTCGAGGGAAAAATGTTTTAGCATTGAAATGTGTCTTTTCACTTCAAAACGTTGCAATGTAGTCTTAAGAGCAGCCAAGTGAAACATCGTTCATAGATGGATTTTTAGAGGGTCTTACACCATAAAAGTATGGTAAATTGTTAGCGAAATGGAATGTGTTTAGATCGATCATTGAAATGATTTACCTGTCCAAACCTACTAAAATGTGATCCATGGGGGACGGTGCAATTTATGGTAACTTGTTAGTGAAATGGAATGTGTTTAGATCGATAATTGAAATGATTTACCTGTCCAAACCTACTAAAATGTGATCCATGGGGGACGGTGCAATGTATGGTAACTTGTTAGTGAAATGGAATGTGTTTAGATTGATCATTGAAATGATTTACCGATCCAAACCTACTCAAACGTAATCCATGGGGGACAGTGCAACTAAGTGTGGGCTTATCTTGTTCTTGCAGTTTTAGATTGCATGTGCTAGTTCTTCTATGCATGTAAAGTGTTTTGTTCACAATTAGAGTTGGCTTACATGGGTCTTGCTTAAAAGCACCCACATCATGTCAAGAATTTCATTAGTAACTTTTGGATGATCCTTAGTACATAGAATGAAAAGATGCTAACCCTACATATTAGCTTAGTACATGTGTCTAGTTTTTGTTGATGTCCCTTTTTACAAAGATAGATTCCATTCACTTGTTATTCTATCCATTAATTGATGCATTGTTGTTGATTGAATAAGAGCTAAGTACTTATGAAGAAGGTCTTCATTGTTCACAACCACTAGCAAGGGCTCATCTCAATATCCAAAGGCAGACTGCATGCCCTGGTTCTTCCGCATGAATAGAGTCGTTTTGTGTGTTGAAAAAATGCTAAGAGTTTTTGCTCACGACAAGAGTTGGCTTATCAAAATCTTGCTTAAACGCACTCACACATGTTGGCAAAGCTATTAGTCATGTCTTGATGATCTGTATTACATTCAATGTTTTTAATTACTACCACATTGTTTTACATGTACAAACAGGGTTCCTTTATTAATTTTGGACTCATGCAGCTTTTCAAACATCACAAAAACATTTATTTCTCAAAGCCTAATGAGGAATTAAAAGGTATTCCTAATGGCTTCAAAAAAATTAAAAGGTATATCTAATTCAAAGATTTCCTCAACTACAACAAAAATGATGTGTCGATCTATAGCTCATAACAACGGCACAAAGCACATAGATTTGCAACAGTATTAGCTGGGAAGGAAAGATACAACATTGAGAGAGAGAGAGAGAGAGAGAGAGAGAGAGAGAGAGAGGGGGAGAGAGAGTGAGCAAGGACACTTTAAAGAGAAGAAAATGTTAAAGTGAAAATAAAGAGAAGAGAAACAGCTCTTTATATGGACACACAAGGTCTTTTGACTTTCCACCTTCATATATCTTTTGATTTTCCACCTTCATTTGTCTTTTTGTTTTCTTTTTTTTTTTTCTTGAAAAACTCACAATTGTGAGTGAATTATATTGATCATCCCAAAAAATTACAAGTTCTTGTCATGCTTGTGTTGAGCCATGACATCCTCAAGGGACCATAATTACATCGGCTATCTGGGCAGCCACCCATAACGACCCGCCCCCTTATCCTCAATACACAAGGTCAATTATCACATTCTTCTGAGATCTTCTATTTACCAGTGTCCAAGATTTTCCCCCTTCCTAGGCATTCCATCTGCTGAAAACAATGCACAGGTAGTCCTAGACCAATCCTCCAAGTTTTGCTTGAGCTCGAGCGTCCATATTAGCACTTTTCTTTCTTGTATAATTTCTGTGAAGCTTGCCACCTCGGAACCTCCTTCAAACACATGGCGGTTCCTTGTCTGCCATACATTATGTAAGAAGAAGTACCTGACGATTTGAGTGATGATGACGAGGGCATGACTACTTGAATTTTCTTACCTCCAAGGAATAGATCAATCTTGATAAAACCAATTTTCCATGTTCTTTGGACCCACTTGCATATTTTCCCCGCGCGGCCTTTGATAGTTGGGCATTCCATGAATAGGTGGGCTAGATCTTCCCTAGCCTTCTTGCTCCCCAAGCATCGATCTGACCCAATCCCTCTCTCCTGAATCTTCACCCCCATCGGTAGAGCACCCCAAATAACCTTCCATAAAAATACCTTCATGTACTGCGGAACCTTTGGCTTCCAGATGTTCTCCATTACTTGATCCCACCTTTCCTCCGACCATTGTTTTTTTCCATATCTTGTTAAGGGGGCTAGACCAATTCTTCTTATGCATCATTGTATGATAAATGCCTTTAGGATAGGTTTCCATAAGAGAGTGCTTCTGGGCCATTTCTAGGCATTCCACTCAAACTCTGAATCACAGATTGGCATCACTATATTTTCAAGCTCTTTCATCACTTTGCTGACAAGCAAGACCTCCAAGCTTTTAAGTTGGTACTGGGTAACCAAAAGGTCAATGGTTTTCCAGCTCTAGCTCTCATTTTCCCAAAAGTGCCTAAGTCGATTTAGACCCTTATTATTCAGCTTCTTGGCTGTTTCTATTTAATAGGGATTTTGTGGTGGATCTACAACTTTGGAGATCCAGGGGGACCAATGCAAAATGGAGTTCTTGAAGTATCTGGTTTCTTTCCCCACTTTAAGACTCTTGTTGCTCTATTGCATTTTCTTACCAATTCTCCTGAGCTACCCCCAGTGTTAGGGTAGACCACGTCGGGGCTAATCGTTTGTCATGAACCTCTGCCCCTCTCCACTTTCCACCTTTCGGGCCAAGTTTAGCTGCTTCTATCATATCTCTGATCATGACAGCCCAATCTTGATCCTGTTTAGCCAAGGAGACAACAAATTTGGTGCAGCAAGCTTCTGCATGGGCCACATGGTTGATAATTCCAAGGCCTCCTGGATTCTTTGGCCGAGCAACTGATTAATCTTTGCTTGTGAGTTACATCCACCACTAAGGGGGCTCCCAGATGTCTGAAGATATTCCCTTTTGTGACAATCTCCCCCGACCAGTCAGAAGGGTCAAAGGAGTCATTTTTCGACAGGGAGATCAGCCTTGACTTCTCTATATTACACTAGGACACTGAATCTACTGAGAATATTTGTAAAATGTCCAGAGCTTTCTTAATGACGTGGGGGCACGTCTTCAAGAAGAGGAGAGAATCGTGTGCAAATAGTTTTGCTAGTAGTTGGCTATTTCCTGGTAAAGCCAGGTCTTGCAACTCCCCTCGTTCCACACTAGCTTCCAGCGTCGTGATTAAAGGATGTGATCCTATGGCAAAAAGCAAGGGGGCCAGAGGGCATTCCTGCTTAATAGACCTTTTGACCTCAAAACAACCCACAAATCTATCATTAAATAGGAGCTCTGACTAGCTTTCGGCCCCCAGTACACGTACCAAACGACATAAGCGAGGCCCAAAGCCCAGAGCTTCCATGACGGCTTCTATATATGTCCCTGTTATTCTGTCATAAGCCTTATCAAGGTCCAACTGCAGCAGAATGCACTCTTGCTTTGTGAAAGTTGCGTATTCGATGCCCACCATTGCTGCCAAGATGTTATTGTAAATGGACCTTCCTTTGATGAACCCATGTTGATGGGGAGAGATGATCTTGGTTAGTAATGGGGATAGTCTGAGGGCTACTGCTTTAGCAATAATTTTGTAGGCCACCGACATCATCGTTATAGGGCACCAATGTTTCATTTGAGAACAACAAATGTATTTTGGGATGGGTTTGATAAGACCTCTGTTTACACTTATCTCCAACGACCCTTTGACAATGGCCGGCATTCTGTCAGATTTAAAACCAATTGGGGCAATTCCCTGTCCGCAATGCTGACGACGCCACTGAAACCATTACTTCCTTCTCTAGAGAAAACTAGTTTCTTTCCTAGCACCTGCTTTCTCTTGCTATGAGCATCTAAGTGGTGCTCTTGGATGGCCCAGTAGTTGACTGCCTTCTCCTTTTTTATTTCCTCCCAGAATAGGGTACTCTTCTTACGGGTTTTCAACCCCTTTACGTTCGAAGATTGGATAGTGAGAGACTCCATCATTAATGAGGGGTTCATTGCAACAGAGGAACAATTTCTTCAGCATCCAAATCATGCCCAACCCCCCTCTCCTTGGACTGAGGAGAGTCCGGGGGTTCCAAGTCAAGGGATTTCTTTTCTTGCGGCGCTGCAAATGGATTGTGTATTGGGACAATGAACCCCACTCCTTTCCAAGGGGTGGAGGATGGAGTAGATCCTTTCACCTCAAGTGTTCTCACGACTTCAAGCACTTTGGAGTCCCTTGCCATTGCCTTCACCCTTTTGGCTCTTTTCAGACCAAGGACTTAAACAGCCGTCACCGTTGTCACTGTCATAAATTTCGGGGTAGCAGCGGGAGTAATGATCATATTATTATTGCATGTACCTTTGGAGATTCTTTGTATGGGAATCGATTCCTCCACCATCTTTTCCTGCATATTTATATCCATTTTGTCACATATCATACCTTCTTTATCCTTCCCTGCATTCGCCCCTTCATTACTGCCTCCTTGCTTCTCCAACCCTTCCATCGGGGTTACCTTTTCATCACTGGGGACCTGTGTTGCCGGAGCTGCAGTACCATTAGTCTTCAAAGGGCAATCCTTGGTGAAGTGTCCAAAGTTGTTGCATTTAGAACATGCTCCAAAGTATGTCTTTTCATTTCCTAAACTCACCCTTCACTTATGCACTTAATATGTTTTGAAAGAATTTTTATTTTTTTGAGATTGAGGAGACCTAATGAAGACAATCCTATATTTCAACAAAAAAAAAACATTCAATTTTCTTATGAGGTTGCCGCTATCCGCTGATTTTATCTATCTAGCTAGAAGAGCCTTTGCAAAGTATTAACTTATTTGCTAGTCAAAATGCATAAACTTCTCCAATCGCTAACTGCAAGGGGGTATCTCGCTAATCGCAAGGAGTAAAAAGAGAGCCCATAACCTCAGCTTATTCTCTACTAAACACAAAATCATCTTGCTAATCATGAGTTGCATCTAGACAAAAGATATTCTTTCAACAATTTTTCTCTTTAAGTGTTTTTTCAAACATGATTCACTAATTCTAATATCAAACAAACAACTTATCAAACAATTCTTTCACTACTCCATGAAATCATAGGCTTGTTTCTTGTGATACAATCATGTTTCTTGGACATTTTAAGGGAAATCCTAAGCTTGACTTACTAGGTCAACATGTATAACGATGCGAAATTATAAATTTGCCTTACCAGATTAGTGACATGTTTGACTACCTCCTATGGTTGAGGTTGGGCGGCTTCAACTTCTTCTGCAGCCGATACCTCCGCTTGAGCTACAATTATAGTAGTTGATACCTTCTTTTTGTACCTTTCTTGGAGGTGGAATGGCAAAAGCATCCTTGGAGCTTCGAGTCACTCGCTTTGGGGCCATCATGTCACGACAGAGAAGGGGGAAAGCTTTGCCATACAAAGTAGAGTTGTTGCTTCTTGCTTGCCAAGAAGACGTCAAGAAAGAGAGAAAGAGAGCTTTACAATCAGAGGGACAACACAACGGCGGTAGAGATGGAGTTGGAGTTGGAGATGGAGATGGAGATGGGTTGAAGGTGAAAGTTTGAGGGAGAGAAGGTACTTCCGGCATCAAAGCAGGACATCTTTTGCTTTTGAGAGCTTCGAGTCACTCGCTTTGGGGCCATCATGTCACGACAGAGAAGGGGGAAAGCTTCGCCATACAAAGTAGAGTTGTTGCTTCTTGCTTGCCGAGAAGACGTAGAGAGAGAGAGAGAGAGAGCTTTACAATCCAAGGGACAACACAACGGTGGTAGAGATGGAGTTGGAGATGGAGATGGAGATGGGTTGAAGGGGAAAGTTTGAGGGAGAGAAGGTACTTCCGGCGTCAAAGCAGGAGAGCTTCTGCTTTGGAGAACTTCTATGTGTGTGTTGAAACTGAGGAATAGGGGACTTTATATAGGCTCTCAAGAACAAAAACAAAAGCTTAGAATAGTGAAAAATAGAGAGAAAAGTTTGTGTGCATCCATGGCTATTAATTTTGTTTGTTTATTTATGTGCAAGCATCTTGATGCGCGATTTGGAGACTCTAATTTTAGGAAAAGCTTGTCTAATTTGAGAAAAAGAAGAAAAGAAGCTCTAATCTCGACTTATTTTTTAAAAAATACTCTTTCTTTGTTAAAAATACTCCTCCTTTCCTAAAAATACTCTTTCTTTCTTAGAAACACTCTTCCCTTTTTTTTGTAGAAACGTCCTTCCTTTCTTAAAATTACTCTTCCTTTACGAAAACTACTCTTTCTTTTCTAAGAAATAGTCTTCCTTCTCTAAAACTATTTTTTTTTTCTAAAATTTAGCAAAAAGTTTCTCTTTCTTTCTTAAGATATTGATTGTCATAGTGGGTAGGGGTAGATGAAAATGGTGCACAATGCTCTCTATTGGTGGGGTGCTTTGGATGTAGTATGCATACGTACTTACAAACTAGCTCAAACCGACAGACAATGTGAACATAAAAATAGAATTGAACAAAGAATTGATTAATGAACAAGAAATGAAACAGTAGACTAAACAACCACAAGCCCTCTAAAGCAACACCGTGTACATAACCAAATGACCATGCAAAGACTAATCTCAATGCGGCCAAATCTGCCCAATCCATGACTACCACAACAAGATACAATGGGGATGTAGAGGCTGAGGTGCATTGGAGAGTGCAATGGGTGCAAAGGTACATGACATAATGTAACTAGATAACATGACTACAAGGCCCGTAGGTCTAGCTGCGGGCAACAAAGGTGAAGTGACCCAAGGCTAGTGCCCAAGAGTGCAAGGTACGTGCTCCAAAAATGTGACACAGTGGACTCTCACAAGGCAAGTGTATGGCAAGACCATACAGAGACTCAATCTGCAATCCACTTCATATATTGTCTATATCAACGAGTCAAGGCCATCGCATGGCCACCACATATCTACTACTACTAAAAATATCTAGCCAAGGCAACTCATAGCAACTAGAAATATCTAATGCTAGTGGCCTAGGGAAGCCTCTAGTGAGACTAGCCACCAACCGCCTGACTGACCAATGGACGGCCTAGCCCACATTGCTCTTGGGCCAACCCAAGAACTACTTTCTGATAGCTCTTGAATGCTCTAAAAAGGATGGTCATAGGATGGCCACACTCTATATGATACCTCTCTATCCATGGTGGTCCGAGGGGCCACTTGCTTGTTGATGTGTCCACATTGGGTGCCTGTCGATGGGCAGTCCAAGAGTGCCTAAGCGCCCGGACCAAGTACTCTGAATTGTAGGATTATTAATAATTCTAGGATCACAAGTGCAAACATGCTTACCCAAATCACTAAAGTCTTTACAAAAAACTCTTCACAAGAACATTTTGGAATAGCATTGTTTCATAAAAATTCATTGTTATAAATCAGATTCTTAATAGGCTGATGATATGTCCATCCTACCATGACGTTTTGCAACAAGTTATGGTTACCAAAAAGTATATTAAAACATTCATAAAAGATAGATTTGGGTAAAAAACAATCGAGGACTTCATTGTGGTATAAACAGTGTACACAGATATGGTCAAAGATTTGCTGAAAATAGTCTTTCTCCCGCAAGGGCCAAAAATAACCTGCACATCAAAATGAGTTACATGTCAAGGAGATTTTGAATAGGGGTTCTCCTCCTCTACCTCTCGTGTGTAACTACAAGACTTTCCTCTATTTAAGCTAGTCGAAGTGTCAGGTGTTAAAAAAGATGTAAAAGAGCTGTTGGGGGTAGTTAGATAGTTAGGTTTTTTTTTAGAGATGGAGAATCATCATCCTCGATGTAGGGTTTGAGTAATCCAATAGAAATTTTGACACCTTTGTATTTGGCATAGGTGGTGAGGTAAGTGTTGGGCTCATCACCTATGTAGTTCTTTAAAAATGTCAAGCATCAAGCTTCTTCGAAAGGCATTGAAAGAAATGTGAGCTACTACAAGGGATTCAACTTGCCCACCAAGCCAGGGCCAAATTAGACATAAATGGAAGTTTGTGGGTTTTCTGGAAAAAGTTGTTCCAAACGATTGAGAATGTGCCAAAAACTGTCCACCTTTTAATATTTTGAGTCAGTAGTCGTCAACTGTAGATGCAGGTAGGTTGGCAAGATAGACCCAAGTTTCACTAAGTATAGGTGTCAAAAAAGCTTTGTTGGAAAAAATCCAAAGTTGATGGTCCACTCCATAAGATTCCACTTCAATTTGTCTGATCGGTAAGAAAGGGAAACTTTAGAGACTTTTGGAACAATCACTAAAAGGGTAGAGTCACTGAGGGTGCATAGATTATTTTGATATTCTTTGATAGCTTACAGAGTAGCACTGTCTCTACAAAAGAGGCCACCGGTTTGTGGGACAATAGGGGTAGCAGGGGCACTAATGAAAGCAGGATTAAGGCCACACAATTTTTTGAGAAAAATGGCAAGTCAGCACTTGAGGAAGAATTGATTATATTATAGAGCTAATACAGGGAGTTGGGAGATATATTAAGAAATCATAGCCACCCCATCATCAGTATCTTTGTCTAGAGTAGCAAAAATTTTGACCCAATCATTGAAGGAAAGCATATGTAGGATAGATGACTTTTTGTCCGCTGCTATGGCAAAATCATAGATAAGTTGTGATGCATTCAAGTTGCTTATACATGGAAGGACAAGGGAGCTAGCCACAGAAAGAGGTTTTGAAGCCAACTCAAGACCTTGGGAGAGGGATAAGGCATGTAATAAAAGTTTGAGAGATTAGATTGTGTTTATTTTGGATAAGAGATCGCTTTGCTTTTTTCTTTTCTAGCAAGAAAAGGTCTAGTTCTAGGTGGCTGGGCTTTTTTAAGAGGGTGATCCTTTAAGTATTGTGCAATGTGCTCCATTATCTTTGTGTGTTTCAGTGGGTCATGGATGACTCTCATGCGAGCAGTCATTTTGTCATTAATGTGTACTTAAAACATCAAGCAAAACCAAGGTGATCAAGTACAAATTAACCTGCAAACCTCAAACCGACAAGTCCAAAGACTATGATAGCCATGATCAAGAATCCAGAACTATAGCCTAAGATGGACCACCTAACACCAGTCAACCTATAGCGGCTCCACCAAGACCTATAGCTCTACAAATTTCTAAAGCCAGCATCTTGGTCTTCCAGCAATTTGGGAGAACCTTGTGTTTAGGATGTGTGTATCGCTATTTTTAAACTTATGCTAATACACAAAAGAACATAATAGTTCAAAAGAGAGCTGGCTTTAGAGAGTGGACAAGGAATAGCACAAAAACGACTCAGCCTTTGATTTATTTTTGTACATTAAAGTGAGAATGAGGTATCAATCTAGTGTTTTTGTACACAGAATAATCAAGAATAAATGATTCTAGAGTGACAGAGGTCAAGTACAACAATGACGGACATCAGCTACGCCAAAAAGATCCCAAGTAAAGATAGAGTCCTCATCTGCATCCATGTAAACAAGACAACAAATCTGTTAGCCTTGAATATGTATTACAGGTGTCGAGAACCCTATCAGTCGTTATCTATGTCCTACTTTTTAGCTTATACCTACCTACCAAATAGTGAAAAATATTCATTCTCAAACAATTGATAAGAAGCTGCCATTTGTTGTTTCTTTGGAATCAGAAAGTCATTGCCCCTCTGATCAAGTGCAAAGTGTGTTTCTTTTAATTCCCTCTAAATTTGTTTTAACTTGTGATCAGAAGGTCATCATTCCTCCAAATCCAAGTGAGATTATAGGTTAAAAATAAGGTTAATAGTTACCCCAATTTTTTCGAGAATTTAAACATATTTCTTTAAATAGATTAAATTTTGATCAGAAGGCCATCACCCCTTCTGATCCAAGGTTTTCACCCAATCTTTATGTCCAAAAGAATTCATGATATGAAGCTTATTAGCCAAGCCACTTCTAGTTTTCAAAGATACATGTTTATACTATAAATGAAATCTAAAAAGATGTGTCACAGTCACGATCTCTTAACCAACTAGTGCTAGCAAGGTAATTAGCAGCGCTATAGTAATGTGTTTCATGTCAAGCTATCCGGATGCCTTCTCTACTCTTGTCATAGATTTGTTTCAGAAGATCATTATAGTATGAGTAAACAGATATTCATGAGGTACAATTATGTTAGATAAAGACCAGATTGCAAAAAAAAATGATCAAAATTGCAAGGGTTTATGCACGGTATTTAGGTTTTTTAGAGTTTAAATCTTTCTTATCCAGAAGATTTGTAAGCATAAAGTGCCTTCAAATATAATATGATAGTGCTTAGAACTCTAAAAAGCAGTAGTACCCAACCGAAAAGCTTAACAACATTAAAGTAATCATAGGCAGTATAATAAAATATATTTCAGAACATAAATCATTCCTAGTCATCTAGCTGGTAAAATAGCCCTCAGATTACTAGTTGTGAGTGAAAAAGTATTACTAATCCGGTATTAAGTTATAAATTAAAGTATGCACTATCAGAGAGCTATGTTAGAGATGAGACACCCGCTTTTAGAACCCAAAATCGGGTTACTGTGATCAAAAAATGCCTAAACAACACAACATTACCAAGTAGGAAAGCTACATATCACCATATCAAATAGTTTATTACAAGCTAGTAAGTATCCAAAAGAATAGCACCAATGAGAAGGAGCCAAACATTGCTCAATCAGTCTCATGGATTAACCTTATCAGGGCGAACAAAACTGAATTTAGCATAACTTTTTTTTATCAAAATTAGTAACCAACACTCTATACTGAGCCTGACGCTAATAAGATAAGTAAAACAGCTCGCCTGCAGCCCACAAGTATAAGTAAATCCCAACAGTAGTACAGAGTTGCAAAAAAACCAGTAAAAAATTTGGCACCGACCTAAGAATTTTCACATTTTTCCACGATATCCATATTGTAAACAGCAAGCCGATTACAACCCACGACCCTCACTCAACAATATGCGAAATAAAACAAAATTCAAGGCTAAGTGGGGGAAGATTCAACCCTCACCTCTATTTATAGTAGCACATGGAGGTCAGGCCAGCCAATTTGTGAGCAGAGTATCCCCCACATGCCGCTTACATGATCGGTTCAGGGACCAAGATAATCAATTACGCATACGAGATATTAGGGCTAGATAGCAGAGGCACGGGAAGGAAAGAAAAAGGGAATATCATACTGTGAATTTACAGGAATGGCATGAGTTGGCAAATGGGAGCCCCATGCTCGAAGAGTGTGTGAATTAAACCGCATGCAAGATGCTAAGGCGATGGTGTAGGGGAGAGGGAAAGAGGGGGAATGGGGATTCTACTAATGCAAGGACGAGTCCAACGGTTCACCACCCAGTATGCTCGAGAGGAGAACCATCAACAAAGGATGTGTACCCGACCGTGGCAAGGTTAACCCTTTGAAAAATGCTTTAAAGGTTTGTTCACACCACATTACTTGGGGAAACTATCTTAGAGGTGGGTTCCACTATTATGCCAAAGCAGGGGTGGTAATAGTTGAGGTTCCAACAAAGACACCACCAAAGCTACAGTTCTAGGTCTCTTTTTAAATAAATAAAGGAACAACTTAGTTAATGTAAGGGTTTTTTTAAAGGGTGAGGGGAAACCCAAAGTATAAACAAAGGTTTAGTCCCCAAAGAAATGTTTGACAACCTCATTACTATATTCAAGCCTAGATGGGCACAGAGGGAGTTGTCGAGTAAGGGGGGCTACAATATTTTAGTCATTAGTTCCTATTGTAGTGTTTAATGGCAGACCATCCTCGTCATGGTGCAAAAAAGGTAGTAGCCCCAAAGGGGGTATAGTATTTCTGGCTTTAATGGGACGTTCTTCAATGCTTAGGTCTAGATAAACAAGGTGAAGTATTCACAGGGGCAATGAGGAATCATGAGAGTTAAAAATCTATTTTATAAGAAAAAAGATCATAATGATCTCCACGAGAGAGAGAGAGAGAAAGAGAGAGAGAGAAGTATTGTTTAAAAGAAACCTTTTATTTAGTCCTTAATGTAAAGTTGTGCAATTTAGTTTACTTCTTAAGCAGTGTTTGAAGGAAACCGGGGTTTAGTGCATTTTTAATCGATTAGATTTGCAAAATCTTGGCTAGATTATGAGATGGCCTTGACAAACACCTGTAAATATTTATCGATTTTAATGTGAAAATTGATAAATTTTTAATATTTTGATCTAATAATCGACAAACTTTTAAGTTGCCTTTAATTTCTTTGGTTAGGAAAAATGCTTTTGACAAGTCTGTTCTTAAGTTTAAAATAATTTGTGGTTTAAAAAAAATAAAATTTTCTAAAAAATTATTATATTCAAACTTCAAATCATTTGTTGCATCCTTTTCAAATAAAGTAAATGTAGCATTGGTAAAGATCATGTGAAAGGCTTCCTCTTCAATGCTCTTCAAAGCTTTCAAGACTTTTAATGCTCTTTGAGGGACACTTGTCAAACACCAAAAATTGGACTACCTTCATCCAACGGATACTAAGGCCTTTAGAGGCCAAAAATAGTTAATCACTTTGAGACATATATTTCAAGGTATAGAATAAGTCAATAGTATGTAACAGGCAGACTGGCTGACGGTGATATGTGTGTGTGTGTGAGAGTGTGTGTGTGAGAGAGAGAAAGAGACCATGAAAAACTAAGAATCAGCATTAGAAACTCAATTTTCACAAGGTGTGCAAAATCAAAAGCCTTCATTTTAGGTATCTAACTATTTGAATCTATTTATTATCCAAGAACTAGCATGATGCATCTTGAGGTTCCAATACTTTTAGGTATCTACCTATTTGAATCTATTTATTATCCAAGAACTAGCATGATGCATCTTGAGGTTCCAATACTTTTAGGTATCTAACTATTTGAATCTATTTATTATCCATGAACTAGCATGATGCATCTTGAGGTTCCAATACTTTTTAAAGTATCTTTGTACTTCATCTTTTTTGGTCGAATAGACCCAACAAAACTTATTGCAACAGTCACAAGACTAAGAAATACCAAACGCTAGTCTCTAAACTAAGGCATGTGTGCTTGTTAAAAGAGGGCATGTTGATGTGCCCTCTTTGACAATCATCATCGATAAAGATACCGATGGATAGTTCGAGATCAACTAACCTTCTTGTGACGATCATGATTTTTGAATATCACTAGGCTAAATCTTACCTATAATCTTCCTCACATAAGGAATGCAACTTTATCTAGCCATAAAGCAACAAAGTTTTACAAAAGAATTGATGCCTTCAAAAGCAAGATTTTAGGATACTACTCCATCGAAGATAAGCTAATTTAAATTTTTCGATACCTAAAAATGTAAACAGCTAGATACCTAAAATTGAGGTTTTTGATTTAGAATACCTTGTGACACCACAGAGAAAACATGCCTGAAGAAAGTAACGCAAAGAGACTCAAGGGCTAATGTTCAATAATGTTATTTTTAAAAATAAAGCTCATAGTAATACACACATACAATTATACATATATTTGACATTTTTATAACACCCACGCTACAATGGCACGCACACATAAAAACACATGCAAACGTAATTTCATACATACATATGCTTGATTTGACTTGAAGCATTCTAAACTCATGGGTTTAATCACGAGCATGGCTAGTAATTGTAATTCTTTGAGGTTGTCAATATAATCCACTCACGATTGTGAGTTCAACAAGTGAAAGGGTCACAATGGTTTTCTAAAAGAAAGTGATAAAATGATTAGGTTGAGTTTAATTAAAATCATATAAGCTGAAGCAGTGTTTGGGAATGTCTCTTTTATTAAGCGATCGAATGTCCTCCTCGCAAAGAAGCAAACCAAAAATACTATCATTTTTTTTGAAATTTGTAAGATTTTTGAACTAAGTTTTGACATCATTGCACCAATTTTTCTTTTCTATGTGTGTGTATGTACATAAATAGATAAATAAAAAAATAAATTTATATATATAATAAAAACCCATTAACAAATATTATATATTTACCTATTTATATTGTGTGTGTGTGTATGTATATATATGGATAGAACTTACTAGAATTATGCAAGGTGAAGCTTCACTTTATCATTCTAATAGAATGCAAGAGAAGTCAAGCCATGCTAGGAATGAAAGGTGAAATAAAAATATCCATTTAATACTTTAAAACCAAAAGAACATTTAAGGTAAGTCTCGATCATCACCACCGAAAACATTGAAAGTATTTCTAACCCAACACTTCTCTAAGGCTTCTTTTTTAGAAAGCCGAAAAAGAGAGAGATTTTGAACAAAAGAACTATGTTTTTTTGGACAAGTATTTGGTCGCAATCTTGGCAGCAGGACACATTAATTAGAATGTGGGAAGATTCTTCTGTACAAAGTTGGATAAGAAAATGGGACGGCAGGGCACGTAGAGAGAGAGGGAGAGAGAGAGAGAGAAAAAAATATGTCGGGTGTTGCGACAGAGAGATATAGTGTGTGTGCGCTCAGGATTGGAGGCCTCATATACGGAAAAGCGATTTCGTGCACGCAAGGATGCAAAGGGGGAAGGTTGTGGAAGTGTGCGCGCACTGTGTGTGTGTCTCAGTTGCAGGCAGGGATTCCGTGTTGTGGAGCTGCCCCATGCATGCACGGATGCAAAGGAGGTAGGGTGTGGAGGGTGGCACTACGGGCGCAATGTGTGTGTACTCTCAGTTGTAGGCAGGGATTGCTTGTTGTGGAGCTGCCCGATGCACGAACGGATGCAAAGTAGGTAGGGTGTGGAGGGTGGCAGTACGAGCACAAGGAGGAGAGCTTGGTGGAGATCCTGCAGACAGTGGCGCGCGCAACAAGGGGAGATGACGCACACGCAACTGCATGCTGAGGGTGTCGCAAGCACCAGGGGGACACGACGCATGCACCGGGTGCAACGGAGAGAACGCTTAAGCTTGAAGAAAATATCCGAAGGAAATTAATTAATGAAAGTATGTTAGACCCATTAAGAATATGAGTGTTCTAGGTTTTGATAGGTGAATATGTTTATTTTGTGCTTTATACCTTGTAATTATTATCTTGTAAACATCAAAATTTGGCCTTTTGCTTGGAAATTCTTTTTATTCTGATAGACTGCACGAAACCATTGCTTTTTTCGTGTAAGGATAGACTAGTGATCGAATTAAGGCCACAAGATATCACAAACATGGTTTAGGATGTGGTCACATGAAGCGTAGTTATCAATAAGATGATACTGAAACAACTATGTTGATTTAATGCCGAATCACGATAGTTACAAAAGGCCTTGAAGAGTTCCATGTAAGACAGATGATTGGTGCACATGTGATCACGCATGAGGCACAGTTATTTCAAAAAGTAATCAAAGACCATGCAAGTGTTCAATTACTTGATACAAGTGACCACGCATGAGGCACAAGTACCACTATCTTACTTGATACAAGTGTAGCACTTCGACCAGAATTGAGAACAATTACACTCTCTACACACAGATTTTGGTCTATAATGTAAATTTCTTGATAAAATTTATTCAAATCTCCAAATTAATTCCATTGGGCCTTAATTTTCTAGTTTGAATAGAGCCATTGAAGGATAAACCATTGTTGATTTAGTTTTTCTTTAAAATAAAGTTCTTAAGGTCACTATGCGCTTTACAAAGTCCGTGTTTACCATGACTTTTTGGCTCATGTTGACATCAGAGCTGATTTTTACATGAGCACCCTTGCCAGTGTTTAGGAAATTGTTTTTCCCTAGGCGGCCTTGTTTCCTCCTTTGTAAGATGCAAATCGGTACTACTAGTAAAATAGTCCAAATTTGCAAGATTTTTGAACTATTAATATCCTTGAATTTTTGCAGGATTTTTTCCCTTTTTCTTGGTTTCAAACCTGTTAATCTCTAATTTGAACCGGCTCTAGGCTAAGCTGAGGCAAACCTTTCCCAAACAGTGAGGGTCCTTGCCTACCAAATTTCAAAGATTTTAGAGTTTCTTCAATTGATTTAGTAGCTATAGCTCGTATTTACACCCATAAAAAATTTTGAGCAAATATTCAAAATTGGGTAAAATGCCAAGGAAAAAGAAACCATGATTGGCCTTCAAATTTTCCATATCTCTTGTGATTTGTACTTTCCCTTTGCTTTTGTACTAGTGTACTCTTCCAAGTACATTAACCTTAAACCTCTAATGGCACAAAAAATGAGGTCCTTTTTTGCTTTTTTTTTTTTAAGTATAGGTCAATAATATGGTCCACTAGAATGTAAAGAGGTACTGTTCATTTTTTTTAAAGTTGCAAACTTAATTTTCCTAAGACCCCTTCAAACCAACCAATTTCTCATTTGTTCCTTTTTCACTATGTCTCTTTATCTTCAAGTGACTCAAATTTCAAACACATAGTTGATGTTGTTGCCAACTAATCACAAGAAGGAAGTGATTAGTTTGACAAAGCAATTGTTGATACACTATTCAGTGATGTATTTGATACCCACATGATTTCAACATAAAATAAAAGTGGTTGTTTTTTTATATACTCTTTTTCCCATTTTGCATAAAATAAAAGTGATTCTTTTCCCTATATTTTTTCCTCATTTTAGTAATTAAAAATGATAATACATAAGCAGTGTTCCAAAAAAGTGTCTTGCCATCATGCAATCAGAATATGATGCACTTATAGAAAATGACACATGGACTTTATGTGATTTGCATCTTGGTACAACCGTGCCGCTTTGAAAATAAAAAATGACATTTGAGGGGAAGAGAAAAAGAGAAAAATTTTCTTATATTCATAAGAAAAATAGGCAAAATTAGCTAAACTTTCAAATCTCTTTAAGAGAGTAAAACAGGATTAGTGTATGGTTTGACTAATCTAGAGGTCCAACAGCTTGTAAAGGATTGGATTAGTCTAGAGGTCCAACAGCTTGTAAAGGGAGCCTCCAACATATTGATGTACCATGATTGCCATAAAAGACGAAGCATGGGCTTACATCTTCTTGCATGGCAAATAGTGATAGTGGACCCACATCATCTCTCCTCTTTGATTGGTTGCATCTCACATTCTCTGATTGGTGCATCCTCCCTCTCTCCTCTCTAGATTTGACTCATCATAGCCTCTCGGTTGTTACTTGGAGTTGTAACTCTCTCTCTCTCTCTCGTGCGGGCTGTTCAGAGAGCATAATTAGAGCATTGACACGACATGCAAATGTACGCTCCACAGTCATTCTCTCTCTCTCTGGCAAACTTGAGAGAGAGAGAGAGAGAGAGAGAGAGAGCACATACAGTGCAGCGATCGCCTTTGGAAAACGTGAACACAACAGAGAGAGAGTGGGATGGGCTCCCCAAATGCCTCAATCTAGCTGAATAAAAAATCCCACTCTCGTGCTCCGCGCAAACCCACACTGTGGTTTAACCGTGTTGTAGAGAGAGAAGGCGCCTGCTTTTTGACGACCCAAGATGCCGAGCGCGTGCTGCTCGCATCATCAAAATAAAATCTCATTCCGCTTGGGGCACACAAATCTCCCTCCCTCCCTCCCTCTCTCTCTCTCTCCGTCTCCCTCTCTCTCTCTCTGCATTCATCGCCTCTCCCTCTCTCCGATCGCCCACTTCTCTGTTTGCGTCCGGATAGAAAACTGCGCGACGCCCACTCTCCATCGATCGCATTACTTATTTCCCATGTCATGGGAAGCCGCTCTCCAGGGTGTGTACTAGAGAGAGAGAGAGAGAGAGAGAGAGAGAGAGAGACTGGGCACCCACCGTAGCCACACTCTCTCTCTCTCTCTCTCTCCTCTGATCTGATCATCTGGGTATTTAGAAAGCAAGGTTGCACGCAGTCCAATGTGTGTACTAGAGAGAGAGAGTCGTTAGAGAGAAACTGGTGGGCACCCACCATAGCCCACATTCAAACTGTCAAGTCCTATTTTCTTTCAGCTTCACCCAAAGTACTAAAGAAATGGTTCATACATACATATTTCCAAGTAAACGGTTCAAATTTCAGCAGGCAAGAGTCCGCAAGACTCTCCTCCAAGTTGATACAACTAAGGCTTTCACTTAAAATAGAGGTGACTCAGGTGAGCTCTTTATACACCTCCATACCTTACCAGAATCTTCCCACTCCATGACATGGAATCTTCTCTAAGCTTTTACTAAGAATCTACTCTAAAGCTGATTAAAAACAAAAATCAACACCTCTCTCTCTCTCTCACACACACACACACACAAAAACACACCATGTCTAATCTCCCTCTTCCTATCACCACCATCACCACACACACCACCACTGTTCATTTGTCAACTGACTTGCCATAACTGTTTTCAGGATGAGGCAGACCATTCTTCCCTTTTACCCCTATTAGCTTCAACAGTTTTCCATGACTACAATGAGAAGGTGAGCCCCTTGACCTCCTATCCATCCGGAGCTTTAATTTCCTCCATCTTCAATTAAATTCCTGCTGTTCTTGTGTAGCAATACAATGGTAGTTCCTGATCATAAAACCTCATATGCTTACTTGTATTGGCAGGGCTCCCCTTCACAGGCACGGTCGATTTTTCTGTTTTCTCTTCTTAATTCTCTGCATACCTGTGATCGAAAAAGACGATGACCTTCCAAAGTACGAAGAAAAGAGGATATTTTTCTGTAAACAATCGGATTTTGATGGAAATTCAGCACCCCCTTTTATTTTGGAAAGTTTTATTGCAAAGGATTCGTCATCACTTGTCCAGCCAAATAAGGTACTCCAAACCTGTTTCTAAATGTAAATCTCAAGTTGGTCACTCATAAATCTATCCAAATTTCAAGCAATTGGCATGCTTGGTCATTCATATATAGATGAATAAAATTCCTGTCATTCCCAATTTTATCTGTTTGTGATTAAAAGAAGAGGAATCAAGCTACCCCTGATGAACTTGCTCCTTGATCACAAGAATGTCCCGATCATGGTGTTGTCCTATTATAGTACATGTACGATGAACATAAACAGAGCTTCAGATGACTTAACTAGCCCATCCTTCAATTTTGTTGCATATGCCAAAATTTTGGGTAAGGTAGAATGAGGGACTCGAGCACAATTTGGAAAGTCATGGATATAAATCATGGCAAGAGACGTAAGCTTTTGAAAGCCCAATATTAGAATGGGGCTTTTCTATTGCATAAAAAAGATTAAGAGTCCAGCTTTCACAAAAGACGGTAAGTCTAGTATGACAGGGAATTTTGGGCTCTATCCATATACTCAAAATACCTGTCGACCGTCAAATATTCCAGCATGTTTTGTTCTAACGATATAAACAACTTAGCCACAAGTGAAGGTTCGCGGCTTTGTGAAAAGACTATATAAGACCATCATCATCAATATTGATACCTGTCTGCAAACAGCCAATTGTCTTCATGGATTTGCAACCTAAGAATATGAAAATATTGTCAACAGATGCGATGCCATCTCTCTTCACAACATCCTGTATTTTCTTCGTAGTCTGTGTGCTGAAGTCGTGTGGGAAAATGTATGCATACTGCGTGTATGTATTTTGAAGCCCACCAATATGATATCTTGCCACTAGTTGTTATGCCATTACCTTTGCTGCCTTTTATATCTGTGTGTATGAAAGGAACACGTTCCCAGTACATATGCATACTACATGAATCCACAGGAGTCTAGCCCAGCAATTCAAAGTGGGTATGGGTTCAAACGGTCAGGTGTGATATCCCTGGAACCAGTAAAGCATGCTTATTGTTGAAACGATGAGGTATCCCCATCAGGGCTCTTTGATGCCTGCACAAGATGGTTTCCGATCCTCATCCATGCAGGGTAATATTCTCTCAATTATTGGCAAATGCTGTGATAGGCCACCTCACCAATTAACTGCAATAGGCCATCCTGCCATATGACAGAAGGTCCCTACTCTTGGTGGCAAGTGGAACATATTGACTGGTAACCAGTCAGGGGAGTCGGTGCTTAGAGCCCATACAGCGGCAAAGCATGGTCTTTGATTCCTCATCCTTATCCAGTAAAAAAGGTTGATGCCTGAAAATTGTAACAGATTTCCTTCTCCTCCCATAGACAACTCTCTTCAGACGTGATTTAGTTTTATTTAGTTAGAAGAGCAATAATATTAAATTGACTCAGATTGTACTTTGTTTGGAATGATCAACCTTTATCATGTTGTTTCGGGCTATAGGGGGTCAGATTCACTTCAAAGAGAATATTCCAAAGAAGTGTCAGAAGTCTACCTGATTTAATACAAAAATCAAAAGCTTGAGATTACTCACTCATCTATGTTGTATATGAACCAGACTCTCAGCAAGACACTTTGGGCTCTCAAGGTTGACAGAGAAGAATGGCATGGAGAACTGATCAATACATCACACGGTCAATCGACTTCGAATACCTTTGTGCCACGTGAAGTGGGTCAAAGGAATTTATTAGAAAACAGTTTAAAGCCTCTGCAAGCCTTCTCAAATTCTGCAGCTGAAAGGGTAAACAAGAATGGAAAAGGCATACTTGTTATGCATTGTAATCCCAGAAATTCAAACACTGACTCAACAGGACACAATCACTCTATTCAAGGCAGGGTCTCTCAACAGCAAAGTTCCGTCAATATCATAGCAGATGAAGCTCTACTTGAAAAACTGCAGGTCTTGATTCGACCCACTCCAAATGTCTACCACACCATGGCTTTTCACCTACATAATCAATGTTCATGGCCCCACGAAGGCTATACAAGATCTGCTGTCTTCTCCTTCTTTCAAGACAACAAAGCAGTTCAAATCTTGGAGCTGGACTTCAACTCCAGCTTGTTCCCTTCTTTGCAATATAATACACTGAGGGAACGTGTCAACAGATTACTTGATGAAAGGAATACTAAGTGTGCATGCAATCAAGGCATGTCAAGAGAGTTCATTGTTAAGAACATGAGAAATTTGCCACTGCAAGTGCACTCTTTGCTTAAAAAGGGAGGAAACAGTAAGAGGCATGGATTCAAGGTAGAGCATTTTGATGACTTCTACCTCGGTCCTTGGCAAACTGCTAGGCTTCTTGTTTCATATCAGCCTGATTTCAAAGCAGGAATTGTGGATGAAGAACTGCAATTTATGACCTCAGCGGGCATGCTCTCTGTGACCCTCAAGGCAAATGTCCCGAAACACATTCAATCTTTATGCCAAAATGCAGCCTTGATAGCAAGAGCCAAGAGAATTATCCTTCAGGTTTGTTCATTGGCTCTCTTTATTGTGCTTTTAGTGTTTGGTAGAATGCTTAAACAGGAAGGACTGATTATGTCCACCGACGCGAGTCAATGGTCAACAGTAAGGAATGCAACCAAGCTGCCTCAAAGAACTCCTGGAAGAAGCACTCGGTATCATGATGACAAGAGATCTTCAATCTATGTAAGCATTGACATTGGATGCACTCATAGCGAGAGCAAACAGTGCGGTCTTAGTCTCACAAAAGCACTTGATGTTGTACATGCAGCAATAAACTGCATAGTCAGCTTGAAGTTATTGTCGATATCTCATTCATCAAACCCCCAACAACCAGAAATGAATATCGCCAAAGAGAGTGATCTACAAACACAGCACAATGATGCCACTACAAGTCTTACTAGTGGCATGACAGGGAAAAGAAGAGCTTCTACACATCTTCGTGGTTTTGGCAAACAATCTCCTACCAACCTTAATGGAGAAACCTTGTCATTGAGAAGTAAAGCATGCTCGACAAAGAAAACAGTTTCTCAGCTGGATGAGGCGAGGTTTCTGGAAAAAACAGAGCCCGAATCACCTTCTGCTGCTCATTCAGACAAAGAAAACGAGAGAATGAAACAAAGAAGGAAGAAGAAAGGAGCTCATCCTCTAGCGCCTGGGATGGAGACTGGGAGTGATAGTGGAAGTAGTTCTCCTTTATCGATGCCATCCTCACCAGTCGTGCATGACGTGCTGTGCAGGCCAGTGAGTCCTTTGTCTTTCGGTGCTCACACATCCATTCACAAATGTGAAGCGCCAGTCAAAATGGATGCTGCGATGATCATCTCATTTGTTAAAGATGGGCATAGAGCCTCTCAAAAGCATTGTTCTACAGACAGTAACTTCTCAATTGATGATGGTTGCTATTTGCAAAAAGCAAAGACCAATGTCGGATCTAAGGACTCGGAAGCAAATAGCTTGCACGTGTCACATGCAAGAAACTTGCTCAAGAACATCAATCAAGAGGGCAGAAGTTTAGAGGCAAAATCAGTAGATAAACCCAGTGAGAGGAACCTGGTCAAAGTAGCAACAGTGAGAAGCAGTAGTAAAGGCATCGCAGCTACAAGACCAAGAGTCGCTATGTTGACAGCTTCAGCTACATTCCCTGCACCAGGGCGGAGACCTTTGCAAGAGAGTGTATCCGTGGTACAAGAAGAAGGGCAAAATCGGTCCATGGTTTGGTCCTCATCAAGCTCAGATCTTGTGTCAACCTCTGTGATAGCTCCTCATGCTAGAGCTCCAGGTAGTCCTTTATCACCTAAGTCACCATCCTTCTCCAGAAATACCCTTTCATCCTCTTTGTTCACAGCACCGAGCAGTAGCCGCCAATGCACACAAGGCAATGTAATGTGCAATACTAGAAATAGCCAGAGGAATGAAGTGAAAGGCAAAGCACAGGAAATATTCTACTATAATGCATCCGGGGGAAGCAGTCCTCGCCAGATGCATGGACCACGTTATTCACAGCGAAGGCAAGATCCACAACAAGGATCCGACTCTGTGCTATTGTACGACATATGGGGGGATCGTTTTGCAGACTTGGGTAGACGCTGGGGACCTTACTGGATTGGGAAGGATGCCCCCATCACAACAAAGCCGTCCTCCTTACCTCCTCTCCTGCAAACTCCCCAATTCTCTGTCTTCTCCTCCAATGATCCCTTCAGTAGGTAACCTACTCCTTCAGCTTTGTATCAATCCCTGTACATACACATTAAAGAAAACATGTGTCTGCTGACAGGCCTTGTATACACTATGAACAAAAGCTTTATACCGATAACCTGGAAGTCTTGTCTAGTAAAATAGTCTGTCTGTCCTTGTGGAAGATTCACAAGAATTTTTAAATGGGTGTGTACATCACAGAAAAAGTACACGACTAGATGTGCTTGTGCAAGCAGCAAGAGTACATATTTCCCACACGGTCGGATCTTATTAAGTAGAAGCCACTTTCCTGGCATTTCAATGTCCAGCCCCTAGTTGGTGCCTGCCCAACCTAGCCAGCTACAGTTTTCTGTATCTCCACCAGGCAGGACAAAGGAGTCCTATATATCATCTACAAAACTCCATTTAAGGTCCCAGCTCCTCACCACATGTATTTCTTCCACGAAAATGAGAAGCCCTAAGAAGTAAATTGCCGTGCCCATCTTATTTCTGAATTTGAGTGTGATACTTGTTATCACAACTGAGGTTGGTATACATTTGGACACAACAAAATTGAGGAGTCCTCAGAAGTACCTTCCAGTGCTGACTAGAGTGTGATTCCTGTTACCGCAACCCAATTCCATGTAGGGTTTGAGGCTTGACATGTCCTTGACAGCATAACACCTAAGAACATCTCTTTTATTATGGTTTTGGGCCTGTCTCCCTTCACAGATTCTTTAGATTTTTGAGATGTATGTGAAGCTGAACATAGGTTTCCTCACTCATTCACTAGAGAAAAGTGCAAGATTTGTTCTTCGGTTCTACCTGCTCACACACGTCTGTTTTATTCCTTTAAACTGCAAGCCGCTTCTTTAACACAAAGAAGAGCTTCCAAACCAATGTCACTGCTGAGAGCATTGTAGTAGTTTTATGGTTTGAGTCATTTTGTGCCCAATAAAATCAAGAATCCAACTGGGTAAGTGATGTCACTCACAATGAAGCAACATCAGTGATTTCAAGAGATATCACGTCACGTTTAAGAGCATTCATCTATGAGGTTTTGCTTATCACATACATTTTATTATGGCAATGTGTGCGCACGAAGCAACAATGTAAGCTTTAAGGGTATGCACACACATTAAGGGGAACAATGCAGCTTGTCAATAAAAAAGGAAAAACTGCATTAAAAACCTACACTGGAATACACACATTCACTAAGTTGAAATGAAGCATATGTTACCTCCAAAATTTGCCTTCCCAAAATCATATTCCTTCGAAGACAATTATTCTTAACAAATTTGGCAAGTAGAGATGTACACAACCAGGGTAAAACAAAGCAAACTTGAAGGAGTAACATCCAACAGAAAGAGAAAGAAAAAAATTTGCTTGCAATTTGTTATACTTAGCTGTAAGCTTGTTGAATCATTTTGTCTTATGCGAATGATCCCAATGCCCTTAGAAGCATAGACGGTTAATGACACTCGCCAGTTCAGCAGTGCACCCATGTAACAATGTAGCCCTGCCTCTCCTCAAGTTGCTCGTGTCACAAATCTTTTTTCTACTTTAAGGGTTGCTTAGCATTCTCTTGGTAAGCCAGTAACACATGCAACAGGGGGGAAGCAAATGTCATGAAAAAAAGACTTGTACTAGAGTTACCTGGATGGATTCTTCCACATGTCTGTGCAAAGGGAATTGTGGGCAGAAAGCCAGAAGTATCTGCGTATGATACCTATATGATGCTGACTCTCCGCCCCTGTGTATGAGAGCACAAGAGGAGATTCATGGTCTTCATTATCAAGAGGTGCAATTGACCAAACGCCCTAATGTGGTATGGCCCTCCCTTAGGCTGTTCCTCCTTAAGAACGGAACTCCCACTTTGGGGCCTTTGCGAGCGCCAGAAATAATCAGCATCCACCTGCGCTCCAAGCTCACGCGCTGCGGAAGAACCCAAGGAAATGGCGGGTTAGTCTTCCTTTTTGAAAGGCAGCCTTGAACCAACGGCACCATTTTTGTTAGTGAAAAAGGTAGAATTAAAAAAAGGGAAAATTATCAAAATACCCCTCTAATTTGTGAAAATTCTCAAAATACCCCTCAAATTTCAAAAATTCCCAAAACAGCTTGTATCTATTTTGGTTGGATTGTTCAAGATTTTTTAATTTTTATTTGTTTTTAATAATTGAGGTCCGTTTTTGAATGCTTAACATGTAATTTGCCACAAATTACCTCACAAAAAAGAGGCAGTTATGTCTAAAGATAATGAAGCAATTCATCTCCAAAGCCTACATAATAAACCCAAATTCTGGATTTAGCATCTTATATTGATAAGCAACGAGTCTTCTTATGAAAAGCTTCAAATTTTTTAATCTTTGGAGAAATTTAATTTCACAAGAAGGGGAATTTTGGGAATTTTGGTAAATTTGGAGGGCATTATGGGAATTTATGACAAAATATTGAGGGTGTTTTGGGAATTTTTGAAATTTGAGAGATATTTTGGGAATTTCCACAAATTAGAGGGGTATTTTGGTAATTTTCACTTTTTAAAAAAAAATTGATTGGCCAAGCACACAAAGGATACTCATTGCAAAGACAAAGGTTAATCACGAAAAGGCATCATAGTTATACTCACATTTCACGATGTGAATGCCCTATTTTTAAGTAAGTGGCTACAACGTTTTTTGGGGGTTTTATTAATGCGAATCTCAATAGATCCCCTTCAATTTTAAGCAAAAGTGGCGTCCAAGTGCTAAGTGTAAGCGACAAGCGTGGTGATGTGAGGTGTCAACGAGCTGCCTGCACAATCGATGCTGAGTAAGGGTAGAGAGGAGGAGACACGAGGAAATAGCAAGGCAAAACTATCACGATCTTGCGGTGACTACATGAACCTAGTGCTCATGGAACTAACGATCGGTGTGCTAATCAACATTCAAATATTCGGTGGCTCAACCTTCGGCTGATCTGCATCTTCTCTTGGCAAATATTTGCGATGTTTGGACGTCCTATGCATGCTCTGGTAAATAGGGTGTTGCTCCTCAACTTGATCGTCAGCACAGATGACAACAACGAAGGGATGCCATCGAGGCGAAAGAGATTTCTTTTTTCTCTGGTTCATTGGCACACGGTGGACTTCATTGTTAACCCTCATGGCTCACGAACACCCCATCACCTACGACGGACATGTATTATGTATTTGGTAGAGTCAGGTACCGGGCTTGTCGGACCAATAGGAAAAGGGTAAGAGTGATCGCTGATGAGAGGCGCACTCTAACTGGGACATTCAAGGGATTAGTTGGCTAAGCATGGGCGCCCAAGTGTGAATGGGGTGAGCTCATATAAAAGCCAACTAAACCTAAAATTCACTTATTCTCTCATTTGTGCAATAGAAGAGTGCTCTTGCTCCATCTCCATCTCCATCTTCTTCTTCTTCACCTCCTCGTGTGTGTGTGTGTATGTGAGAGAGAGAGAGAGAGGGAGAGTGTGTGTGCGATTGAGCATTACGAAGGCACGACGGCGGCGAAGCGGTTGAGCGCTGCATGACTGCAGCTTCTTCTTCATCGCGGCGAGGAATCCTCCACGGCAGGAGCATAGAGCGGTGAGTGACACACCATTGCCCTCTTTTGAGCTTGCTAGATTAGTCTTGTTGTGTGCTTGGAGCCATTTGTGGCTCGCACACGGTGTATCGGCAAGTCCCTTGCTTCGACAGTGCGGCAAGGAGCGCACATTTTTGGCACCGCTGCCGGGGAATCGCCCTGGACCAAGCCCAAGAGGCACTTTGTGCTTCTCCTATGAGTTGTTTGTAGTAGGAAAGAAGAGGAAGAGGAAGAGGAATGAGTTGTTTTTCTGCAAGTTGTTAATTTCTGTATTGTCTGCAAGTTCTGTGATTTCTGCATAATGTTGTGTTTTCTGTTTACACACAGTCTTTGCACAATTAGTAGTCGTTAGCTTGTTTGCCGTGAATGAATAAGTAGGAAGGCAATTAGCAATTTCTGCTTGCACACAATCTGTACACAGTTTTCTGTCAAGGTTTGCCTGCACACAGTCTTTGCACAGTAAGGTAGTGAGAGAGGAAGTAGGTGGACAGTTAGCTCACTGTCAGTAAGCAGTTAACAGATTAGTTAGTAGATTAGTTAGTGGTTAGCAGCACTGTTAGTAAGTAGATAAGGTAGTGAGCTGTCTGTGAGCTGTGAGCTGTTGACTGGGAGGTTAGGTAGGTGACAGTGTGTGTGGCCAAGAAAGGGTCACCAAAACCGCGCGCGGTCGTCGTCCCAAAAAAAAATAATTAAAATTAAAATTTAAAAAAATTTATAAAAAAAACCGATTAAGCGTGAGTGACTGGGGGGCTACACTAAAATTTATGATTGGGATCGGTACCAAGCCCAGGCCCAGGCCTCAGTCCTCAGTCTCATGATATATACTAGACTCACTCTTATATATATACCCTACCCCCTCAAGAGGGAATGAGAGCATGTGGGGCAAGTCCTCCACTCTCCTCCCTTCTCTTCCCACTTGCACCCTTAGACTTTCTAATTTGGGCCTAGTTCCCCACTAGAAATTGACGGTTTTAGGGATTCCGAGGGCATAAAGTGACCAAACGGAGGGCTGTAAAGCACGGCATGTCCCTCTCACCGAGACGCTCGTTTTGAGCTATCATACGTTCTATTCTATAGCTGGGTCAGAAAAAAAGGACCAAAAAATCAAAAAATAAGAAAAGACTTGGGTTGCAAAACACCCAAAATTACTAGGTGAGCAGCCTTCACGGGCCCTCACTGACACTTCTAGGGGATCCAAGTCATATGAACCTACGCTCTAAACGAGTGTTAGAGCACGAGCATATTGGTAGTGCCTCCATTTACGCGGGCACCCATTATTCCTCCACCCTAGGTTCTGGACCTTCGGCCGGGACTCAAGGTAGCGCGACCCAAGATCCTCATATCGCGTCTAGTGATTCTTCCTCTGACTACGAAGTCATGGAGGGGTATCCTACACCAAACCCTGATAGTTCAAGTCAAGACATGCATGCCATGGGCCCACGGCCCGGGTCCAGCATGTTTAGCCGCTTAAAAGAGACCCATGGTAGAGCTACTCGCTCCGAACATGCGGTTAATGAAATAAATGAAGGGAGTGGGGAAGTGAATTCGTCATTCATGCCTAAAATGGACCCTATGCTTCTTGAGAGTGTGCATGTGAATGTTCCATCCACTGCACCTCCTGATCCTTTAGGACTATCTCCCTCTGAGGTTTTACTACCCGATGGTAGGAGTCTTGCCGAAGTGCAAGAGATCGAACGCTATATGCAAGCAACAAGGGAGAGGGAAATTGAGAACCTACGAGGGCTAGAACAAAGTCGAGCCCTGAAAGCAAAGTCTCCTATGACAACAATCATGCCAACCGAGAAACCGAGTGCTCCCAAGGTAGCAGTCACGGAGGGGCAAGCGATGGGGAGCAATAATGCTTCCACCTCAAGGGAAACCTCCAGCACGCCAGGCCTAGATGGAATATTCCTAAACGAAAATTGGGAGTATGACCTACAAGCAGAAGCTTTAACTGATCGGTACACAGGACACACCTATCATGTGGGTTGGTTAGATGTTCTACAATCCACATCGGGTGCTACTAGCATAGATGAGCAACAACAGAAAGTCTGTGATGTCCTCCATAGGATTGTCGAGTTAGAAAGACAGAACACAGGGATCAACATGCCTTCAACAGGCCTAATGAGATTCTTGGATACGGGAAAGGCCAACCAACCAACCCTGTCACAAATGGAGACTCCCTCAGTGAGCCCTATTGATCCTCCATATGTTGTTTTGCCAGGAGCCTCAGTACAATCTGAACCCACAAGTGGCAGCTTTACCTTCCCAGATCTAGCTCATCTTTCTCTTAATGACACTACGGCTACCATGCATATCCCAATGGTGAGCATGACAAGAAGTACACCATAGAGTTCATTTGTTAACACTCCGCCGATGCCTAGTAGCACAGTGCCCCCAACTATACCTACATGTATGTATCAATCATGTGCACCTGTCGTACCTCAGCCTCATGTAGCTCCTACACCTCCGATTATTCCAAGAGCTTACAATCCACAATGGCATTATCCGACCTCTTATACAAGTGGAGCCATGCCATTTAATAATAACATGCCATATCAGGCACCCCCTATGCCTAGGGCCACGCCTATAAACTTTGGACCACCGTCTGGTACACCACCATACGAAATATGGGACCCAAGAGTCGCGCGTATGCCAAGGCCAAGGCCAACTCCCATCTCACATGTGGTTCCAGGAGCACATACACCCATTATACCTGCTCAAATAGGAGATTTGGCAGCATTTACTCAAACTATCGGTCGCTCTATTGCGGAAAACATGCGTAGTGCACCTGATAGAGAGCCTAGGAGCAAGGCAGTTCAAGTAGCTAAGCTCACACAGAAATTCAGTGGAGACGGAGATGCTAGAAAGCATATGGAAGTCTTTGAACATGTGTGCGATTCCTTGGAAGAGCACAATGAGCTACATAAGTGTAAGGCTTTGAGTTTGACCCTAAGCGGAAAGGCTGGAGATTGGTATAGAACCTTAAGAGTAGAAGAGAAAACGATCTACTCTACTCTTAGGAGACTGTTCTTACAAGAATACATACGAGAGGGAGTACTTTGGGGTGTAGCCTCTCAACTCCAGAAAGCCCAACGAGAAGAAGGTGAATCCGTGACAGACTTCATTAGTCGCCTAAAGAATTTGAATTCTCGATGCAATCCAAACGAGCGATTCAACAACAACCAATTGCTCGATAGATTCATTAGGGGACTACGACATGAAAGTATCTATAATGGCCTAGTCATTAGAGGTATCACTACTTGGGAAGCAGTCACCATGAATGCAATCCAATTGGAGGATAATTTAATGATTGCAGGAGAAAGAGTGTCCGCCGAGCCGAAGTCTAGTAGCTCGCAAGCATCAGGGCATGAGCCAATGAAGATAAAGCCAATCGTGAAAGAGCAAACGATATCTGAGATGACTTTGGCAGATCTCACCAAGGCCATCCAAGAAAGCCTTAGGGGTAATCGTGCTCCACAAAACACTCATATGTATCCAAGAAGGGAGCAGCAATGGTGCTCAATCTGCTTGGGCCCACATACTACGAGTGAATGCCCTACTTTCAGAGTAAAGTTTAACGGGACTTGTAACGCGTGTGGTAGGTATGGCCATCAAGCGAAGGATTGCCTAATGCTTAAACGCATCATGGAAAATAGACCGCCTATAGCTTGGGCAAACTCACCCTCGAGTTCCTGCATTGATGCCTACCCCATCCATGGAGCAACAGTTACCATTACAACACATGGTCCCTAGAACCCAAAATGTGGTCCAAACCACACCGTTGCCACCTCCAGTGCTAGGACCGCAACCCCCTCATCCAAGAGTTACACCTATGAACCAAATAGGTTGCGAGTCATCTAGTACTTATGTAGATTGCGAAGAGGACATAGACTCTAGTATCACCTATGGAGTCGACATGCTTGAGGAGTGTCCCATGTACTATATGGAAGACCATTGGGGACAAATCAAACCGGTATATCAAGCTACTACGCTAGCAGCAAGAGGCCAAAACATTAATAGTTTTGCCAGGAGACCACCTCTTCAGTGCTACGAATGTGGTGGACCACATCGAGTAGCTGAGTGCCCCATTAAAATGCAAAAGAATGCTGCACTAATGCAAACAAGTCAAGGGAGTGCATTGGCAATGCCAATACTCACTTGTAATCGTTGTGGCATAGATCATTTGATCGCACAGTGTCCTAACAATCCAAACGCACCGAAAATCACACCATTGAACATAATAGAGATTGTTGATGGGACACCACCAACTATAAACATAGCACCAGTGAATGCACTCACACTGTCGATGCTCCAAAAGCAAAATTACATCCTCGAAGAGAGAGATGCTGCATCCATTGGCCGAGCGAGAAAGAAGAAAACACGAAAAAAGAAATCCCTTAATGCTTCTAGCTCAAAACCTAGTTCAAAGACTAACATAGAGACAGGAGAGGATCCCGTGTATATGAATGACCCTGAGGATGACTCAGATTCGATAGAGACCACGGAGACCAAAACTGTTACTACAAAGGAAAAAGCCAATGAGGAGGATCACGAGAGGGAATTACGACGAACACCAAAAGAGTATTCAAAGTTAAACCACCTAGTTGCGAACCCCCAAGATAAGCCACGAGAGACAAAAAATGAGGATTGCAAGAGAAAGATTGGAACCTATCCAAACCCAACAGTGGAAATTGAACGAGTCCAACAACTAAGGGGTTTGGTGGAAGAAACTCAACGAAAATTAGAACCTGAATCCAAACATATCCAGATGTCGGACACAGTGTTTCCCACACAAGTTCAACCTCACAGGAACTACAGGCCGTTAGCTATACCCAGTATCATTCGGGAAGAGAGTGAGGGTAGGACATCTGAAAGTGGACACACACCTTTCCTACTAGAGAGAATGTTTGGTGAGGGAATGCCCGACCCCCTTGAGGAAGTGGAGATTCCATCTTCACCATTCTCTTGTCAGGGTCCTACGTCCCACAAGATGCCATTAAATGTTGCCAAATTGATGGATTTCATGTCTTCAGAAGTTAGAACCACCATCATGTCCAAACTATATAAAGACCCCGAGCTAGTCTCAGCTCTTCGAGCCTTCCTCAATGGAGAATTACAGGCCGGATTACCACAGTTTGCACATATGAACAAACCTGACTCGGTAATGAATGATGAGGAACATTTAGCACCACCATCTGACCTAGCGGGACATGAATCTGTAATTGAAGTACCTGTTAACAAGTTGGGGCAATACGATGATGAATCTAATGCTACTCTACCAATCACTACTAAAGGATTAACTGTAAAGGGGGTCCTTGATTGTGGTGCGGGAGTCAGCATGGTGACAAAGAGTTGTTGGGAGTCTATGGGGCGACCTCACCTTGAAGCCACAAGCGTAGTGGTAAAAATGGCTAATGGATCTATTGTTACGCCTATTGGAATGCTAAAGGATCTCAGAATCAAGGTCTTGGGACACAAGGTAAGGCAAACTTCCATTGTTATGGATTTTTCCAAGCATCCTATGTCATTTGAGATGATCTTAGGGCGTCCATTCATGAGGGAAGCAAAAATGGTGCATGACTGGTCCAAAAACCACGTCTACTTACAGTTCCAAGACTCTGTCATTCGAGTTGATCTTTTAAGTGGTCGAACGCATCCTCTAGGAAATAAATTCATCATTGATAATCGATCAGACACAACAATTCACTCAGCTCCATTACAGTATTATTACACGTGTAACGAAGACACGGATATTGGGGAGAACTCTCCTTATATGGATATCCTACCCGGAATGGCTGAGTTAGACAATGTCGATTGGGTCACCTAGCGGCAACTATAGATACATGGGGAGCTAGAGGAACAACCTGGGTAACACCAGATGGGGAAGAGATACCACACATTGCACCAGTAAACATGTTAGGTGTAGCGCATGTAACATCCGATGATAAGAAAGAGGCACACCTACCTGGGAGTGAAACCGATGATTCCTCAAGGGCTTCAGGCCAATACACATCAGAAACGAAATCTCAGGAAGAAATGGATTCAGAACCTGAGGAAACATCGAGTGAGCCAAGTATAGAAACTGAACACTCAAAGTCTAGTACGACCATCTATGGTAATTTATATGAGAGTGAAGAAGATACAAGCGAAGACCTATCAGACGAGTCGAGTTCAAACATTTACCAAAATCAAAACCTTAACAAGAAACAAAGGTCATATAAGAGACGACGATATCGAGCAAATGTGAGAGCTAGGATAAACAAGGAAAGATCTATTGCAGAATGGCTTAGCTATCTAGGGGCATGTGATGCTCATCAAAAGCTAGTAGACAATTGGGGTGAACATCTCTAGAGTGTCATGTGGTGCAGCCCGCGACCCATTGACCTCGCTCAATTGGAGGTTATAGAGCCGAAATTGAGTCGAACTATAAGAAGACGTCAAAACCGAGAGTTAGCACAACAACAAAAGGAGGCAGAACTAAAAGAAAGGTCTCCGTCATGACAAGAGCCTGCTGACTTACATACGGCTCCTGAACATTTTAAATCTTATACCACGGGGGAGCGAAAGGTTGTGTATGCCAAGGCCCAACGAATACCTACCAATGGAAGCAGTGGAGTCTATGATGGTCCAGCAGTAGTTAAAGAGATAGAATTAGCAGAACCAGGTGAGGAGTCTAAACCAGTCTTTATTGCTCAAGACCTTACCGAAACTGAAGAGGCTGTACTTAAGGAGCTCCTCAAGGAATATAAGGATATCTTTGTTTGGACATATCATGACATGAAGAGCGTTCCACCTTCTGTGGTGCAACATACAATTCCCATGATCAACACCGCTAAACCCGTCCAGCAACGACCCTATCCAATGAATCCTAAGTACGCCAAAATTGTACAAGAGGAGATTGAAAAACTTATCCAATGTGGATTCATATACCCTATTGAGCACTCAGAATGGGTTTCTCCAATAGTCATTGTGCCAAAAAAGAATGGGAAACTAAGAGTGTGCGTGGACCTCAAGAAAGTTAATGCAGCCACTAGGAGAGATCATTATCCCTTGCCATATTCAGAACATGTGCTTGAAAGAGTTGCGGGCAAGGAAGCTTATAGCTTTTTAGATGGGTACTCTGGTTACAATCAAATCACAATTGCATTAGAGGACCAAGCTAAAACTGCTTTTATCACAGAGTTTGGAGTGTTTGCATTTCGTGTTATGGCTTTTGGCTTAACGAATGCCCCTGCTACATTCCAACGATTAATAAACACTGTGTTTAAAGAATTTCTAAGGGAGTTTTGTGAAGCTTTCCTAGACGACCTTTGTGTTTATTCTTCTTGGGAGAAGCATTTGTTATATCTACGAAAAATATTTGAAAGGTGCAGATTTTCTCGCATCTCATTGAACCCTTTCAAATGCCAATTTTGGGTTAAGCATGGAGTCATTCTAGGGCATATAGTGTCCAAGAACAGGATATCCACAGATGAGAGTAAGATTAAATCCATTGCCGATTTGCCACCACCTACGAACTATAAAGGAGTTCAAAGATTTATGGGCCATGTTGGTTATTATCGAAGATTTATTTTAAACTTTGCTGAGATAGCGCGTCCATTGTACAAGCTTCTTATCGAGTTTCACTGGACGGAAGAAGGTTATCAATCTTATGAGTTATTAAAGAAGGCCCTAACAAGTGCTCCAATCCTGCGAACACCTGATTGGAATGTACCTTTTCATGTGCATATTGATGCATCAAATTTTGCTATTGGGTGTGTTCTAACTCAATCAGGAGAACATAAATTGGACTACCCTATTAGCTTTGCAAGTCGCCAATTAAATGATGTCGAGATGAACTACACTACTACAGAGCGCGAAGGTCTAGCTATGATTTACGCAGTAAAGAAATTTCGCTATTACCTTCTTGCTACCAAGTTTGTGTTTTATGTTGATCATCAAGCATTGCTATATTTGGTAAACAAGCCGTGTTCCACAGGTCGAATTACACGATGGTTGTTAATTCTTCTTGAGTTTGACTTCACTGTTGTTGTGAGGCCTGGGAGGAAACATGTCATTTATCTCGTATCCCTAATGGCGAAGCTCCTACGGGGGTTGATGATGAATTGCCTGATACTCCCTTGTTCATTGTTGAGACAATGCCTAAATGGAGTGAAAAGATTGTTAACTTCTTGGTTAATGGTTTTCCACCCAAAGAACTGCGAAAAGATATAGCTCGAAAATTAATCAAGGAATGCGAACTCTATTGCTTACTGGCTGGAACTCTCTATAAGAGAGGAAAAGATGATGTTCTTAGACGCTGTGCCCGCGAGGATGAGTATTTATATATTCTACAAGAGGCACACATGGGCGTAGCTGGTGGTCACTTTTCAAGAAAGTTGACTGCCCGAAAGATCTTACAGTCAGGCTATTGGTGGCCCACTCTGTTTAAGGATGCATCACTTTTTGCAAAGGGATGTGATGAATGCCAACGCTTCAACAAGCCACAAAGAAGGGATAGGATGCCTCTACATCCCATCAAGGTAACCCAACCATTTGAAAAGTGGGGCTTAGACTTTGTAGGATCGATTAGTCCGGCTGCACGTAACACGCAATCACGATATATCATTGTGGCTACCGACTATGTAACCAAATGGGCTGAAGCAAAAGCAACACGAAAGGCGGATGCAAAACAACAGCTAAGTTCCTCTTTGAGAACATTATCACACGTTTTGGATGCCCCTTTGAACTTGTGAGTGACAATGGAACTCATTTTATAAATGAAGTAATAAAAGAACTCACATCAAACTTCATGATATCTCACCACAAGTCTACACCCTATTATCCCCAAGAAAATGGCCAAGCTGAGAGTACCAACAAAACTCTCATCTCCATTTTGACAAAGACAGTCGAGGCTCATCGCACTGATTGGGACCTAAAGCTTACATCAGCTTTATGGGCTTATCGTACTGCGTATAAAGTTGCTATTAATTGCACACCGTTTAAGATGGTGTATGGCCAAGAAGTAGTTATGCCATGGGAGTTTGTCATTCCTAGTCTTTGAGTAGCTTCTCAAGAAGGTTGGGATGGTAACCCCTTAGTGGAGCGATTATATATCCTGGAAAGGCTAGATGAAGAGAGGCAATTAGTTGTGCGAAATGCTCTAGTGGAGAAGGATAGGAGAAAGAAGTGGTTTGATAGTCATTTAAAGGATAAACACATCAAGGTTGGTGATAAAGTTCTTATGTACGGGGTACGTAATGAAAAGAAGAAATTGAAATACGCTGGTAAGGGACCATTTCGAGTGTGTGAAATTACCCCGCAAGGTACCATTCGTGTGGAGACTCTAGATGGAGTTGAAACCATTGGATTCCTTAATGGGAGTAAATTCAAAAGATATTATGATCCTCTAAGCCAAGAAGAGTTGCAAGCCATCCATCAAAAGAAGGCTTCCAAGGAACAAGCAGAGCTTTAAAAAATCCAAGCAAGAGTTGAGGCTCGAGAACGACAACAACGTCTTAGACGCTGTGAGCGGGATGAAAACACACACAACGCCTCTATAACGACCCGACACACACTCTTGGAAGGATATACACACACACTATGGGGCACCACTCGGCTTACACAACCAGCCTGGCCGAGACAGGAAACACACAGACGGAGTGAGAAGAGAGAGATTTCCCACTTGCCCACTCAACACTCACACATACACACTCTCAATTCAGCTCAAAGGAGGCAAATTTTTGTTGTTTAGACTCAATGAAGCTCAGCCCAACACCAATGGGGCAAATAGTTTACACAGTATTGAGGAAATACACCAGATACAACCACAAAGTTAAGCAGAGGCTTCACTCACCGGAGAAGATTACACAGAAAAACAACAGAAAATCTGTGAGGAATTTGGTAAAATGGATAGCTCCATTGCGTTCGGAACGCCCAAAAACCCCAGTCTACAATGTCAAAGTGCTCAAATCCGACCTCGGATGAGCAGTTTAGGGCCAAAAAATGCTCCAAAAACAGCAAAAACACACTTGCGGCTGTTCCTCCTCTCTTCTCCACGTTTTTTCTGGTCTTCTCTCTCTTTTTTCAGTTCCCACACTTAGCTTTATTACTTGGGCACCCTTGGCCTTTTAGATGACCTCAAACGGACCTCGAACATGCCAAAAACTGACCTCGCAGTGCATAGTTGTCACCTTTTTGCATCATCCGCACACCTGGCACTCAGCTTTTTTCCAATAATGCATCTCGCCACCACGTGAAGTGGCCCCAAAAAGTGGTCCTAATGATGAACTTTCTGCGTAACTCTCACAAGAAAACACCCACGTTGTGTCCGTCCTCATCTGCGTGCAAATATTGACCTTGTTCGCCCTCCTGACGCCACTAGATGCCATCTGACGCACCTGCTGACCTCACGTCGTCGGCCCGCGGATAGCTTCCTCGAGAAGTTTTACGCGCTACCAACTCCTCCTTATTGTAGAAAAAACACACTAGTATTGATAATAGTGAAAATCGCTGCACTATGTACATGATGTCCTACTTGTACACATGTGGGCCCCACGCAACCACCTCGCTATGGAAATTGGGTAATCCTTTATTCGATGCACCATGCATGTGTATGTACATATGCGCAATCCCTTGCTCAAAAAAACTCCTGACATAATTTGCCCATCCCCTAGCCTGCTAGATCATTCATGATCAGCAGCAGCAAAGAGAGGTATGAGACTCGCCGCATCACAGGTCTCCTCATCCTTCACCAACATTGCTTGCTCCACAGACAGCTCATCTTGCTCCACCATCATCAATCTAGCATGATACAATTTAAGACGCAACCCATTTACCCTTGACTTATGTAGAACACCATCCAGGTTAGCCAGCTGATATGTGCCATTTGGAAAACACTCCACTACCTTGAAAGGGCCTTCCCACTTAATTTGAAACTTCTTTTGGAAGGTGTTGTCCAGCTTACTGTTGTAGCGCAAAACCAAGTCATGCTTCTTGATACCCTTACTCTTGACCTTTTCATTTATCTTTGCCAAAGCCCTATCTTGCATCTGCCCATAATGTTCCAATGCACTCATCCTATCCAACTGAACCTCTTGTAGTTGTAAGAGCCTCTCTTCGAATGCATCACTAGGCGACCCAAGCAACTTCTCTAACATCTTGACCGCAGGCAACTCTACCTCCACAGGCAATAGTGCTTCCTTTCCATACACCAAATGAAATGGAGTAAACCCTATACCTGTCTTCACCGAAGTACGGTAAGCCCATAATGCACTAGGCAATTCCAAATCCCAATTCTTTCCTTGGTGCTCTGTCACTTTAGAAAGAATTTGTACCAACTCACCATTGAATCTTTCATTTAAGCCATTACACTGCGGGTAATAAGGAGTGGTATGCTGGTGCCTAATCTTCATCTTTGTGCATAAGAAGTCTAGCAGCTTAGCTCTAAATCCTGGCCCCTTATCTGAAAGTAGCTCTAATGGCACCCCAAACTTGCAACATATTTCATCATACACAAATTTTGCCACATCCTTTGCAGTGATCTGTTTTACTGCTATAGCCTCTGCCCATCTAGAGAGATAGTCCACTGCCGTTAAGATATAGCTTTTGCCCCTGCTTGTGATAGGTAACGGGCCTATTGCATCAATCCCCCACTTTTCAAACACATCAAACGCCATAATGGTTTTTCGTAGCTCTGGCTCCAACACTCTCTTCCCAAATGCTTGACATCTATTGCAAGACCTACACCAATGGTGAACATCCTTGTGCAAACTAGGCCATACATACCCCTCTTGCAAAATCTTATGCAAGGTGATCTTTAGAGCAAAATGGCCACCACATGCGCCTTCATGATTCTCTTCCAACACTCTGTAAAGCTCCTCCCGCCAAGGTACACGTCTCAACACGAGATCAGCCCCTTTCATGTATAAGACATCACCAATCAATTTGTACCTGTATGCTCTACGCACAAAGCCATACTTCTTAGACTTCTGAATTTCCTTTGGAATGATTCCTGTTAGCAAAAACTCCTCTTCTTGAGCCAAACTTTCCAGGCCATGATAAAGAGGTAAATTGGTCCTCAACACGAATAGCTCCCCAATCCTGCCTTGAGCTGCTTCATGTGCCTCTCCATTTAGAGCACGTTCAATGTGTTTGATGCTCCATGCTTCAAACTTTTTTAACAGGCCTTTAATTCTAAAGCACATTTCCTTCAATGAGGTGTTCTTGCTCTTCCACACACCCAGCACTTGCTTCACCACTAACAAGGCATCACCTTTTATGCTCAACCTTCGAACCCCATGCTTCAAACAAATGTGTAATCTGGCTTCCAATGTAGCATATTCAGCCTCATTGTTACTATGCGCATCCAATTTGAACCCTCTCTTGCATACTAGCTTCCCCTCTGGATCATAAAGTGCTATACCCCCTGAAGCTGCATCGTGGCTCTTTCTGTATGAACCATCAAAGAACAACACATGTGCATTGCTGATCTGTGGCACTTCTTCAACTACCTTTCTCACCACCTCTTCCTTAACAATAAGGGGATTCTCCTTGTAGGTCAGCAAATCAGCTAGGGTAGCCTTTGTACTATCTTCCACTAGAAAAGAGAACTCAAACTCTTGCAGCTCAATTACCCATTTCTTCACCACATTTGACATGCTAGTACCATTAATTAACTGTGGCAAAAAGGCATAACTCGTCAAGAAAACAAAAGGCCGTGGTAGCAAGTAATGACGAAATTGTCGACAAGCAAATATTACACTGGCCATCACTAGCTCTACTTCCGATAACTTTCTCTCCGCTACCAACTTCACTCCGCTTGCACAGTACACTGGCCTCATATAATGGCTGCCCTTCCCCTTTTTCAATAGCATGGCTCCAATGGCATCATCCCCTACTGATGGATTTACATAAAAAACTTTCTCCCAATCAGGAGCCTGCATGGCTGACAAACCCCCTAACACCTCTTTCACCTCTTGAAACACTTCTTCACACTTGTCATCCCATTGCAATGGATCATGCTTTGCCACTTGCTGTAATGGATAAAGAAGTTGCGAAGACAATGGAATAAACCGTGCCATGTACTTCACTTTGTGTATAAAGGTTGCCAATTGCTTCGTACTCATAGGTGATGGAAGAAGAATAATAGACTTCACCTTATCTGGATCAGCCTCAATGCCATTTTCTGACACCATATGGCCCAATAACTTCACCCTTGGCTGTGCTAGATGACATTTCTTTGGATTTAGTTGTCCTCCACATTCATCATATCGAGCCAATACCATCTGTAGCTTCTCATGGTGTTCAGCCCTACTGCTATAAACACAGAAGTCATCCATAAAAGCTTTAACACAACTACCAATGAATGGTTCCAACACCCAATTCGCTCTCTCTGGATAGAAGGAAGGTCCATTTGACAACCCAAATGGCAATACTGTGTAGCAATAGCAGCCCCATGGCGTAATAAAAGTGGTCTTTGTGCGGTCTTTAAGAGCAATCTTCAATTGAAAATAGCCTGAAAAACCATCACACACACTGTACCTCTCATAACCTGCCACTAAATCCAAGATCTGATCGATGAATGGAAGAGGATATGGGTTCTTCTTAGTGGCTGCGTTTAAGGGTTTAAAATCTACACAAATTCTCCACTTCCCATCCTTCTTTGGACTGACATCTCGTGACCCATCCTTCTTAGCCTTTGCCGCACTGGCTTAGCACCTTCTTTCAGCTCTATATGCATCTCTTCACCCTTGAACCCTCTGATCTCTTCATATGAAGTAATGAACAAATCAGGAAAACTAGCCAGCATATGCAAATATATATCCTTCTCCATAGCTGAGAGGTCTCCACTAATCATTTGCGTCATTAATTCCTGCTTCTTTGACAACTCAACCTTGGTTTGCATCAGCCCTTCAATCACTTCATAAGGCCCTTCACTTTCGTCTTCAACCTCATTCGCAAATGCAACTAAACCAATCTCCTGGATTTCTTTGTCCATCAAAAGAAATGCAACATCAACATCCTCATCACTGCTGGTAGTGCTATCGCTGTCCTCATCTGTCACCGTGGAAGAGTATTCATCACTAGAATCATCCTCATCTTCATAAAGCTCTTCTAATCGTTTCCTTGTGTCCATATTATAAAGCTTCTTGGTACCTGTCTTTCCATAGAGGCTAATCGTACCATGTCGCCAATCTTGAACAGCTCCCACTGCACGTAACCATGGTCCTGCCCAGTATAATAGGATATGCTCCCAACCCTGCTGGCATCACATGAAAATCAACCACTGCCTTTGCATCATATGCCTCCACTTCTAATCTCTTTACAACACCTAAGCATTTTACTTTTTGATGGTTTGTCAATCTGATCCGAAAACCTGACACCCCAGCCACTGTGAGACCCATCTTCTCAACGCATGAGTGTGTTATGACGCATATTTGGGCTCCGCCATCCACATAACCTTGTCCCAAATTTTTCCTTTTATGCCACACATCTACTATTGGACAAATGTCTGGTAGCTCGTCCATTGCCAACACCTTCACTGAACCTCTCTCTGGCTCTTTCTCCATTGGGTTAACCATCCTCTTCCACTGTCAACGAGCTCTCCTTTTCCTCTTGGCCTTGACATCCTCGCCTTCATGGCTCTTTCCTTTCTTCTTACTAGGACTTGGGGCACTTCTTCCTTCCTTTTCCTCTGTGGTCCTCTTCCCAATAGGCATCACTAATGTATCCTCTAGCTTTGATGCCTTCTCCAAGGTGACTACACTTAGCACTTTTGTCTTTCCCTTTTCCTCTTGGGTCAGTCCACTGGTTCCTTCGTCTCCCTTAATTTCGATGCCATAATCATTTGACCTAGTTAGCACCTGTCTTGGCAATGGATACATGTCTCCCCCCATCCTTGGTGGCTTATCACATTGCGGGCTGATGTGACCCAACTCTCCACAATTGTAACATGTGGGCGTCTGCCTCCAAAATCTACCATTGCTTTGTCCAACACCATTCCTAGGCCTTTCTTCACCTCCTGGCTGATTTGCAAACCTCCCTCGACCTCGATTATTTCCCACTTGACCTAGCATGTTTGGGCTGAGATTCTTCATCAAATCTACCATTTGCCTCATGTCTTGCCTTAGCCCATCATCTTGCACTGCTGTAGTGACCACTGCTGGCATAACCTGAGTAGTAACAGGAACCACTGGTTCGTGATGAACCCCTGACATGCGACCTTGTAAAGACTCTATAGGCTGAAATTCAGACCTCATGGGCAAAGACTCCACCCCTAACTGGCTCATTTTCCTCAACTTCCACTCTTTGTTCCTTGATACCTCTAGTGCATCTTCATATGTCCTAGGCTTCTTTAGCTCCACTCTCCAACGTATATTCTCCCAAAGACCAGCCAAGAACCTGTCCTTCTTCATCATGTCAGGCGGGGGTACCTATGGTGCTAAGGCCTTGCACATTCGCTCCCATGCCAATGAAAACTTACGTATGTACGCATCTACTGGCTCACCTTCCTTTTGCACCAAAGCCTGTACTTCTTGCCACACTTTGTCAGGATCTTCTATCTTCACAAACTCCACTTCCAACCCATGTCGTAGATTGTCCCAACTCAACCTTACAGGTGGATCAGCCACACGCAACTCCTCTTCAAATGCTTTAGACCAAACTCGTGTATCACTCTTCAAACAAATTTGGAGAAGGCGTAACATTTGCGTAGGGTCATGAATCTGGTTGCTAATGCAGGCAACCTCCATCTTTTCCAAAAATTCTTCCACATCTTCATCACTTCTTCCATGAAACTCCGGATAAGAGAAAGCCATGGCTACCCAAATTATGATCCTTTGAGAACCCCTTTGAACACACGTGCAAGAACCCAAAACTTTTCACTACCCAATCCCCAGAAACTTCAATGGAGCTTAGCTTTAGATAAGGACAAACACATGCACATCAAATGAGTTTTCATAGTTAATCATCGGAATGACAACAGGCAAAGGACATTCCAGGATCTCTCTCAATCTTCTTGGCCCAAACATAACGACTATGCACTGCTGGAAAAAGATCTTCCTGGACACATGAACATTAATCTGAATTCTTTGATTTAAATGAAAAGGAGTGAACTGAGGGCCATTTTGATCATCCATTAAAGACAACCATGAAGCTCCCAAGAAGGCACACCTGACTCAACCTCTGATTTTGCCAAAATTTCAGCAGCATAACAGCATAAATGGCTCAAAATACCAAAAAACCAGCCATCATAACTTGGGAAAATTTCGACAGAGTTTCCCCAGAAGTAGAGCAGTAGGAACCCAAAATATAGACTGTCTATGTATGCATAAACTGTCAACAATAGAACCCGAGCATCAAGTAGGACTCACTAGTACATAGCCTATGGTGAGGTCACAAAAAGGGTGCTCCAGCTACCTGTATCACCGAAAGGATCTCCACATTTGAGAATCCCCCAGCTCAATAAAAACCTCACGCTATCGACCCTCACACGAAGGCTAATGCAAATCGCATATAGTCAAGTCTCAGAAATGACTATCTTCAAGACCAAGTCTCAGAAATGGCTGGGACTGCCAAATACAACCAAGTATGGCTCCACAAATGCGTACAATGGCAGTTTCCACAAGTAACGTACAATCCAACAGACAATGCGCTCAAATAGGCGCCAAGTGATGCATACCCACAACAACTGCAAGTGACATCACTGCTAGTATATCACTATACTCCAGCTACCTGTACCTGTGTGAATCACTTGTACCTGTACCTGTACCTGTTCCTGTACCTGTACCTGTTCCTGTAACCTGTAACCTGTAACCTGTAATCTCGAAGCTCGAAGCAGAAGGTACTCGAAGAAGATCCTCCGTGGGGGCGCCAAAAGAATGTGAGCGGGATGAAAACACACACAGCGCCTCTATAACGACCCGACACACACTCTTGGAAGGATAAACACACACACTATGGGGTACCACTCGGCTTACACAACCAGCCTGGCCGAGACAGGAAACACACAGACGGAGTGAGAAGAGAGAGATTTCCCACTTGCCCACTCAACACTCACACATACACACTCACATACACACTCTCAATTCAGCTCAAAGGAGGCAAATTTCTGTTGTTTAGACTCAATGAAGCTCAGCCCAACACCAATGGGGCAAATAGTTTACACAGTATTGAGGAAATACACCAGATACAACCACAAAGTTAAGCAGAGGCTTCACTCACCGGAGAAGATTACACAGAAAAATAGCAGAAAATCTGTGAGGAATTTGGCAAAATGGATAGCTCCATTGCGTCCGGAACGCCCAAAAACCCCAGTCTACAATGTCAAAGTGCTCAAATCCGACCTCGGATGAGCAGTTTAGGGCCAAAAAATGCTCCAAAAACAGCAAAAGCACACTTGCGGCTGTTCCTCCTCTCTTCTCCACGTTTTTTCTGGTCTTCTCTCTCTTTCTTCAGTTCCCACACTTAGCTTTATTACTTGGGCACCCTTGGCCTTTTAGATGACCTCAAACGGACTTCGAACAGGCCAAAAACTGACCTCGCAGTGCATAGTTGTCACCTTTTTGCATCATCCGCACACTTGGCACTCAGCTTTTTTCCAATAATGCATCTCGCCACCACGTGAAGTGGCCCCAAAAAGTGGTCCTAATGATGACCTTTCTGCGTAACTCTCACAAGAAAACACCCACGTTGTGTCCGTCCTCATCTGCGTGCAAATATTGACCTTGTTCGCCCTCCTGACGCCACTAGATGCCATCTGACGCACCTGCTGACCTCACGTCGTCGGCCCGCGGATAGCTTCCTCGAGAAGTTTTACGCACTACCAACTCCTCCTTATTGTAGAAAAAACACACTAGTATTGATAATAGTGAAAATCGCTGCACTATGTACATCCTGTCCTACCTGTACACATGTGGGCCCCACGTAACCACCTGACTATGGAAATTGGGTAATCCTTTATTCGATGCACCATGCATGTGTATGTACATATGCGCAATCCCTTGCTCAAAAAAACTCCTGACAACGCCAACGAGAGGCTAATCTGGGAATCACGCAAGCATTTTTCGAGGACACAGATGACGACTCATTAGAATCGGAGCCACCGCTACGATACCCAATTGAGCTAAATAGCCCCTATGGGAAAGTACTATACAATGCCTTATTAGATACGGGAGCTAAACACAATTTGTTATCCTATGGAGTTTGGTGTCAATTAGGGAAACCGACCCTGTCCCCGAGTACGATGCAAGTCATGGGCATTAATAAAAAGAAAACTGCTATTGTTGGAGTCCTTCAGACCCCTGTTGTCTATGACAATGGAAGCATAGTGCAGAGGTTTCTAGTCATGCCCGTGAGAGCTATGGAAGGCAACGTAAACCTGGGACGCATGTGGATGTTGGCAACCAAATGCACTATTGATTGGGATACTGGTAGTGTCACGACGCGACCACGGACTCTTACCCCTATCATTCAAGCAAAGTCACCTACGTTGCAAACTCTAGCAAAGTTGAAGGATAGCCAACATTCACAAGCCAAGGTGGTTAACTCGTTTTTGCCGGCTACCCATGAACCTAGCACTTCAACACTTGTAGTTGCAGCAAGCAGTAATATTGCAAGTACTCAACTTGCACGACCTAAGAGTACATATCAATGGGTCCCCAAGGCCTTACTTCCAACTACCTCAACCCTCCCATCCATTCCAAGAAAAAATTTCCTAGGAAAACCAAGAGCGCGCCCTAGGAGAGTCAAGACCAAATCACGATGGATTCCAAAACAACTATTAGAAGCCCAAGGCTACTATGATGGAAATGAGCAAATTTGGGTACCTAAACGTAAAATGTGTCCTTCCCTATCGACAACAAACCCATATGAGTCAAACAGTGTAACGCTAAAGCCAATGGCAGACCGTGGGAAGGGAAAGATCACAGAATGCTACACACCTAGTCTAGAGCTAGTTTGGGCTCCAAGGCAAAACCAATTTATTCCACCTAGCTCAGGAAGGGGGGAGTTCCATGAAGCTTCTAGCTCCTCATGTAATACATCCATAGAGGTAAAAGCTTCTACACATCCTCCATCTATAGTAGTGGACCTCCATGAAGCTACAAAAGAATCCACACCTCCCAGTGTTCAAGAATCACCTGATGAACCACTTCAAGTTCGATCCTGGGAGAGTACCTTACCACCCTTGCAACTTGACGAGGCACCTAGGGTAATAGAAAACTACTGGCAAAAATCCTCACCTATTACCAACTGGAACAATTGGTTTCAAAGGGTGACGACATCATTTCAAACGGTATGATCTACCCAAGGAAGGGGGGAGTGTTTGTGGACATCCATCATTCACTTGCTTCCCTCTCAACCTTTCTCCCTGACCTCTTAATCTCCAATCTTAGGGAATGTATATATAAAGCGTTATACTCACAAAAACAAGATAAAAAAGTAAAAGAGCAAGAGCCATAACACAAATCATAAAAACAAATTATGCACAATAACACGACCCTTGTAATATTTGCACTCTAACCATCATCTATTTGTGTGTACAGATATGGCTAGTACGCTAGAGTCATCCACTCCTCCCTTGGGTGAGAGGTACCCTCGTTACTTTTCACAAATATTTCACATGGTCTTTCCAGTGCTTGCATGTGAATGGGATTTGATAGGTACGCTAGCATGTGAGAGGAATTTTGAAGAGTTAGAATGGCTGATAAGTCTCTTGACCATGTCTGATCCATACTTAGTAGAGAGCGTTTCTCCCATTGCACAAGCCTACCCTTTTGACCAAGATGACTATAGGCGTTTAGTGACCTTCTTAGTAAACATGGGCACCTATGATGAAGAAGAAAATTTACACGACTACACGGATGGCACATATGGTCTCATGGATGATGACTTTGTTTATCTCGACGACGAGGATAGGGGTTTAGCCTTAGGGTTTCCCCCCAACCTCTACAATATCCTATTCCCTTGACTCTCTAGGGGGAGTGCAAATAATTAGGTTAGGGTTCCTTATGTTTTTTGTTGTGATCAATAAGGTTGGTACCTTTTTCCACTAATGTGCCTCCTGGAGGTATTCCTTTTGTTTCCTAGTGTGTACAGGAGCGTGTTGCTATTGGTAGGATTTGGACCTTCATGGAATCTTCATCTTGACTCACTCTTCAAATCAAGCGCGACCATCGACACAAACAGGTGTTTCTTGTCCATTAGCATTGCCCCTTATCTTTTTTGCATCTATGATTGTCAGCTTTAATTGTGATTGGTAGCCTAATATTCACCGCATTTGCTTAGTATCAAACATTTAATTCAATGTAATTTTTTGTCATAATCACTTGTCTAGGTTTAAAAATCAAGCAGTCCGACTAAGCTAGTTTGACCAAGTTCGGTTTTAGAAATCTTCTCTTAATACCATGGGGAATGCCTTCCTAATAATCAATGGTTACTTAGGTTCTTAATTCGATTTAGGCAGCATTGTGTGAAATGTACTAGGGCTTTCTAGTGGGCTTGACCCTATTGACCTTTAGCTTAAGTATTATAAAGGGAATTTACTAGTGTGATGAGCCTGGGGAGGTGTATCAGTGTTATATGACCCCCCAAAGTTACAAAATTAAAATGCTGAAAATGAACAAACAAAAAATCAAAGTGCCACACTGTAAAATCTTAAGCTGGAAGAAAATCTCAGCTTGATTTGGTACTTCACTCACATGTATTGCCTATGGTACTAGAGCCCTAGAGGTTCCCAGTATGGGCGCTTTTACTTGAAAAGCAAAAAACCCAAGGCATACAAAATAAGCACACACATCAAAATTGAATCACTGTGAAAAGACTTTGGGGGGTCAAAGAAAAAGTAATTAGTCAGGCGATGATTTCATGAGAAATTCCTTTTATGGTAGCTTAACTACAAGGTCTTCTAGATATAGCCTCTAGTCAGCCCTCGAACATGAATGCTTGGCTTTCGCGATTAAACAACTTAATTGACCACAGAAAATTAAGAAGCTTACCCATGGTATTAATATTCAATCTCTAGTGCCTTTCGACCGTCAAATTAGCGACCCCAGACTTGTTTTATTTTTTACCTTTACATCTGTTTATGCATTTGATTACATTGCAATTTAATGTTCATTGCTGACAAATTGTTTGAAATTCTTTTACCAATCAATTTGTCTACCTAAAACTGCATATGCTTTTTAATCACTTATGAGAATGCAATTACTGTGCCAATGTTGTTTGATTTTGCAGTGACTGAAGAAGGCTAGAACATTCATCTCATGCTCTTCCACCTCGACGAACGAGCTTCAACTCAATAGCTTCCGAGGACGGAATCTACATCAGGAAGGGGGGCATGTTAACCCTCACGGCTCACGGACACCCCATCACCTACGACGGACATGTATTATGTATTTGGTAGAGTCAGGTACCGGGCTTGTCGGACCAATAGGAAAAGGGTAAGAGTGATCGCCGATGAGAGGCGCACTCTAACTGGGACATTCAAGGGATTAGTTGGCTAAGCATGGGCGCCCAAGTGTGAATGGGGTGAGCTCATATAAAAGCCAACTAAACCTAAAATTCACTTATTCTCTCATTTGTGCAATAGAAGAGTGCTCTTGCTCCATCTCCATCTCCATCTCCATCTTCTTCTTCTTCACCTCCTCGTGTGTGTGTGTATGTGAGAGAGAGAGAGAGAGAGAGAGAGAGAGAGAGAGAGGGAGAGTGTGTGTGCGATCGAGCATTACGAAGGCACGACGGCGGCGAAGCGGTTGAGCGCGGCACGACTGCAGCTTCTTCTTCATCGCGGCGAGGAATCCTCCATGGCAGGAGCATAGAGCGGTGAGTGACACACCATTGCCCTCTTTTGAGCTTGCCAGATTAGTCTTGTTGTGTGCTTGGAGCCATTTGTGGCTCGCACACGGTGTATCGGCAAGTCCCTTGCTTTGACAGTGCGGCAAGGAGCGCACATGCATCGAAAGCATCGCATGGACGATGGGTGCATGGTCTCGGCATTGCAAGAGTAGGGAGCACACCATGCACACTACCTGAATGGGACAGAGGGAATAGAGCAATGCATCATGTTGCTCTATTGCAATGATGGCATTGGATGGTGCTCCCTTGCCCTGCAAGAGCTCCAAGGCCAAGACCAAATGGGGCGACAGAGCATTGCAGGGGGACAGGGCCAATGGTGTGGAGGGGGGACTACACCATAGAAGAGCTGGAAGCGTAGGAGCGAAGGTTGCATTGCTTCTCTGTCTCGGACACAAATGCTAGGCAAGGCAACATTGGATGCAAGCTAGAAGGCATGGGCACAAGCATGCTCTCCTCTCTCTCTCTCTCTCTCTCTCTCTCTCTCTCTCTCTCTCTCTCCCCCCCCCCCCCCCCCCCCCAAAATTGTCCACAGGCGTGTCCTTATTTTTCTTTTGATGTGGATGCGCCAGGCGAAGGGCGAAGTGACAAGGAGCTTTAATGGTCTCGCCATTGCGAGGGAGCGACAGTCGAGCACAGTATTGCAACAACGTCATAGACGAGTGGAGTTGTGTGGTCTTTGAGCAGAGAAGGCGAATAGAGAGAGAGAGAGAGAGAGAGAGAGAGAGAGAGAGAGAGAGAGAGAGAGAGAGAGAGAGAGAGAGAGAGAGAGAGAGAGAGAGAGAGAGAGAGAGAGAGAGAGAGAGAAAGGCATAGAAAGCAAGAGATTTTTTCATGTATGCATGACAAGAACAACAACGATGGATGCAAATCTGGGGAGAACCATGGGAAGATGAGAAGGTGGTTGTGGATGTTGCTCTGCGCGAGCCCCTCCCCTTGGATTCCTGCCTTCAATTTGTTGTGCGCGGAATATCTCTCTCTCTCTCTCTCTCTCTCTCTCTCTCTCTCTCTCTCTCTGACCTATCAGTTGTTATGGAGAGGAGAGGAAGCGGGAAAGCTGAACTTGGACGAGACAAAGAGAGGACGAGACAAAGAGATGGCATGTATGATCAGTGACCGTGAAGGTAGAGAGAGCCCTCGTGTGGCCCCTCAGAGCATTTGTAGATGCCTCGGTTTCTTGGCTCAGCTCAGACCATCTAATCGCAGGCCTCGTGATTTTATCACTTGTTTCTTTTGGGAAAAGTACCAAAATACCCCTTTAATTTGTGGAAATTCCCAAAATACCTGTCAAATTTCAAAAATTCCCACAATACCCCCAATAATTTGTCATAAATTCCTTTAAATTTTCCAAAATTCTCAAAATACCCCTATTGTGAGATTAAATATCTGCAAAGATTTAAAAAGTTGTAGCTTTTTATAAGAAGATTGATTGTCTATCAATACAATATGTAAACTAGAATTTGAGTTTGTTATGTAGGCTTTTGGAGATTATTTACTTCATTAGACATAATTGCTCTTTTTTGCTAGGTAATTTGTGACAAAATACATGCTAAGCACTCATAAATGGATCATACCTATCAAAAAAGAATAAAGATTAGAAAATTTTGAACAATCCAATCAAAATAGATACAAGGGTATTTTGGATATTTTTAAAATTTGAGGGGGTTTTTTTTTTTTTTGGGAGAAGGATAGATAGATAGATAGATTTCATTATCCTCCTCCGAGGTCAAATATGACCTATGGGAAGAAAACATACATGGATGGGCCTCTTACTAGAGAAGTACATGAAGAATTGTGACTAATGTGGATACAATAAAATTGTAACATATGTCACTTGGGGGGGGGGGGGGGGGGGGGGGGGGGTTGGGGGGGGGGGGGGGGTGGGTGGGAGGTTTTTGTGGGGGAATTCCTCAATGATGGCCTTGCCACCGTTTGCCTTGTTGCTCGTGCTTCTTGAACCTTTTGGAGTTCTTGGTTTCTTGCCTTTGAGGTTGGGCAAGGGTTAAGGTCTCGGCTTATCCATATTTTGGTGCCCTTGAGAAGTCGTGCTTGTTGTAGAAGTTCTATGCGCGCCTCTTTAGTTTTGAAGACCAAGAGGCCTCGGTTAGTACGCTTTTCGTGGTAAACCTTCTCAATTGTGTTAAGGTCAAACTCGGTTGGGTGAATGGCCTGGTTAAGCTTTGCTAAGGTTGAGTGTAGTCGTTGCTTTTCCCCACCAAGTGGCTTTGGCGAAAAGGTTCTCACCGTCTTCTTGCTTTTGGGATTCCAAGGAGGAGAGACGTGTAATGGAAATGGCCTATTAACTTTTAGAGTAGCGGAAATTAGAGAAAGTACTTTTGTGAAATTACTTTTTTGTGAGCATAGCGGGTGAACTTAATTGATGGTAAAAACATAAACATGGCATTTAGTTAACTTGGCATGAACAATACATTTGCAAGAGAGGGAGTTTAGAGAACATGACAACAGTTGAGGACCGGATTTATGTGGAGCCGGTCCCCCCTCCAATAGGCATTTGTATTATAGTTTCTCCCATCAAGAGAGACTTGTTACAATACAATCTTTGTGTTCCTTGTGACCCCGGGGGATTCACTCTATATACAAACTGGGACGCCACTTCCAAGCAGACAACTTTGATAAAACCCCTAGATACGACTCATATTAGGGAATATGACCCCCCTTTCTACGCTTATACAACAATTAACGAAGAAAACTATCACACCCCTATCTTACATATAAAATTTAGGTCTCACATGATCTAATTGAGTAAAACCAGTCAAAGAGTCTATAGCATAGTGACAGGCAATGTACTAAGGAACCACTTCTGTTCATAATTAGATATACCCTCAATGTATCTTAGTTTGATTTTCAAACTATATGCCTAATCAACCTGAAATTTGGCTACTCGTCCAATTTTGACCCATCCAAAGCTAGTGTAGCTCAACCCTTGACCTGCTCCTAATGAGCCCTTATCTATGATCGTTTTGATGCAAATTTTTTTGTGCGGCCTGATAAAAAGCTTCCCCTAAATTCATCTGAGTTCTAGTGCACATCGATGACCAGTTGTTACAAGTAATCAACCCACGTACCCCCCCCATAAATATGATACCCCCTCCCTTATTTTTAGGCTTGGGAGATAAATTATCGGGGGCCTGCCCCTACCTTATACTCTTATGTAACATGTAAAAAAAAACCCCTCCCCTGCACTTACGTGGTACGGTAAGTTCTCAAGCAGGCTAGTCTTGGGACAAGTGTCCTCTTTTTCCCTTTGAGAGAGAGGACTTGATAAATGCAAAAACAATTAATTAGATTAACTAATTTGTTATTGGACCCCTTGGGAGGCCAACCAATAGGCTTTAGGCACTCCATGAGGGCAACATGAGGAGGAGCTTGACAAGTGTCCCTTTTTCTTTCTTTGTACCAAGATTGCCCGGTGTAAGGGTGTGTGTGTTCTCTCTCATCCCCCCCTCTTGTAGGGCTCACCCCCTCCTTGTAGGGATAGTTGTTGACTTTTGCACACCTTACCCCCAAGCAACTTAGTCAGCAAGCATGACAAAGCACCTCAAGCTGAATAATGTTCCCACAAGCACCTCAGGCTCCCTAGTCGGCAAGCACGACAAGCACCTCAAACATCTCAATCATCAAGCACGACAAGCATCTCAAGCACGACAAGCATCTCAAGCACCTCAAGCACCTTAGTCACCAAGCATGACAAACACCTCAAGCTTGGGTCAGGTTCCATCTCAAGCTCAACCCTAGCTTACCTAAGGTCAAAGGACTAACCTTTGGAGGTCTTTAATGAAGCTAACCCTAAGGTCTTTTAAGCTCCATTAGTTAATCTTGCTCTTTGATAGATCATCTCTCATTTGGGCCCCTTTACCATTGGCCCTGTGTCGAGATAGACCCGAAAGCACATGTATATATTCTAATCCTTGTTCCCGTCTATTCTCCCACATTAAATGATTAGTTTAATATGAGAAAATCATTTGGGTTGGTTAGATATTAGATTTTATGACATTACCTCTCTTGAAATTATAGTCGTCCTCGACTATGAGGTAGAAGAGATAAAGCCTTATTCATTAGTCAATTTTGCTTAGCGGGTAGAGGATCCCTTTTTACCCTACGACATCCTTCCAAGATGGATGACTAATCCATTTGGTGCTTGGGAGACATAGCTGCTGCAAGCATGTCTACTCTTTAGTCCATTTCATCCTCCCAAAGTAGAGTGATAAATTCTACTTGGTGTTTGAGAGACGTCGTCAACACAAACATGATTCTAAGCATGCATATTATTTGAGTTTGTGCACAATAAAAAGATTGAAGTAGTCTTATAAGACAAAAACATTGTTCATTTAAAAGAAATTTGTACATTTGCTTACTCTAACGTAGCATTTTAAGCATCGACAAGGTTCATATTATCCTTAAGCTGTGTTACTTGCATCGATCTAGCATCTTCAAAAGGATAATTTTTGAACCTAAGAAGATATCGTCAAATAATCTTACCATGTCGTAGTACCTTGTCTTCATGATGAAGGATAGCTTCAGGTTGTAGCACCTCTTCTTGGTCTTTAACTTCGGGAGGGTCTTCAATGATTGGTTCACTTGGTGGCTCTCCTTTGTAGGGCTTAAGTAGGCTCGCATGAAAAGCATTGTGTATGAGCCAATGGTTGGGCAACTTGAGTTGATAAGCCATCTCATTGATGGGCTTCAAGATTTAGAAAGGACCATAGTATCTTTTTGCTGGCATAGCATGATACTTTTGATGGCCTGTAGGATTTTTGCCCGTCGTTTGCCTCAATCGAGCCTTGGGAAACTTAAGCAAGACTCAATCATTTCCTTTGAACGTTAAGGCACTTTTGTGCTTGTCAGCAACAGCTTTTTGTCTTTGTTGAGAGATGGATATAGCCTCCTTAATCTTTTGAAAAGATTCTTGTAGGTCACGACTATACTCATTGGCAGCGAAAATCTTCCCATGTACTTTGAGTAACAAGGGACTTTTAGGTCTTCCCTCAATGATTTCAAAAGGTGCTTTTCCCATAGAAGTATGTACAGTATTATTGTATGCATAGTCTACAAGAGGCAAGTACTTTTCCCATTGTGAGCGTTGATCTACTTTGGTAACATAACTCTTAGTAGATCAAGTATCATAAGATTGGCTATCTCACTTTGGCCATCCGGTTGTGGGTGATAGGCCAAAGAGAAATTCAATCTTGTTCCTAGATTTTCAAAGAGACCTTTCTAGAAATTATTGGTCATTCTAGGATCTCTATCTGACACGATGATGTCCATGGTGTTTGAAAATCTGAGATATGAAGAGAGTTTCCATTTGGTGTGCCTTAATAGTCTTTTTGGCAGGAATAAAGTGTGCTTGCTTGCAAAACCTATCAACTATTGTCCATATTCCTGTATTCCCATGGATATACTTGGGTAATCCAAAGATGAAATCCATGGATATACTCTCCCATGGTGAATTTGGGATAGGCAATTGCTAGAGTAATCTAGGTTTCTTCCCTCTATCATATTTGGTCTTTTGGCATACTACACAAGTTGAAACATACTCTTGTATGTCCACTTTCATGGTAGGCCTATAGAAGTACGTTTCTACTCCTTGGAGAGTAGGTTGAATGCCTCAATACCCCGCATAGGGAGGAGCATGGGATTCATACATGACTTTCTCACGAAGGGAGTGGGTAACACATAGCCTATTGTCGTGGAGAAGATAACCATCCTGCAGGTGAATGATTCCTCTTTCTTCCCCAAACAAGGACTGACATTATGTCTCTATAGTCAAGGTCAATAGCATACTCAACTATCATAGAAGATAGATCATTGTGAGTAGCTATAGACACTGCATTAACTTTTGGTCGTCGTGAAAGTGCATCAGCCACTTGATTGTGCTTACCCGCAATGTAAGCAATATGAAAATTGAATCGCAAAAGAAAATTTGTCCACCTCATTTGTTTGTCGGAAAGCTTGGTTTGAGTCATGAAGTACTTGAGACTTTGGTGGTCGGTTCGTAGAATAAATGGAGTCCCCAATAAATAGTGCTTCCATGTATCTAGGGCATGTAGAACAACTAAAATCTCTTTCTCATAAATGCGCAAGACTCGTTCGTCTGTATTGAGCCTTTGGCTCTCATATGCTATGGCATGCTCTTCTTGAAGGAAGACTGCTCCAAGGCAATCACCACAAGCATCACATTGGACCTCAAATGACTTTGAGAGATCCGGAAGCATAAGGACCGGTTGGGAAGTAAGCTTCTCTTTGAGCTTGTCAAAAGCATTTTCCTCTTTAGCAGTCCATAAATACTTAATGTTCTTCTTTGTTAAGTCATGTAACGGTCCTGCTATTTGAGAAAATTTTGCTATGACGTGTTTATAGTATGCACACATACCTATAAAGCTTCTTAGCTCATGTAGATTTTTTGGATTAGGCCGTGCTTTTATTACCTCTAACTTTGATGGATCCATATGGATACCATCCTGAGAGATAATATGACCTAAGGATTGAATATCTTGGAGGAAAAATTCGCTTTTCTTCTGGTTGAGAAAAAGCTTGTTCTCCTTCAATGCCTGAAAAATCACTTAGAGTTGTTGCTTGTGTTCCTCCAAGGACTTGGAGTAGATGATGATATCATCAAAGAACACTCCAATGAATTTGCAGTAGGGTCTAAAGATTTTCTCCATTAATTGATTGAATATGGTCGGTGCATTAGTCAAGCCAAAAGGCATGACTAGATATTCATAAAGAACAAACGTTGTGCGAAACGAGGTCTTTAGGATATCTTCATCCACTATCTTTATTTGGTGATAGCCACTTTTAAGGTCAATCCTACTGAAGTAGGTAGTGTTAGTGCCTGATCTATTAGAGCACTTACTTTTTGGACTTTTAACTAAGGTCTTAGCTTTAAACCTTAGGAGCATGTTTACACAAGGACTTTATGCCTAGGTAGTTGGAAATACCCGAATGGTCACATGGCGAGTAGCAATTTTCGGATGTAACTAACATGCAATTTGCAGTTTGCAGTCTTCTTGCAGTCGTACTGCTGTTTTGGGCATGCAGTTGGATGTTGATTATGAATACAGGGTAGAGCAATACTTTCTCTTGCTTAGCCATGGTCTCTTGTGTTCATACAGTTTGTAGTTTTCATGGTGTAATGTGCAGTCTCCTACCTCGTTTATCTCTACAATACATCATTCTTGTATTGGTTACCTGTTAGGGCTGTGAGCCACTAACACTTTGGCGATCCTGATGTGCGTGTCCTAATGGACATGGAGCGAATTCCAGTAATCTCAAAGCGAATGGTGAGTTGGTTATGCTGCGAAGTTTCTCTAACACTTTGGCGATCCTGATGTGCGTGTCCTAATGGACATGGAGCGAATTCCAGTAATCTCAAAGCGAATGGTGAGTTGGTTATGCTGCGAAGTTTCTCTCTTGTGCTTTAATCGTCGTCTATCTTGCTGGTGTTTCTTTGTGGAGATGGGAACGAGTTTTTGAAATCTTGGGAGTATTGGTGAAGTGGTTCATGCAATTGGTTCGAATTCAGCCTGAACCATATGGCACTCAGAAACACAGCGGGTTCTTGACATGTTAGTCTACCTCGACCACCTGAGGGAATTTTTGAATTGGATAACCCCTCAGGAAGAGTCTGAGGAGTATGCAACAAAGTTATTGGAGGATTTCTTTCCAAATCTACTAGGGAGACTCAAAACTACAATTCCTGACAAGTTGCAAGTCTTTACAGGTTCTTGACAGTTTTTGTGCAGTTTCTCTGCAGTTTGCTGTTGTAGGCAGTTTTTGTTTCTTGAAAGTATGCAATTTATGCAGTACACACTTTTATGCAGTTTTCTCAAGGTCTTGTTGGCTTTGGCCATGGTGCTAAACAGGAACGAACTGGGCAAATGAGAGACTTTGGGGTCGTTTGCAAGTTCTTGACTGTTGAACTTCTTGTTTAGATTCCTGCTCGTTTTTGTTGTGGTGCCAAAAACGACACAACCTAGAAGAAAAATGTGTTCAAGGTTTTGTTCTTTTTTAAGTTTCTCTTAATTTTGAGATCCCTGACAGCATGTAGATAACAGATTGGAATCTACAGTTTACTGTTTGCAGTCTACAGTTTTAGGCAATGTGCAGTCTGCAGTCTGCATTTTGCAGTTCAATTGTTTACATATTGCAGATTATAGCATTCCAGTTTGCAGAATGCAGTTTCAGTTTTTCAGTTTTTCAGTTTTTCAGTTATGGAACGCAGTTTCAGTCTTTCAGTTTGCAGAATGTAGTTTCAGGTATTTCAATTTGCAATGCAGTTTAAGCAGTTTCAGGGTTTAAAGAGGTACAAATGCTCTCTATTTTTTTGAGGTGTGATTAATGACAAAGAAGAAGAAGACAAAGTGTGCAATTTTGAGCACCATACAAAGGAATGCCATTACATGTGCAAGCCCTATCAAAAGGAAGATGTATGAGTTGATGTTGGAAAGGGGAGAAGAAAAGGAGCATCCTAAGAGCCAAAGAAGCCAAAAGGAGAACTTAGTATCCCAAAACCACACTCTAAATAGACTCAAGGGTTTGCAGAATGCTGAAGAACTTGAATCAACAATAGAGAGGTATTTGCAATCAAGTCAAGAAATTGAAGACAAAAGTGGGCCTAAAAGTGTGCAGGGTCCTGAAGAAGACATGTAGATTCTAGTAGAAGATATGCAAATCTCTAAGGGCATGGAAGGTTCTGAAGGCATACTTGTTCCTAAAAATTCGCAGGAATTTGAATTTGTGAAAGACCAGGTTACTGCTCATGCTGTAAAGACTTTACATTTGCAGGAGACTAAGAGAAAGGTTGCGAATGGCTTAGTCAACAATGGAGATGTTGAAGTTCAATGCAAGCTAAATGGAGTCCAAAAGATGTTGGTGGAAGAAAGAGGAAGCCAGGAGCAGCTCATGAGCCAAAGGAGCCAGGAGGACTGCTAGCTATCCCAAAACCTCACATCAAAGAGACTTGTATCTTTGCAAGAAGAGAACAAGAGCTACCCAAAAGAAGAGTTGGTGATTGAGAAAAAGGGGATGCAAGTGGCAGTGAGCCAAAGAAGCCACCAATACCACATACCAGCCCATATACCAACCTTGGACATCAATCTTGAAGAGATTGAAATTCGGGGAGAGATCAGATTACAGTGTACTAAAGAGGAAGAGATGAAGATAGATGAATACATAATGTGTTTTGATGATGAGGATGATGTGATGAATCAGTTTTTGATGTATGTTGATAAGGAGTATCCCACGAGTGACATTCCAATAGGTGTTTTTGCTGAAGAGGATATACTTTTTGGAGCCTTGAGGACTAAAATTTCCAAACATGGATATGAGTTATGATCTCCAATTTTAGGTCCATGAATTGCAATTTTCAATGCCGAAGGTCCCTGATTTACAAAATTCCATAATGCAGGTCCCTTAAAAAAACTTACTAATTTGCAAACAGATTTTGTTCTTGAATTTCAAAGTCTTATTGTCGCTCAAGTAATGATCATCAACAATCTCTCATTAGATTTGAAGAATGAGAGATATTCAAATCATGTGGCGAAAAATCAGGCCACTTTTATGATCGATCGACTTCAAAGAAAAGCAGTCATTAGTTAAGAAGTGTTCACAGGATCAGTATCTTGTCAAAGATATTCAAGAAGCAGTTTTTGACAAAGAAGAAGCAAACTACACTTTGATTTCTATAATTAAAGGATGGAAGAGTCAAGTGACTGAGTGACTTTTTGTCTAGAGAAGTCAAACATGGAGTGTTTGCAACAAATTTCTACTTGTGCTTAATGGTGTGGAAGTCTTTCTTGGAATTTGCTGATTATTTTCTTTTCGAAATGGATCAAGTGAAAAAAGGGTTTGGATCAAAAAAGCATGAAGCATTTTGTGGAAGAATATGAAATCAAGAAATTTCAAATTCAGGTTCAACTGCAGGAGATTTTTGAAGTGCAAGAAGCTTCATCTTCAAAGGATATTGAATACTTGCAAGAGGCAACTGAACAATTGCAAAATACTGTTTTTGTGCAGGAGACTAGGTGTGTACTGAAGTATGAATATTTACAAGGGACTACATTGTACTTGCAGGGAAAGAGCACTACACTGTACCTATAGGGAACTGAAATTATGCAAGAGACTGAATATTTGCAGGAGATTGTATATATGAATCAGGAAGTGAACTTTTTTCTTGAATGTTTGTAGTGGACTGAATGCATAAAGTGGAGTCAAAATAGGATAATTTTGTTTAAATTGAAGCTGTATGAAGACTTGAAGACTCAATTTGTGATGGTGAAGGGCCAAAAGATTTAGCTATTGCAATTAAGACAGAATGAACAGTATGCAAAGATGGATGTTTGGGAACAAGGAGATGAGAGGAACCTGAAGAAGAAGTATGATGACTTAAAACAAGAATATGATCAACTGAATCAACAGGTACAACTTAGCTCAAATCAAGTACAAGTGCAGATGGATACTATTATGGGAGAGCAAATACAAGATGAAGTTCAAAAGAATCAAATTCAAGATGTAGTGCAAGATGCAATTGTAGTGACAGAGCATGAGGAAGCAGGAATACAACAATCAACTTCGAATTAGATTTTTATTAGTGAAGATGATATATCCACAATACAGGTCCCTGATCTTGAGATTACTAATTTTTAAAGAAGTTATGTACCTGTATTTGCTGAACTACAAAGTCTTGTTATTTCTCAAGTTGAGATGATCCATAAGCTTTCTTTGGAGTTGGAGAATGAGAGGTATTCAAATATGGTTGCGACTAATGAAGCGGTCTTCAAAATCAGTCAACTTCAAGAAGAGAAGGCATCATTGATGGTGGAGATTTCTCGGGTTCAAGCTGAATTTGACTTGCATATTTCTTACTGTTATGTAGTTCATGATTCTCTTGAGCAAGTTATTTTGGATAAGGATAATCAAATTGAGGTTTTGAATCTTCAACTTACTCAAATCGTGAATATGGAGTCTTCTTCAAACCTTGATGTTACGGAAGGTGTTTTGAATGATGTTGTCATCAGTGATCTTTATGATGTTGGTGCTTTTACAAATTCAGTCATGTATATTGAAAGTCCATCTTTTTTCAAGGAAGTTTAGTTTCTTGATGATATTCTTGATGATTTATACCAAGTTTCTGATGACAATGGTTTTGTTGATGCTGAGGAGATGGTTTTGTCTGATGATTACGCAAGCCATTTGCAAGTTCTTAATGATGGTGAAGTGGGTTTTCCTGAAGATGGTTCTACATTTCTATGTGATGTTGTTGATGGAGGAGATGATGTTGATATTCTTATGTCTCATTGGTTTTATGTCTTTATGCTTGATGACATAAGGGAAGTTTTTCAGGGAACACAAGTCAAAAGTTTTTAGTTTCAGGGAGATATCAATGGTTGGACAATTTTGCGGCTAGAAAAAAGATTTAGTTCTATTTTTGAGGAGAGATGTGAGCAAGACATCTTGGTCGTGTTTTTTATGTGTGAAATAGAGCTCAACTTCTTATTTTCAAGCCTTAAATCAGACCAGTTTGATGAAGAAGCATATCAATTTTGGTGTTTCCTGAATCAAAATTTTCAGGAAAATCAATTGTTTTGGCATTTCAAGTCTAAATGAGGTTTCCCAATGTTTCATCTACATGCATGCAAGGTTATTGGATATGTTCAAGAGGCAGTGTCTAATGGTTGAAAAGTTTGCATCCTACCTTGAATCTTTCTTCAATCAGCTTTTTAAAGAGAAACCTGAACGTGAACTTGAACTTGAACTTGAACCTGAACTTGCTAATGTGTTTAGTAATCCATAGCAGGCCTTTGCTAAAGAAGAGGCCAAGGAAGAAAATCTATTGTTGCAGAAGAAGTTCACTGAAAGATCATTTTATACAGTTGAAGCATAAGGGGGAACAACAGGTTCATGACCAATCTGAACCAGAGGGTGTTGAATGTGACGTGATACTGATGGATAATGCAAATCAAGAAGTTCAAGAGCAATTAATTGAAGATACAGTCCCAGTCATAGGACAAGAGAATGAGGCAGAGCAGCAGCATGTTGGGGAGGCATTATTGAACACTATCAAGGAAGTGTTGGCTAAGAACATTGAAGAACATACAATGGATGAGGTTGCAGCTAAGATGGAAGTAAGTATCTACATAGAGGAAGAAGCAAAGGAGGAGAATTTTTTTGTGCAGAGGCAGTATGATGAACTGAAGCAGCAATATGAGGAATTGCAAAAGCAGTTGGAGTAGCAAAAACATCATCAACTTGAACAACTGCATACTCAGAGTGATACTGTAATGCTGGAGCAAACTGAAACTGAAGTTCAAGAACATTTAACAACAGGTGCAGTCAGAGTTCCAATGGCAGTTGCAGATGAAGAAGCAGATATTGTAGGTGGACAACAATAGTTTAAAGATCCAGTATTGTCTATTGTGGATGAGACACTCAGTGAGATGTGAGGTTCTAATGAAAGAAACTGAAACTGAAGTGGATGCAGAATTTGGTAAAGATGGTAAGGAAACTGCAACAAAAGGGGACAGTTCAAAGCAGCATAAAGTGAAAGATCATCTTGATGTTGAAATTTTTATCAAGGGATGGGTTCTCACAATGTTTTTCAAACATTGCCCATCGGGTGTGCCAGGTGTTAGTGCCTGATCTATCAGGGCACTTATTTTTTGGACTTTTAACTAAGGTCTTAGCTTTAAACCTTAGGAGCATTGTTTATACAAGGACTTTATGCCTAGGTAGTTGGAAATACCTGAATGGTCACATGGCGAGTAGCAATTTATATTAACAGGTAGTTTGCAGTTTGCAATTTGCAGTCTTCCTGCAATCGTACTGCTGTTTTTGGGCCAATAGTAGTTGGACGTTGATGATGAATACAAGGTAGAGTAGTACTCTCTCTTGCTTAGCCATGGTCTCTTGTGTTCATACAATCTGCAATTTTCATGGTGTAATGTGCAGTCTCCTGCCTCATTTATATCTACACTGCATCATTCTTGTATTGATTACCTGTTAGGGCTGTGAGCCCCTAACAGGTAGAGCCTTGTAGCTTATCAAACAGATCTTCTACCTGAAGCACAGGAAATCTATTTTTGATAGTGATATGGTTTAGTGCTCGATATTCCACACACATAGGGTATGTACCATCTTTCTTTTGCACTAAAAGGACTGGAGAACAAAAGGGAGAGGAGCTAGGCCTCACCATCCCTTTGTCAACCAATTCTTGTACTTGCCTCACGATCTCCTCTTGTTGAGCTTGAGAAACTCGATAAGGAGGTTTGTTAGGCGGTGAGCTTCCTAGAAGGAGCTCAATGCGATGGTCATCATCCCCTTGTTTTGGAGATAAGTCCATAGGGATATCATCGATAAACATATCTTGGAATCCTTTTAGACAATTAGACAAGTCTAACTCTTCTAGATTTCTACCACTTACATTTGATGAAACATTAGGATCTTTTAGGGAATTTTTGACAAAAAACATGTACGCAAAAACGAAGCTCTTCATTGATTTATCAAAAGCAGAGGATTTACAAGTGGTATAGTGCGACCACACTAGCTAGCATCTATATACATGTTCTTTACCTTGTAGGTGAAGTAGATTCTCCTTTTAGGGAACTTCATATTGGCAGCCATGCGGTTGAACCATGGTGCCCCTAGGATAGCATCCTCATGTTGGAGAGGAGAGATGAAAAAGTCTTCTTTGTTGACATAACTTTGGACATGGAGCCTCAACTTCCCAATCAAGGGAGTAATGGAGGCTCGTTGTCCCTTGAAAGCAGTGTCATCCGTTACAACATCTCCCATCTCAAAAGCTTGAATGCCCAACTTGGTGGCCAACTCCATTGATATGAAGTTGTGAGTAGAGCCAGGGTCAAACACGATGAAGGCAGCATGCTCCCTTACCTTTCCCCAAGAATAGGTGAGAGGTGCACCTTTGCAATGAGCATCCTCTTTTGGAGCTTCAATGGTGGAAACTCTAGGAATCTCATTGCGAGCATTTTTCTTGGGGCAAGAACGATAGCCATGTCCTTGCTCCCCGCACTTAAAACACTTATGGTCCTTGCGAAAAGCTTCAAGCTCTTCAGAAGAGATTTTGTTTTTACCTTTATAAGCTCCTTTCTCTTTGGACCGATTTTTGTTGTTGTTGGAATTGCCTTGGGAAGAATTTTGGGCATTGGTTTTCCCCTTTTCATCCTTTTTATCTTTGTTTTCCATGGGCTTGACATTGTGTCTAGCCCCTTGTTGGAAATTGATGTGTGAAGCAACCATGGTTTTGTGGATTACTTTGGTGATAGAACCAGGCTGTCGTGAGTTGACATACTTGGTCATCTCTTCAGGTAATCCATCACAAAACTGTTGCTTTTGATTAGGAAAGTCTGTCTTTTGAAAGATAGTAGCCTCGATATGTAAATCCCAAAACTTGTCTACATATTTGTGGATAGACTTGTGAGAGAGAAGCTTCAAACTGCACCATTTGGTGAGCAGTTTATCCTTTGCATCACTTGCAAGAAATTGCTTCATGATGGAAACTTGTAGAGTTTTCCTTGTCTTTGGGGCTTCACCGTTGCCACAAAGGCTAGCCCACCGTTAACGAGCCAATTTTTGAAAGTGCATAGCTACATGGCATAGCTTGGAGGACTCTGTGAAGCCCTCGTCTCCAAAGGCCGCATGAAATTGCTGGATGAAGGCCAACACTTTGTCGGTAGCACCAAAGGTGTCATCATAGGTGAGAAAAGAGGTACTCTCTCCTCCCTCCTTGAGCTTTTTTAGCTTTTGTGACCTTCACCATGTAGGGTATGATTTACAATGCCCTCCCCTCTCGTATTCTCTAGGAGAATAGCCATAGCTTTTGTTGGAAGAGGAGGAAGGTGAAGAAGAAGGAGAAGAGGGAGACCTCTTTCTTTCCCTTTTCTTCCTTTGTTTCCTCTCTTCCCTTTCGGAGTGACGAGGAGAAGGACTATGTGTTGAACTTTTCCTCTTGGGAGGAGTTGGAAATTGTCTAGACCGCAGTCTTCGTGGAGCCACGTCTTCATAGGAACTTAATGTTTCATTGCTTTCTTGCTCTTTGGATTCCTCCTCTCATATGGGATAGAGTCTTCTTTTGGGGGTCTCATCAAGAGCCCTTCTAGGCTCTATCTCCTCTTGGAGAGGAAGGGTAATCCCATAAGCGTGAAGTTGTTAACTTTGGCTTGCAAAGCAGAGTTGCCCATAGCTTGATGCAACCTAGAACAAGATAATTGACAAACATGAGGGCATCATCATTAGCACCTTCATGTGCAAAATCAAAGTTATCAATGTTCATTCTACTCTCTTGGTTATTGTCAGCCATGTTAACAAAATTTGAGTACTTGCTTAGTGTATGCTTTGGCAATTCAAAACCTTAGTTTCTACACCTCTTAGCCTTTGAAAATTGGCACTTAAGTATCTACACCCACGGCTCGGAGTGGTTAATTATAGAGAGTAGTGGAGTGGGTCTAATATTGCAGAATTGCCGAGGGCTATCTCCTTTCAGACTTCTTATGGCTCAATAATGGTAAAGAAATTGGCAAGTATAAAAAGACCCAATTATTAAGTCCAAAGCTCCCGAGGTGTGCACCATATCCCACATAGTGGGCTCAACAAAACCTATAATAGACCCCAATCCCACCTACCCTAATATGATTAACAAAATCAACCATTTATAGGCTACTTAAGGACCTCTCTTCTTAAGCAAGAAAAGAGAAACCAAATGCTCTGATACCAATGTAATGGAAATGGCCTATTAACTTTGAGACTAGTGGAAATTAGAGAAAATACTTTTGTGAAATTACTTTTTCTTTGAGCATAGCGGGTGAACATAATTGATGGTAGCAACATAAACATAGCATTTAGTTAACTTGGCATGAACAATACTTTTGCAAGAGAGAGAGTTTAGAGAACATGGCAACAGTTGAGGACCGGATTTATGTGGAACCAATCCCCCTTCTAATAGGCATTTGTATTATAGTTTCTCCCATCAAGAGAGACTTGTTACAATACAATCTTTGTGTTCCTTGTGACCTAGGTGATGCAATGAAGATGGAAAGCTTCATGCATCACAAGCATAACATAAACTTTGTGTAAAGCTTTAAATATCCCAAGCCTGAGTCCCAAGACCTCAAACACCTTCGAAGGTGGAGAGAGCTAGGAGGGAATGAGGGTAGGGAAGAGGAAGAAGAAACATTTCATAGGAGAAAGAATTAGTTCCTCTAGGAGGGAATGAGGGTAGGGAAGAGGAAGAAGAAACATTTCATAGGAGAAAGAATTAGTTCCTCACTTATCATCACTCTTCTTGCTAGCATACATAATAGCATAGTAATGAAGATGGAGAAGATGGCAAGCTTAAGCATTGAAGCATGGCTCTTGGTTGGATTTGCATTCCATAGCCAAGAGTGTTGGTGTAGGCTCTCAACTTCTCTACTAGCTTGGAGAAGGAGATGGAGCTCTTGCACTTTTCACTTCACACAATGAGTGTGTGTGTGTGTGTGTGTGGGGGGGGGAGGGGGGGGAGTATATCCCTCAAGCAAGCCCCTAGCATGCTTTGGTCAACCCCCTCTTCTAGCTCATGTCTCAAGCTCATTTGACCCCTCCAGGCCTAGCCAATCACAAGCAAGAGGCATATCAAGCAAGCATGCTAGTCTTGGGACAAGTGTCCCCCTTTCCCCTTTGAGAGAGAGCACTTGATAGATGAAAAAACAAATAATTAAATTAACTGATTTTTTATTGGATCCCTTGGGACTCGGGAGGCCAACCAATAGGCTTTAGGCACTCCACGAGGGCAACATGAGGAGGAGCTTGACAAGTGTTCCTTTGCTTTCTTTGTACCAAGCTTGCCTTGTGTGAGGGCATGTGTATTCTCTCTCATCCCCCCCTCTTGTAGGGCTCGCCCCCTCCTTGTAGGGACAGTTGTTGACTTTTGCACACCTTACCCCCAAGCACCTTATCAGCAAGCATGACAAAGCACCTCAAGCCTGCGTAGTGTTCCCACAAGCACCTCAGGCTTCCTAGTTGGCAAGCACGACAAGCACCTCAAGAATCATAGTTATCAAGCACGACAAGCATCTCAAGCACCTTAGTCAGCAAGCATGACAAGCACCTCAAGCTTGGGCCGGCGGGTTCCCACCTCAAGCTCAGCCCTAGCTTACCTAAGGTCAAAGGAATTTTAACACTAACCTTTGGAGGTCTTTAATGAAGCTAACCCTAAGGTCTTTTAAGCTCCATTAGTTAACCTTGCTCTTTGATAGATCATCTCTCATTTGGGCCCTTTACCATTCGCCCCATGTCGAGATAGACTTGAAAGCACATGTCTATATTCTAACCCTGCTCTTGTCTATTCTCCCACATTAAATGATGAGTTTAATATGAGAAAATCACTTTGGTTGGTTATATATTAGATTTTATGACAAGACATTTCTCAAGGGCTGCAAGACGTGCCTTGAGCTTTGCATTCTCTTCCTTGAGCTCTCAAATTGAGAGTGGAGACGATCCATCGGATCCACCTGCGGGGTGGACACAAAAAGATGTGTCCCCTTGATTGGGGAGAGAGAGTCCCTACATTGAATCGCAGATTTGCAGTTTCCTTGTGCTTGAGGCTCTGCAAGTTTCCTCGCAGTCAAGATTATGCCTTTCTCGTGGGAAAGGTTGCCTGTATTTAGGATTGACTGTGAATTCTTTTACTTTGACCAAGTTGAGGCCGCGGGCATGAGCGAATTGAGCACCAGCGGCGGGTGGGAGAGAAGAGCCCGTCGGGTAGAAGAGCAGGGGCTGTGCACCACCGAGTAGAAGAGTAGGCACTGAATGCCATGGAGTCGTCGGGCAGAGGAGCCAAGCGGCTTCGTGGAGCACTCAGGGGCCTGAGAGGGCTGGGCATGGCCTGGGAGAAGGGGGCAGGGGCTAAGCTATAGGGGGCTCTCCCGTGGGGCTTCCCCTCACCCTAGGGAGGCCGAAGACATAGAGGGAGAAGTGCCTGCGGCTAGGGTTAAGGGGGGAGAGAGAGAGAGAGAGAGAGAGAGAGAGAGAGAGAGAGAGAGATCTATACTACTCTATAATGGAGCAACCCTTTTAGGCTCTACCACGTGGCAAACATGGGGCTGCAGTAGTAGCCTACGACGAGCCAACCCAAACTCTGGCCATCGGAGCCCAAGCACTGGCTGGTCGACGATGAGTTGGCTACATGAGCGAGGCCATTTGAAGCAACACATGGAGAGAGAGAGAGAGAGAGAGAGAGAGAGAGAGAGAGAGAGAGAGAGAGAGAGAGAGAGAAAGAGAGAGAGAGAGTATTTAGTCATATGATGGCTATCTTGACTGATGAGAGTATTCGAGTATTTATTCATATGGCTAAATACTCTCATCAGCCAAGATGGCCATCATATGACTAATCGCTCTCTCTCTCTCTCTCTCTCTCTCTCTCTCTCTCTCTCTCTCTCTCTCTCTCTGAAGCACTGCGGATTGGAGATTGGGGCACCCCATGTTTGGCCTTCACCACCTCTGTCGCGTATAGAAGTGGGTTCATTGGGAAGACCATTGACCAATAGCATGTATCCCAAGAGGCACAACCAACCCCCACACCCACTTCTTTGTGGTATGCCAAGCACTAGATATTGCACAAATATATATATATATATATATAGAGAGAGAGAGAGAGAGAGAGAGAGAGAGAGAGAAAATCATACGGCTCCTCTTAGCTAGTTTGGCTCCCCGCCCTCCACCTCTAAATGTTCGAAGCCTGTTCACCAACCTCTTTGTCCTGCAGCTCCTCCTAGCCAATTCATGATGCTCTCTATCTCCTCAACCCTTCGTCTACCTCCATGTTACAACATTCAAGGTGGACATCATCATTCATAAATAGTCAACCGATATGTTGCACTCCAACCAAGAATGACCAAGGAGCTCTTGCACTCATGCATGGTTGCATTGGACTTCACACATCGACAAGCAGTTACTCTCCAGTTGCCCTGCCAAAACCTTGGTCATATGTGTTGATATGTGTTGCTTGGCTTGGGGCGCTTCCTTCTTTGCATCATTTTGCACCCACTCACATCAAGTGTGGACAATAGCAGGCTACAAAAGGTTAAAAAAACCTTCTCAGTGAAAGTTGACAGCTCTTCACACTACGTTGGTTAACATGGGTGAAAAAAATTGCTCTTTTAAAAATGTATTAATTGATTGCAATTACTCCAAGACACTAAGAGTGGTAGTGCCAAGAAGTTGTCCTTCAGTTGGGGTCTCTTGCAATGTACGAATTGCACGATATGCTAAGAGCAACTAAGTTCTGTGTGTGTGTGTGTGTGCGCGCGCACGCTTTACACATCAACTTATTTACATGGTGTGATGGATTAATTGGACAATGTGACTTTTCTACACAAATGCTTTGCTTTACATGCTCAAACGTTTTGTGGTCTTATGGTGCACAAATCCCACATACGTGCACCCCTTCAAGGCTAAATTCAATAGAAATGAGCTAGGAGGCCCACCACGCCCATGTACATAGTGAATGATTGACCGATTATCGTGTTAAGAAACGAGCTAGGAGGCCCACCACGCCCATGTACATAGTGAATGCTTACCGATTACAACGTTACAAACATAATTGAACACCCCCCCCCCCCCCCCCCCCCCCCCCCCCCCCCGCCCGCGCTTCAACACGTTTAGTATGATTGTTGCACACTCACAAGGTAGGAAGCAATCAGATAGAGCAGTTTCTATGCAAAGGTTTCCATCAATCTACATGGAGCTTTCCACTTGATTTGAACCTTTGCAATAGCATCATCATGTGGACTTCACCCTATAGTCTTAGCGATCGATTATGTGGCATATGCGCACGCGGATAGTCAACGGTATGCAACTTCTATCTCTTCATCAAACGTTGAAACAAATGTGTACATGTACGCTTAGCATATGAAATCTCTCTTTAGAATAAGATATGCATAAATGCTATTGCAAGATATGTCCAACATAGGTAGAATTGATTGAGATAAATGATTGGCTTAGCATGTAGGTTGGATGTGGTGTACTTTTGAAAGCATAAAATATTCTGGTTGGACTTGACCTTATTGCTCAATGCAATAAGGTATTTTTGGTCGCATCAATTGCACGATATTTTGAAAGCATGCACTTTTGAAAGCATGAAGATTTTGGTTGGGCTTGCTAAATGCAATAAGGTCTTGGATGCATCAATTGCAGGAGATGCCTCATAGGATTGAGTCAAGTCGTGTACTTTTCCATGGCTCTTGTGTAGCAGACTAGGTGGTACAACATGTGAGCTTGTGCACAAGTGTACCAAAGCAATGGAGGTTTTGGAGTGGGGAGAGTTAACCAGATATTTGCATAAGTTCATAACACACTAGTCCCCTTGGCTCTCCAAAGTAGGAGGTATACTCTTAAACTCCTTTTGGAGAGAAATAGCCAAAAAGCCAAATAACAAAGGTCTCCCATGGTTGGCCCATTTTTGGGACAACAATAATAAGAGCTAGAAAGAAGAAGACCAGCTGGCTACCCAGTTCCATCTAAGTGGCATTGAAAGACTGCTGGTGAATAGGACTATTAAAGGGCTGGAAAAGGGCATGATGCCTATCTGCGAGTCAAACCTTGAGTGGAAAGCTTGGTGATGGCATAAGCACAAACATTTTTGTAATCTGCAAACCAGGAATGTTTACCACATTATAATGTTCAAGATTGATTGGTTCTTCCCCCTTAAGAGACAATGGGGGTTGCACTGGCTAGAATCAAGATGGGCAACAATATAAAATAACATCTAGAATCCACAGTGGCCATTATCAATGAAGATATTCTTGCTCGCATTGCAAAAAAGGCTAGTGAGTTGATTAGTGGCCTCGTAGGAAAGATATGCAAATGGGCTCAAAGGACCTGGAAGATAGGGTTCTACGAGGAAGACTTATTTTTTGGAGGGATAGTGATGAAAAGTCTAATGCTGCTAAATTGGCATGCAAATGGCATCTTCAAATCATTTTCTTGTTCTCTAATGCCGAATTTTGAGATTGAGAAAACCAACTCCATTTTGTTTGCTTTTTCACTCGTTTCGTGAGCTCTCTCTCTCTCTCTCTCTCTCTCTCTCTCATATAGAGAGAGAGACACACACACACACACACACTCTTTTTAGGAATACTACTCTTTATTGACATGACTTGTCCTTTGTTTTGGGTGGGCTTTCTTAAATTCTTTAATGTTTCTTATGCTTGTTTTATATTCTAAGCCAAAAAAAAATCATTTTCTTGAGAAGGGTATCCAGAGAAAAGGTGCAATTTGTGAGCCGTTAATGCACAGCTTCTTGATAAGATACGCATCCTCCTTGGTTGAAACGAAAGGTCTTGTAAAGATTAGGTCTTTTCTTTTATATTGTAAGTGGGCCTTTCCATTTAAAGCATCATTTGACATTCTTGTTCTTAATTTGCTTTAGAATGCTTTTACATTATAACTTGGTCCCTTCGTCTAAAGATCACTTGATTTCGCAGAGAAGAATATATTACCTCAGAGAAGAATATACAATCAATCTCAAGCACTACATGTGCCTTGATGGGGCAATGTTTTCAAAAAGAGCTTGTATAAGTACCCAGCAAGAGCTGACAAAGAGCTACTAAGAGTTATCCAATGCAACTAAGTGCATGATTCCATTCAGCGGCATGTCCTTCTCTTTGAACCTATGACAGAGATAAGCTCACTGCTCTCCCTCAACACGTCCCTGAATTTCACAACATATTTTCCCTCAAAGACTCGAAGGTTCCTAACTTTGCATGTATAATTCAAACAACATAATTCAACACGTTGTTAAATTTCACAACATATAATTTTCCATATATATTTCAAAATAACATTACCTCATGATTTAGGTGCAAACCAAAGTGGATTGATTTTGCAAACTACACCCTCTCAAGATAAGGTCGTTTGTGAAAAATAATAATTTTGCCCAGTTCTGTCACACCCATTTGCAGATTATTGTGGCTCGACCCTGTGTGGCAAGAAAGATGGAGGGGATCCTTCAAAATTGATCTACAACCAAAGCAAGTGACAACACCAATCAATCTAGCACAAATGTTGTTGCTAGTGGGAATGGCTCCCCATAGCACCTTTCATGGAAACATTTTCATGTAGGTTGGCCATGACCTCCCAAACAAGACTCGGGAAAAGAATATTATGGAGACTGCTTCGGATCCTTTTCACCCCTTTATAAGAGGGAGAAAAGCACATTTGAGAAGGAAAATTCTAGAACTTTTCAACTAAAAATCCTAAAATTTGAGCTGGCCAGAATCCTTCTTGCAAATATTTGAGATGGCCATTTTTCATTTGAACAAGCATAGTGTAAAGCGAACCTATGTTTTCTCGATCTCTGCTCCCAAACGACATTGAAACTTTTTTGACAATGCACCTCTAACCAATTTTCCTTCCATAGCTTGACAAGTGGCATGAACCAATTTGCTTTGTATAAATATCAGCTTGATGTAGATATCTTGAATCTTGGGGAGTGTAAAGACTTTTAGCCAATGCCAAGCTTTCCAATCTAGCTCTAACCCAATCACTGATGTAGGTTGGAAGGACAAGACCTCCAAAGACTCTATTGACCAGAAGCCTTTCATGATAGTTAGATTATGTTGAGTTACTAGTTGTTCCACTTCCCAAAGATGTGAAAGGATCTAACCCAATCACTGTTGTAGGTTGGAAGGACAAGACCTTCGAGAATCTATTGACCGGAAGCCTTTCATGATACTCAGATTATGTTGAGTTACTACTTGTTCCACTTCCCTAAGATCGCTTTGTTAATCACCTTTCTTGCAACTTCTCTCCAAAAAGGGCTTCAGGATCCCTTCCAAGTTTGGAAATCCAAGGGGACCAATGCACGATGGAGCACCTGAAGTATTTGACAATCTCTCTCCATTCCAGAGCCAAAGTTGCTTTGATGCACTTTCATGCGAGTTCCCATGTGCTCCCCCCAAGCTTAAGGAAAGCCCAACTAGGTGCCATAATTGTATCATGCACCTTAAGCTTCTTCTATGAGCCTCCTTGAGATACAAGCTCCGTTGTGTTAATCATGTTCCAAGTGAGGACCACCCGTTCTTGCCATTGAGTTGTTAGCAAGACAACTAGTTTTGCACTCATGTCTTCTACACGTAGCGCGCAGGGTCCTGAATCCTAGTGCCACCTTGGTTCTTGGGTCTTTCCACCCATTCCCATTTCCCCCATATCCACAAAGTCATGTTTTGTAAAAATTCTTTCCAGTGATATTTGCCTAGTTTAGCATCGGAGACACGAATGAGATATATGGAGTCATGAAGGCATTAATCATAGTAATTTTGATATGGATAGGGAGGAGTGTGTATCGCCACCTTGTCATTTTATTGTGGATCTTGTTCAACACACATTTGAATCTCCAAAATATCCACCCCTAACGGAGTGCCAAAGGTGTTTGAACATAGCTCCTTTCTTGATAAATTCCCCTAATCACTCGGTGGGGTTGAATGAGTCATTTTAAAAAAGGAGATCAATCGCAATTTCTTGATATTGCACTTAGAGCCGGAAGTAGTAGCAAATAATTGGACAACTTTGAGAGCTCTTCTTAGCATTTGAGGGGTGGCTTTCATAAAGAGCAGCGATTTTTCAACAAAAAGTTTGGCAAGCATTTGTTTTCCCCCAAGTAGTGGGAGACCTTGAATTTCTCCTTTTGCTCCACTGTCCTCAAGGGAGGTTACCAGAGGGTGTGAGCCAATTATAAAAAGTTGTGGGCAAGGGGGAAACCTTGCTTGATAGGTTTCTGTGTAAGAATTTGAAAGGTGAAGCTTGGAAGAAATGGGGGAATCTTGAACCCTTTGGAATGGAGAAATTAAGTAGTTTTGGAATTCAACCTTAGGTAACCTTGAAGCTTGCTTCATCACCTTCCCTCCTAAGAACATGCCAAGAACTATCGGGTGTTTGAGAGTGCTCCTTCAACAACTAGCTTCATGGAGATTGCTCAAGAGAGTAGGAAAGTGATCGTCTCCTTTGATAAAAGGAAATATTTGGACGAGTCAAATAGGGCCATGAGTGACGCACTAGCCTAAACATATGTAGTGGTCCACCTCTTGATAAAGCCGGGTGTTTGGCCATTATAGCTTATGGGCACCCTCTTAGCTGGACACAAAATTTAGGGCCACATTTCTTATACATTGTACTTTATTTTTCTCAAGAGTCATGTACATGAGCTGATTTAAGTTTGATTCTAGAGCGACAGAGATCTGAGTTGTAAATGTCTTATTATGTATGTAAGGCCCAAAGTAGCCGGCCAATGGACATTTTTTAAAGCCCTAGGTATATAAGACAATAGCTCTAGTGTGAAAGGATAGTTTTTTTGGGTAACAAAAGTGTTACCATATACATGTGGTAGTGATGTGTGTGGATACACTTAGGACCGTCGGGGCATTTTTCCCTCACTAGGAGGTTTTTTCCCCCATGCATTGTATATATTCCATCACTCTAGGGCTATCAATCTTTCCATTGCACACTAAAGTAATATACTCTCTGTTGTGTGCCTTAAGCTTCCTTCGTCTTCTCCAAGTTGTGTGTGGTTTGTGCAACCCTATTTCCAACAATTGGTATCAGAGCAAGTTGCATTTTTTCTGTGTCAACAATTGTTGTCACCCTCCTAGGCTTAGTCGCCAGCACAAACCTGCTCATTTTCTCAAATTTCAATGAGCTTTGGTGAGCGTCAGTAGGTCAAAAAAATTGGTATCAGTGTCAACAATTGACCTACTGACGCTCACCAATTGCTATGCAAAAAATGGCATTTGAAAAATTGGTATCAGTGTCAACAATTGGTGTCACCCTCCTGAGCTTAGTCGCCAGCACAAACCTGCTCATTTTCTCAAATTTCAATGAGCTTTGGTGAGCGTCCGTAGGTCAAAAAATTCTTCAGGAGAACTCATAGAGCTTGGTTTGCTTAGATTTTCCACTCGGGCTCATTTTAGCCTTCGTTTCCACTACAAGCAATGTTGCGCATGCAATTTTGTCCTTTTGTGTGGAATTTTTTTCAATGCCATTTTTTGCATAGCACGTCCTAAATTTTTCTTTGAGTTGTGCTATATAGCATGCGTTAGTCCCTCTTTCTTTATCCTCTTTTTGTGCATTTTCCACATCAAGTACATGCAATCACCATGGCTGACAACAATACAAATGTATTCAAGATGTGTGCTGCTAAGGATAGATTGATGCGGACAATTACCCAATGTGGGCTTACATGATGCAACATGTTCTTGTGTCAAAGGGCATTTGGAATCTTGTATAGGGCATTGATCTACATCTTGGTTCTGTGGATACATGCGATGTTGAGGATGTTGTAGGTTTTGGTTGCAGGATTGCTGTTGTTAGAGTTGTTTTTCTTATGGATGAGAAGGCTCGTTGTTGGGATGTAAGAGATGTGCAAGTTCATGCATTGATTTCTGTGTCTCTGAAGCGCACTATTACTCCTCACATTCCTTCGGCTAAATATGCAAAATAAGCACTATTGATGTACTTAGTACGATGTTAATTACAAAGTCAACCTATGTTTATTCAACACATACACAAGTCTTTGATTGCCCATGGGTTTGAGTCACCATTGTTTGTGTGGTGTGGTATGAAAACAAAAATCTTTACCGAGACGACATTGTTATAACGCATGTCCAGGTCGTTACTCTAGTGAAATGCTCCTACAATTCGGAAAGCTATAGCTCCTCATAATTTAGCTGCAATTTCTTACTATTAAGCTCTCGCGTAACTATCATTCAATGGCTTATGATCAACGGTTGTGTTCCTTCCGATCGGTTGTAGCCTCTGCCCGCCTTCGACCAACCAAATGACCCTACACTACATCGCTTAAAAAAATCTACACTGCTTTCATTCATCAATCTTTGTCACTTTCTCTTCAATGTGACAACAATTTGCTGCTTGGCAGCTCCGCATGCATCTTTGGGATGCCACTCTGAACTTCGTGCTCTCTATGGACCTCATCAAGTAGAGCCTCAACTATAAGCCTCAGAGTCCAGCTGTTGTCTGCCATTGATCAATCTTTGTCACTTCCTCTTCAGTGTTGACAACAATATTTTTGCACTGCTTTCATTGATCAACCTTTGTTGCTTCCTCTTCAATGTTGATGGAAATTTGCTGCAATATGTCCTACAACTTTGCATGCATCTTTGGGATGCTGCTACTCTCAAGTTTGTGCTCTCTATGGACCTCAAAAAGTAGAGCCTCAGTCTTAAGACTAGTAGCCTCAGAGTCCCACTGCTCTCCACCATGTACTGTTTTATACTAATTTTTGCAAGCAATCGACCAAAAGAAAGCATTCCTTTTATCGTAATCAGCTCTTTACTTGTTTTAATAGTGTGAGGCTGTTGGTTGATTGATTGGGGGTCAAGGGAAATGCCCTAGATTGTGCCAAGCAGCCATCTGTAGGCTTAAGAAACCAAAAAACCTCATTAGGCTTAATATAGCCTTAGAAATCCTTGAAAGAATAAATCTACAATTGTAGCGACCCCCAACAAGTAATGGCAAAGAGAAAAGAATGAATATCAATAAAGGCAAGGACATGGGTCACAAAGGCCTACGAGCAAATCACACTGCATGCAAAAAAGTAGCCCACGCTAAATAAAGCTCTGTTTTATGAGGTGGCTAATGGTTGCTTCTTGAGGAGAATTGCAAAAACTTTAGAAAAATCATCACTGCTCATGCATTGTTCCTCTTCTTTGAACTTAGCCCCATGCTCAATCTCCACGTTTTGCAAGGGCTAGAATGTGGGCACTTTTTCCACACAACCCACAAGCCATTGCCAACCATGCTTCAAAGCAGCTTGTCAGCTTTGAATCTGGCCTTAGGCCCTTCTTTTTTGAACTGGTTGCAAGGGGATGGGCTCTTTGATCAATTACAAGAGCTTTATGATGTACGTAAGGATGGGATTGGGCTAGAAAATTGTAAGGCTATGATTAAGCTACGTGGTCGAATGGGAGGGCTCATTGGAGAGAAAGCCCTTAGGCCACCCAAGTGATTAATTAATGTCTCTATTGTTGCTTTTGTTTGAAACATCCTGTCTTTTTTGCTAACGCTTCTTCCTTATGATTTCCCTAAATGGCAAGGAGCCTATTGATACATGATAAATAAGGTGTATAATTTTGGTCAATTATATATTAGTTTGATGGATCCATTGAGACTTAGTTTGATGGATCTATTGAGACTTATCTTTTGTAGTTTGCCCATGTGCTCTATGAGTCGTTCAATTAGTTGTTGGTTCAGAAAGTCTCTTGACTAATTCCATTCCAATTTTCACATCATTATTATTTGCAATAAGTCAATTACAAATAAGTCAATTATTCAATTACAAAGGTTTCTTTGTTGATTGCAGTAAGTCAATTACAAAGGTTTTTGTTACCATATACATGTGGTAGTGATGTGTGTGAACACACTAGGACTGCCGGGGCATTTTTTCCCTCTTTAGGAGGTTTTTTCCCCCGTGCATTGTATATACACCCATCACTCTAGGGCTATCTATCTTTCCATTGGACACCAAGTAATACACTCTCTATTGTGTGCCTTGAGCTTCCTTCGTCTTCTCCAAGCTGTGTGTGTTTCTCTGCAACCCTAATTCCAACAATTGGTATCAGAGCACGTGACGCCCTCCCGGGCTTAGTCGCCAGCTACTCCAGCACTCGCCTGCTCACTTTCTCTGATTTCAGTGAGCTTTGGCGAGCGTTCGTAGGTCGACAAAATTTTTGGGTAAGCTCAAAGAGCTTGGTCTGCTCAGAATTTTGATTTGGGCTCATTTCGGCCTACGTTTCCACTATAGGCAGTACTACATACGCTATTTCGTCATTTTGTGCAGAATTTTTGTCAGTGCCGTTTTCTGCATAACAGGTGCCTTATAGTCTTCTACGGTTTGTGCTATATAGCACAGGTTGTTCCCGCTCCGTTTCTCCTATTTTCGGGCAGTTTTCACATCAGGTGCAGCATTTGCCATGGCTGACAACAACAACACAGATGTGTTCAAGATGTTTGCTGCTGAGGATAGGTTGGATGGGGACAACTACCCTATGTGGGCTTATATGATGCAACATGTTCTTGTGTCAAAGGGTGTCTGGAACATTGTGCAGGGCATTGATGTACGTCCTGGTTCTGAGGATGTAGGCGATGTTGAGGATGTTGCAGGTCTTGCTGCAAGGATTGCAGCTGTTAGAGTTGTTTTGCCTACGGCAGAACAAGCTCGTTAGGATGTTAAGGATGCGCAGGCTCATGCATTGATTGCATTTTCTGTGAAGCGCACCATTGTTCCTCACATCCGTTCAACAAAATCTGCAAAACAGGCTTGGGATATTTTAGCAGGTCTTTATGCAAGCCGCAATGGGGCTAAAATTGCTTTGCTGCGTAAAGAGCTGGAGTCGAAGATTATGCATGAGGAAGATGATATGGACACTTTCCTTGCTAGTGTCAAGGATATCAATGAGCATCTTATTTCTGCAGGTGAAGTCATTTCAGACAGTTCCCTTGTGCAGACTGTTCTTGATGCCTTACCAGATTCCTACCAGACTTTTGCTAGTACTTGGAGACTGATGACCCAAGGAAATCCTGAAGTTGTCAAGTTTGATGCATTATACACATTGCTGTTGCAAGAGTCACTTTCCAGAAAAAACAGGACTAGGCAGCATACAGTTGAACAGGCTTTTATTGCTTCTCAAAGAAAGGGTGGTAACAGTAATGCAGCCACTTCTTATGGTTCTGTTGCGAGTAGCAAAACTTATGTTCCTAATGCTTCTGCTGGCAGCACTTCGTCTGGAAATTCTGGTGATAAGGGCAAAAAGAAGATGCGTTGCCATTATTGTAAAGCCAATGATCACTTGATCAAGTCGTGTCCTAAGTTGAAGGCCAAAGAGGCTAAGAAGAAAGAGGGTGGTTCCACTCCAAATGCTGGTTCCACTACAAATGCAACCATTGTTGAGTCTTCTGTGAAAGGAGACTGTGTTGCTGATGTTGATGCAGAATGGGCTTTTAGCGCAGAGTGCACTTACAATCCTGCTATCCATGATGCATGCTTGTCAGTTGCTGCAGATTCACATGTGTGGTATTTCGACAATGGTGCTACAAAGAACATTACCTCACATCGTGAATTGTTTACCTCTCTCGAGTCAGTCCCTCATGGGAATTCAGTCACTTGTGCCAACAACGCCTCTTATCTAGTTCAGGGAGTTGGAAAGATTGTGCTCACTGCTGCTAATGGCAGTTCCTTCACACTTGTTGATGCACTTTATGTACCTGGGATCAAGAAGAATCTCTTGTCTGTATCTGCACTTGCTAGACTTGGACTTGTAGTCAAATTTCTGGATGACAGATGTACAGTTCATGATCTCAGTTTTGGT